>NC_080793.1:59051160-60251160 GCF_028018385.1 Neofelis nebulosa | reverse complement strand
ATTAATATAATCAAATGTTTGTATAATCCATAACTGTGTAGACATAATAACATTATAACAAAACAATTAATTTAAAATAGAATAATTAATTGAGTGTTGGTTACCAACATGCATTGCTTCTACTTTGGAATCATTTCTTTTTTCCTATGATTTCCTAAACTGAGTTTTAAGGGGCATTAGTTCTATGGAATTTTAAGAAGTGGGGGGAAAAAAAAAGTTTCTCTGGAACAAATGTACTTAGGAAATGACAAGATTAACAAAGTTCTTTTTTTAAATCTTTAAGTCTATTCAGATGCATTAATATGCTAATTAGAACTGGAAGTCCCCTTGGCCAAAGAGGTTTTAATAGGAAGGCTGCAGGCCCAGTAGCTTACAGCCAACTGGTTCCCATCCCAGCTCTGTCTCTTTTTAATGCAGGACCCTAACTAGGGAAGATGTTTCTTATCTACAAAATGGGGAGGAGGATATGCCTACCTCATAAAGTTTTTGTTTAAGAATTAAATGAGTCAATATTTATGAAGTTACTAAGGAAGAGTAAATAGTATATAGTAAGTGCTTTATATGGACTATATATAAAATTGGATTTTTCCCATACCTAGTAATTTTCCAAATCTTTCAAGGTGTATCACTCTGGACCAGCGATATTTGAAATTGTGGAGGAAAGGCTACCTGCCTTGCTGACCAGAAAACCAAATTGACTCCACCTTGTCTTCACTGCTCCATTTTGTTGAGCTGCTGAAACTTTATTGACACCAAGCAGAAGCCAAAGTGCTGGAGACAGCTGAGAAAGGCTTTCTGAGGATTGTGAAAAATGTGTTTTTTTCCTAAAAACCGATGAGATGACCTAAGTAAGCAAATGAATTATAAATTCAAGTTTACTCTCCAATCAGAATAATTGAAAAACAACTTCTGTAATCCATGGTTATTTCCACATTTGTTTCTCCCCTTGACAGTACATTTTTTGAGTTTCTACCCAAATTTGTGCTCCCAAAATTGCAATTCTAAGACATGTAATAAACACTTTTGCTTACATTTCAGTGCCTCATAATTTCTCTGTCAATAGAATAAACCCTGAGTAATGCTCAAATTCATTATGTCCTGCTCAATAACATAGCCATTGCCTTAGCTCAGCCATTATCCTCTTTTATTTCTTTATTTTTAATTTTTTTAATGTTTATTTATTTTTGAGAAAGAGAGACTGTGAGTGGGGGAGGGACAGAGAGAGAGAAGAGAGAGAAAGAGAGAGAGAGAGATAGAGAATCTGAAGCAGGCTCCAGGCTCTGAGCTGTCAGCACAGAGCCCAACATGGTGCTCAAACTCACAAACCAGGAGATCATGACCTGAGCTGAAGTCAGACATTTAATTGAGCCACCCAGGTGCCCTCAGCTCATACATTATCTCTTATCTGGTAATGTATTGGCTACCTCTGATCTTTCTTGTATCCATTCAAGTCTCCACCTACACAGTTATCTTTCTAAAACACAAATTTGAATGTGTTATTCTCCTCCTAAAAAACTTTCTCTCAAGAGCCTTGTTTCCAAGGGCCTTATAAAGTCCAAACTCCCTATTCTAATATTCAAGTCTTTTCAAAATCTAGCCCTAGCCAATTTTGACAAACACATCATTGAAGCCACTTCCCCTCCTCTATAACACCTCTTCTCCACCAAAACCCCACACTAGCACCTAGCATTCTGGCCAAATGCCTCTTTGCCTTTGTTTAACCTCCACTGTCTTCTCCATACATTTTCTGATGAAATACTTTGGGTTTGCTTCCTTTCTGAAGATTTCTCTGGTACCTTCCTCTTTGATAGAATTAATACATAAATTTATTCTTAGTTCTTGCGTGTGATAATTCTTTCTTCATGTTGCCCACAAAACCTGCATTCTGTTGTGTGACTGTTATTCTTTGCATGTTTACGTTGTTCAAATCTGAGCCCTGCAGGGTCAGGGAATAAAATATACACATAATGTTTATGGAACACTCCACTTCAGGCCTAGAACACAGTGAGAGATTAATAAATGTTGCATTGTACTGAGTAAAGAAAATAAAGGATCTTTGGGAAATTACTTATTTAATTTTTCTAGCTCTTATGGGACATTCTCAGTATTCTAAAAATGTCAAATTTTTGTCATTTTTTGGTTTCAATTTATTCACATTTTTAAAATCACTCTTATGTGGCTCTTAGATATAGAGGTAGATGGGTCTTGAACATTGATGCTAAATATCACTTCTTCCTGTAATATTTCCTTTTTAAGAGATGTTTCAATGCTAAGACAAGACTAGTGCCACTGGCTTAAAATCTCTTCACTGCATTTGATCCTGCACCTCCTACCCTCTGTAACAAAATGTATTTCAGTCTTATTTTGACAAGAAAGATCAAATGAAGTGTCTTTCCAGTATGAAAACACCTGATAATCTTAGGTAGCAAAAGGACATCGGTATTTTTCTTCTTTTATGGAAGGCTGCTAAATCAGACAAATTAAAGCTAAGCACTCTCTAACATGCATAATGAAGGCAAGTGAGCATTGAAAAAAAAAAAAAAATCCGAGACTTTTGTCTGCAATGGTGTTATCAGTATTATTCTTCTGGTCTGGGAAGTCAAACAAAGAGAGGTTTTCTCTTCTGTTATGAATGCTGGCCAATCACAGATGAGGTGGCAAGAAATACCACCGGAACATCCCACCCCATATTCTCCAGAGGCAACAATGCAACCTCCCTGAGACACCATATTGGCATTCTCTGAATACAAGAACCCAAATAATCTTTTTAGCTCTGTTTCATTTGTGTAGCCCAGCTGTTAGGTAGCAAAATAGAAAGCAAACACTGTCCAATGAAAATAAGATGAGGAAAGAAAGGGATACTTTGATACAGTTTTTCCACTAAACTAGATTTTTCTTTTTAGATCTCATGTGCCACTCAAAATATATATTACGTTATTATATCTGTATAAGCACGTGTGGATATCTTCTTCAGATTTCAACTTAGAGATATTTATAAGTTAAAATATTAGAAAACAGAATTACTAAAATAAAAGTTCCTGGGTTGATATAAGGCATTTAAAAACTTTTTCAGATTTTAAAATATTCTCCAATTTTTTTTTTTTAAATAAGTGTCTGGATTGACATCGTGCAGCTGATTTTGTTTTCAGAGAGTACTCTGGTTTAAAAATAAATAGAAAGGATTATATTTCAGGAACTGTTTCATCGAAAATAGCAAATTTCACAGATGATTTATTCCATAATGATAATGCATCTCCTGATGTTTATTAAATTAGGGAGCTTCATAACCAGGAAACTATTACCAAAAACATGTTCTTAAACATTTGGCCAATAGCTACTTATTCCTTAAAAGTTTCAAGTAGCTATTCATTCTGTATTCAGGAGGGGCCATGGAGATAAGTTTAAAAATTCTTCCCAATGAATTTTTTCACTATAGAATAACCCTGTTTACATTGAATGAAGCAAAAGATATGCATTATTGGCAAAGGAAAACCATTTGAATGTATTAAAAATAAAATCTGTATCAACACAGAACTTGATTCTCTGATAAGGGGGATTGGATACCCAGCACAAGTAACCCTTTGGAGGAATTTTCTGTGGAGTGAAGATGGAGAATAGATCAGAATTCTAACCTCCACCCCAAGGGATAAAGCAGTTCTGCACATGGCAGAGAGTCAAAACTGGCAGCTGCGTGTTCCAGTTCTGCAATTCTCTGCAGGAAATGGGCATCTGCCCCATTTTCAAAAAAGACTGAGACTAGGGGAAAAGGAAGATTTTTGTTCTTCATTAGCTCAACAAAATATGTGTTCTGTAATTTGTTCATCCATTTGATGTGGACTTTTCAAAGTGATATATAAACTCATATTTAAATAAAAGAATCATATTTAAAATACTCTTGAAAAAAGCTTAGAATGTGAAGGGCAAAGCTACAAGAAATTTTAACTAGGAAAAAAATGGAGAAAATCATGCTTTGCACACTTTCCTTTACGTAATTCAAATTCAATATTTGAATAAAGATAGATGAGTGGAGGGCAAGCTAAGCTCATGTCTGTGACTTTTTTTTTCAAGTTATTATGAGCAATATTTGTATGTGAATAATTCCTGTACTTTTCAAAACACTATCCATGAAGCTTCACATTCCAAATGACATTTGTTTAAGTAAGTGCTAGGAGAAAAAAAAAAGCTACTGATAAACCTTGCCAAGTAGAGGACAATACAGCAACTAAATTAGTCATTGTGGTTAATATATTTGGTCTCAATAACCTCATTTTAAGTTCCCTGCTTTGTGAATTCTGTATATGTCCCCTTTAAAGGTGTTTTTGAAACTTTCTGGAAATAGACATGATTTTTTTTTAAAAGAAGAAAGTACTCCATGATAGAGTAAAATAATTATTTCCATAATTTAAAAGAAGTGTTTGAGTTAGATATTAAAATCCATCTATATACATGTTTAATTAAGTTCAGGTATTGATGCATTTAATGTTCAGAGAGCAGAGTCAACTACATTGGACATACACTGCAAAAGAGTCAAGAGTTTAACTGTTTCCAACATTGGTAACTTAAGCAAACTTCTAATTCACAAAATAAGTTTGTTCCCATTGACATTTTGCACTTTCATGTTTTATAAGATATTCTTATGTTATTTAATAGATCCCTCCAGCTTACTCTGAGGTAGTACCTCAATTTATTTCCCTCACACTTACAGTTTGATGACCTGGTCTATGAGTAGAAAAGCAAGGGGCAGAAAGCAACTGATTGGAGTGGCCAAGATGGTTGTGCCATATGTGAAGAGGCAAAAGAGCCACAATTACAGTCTCCGGTTCTATCCCTCTATCTGGTCAAAGTATGGGACATGGCAGACTCTATTGCCCTCAAATCAACCAAGTAGAACTCTTTAGCTAATAAGTTTGAACTCTCTTAACTAGGGCTTTAGGAGGCTGTGTCAAATATTTACTTTAATAACATGACTAATATGGTAATGAAAGAAAATTAAAGGCATTATTTTGTTAAGGATGAGAAAAGCATCATGATTTGTCTTTAATTCTGATGTTGGTGCATGAATAGTAGTTAGAATAGAGTTTGAAGCAACAGTTGAAAACTTGATTCTGTATGGATTATGCAGCCTTCTAATCTGCATAATTTTACTTCAGGTGACATGTGAGAGTGAAGTAAACAAACAAGAAAAATAATAACTGTATTAGTATTCTCAGGCTGCAATAACAAAACACCATAGATTGGATGGTTTAAACAACAAATATTTATTTTTCACAGTTCTGGGGGCTGGGAAGTCCAAAATCAAGGTGCCAACTGATTCAGTTTAGAGAACTGTCTCCCTGGCTTGCAGATAGCCAGCTACTCACTGTGTCCACCATGGCAGAGACAGAGAATGAGAGCCAGCTCTCTGGGATCTCTTTCTACAAAAACACTAAATCTTATCATATCATGGAGCCACCCTTATGATCTTATTTATCCATGATTGCCTTTGTAATGGCCCTATCTCCAAATACAGTCATATTGGAGTCAAAGGGCTTCAACATATTGAATATTGGCAGGACACAATTTAGTGCATAGTAACTACCAAAACATCTAAGAAATCAGTCATGTGCATCATTAGAAAACAAGTCAGAGGAATGATAGAAGATTATAGCATAGCACCATTCAAAGGCTGCCCTTGAACTAAAAATGTTGTCATCACTTAGAGACACAAAATCTCAGGCTCCTCCTTAGAACTATAGATTCAGAATCTTCATTTTAACAGGATCCTCAAGTGACTGTTTACACATTTGAGTTGAAAAACATGGTTACAGAATTAAGCAAGAGTTAATATTTCCATTGTGTTGGAATCTCTCCCATAACTGGAACTTGCAAACTTATTTACTATAACAATGTTAATATTCTTAAGAAAAGTATGATCAGAAAATTCATTAGTATTACTTTTGCTGTTGTAGGCAAACATTAACCATTGGCCAAATTTCATTTTGTGAATAAAACCTATGATAGACCATTAGATTTCTTTCCCAGAAAGTTCATAAAAAATCCTCTCAGGCTGGACATAAACGAAAACTTTGGTTAATTGTACCATTAGCTTAAAAACATGTTATCCATCTCTTACAAGTGCTCTGTGGTTTAAAAAAGGCATTATTTTTGAAATAACACTTTAAACTAGGCATATATTTTCTACAACATAGGGAGTGCAACGTTACTTATAATGGAATTTTCAATTATGTAGCATTTCAAAGCAACTTTAAAAAATTTATTCCGTAATGTCAAAAATGTAGAATTATGCCCACAAAGCTTACTATTTTGGCACAGTCCTAGAAGTGTTTATAAATCAAAAAGCCCTTCTTATAGCTGACATTTATAGGTCTCTACCATATATTTCCTTATTATTCTGCCTAAACACTAAGATGAAATATGCAACAGAATACAATTTTCTTTGCCAATGAGAACTAAAAGATACACCCTCCTGTATCATTCTTCAAAACATCAACACTGACAATAAAGTAGATATTCTTTAAATTACAGTTCAAAATGAACAGCCACTAACTGTGACATATTCTCCCTGTAATAATTTGTGATAATTTTAAGGAATGTGTTTTAATGTTAGCATGTAGTCTGGGTTAATTTTACAATAAAACATTCAAATTTATGCCTGAACTCTTAATGAATGCTTCTTGAAAAAAGCAATGTAGATTAATAATGGTATGCCTCGTGTAATTATTAGCTAAACATCAACAAGTACACAGCCCATGATGCTAAACCATGACTTTTCTTAATTCAACTATATTTTGGTTATATATTTTACTTATATTTTGTTTTATATCTGAGCTGTAGTGCAGAGCTATGTAATCAAATCATGCAGAATATGGTAAAGTATTAATACTATGTTATAGATCTGCTAGCCTATTTATTTAGAATACAGCCCTAACTAGGCAGATATTTTTGGAAGGGCCCACTGAGTCATTGAGCCACAGAGCTGTGTGGGGGAGGTGGCATGAACATGCCATCGTATACTTCAGGGGATTGTAGAGCACAAAGTAGAATGTCTAATCCCTCAGAAGTGTGATTATTTCATGAAACCACACCCCACTGAGCTGCCTTATTGCTGTTATAAAAAATCTTTATTATAGGAAGCTCTTTTCTGCTGTAAGAAGATGAATTCCACACTTTAGAATGTTAAACAGCAGTTTCAGCAGAGTTCTGTAGTTCACACAGATTAATCTACCCCTTTGGAATATTCATGATTCAATCAGAATGCTCTTTAAATCTCGGCAATTTTACCATTGTAAAATAAACTAGGTACATTCTGATGAAACAGCCTGTGCTTAGCAAATGCCTTCATTAATTTTTTTAAAAGTATTTTATGGATTCTGTTACTATCAAAGAACATCTCTCTATGAAGGCAGACTCAAACCCACTAACGCAAAATTGGTATTATTGAAAAACTTGGTACTTGAGAAAAACAGGATAAAACCAAAACATTATGAGGCAAAGTGCATTGACAATGCAAATCAAATGCACATGGTTTAATTATAATTGTGTATTAACTGAAGAACTGGGGATTATAAATGATGTGTCTCTGGTGAAGAGTTCGGCTGAATACATTACATATTCATTAGTTTTCCATTTTTATTCACTAAATGTCCAGTCTTCTCTCCTACACACCTGCAATTGTGCCTTCATGACTGAAATGAATATTCTGAATTCAGAAGATTATATTTATGTATATTAAAAAGCAACAAAAGTATGAAATACAACACTTTTATTTCTACTATTCTGCATATTTTTATCTGATTAGCAGATTGTGTTGGTTTTGTACAATGCCAGAAAATTCTATGATGACTATTCAAAGATTTGATTTGGAAAGTGTTAAGAGTACCTCAAGACTCTCAGTCTTACAGATGAGAAAGTGTGTGTGTGTGTGTCTGTGTGTGTGTGTGTGTGTGTGTGTGTGAGAGAGAGAGAGAGAGAGAGACAAAGGCAGAGACAGAGACAGAGACAGAGAGAGACAGAGAGAGAAAGAGGGCGAGTGGTCAGCCTGCTGTAGTTGGTGAATCCATCCTGTATCCCACCCTTAATTTTGATATAATCAGGAAGAAGCCTAGACATATTACCTCTCTTTCGGTACTGAAACCAGCAACTGATCAATTTCAAATAAAAAATCAATGTATTTATTGGACATTGTATGTGTGGGACAGGAAGAAGGAAAGGGCATTTCAGGTGGACTTTTCATTTTAAGTAGATGGTTCTCATTGTACAAACTGTTTCTAACACATTTATTCTTATTTGGCACTCTATTTTCAAGGACTGCCTCGGATTTGGCTAAGTAATTGAAATTTAAATATTGTTTGTATTTGTATATCTGAAAGGAAAGTTGGAAATAAGGACAATAAAATATCTTTGCTCTTGTTTAGATGTTCTAATGTGAACATCTTCACACTGAAAATTAAGGAATTTAAACTATGTCATTACTACTGATTAAGATACATGTATTAATTATGATTATATTTGTATTTCATTATGACAAAACAACTGGCTTATCTAATACATTACATTTATTAACAACTATTTTAATAAATATGACACATATTTTCTAAGCTTACATTCTTATGTTTTCTAAAGAAACTTGACCTTGTGTTCTGAAATGATAGTTTTCTAGATCTTAAAATCGTTCTTAAGCTAAAAGGTGATTATCCTTCACAAAAAAAGGAAAATAAAAGGACTAAAATTAATACGTTTGCTAATTGCTGATCCCTATGTGCTGGTTATGAACTGAAATTCTTCAGACATTTCTTCCCTAAACCCAGTTTGGTAGCTTTGATTGACTGCCTGTTACTTTAATACTGACTTGATCTGTTGAATCAGTTGAACCCTTTTATACATGTGTACCGACATCTATGTTAACTCAAATCACAGGGAATTATTTTTAGTGTTTTCCTTTTTTCTAGGGAAGTTTATGGTTAATATAATGAATGTTCTTGATATGAAATGCATATTTTTATTAAACTATTATCAGCAAAAGAAAGGAAAAGTTGGACTGAGATGGAGCTTTTTGGAACCCTCCTAAATGGTTTCACTTCTTTCTTATGGCTCTGATTAGTGTATCTAATTTATTTACCCATGAGCATTAGGGAATGGTAAATATGTCATAAGGGACAACCACAGAGAAATCACCTGACCAGATTCAATCACACTCTGGACTAGCCTTTGTACCCTATCAAAGGCCAGCCACATTAAGAAATATGGAAATTTTCTTACAGAGGACACCTTGTAAGAGGGTGAACATGATTGGTGAAAACCCTCTCACATCTGCAAGAAAAACAATTCATGCTGGTTGCTTTATAACAAATATACCAATGAAAGGACTGGGTGACTGGTACAATTTATCCATGAGGGGCACAGTTCTCCATACATTGTCCATTGTTGTCAATGTCCCACAAAAATGTGGTGCTTCTTTCAAATCAAAGCTAGCTAAGGACAGCTTAGTAACTTGCTTTGAGATATCTTCCTGTTTAGGTGATAGAGCAATTAAGAATTTTAAGTTCTGTGATTTGAAACATTTTCACGAAGAGAAGATGGAAAAAAGACAGACTGCAGGAAAATCAACAGAGAATTCTGTCCTGTGAATGCAGATCACAAGAAGAAAAGGCGAGGAAAGAACTAGGTTTTAATTGTGTCTATTCCAGACAAAGACAGATTGCCTTGGGTATTTAGGAAAGCCACAATATAGCAGCATATTGGTGCGCCTCACTCAGGCTTGCCATCTTAAAATGGGCATTAACACCTCCTCTCCTTCACAGGCCCAGACAGCAGCAGGCACTCCTGACATTTCCTTCTACCTCAGGGGCTTGTTGCTGAGGAAAATTTATGGTTCCCTCTTCTGGAATTCTAGGATCCTACCCTACACAAGAAAATGATAAACCTACTGGGTGAAATTTATCTATATCTGAAAACAATTTGACATTAGCTCTCCAGTATATTATTTACATTTTAATGGCTACTTTATATGAGATAATTAAGGTGGGGAAGAATAATGGTCATTTCAGGAGCCTAAACAGCTTCATTATGGTATTAGAAGACACCTTCAGAAAATCCAGTGGGCGTCAATCTTCTTCTCTGTGCAAAGGGCTATTCTGGTAGGAAATGTTTATTAACCTCAGGTCAGTGCTATGATTTGGATGAAAAATCTAATATCAGGGTATTAAGGGAAATTTTGCTTTCACTGAAGATTGTCTGTTTAGTACAGATATCTGTTTTGGAATCCCTAAGCTGTCTCAGAAGACTCACCATTGCTTTATTGTTATTATTATTTGCCTCACAAATATCTACTCTTATATTATTGATGAAAATCAGGATGATAAAATTCAGCAGAGGGAATTAAGTCGGGAGTGGTGAGGGGACATGGGAGAGGGGAAAGTTGAGTAAGAAGGGGAGGCAAAATTAGAAAATTTCCGGCAAAGATGAAACAGTATTCTTGTACAGTTTCTAGGCTTTGTCATCCATTTACAATGAAGTGGTTAGGTCTTGGATTTTGCTTGAGGCAATTGGAATGAGCTCAGTTTCCCCATCTATGGAGATAATAAGTTCTTTGACAATATCATGGGGTTGTCATATAGAACAGCTGAACTGTAAGATCCATGATGGAAGTAACCTTCTATCTATCCTGGTAATCACTGTGTCTTTCACGTAACATGGATTTCATATTTTAGGCACTTAATATATGTTTAGTGAATTAAAGATACATTTCACAATCAAATGAAGATAAGATTTTCAACTAGTTTGCATTGAGAGCTACACCAGATAATATATATACCTAAAAGTTGCCTCCAAGATACTAAGAGGACTGAATTTCACAATCACAAAATTTTAATCCTCTTAGACACTTCTTATACTTCATATTTGTATACTATTATACTTTTTTTCAAAGTAGCATCATCCTAATTTCTTTTTACTCTTCTAAAATATCTGTGAAGTAGATTAGGAAACTAGTGTGATCTCTTTTACAGAAAATGAAGTAAAGTTCCTGATTTTATGTAGTGGAGTCTGTAGTAATACTTGCATGGTATGGGAGAAGACCAAGGTTGGCTGGTTGTTTAATTTTTTCTAAGATGTTAACAACTCATCCCCTAGACTGGAACTATATATCCTAGTCTGAAATCCCATTGGCTCCCTGTCCCTAGCCTTCCCCTACTTGTATGGCGTTTTACTTTTTGTGGTGATTGTGGTCATTTAAAAACATGATGTCCACAATCTCTTTGATGTTCCACCTTTCAGGAGATGGAGGTTTGCATATGGCTGAATTTAAGGGCTTGCTTTTAATGAATAAAGTAAAGCAATGATCATAGAGAATAGGTAATAAAAACATACCATGGCTTCCTTCTTGGTTACTCTCTTTCTCTTCAATTACTTGCTTTTGGGGAAACTAGCTTACCAATGAAGACGCCCTCATGACAAGATACTAAGGCCTCCTGCCAGGAGCATGTGAATGAGCCATCATGATTGTGGATCCTGTAGCCCTTTTAAAGCCTTCAGACTGCAACACAAGTCAGCACTTGATTGCAACCTAATGAGAGACCCTGGGCCAGAATCACCTAGCTAAGTTTTTCTCAAATTCCAATGTCATAAAATTATGAGAAAATATTTAGGGGATAATTTATTACTCAGTTACAGATAATTAATGTCATATTTTTCAAAATTTCTATTTCTGTAGTGGGAGAACACAGGCTGTCAAAATCATTCGGTTATGCTCATTGAAATTACTGTGCACAATCGAATACACAGTAAAATGCATGAATCATATATACACACGGCATACATGTGTCTATATTTCTAATGTATCCTTTGTTTATACCTTTGCTCAATTGTTTAAATAATTGCTACTCATCAAATCCTTAATGCTTAAGAGAATGCTTAATGCTTAAGAGAAGACATTGATTCTTCATTTAAGGATATTCATAAGTATTGAATTCAATTAAATAGGATATGATCATGTTTATTTCAAAGTGTCACTGGAGAAGTTCCAAGATGGAATAAAAACCACGAAAAAAAAATCAAGCTCATTTTTTTCAAATACATCTCACTGAATTATTGAACTACACATACATACATACACATATCCACCTGTGTATATATGGAGATGTATAGTGTGTGTGTGCATATGTGTGTGTAATATGTATATATGTATGTGTGTGTATGTAGATCAACTCTATGATCTTGTAAAAAGGTACTGCATTATCATTTCCATTTCTGCATTTGTAAAATGAATGCTATATTACCACATCATACAGTTATTATGAAGATGTAGATAAAAAATGCCATTTTGGGGGCCTCTGGGTAGCTCAGTCAGTTGAGAGTCTGAATCTTTTTTTAAAATATTTTTTATACATTTATTTATTTTTGAGAGACACAGAGAGACAGAGCACAAGTTGGGGAGGGGCAGAGAGAGAGGGAGACACAGGATCCAAAGCAGGCTCCAGGCTCTGAACTGTCAGCACAGAGCCTGATACGGGGCTTGAACTCACAAACCGTGAGATCATGAACTGGGCCGAAGTCGGATGCTCAACCAACTGAGCCACCCAGGTGCCCCGAGAGTCTGAATCTTGATTCCGGCTCAGGTTATGATCTCATGGCTGTGAAATCTAGTGCTGGGTGTCAAGCCTGCTTAAGATTCCCTCTCTCCTCTCCCTCTGTTCCTCCCCCACTCATGCTCTCTCTCGTTCTCAAAACCAAAACAATGCCGTTATGTATCTCCAATACCTAGCATAGTGCCTAATTCATAGAAATCACTCATAAAGTATCAATTCCCTTTTCTCCTTTTCTATCTTTCTTTTTTTGTTTCTTATTTATTGTCAATTAATGATACAAAATTAATTGAAAAGGAAGAATTCTAATAGGCTCCACAAACGATAGTTGAAATGCATGTGAAGTTTACATAGTTTTATATATGCGCATTATCACACGTTTTGTTTGTTTGTTTTTCGTTTCAGGATAAAGTATGAAGGGTTTTATCTTTAAATGTAAAACTGGTCTTTAACTGTACGTTATTCCCTTTTAATAGAAATAATTTTGTAATGTAAGTGGTCAAGCCTAGAAACGAAATGTTAACATGGGTTAACTCTTGTTTTCCTGTAACATTCATATCCTACACAATTGCTCAAGTAGAATGATATCACATTTTGTTGCTATACTCTTGGTTAAAAAGAGGCATTTTAAAAATTAATAATATTCAACTTGAAAGGACTCTTATTTTTAAAAGTTATGTTTACATACACTGGATGAAGCAAAGGAATAGTACTATAACTGATAAGTTTCTAGACTTTGGGCAAGAGTCTCTCTGCCTTAAGCCAAAGACAAATTTTTGGAAGCCTTATGAGGGCTCAGACAATGAATGGAGCTAGGAGATGAGAACAGGAAGAACAGCCATGGCTCATAGAAAAAGAGCTGACGGATCTGTTCCTGCTACAACAAATAATGTGTAATATTTCCTTCTGTCATTGCATCTCCTATCCCAAACTTAAAGCTCAGTGAACAACATCTGATTGGACAAGCTTAGGTCAGGTGTCCTCTCTTGGCTGTACCAAAATGATGAGAGAAAAAGAATATGGCCTTTATGGTTGTTAGAATGGTTGGCAAATACTTGAGTTTACTTTCACATTATACATGATGGAGAGAAACAATTCCCCCAAAGCAAATGATACTACGTTAGGAAAGGCAAAGGTAAGTGGTCCGGCAAAAATGACTAATTTCTTAAACTAGTCATGTCTTGACAAACTAATTTGAAAGGAAGAGAACTTGTATATGTCATTGAGGCTACAGAAATGGGAAGGAGGCATGATAAGATGTGAGAGTAAAATTTTATAATTATATGGATATTGATGCCTCATGTCTGATTAAAATGCTGATAATAATGCTAAATATAAGAGTTTGACACATTTTTAAATTACAATAGAGAATGCGAACATAGAATTAGAAAATGCTAAAACTTTTGTTGAGAATTATGTTCGTGTATTTAAAAATATCCTTATAATGTAAATAAAAACATTATTTAAGCAATAGCAATGTATCTTCTTGGCATATTAGATCATAATTAACTTTAAGAAATGCTATAAGCAAGTGGCTTAAAATACTAAGGGGACAAAGCTATATCTTTTTCTCTTAAAAAAGATTATGACCTGAGAAATTCAGACTGAGATTACCATCTTATGTTGGATAATCTAATTAAAAACAACCCACTCCCAAACAATTAATCCTGGGAGCTAAGGCAAACAGATTTTTATCACTTTATAGTGTTCAGCTCAAAATGAATACTTCAAATAGCCAATCTCACACTTGCTTAATCTACTAGGTGAGCTGAAGCTTGAAAATCCTTATCTGCTTGATTCTTATCAATGAGGTTGGGGGTGGTGATCTAACAAGTTAAAAACATAGTTAAAATGCCTAGTTTCTTGTTTTGGTGACAGACTTATATATCTACTTTCTACTAATGTAGGGAAGCAAACGAGTAATGAAAGATAATTTCAGTATAGATGTTAATTACTTGTACTTAAACATGCAAACAGAATTCTATCCTTCATTCCCCCACAAAGCATCTTAACAAGCAGTAATTAAATTTACCTAGTTTTGTATCCTGAATTCTCTGGCTAGAAGAGACAAATTAGAAATATAATATTCTCTTATAAGTATATTATTATAAAGTGTATTTCTGACATAACCAGGAATTTTACAAATGGAACTCCTGGAAGTGATACAGCAAATGGGAGAAAAAAAAGTCTTAATGAAATTTTATTTGGGCACATATATACAAATTATGTATTTTCTGTGTATATTTATATATAAAACTGTACAATTACACATAATTAAAATAGTAAGCCTTTTCATCTGAAGCTACTTAGCATTTTTGGAATTGTCTAATTTGCCAAGCAATAATACTCTATGTTATATATGCAATTAGGTACCTACCCAAGTTAGCTCTATTTTTCCTGTAACTACTTTTGTTGCTTGATGCTTCTATTAAGTTAGAACAGTAACACATATGAAATTTAAATGACCACCTGAGAAATACCTCCTTGTTCTAAAATTTTTAAATGTTTTTTTTTAAATTTATTTGAGAGAGAGAAAGAGAGAGAGAGAGAGAGAGAGAGAGAATGCACAAGCAGGGGAGGGACAGAGAGAGAGGGAGGCAGAATCTGAAGTAGGCTCCATGCTCTGAGCTGTCAGCACACAGCCTGATGTAGGACTTGAACTCATGAACTGAGAGATCATGACCTGAGCTGAAGTTGGATGCTCAACTGACTGAGCCACCAGTTGCCCCCCGCCCTTTTTTTAAATTCTTTTAATGCTCCTTTTTCTAATAAGCAAGCCATTACTTCTTTTTTCTCTCAGTCACTGTCTCTGTCAATAAAACAGGTTATATGTAGAATATAACATACGAATGTCCAAATATGCATCTCCTTTTTTGTTATTTCACACTCTTTACAATTCTATTTCACACTTTTTTTTTTTTTAAAAAAAGCATATTATCCTGGCAATGTCACTATTTACCTGTACATTATTGTGCAGTGGAACATATGTTGCTGTGTGGAATAATAGGTTGAGATCCTTTTGTGTGCTGAGCTTGCAAGACTGAATTCTCTAGCACGTATAGCACATTATATCCATCTTACCCTGTAAACTACTAAAAAGAGGTTTTAGTAGAGTTGCAAAAAATCAACTTTTAAAAAAGAACTTGGGGAACATCAACTATCATCTCTGTATTACATACAATAAAAACTATTAAGTATTAGAATATTCAAGTAGCAGAGAACTACGATTTGTCTGCTATGTACCATTATTACAAATATTTCCATTCAAACTAGCGATACTCAGTTAGCTAATATGTAAACCTAGTTCAATTTTATTAAAGTAAACCAATTCACTATACTACAGCATACAATTACAGGTTCTATCAATTGTCAAAATATTCTGTGGCAAAATATGAAACATCTTGCTATTTTACGAGGTTTATTATGGAAGTTTCAAAATACAAGTCTTTTCTGAACAAATATATAGCATAGATACACTAACCAATAAATTGCATTTTTCATGTTTGACTTTGTGTTTACTTAATGCCTTTGTTAAATTTTATACAGTTGTTAAAAATACGATTATATCAACCAAAGTGTAGTTTTAATTTTTTCCTGTATATAGCTCCTCATGTACCTGCCTAGAATGCCCCCTGTTCCTTTTTTTTTTTTTTTTTTGAGATTTTTACCAAGTCTGTTTTATTTATTTATTTTTTTTACAGTTAACTGGTATATTTAATGTACACAACTTTTGGGATGTAATTTTTTTTTCCTCTTTTTTTTTTAATATATGAAATGTATTGTCAAATTGGTTTCCATACAACACCCAGTGCTCATCCCAAAAGGTGCCCTCCTCAGTACCCATCACCCACCCTCCCCTCTCTCCCACCCCCCATCAACCCTCAGTTTGTTCTCAGTTTTTAAGAGTCTCTTATGCTTTGGCTCTCTCCGACTCTAACCTCTTTTTTTTTTTTTTTCTTCCCCTCCCCCATGGGTTTCTGTTGAGTTTCTCAGGATCCACATAAGAGTGAAAACATATGGTATCTGTCTTTCTCTGTATGGCTTATTTCACTTAGCATCACACTCTCCAGTTCCATCCACGTTGCTACAAAGGGCCATATTTCGTTCTTTCTCATTGCCATGTAGTACTCCATTGTGTATATAAACCACAATTTCTTTATCCATTTATCAACTGATGGACATTTAGGCTCTTTCCATAATTTGGCTATTGTTGAGAGTGCTGCTATAAACATTGGGGTACAAGTGCCCCTATGCATCAGTACTCCTATGTCCCTTGGGTAAATTCCTAGCAGTGGTATTGCTGGGTCATAGGGTAGGTCTATTTTTAATTTTCTGAGGAACCTCCACACTGTTTTCCAGAGTAGAATGCCCCCTGTTCTAATGCTAACGGCAAAGTCCTTTCCAGTGTAAGACCCAAGTCAAATCAGGTCTCTTGCCAGCTGGAATTCCTCTCTATTGACAGTTGAATCCCACCCAAAAGTAGTTCTCCATCATTGGTTAAAAATACAGATGTCAGAGATTTGGTCTAGAAGTACTCAATGACAATCAATAAAGGCGACTAAATTTTATAAGTTCCTAAAGGGGATCTGATGTACATCAAAGTGTGAGAACCATTGCTATATGTTTTATTTGCATATCTGCTATCTCACTTATTATACTTAGCTTTGTTTTACAGTTATTTATATTGCGTATCTTCGATCTTATCAAAAGCAGCTCTTGAGGGTGGAATTTGTGCTCCTTATTCTCTCTCTAGCTCTTGCCATACACAGTAGGTGTTACATAAATATGTTGAGTAGGGTCCCCTGGATGGCTCAGTTGGTTAAGTGTCTGACTCTTGATTTCAGTTTAGGTCATTATCTCACAGTTGTGAGATGGAGCACTGGGCATGGAGCCTGCTTAAGATTCTCTCTCTTCCTCTCCCTCTGCCCTTCCCCTGCTCTCTCTCAGTCTCTCTCAAGAAAAAAAAAAAAAAAAAAAAAAAAAAAAAAAAAAGAAAAAAGAAAAAAGAAAGAAAAATATATTGAGTAAAGTTGTTAAGTAAAAAGAGAAATGAATGAGCTCCAGGGTGATTTTTGATAAACAAAAATGTTGCATTTAATAAAACTTTAAATTATCTTGTTAATAATGATCTTGAAAATTGCCTAGAATTTTTCTAATGTTAAAGCCACAGGTAGTAAGCAATGGGGGAAACGTACTAGTTAACATCTAACTGATGGCTAATGCTACTAATATTTCAATTTGGTTCTAAAGTAGGGATAACAAGGAGAATTCATCTTATGTTCATCTCTCATTATTAATGGCTACTAGGTGCTCTGTGTTGACAGAAAAAAATCTGAGGCCCTGTGTTAATTCAGTGTGAAATATTCCTGTGCACCAGGACGCATGCACACTATGGCAAAGGGAAAAACAAGTCATTGTGTAAGCTGGGAATGTGCTGTCCTTATCTTCTTTAAAAGATAATAGTGTCCTTTGGGTATTGTAAACAAAAAGGCACAATTCCATCAGACATCGCAAATTCAAATGCCTGCAGGGACCATGCAGGTAAATCCAAGTAAGTAAAGTAGCTCTGGAGGGGACTGGGCTTACAGTAGGGAAATTCTAAAGAGCTATCAAGCACTCAGCACTGGCTGGTCAATTGTATTCCAAATCTACAGATTTAGTGTTATCAGAGAGTAGGATCCCAAAAGCAAGATTTCTCTGGGTAGGGGTGCCTGGGTGGCTCAGTCGGTTCAGCGTCTGACTTTGGCTTATGTCATGATCTCACAGCTTGTGAGTTTGAGCCCCATGTCAAGCCCGCATCGGGCTCTGTGCTGACAGCTTCAGATTCTGTGTCTTCCTCTCTGCCTTCCCCTGATCAGGCGCTCCTGTGCGAGTTCTCTCTCTTTCTCTCTAAAGAATAAATAAACATTAAAAAAAAAAAAAAAGATTTCTCTGGGTAAATTTCCTGATTTCCAAATTTCTACACCAAATGTTGGTAACCAACTCCATTAAAAGAAAAAAAGTGTGTGTGTGTGTGTGTGTGTGTGTGTGTGCGCGCGCCCGTGCGTGTGCATGTGTGTTCTAGGCCAAATAAACAATGTTGGCTTTTTACACCTTGTAAACTTATTTGGATTCTTTCTCTGTCCTTGCCTACCACTAGCTCTCTTTCTTTTCTTCCCTAGTTTTTCCAACTTGATTTGAACAGTTAGAATCAATCGCTAAAGATTCAATTCTTCATTCTTTATGAAGGGAGCCTCCATAGTGGACTCCTGCCACTGTCTTTGTTCCAGAAAAGACAGCTTCAAATAGCCCTTTTTTGGCTATTTTGTTTGAAGGTGGTGGATCTCCATACCTTATACAGAACTTCTTAAGGTTAATGAATGAACTGGGGCATCAAAAGAAAGAATCAAATATTCTTTTAAACTTTAAGAGTCTCAGGTAACACAACTGCAGTTCTTTTGAGGTTAAAACAGATTTTGTCTTAATAAAAGTAGATAAACAGGAAGAAATTGGGAGGAAAAGCATATAAAAAAGCAAAACCAAAGAAATTTCCAAATGTTTTCGGTTCACTTTGAATTAAGTACTATTTGGAATTACTACAACCCAGTTAGGGCAAATCATTCTTACCATGACTGATATTTTGCTTTGCAACTTACCTTCTCCCAGAACTCCTAAGCACATTGTTAACAGCTGTATAAGCAAATTCTCTAATACATGGCCACAATGCTGATTTGACACCCTTAATCACAGAAAGCTCTAGGGCATTGGCCACAAGCATGTGCACATGTGGCTTCCTATTTTTCTTTCCTGAAGGGTTATTTTCACCCACCATGTACTAGTATTAATAGAGCTTGCTGACCCCAGAGCAAGAACATGTCACCTGTGAAGGAGTATAGGTGTTGCTTGAATGGTTTGCATATCAATACTAATACCTGTCCAACCTTATTTAGCCCAGTAAATCTCTCAGAGGGTATAACTCAGGCTGTTGACCACAAGCTGTTATAATTAGGTCAGATGAGGAATGCAAACTCTCTGCCATTAAACATGTTTCTCAGCTCTCCAGATTTGAACAAATACCCCCAGCTGACTGAAGGTTAACACTCATGACCCAGCATCTCTTCAAACAGCAGGTGGAGACAGGATTTTCATTTTCCTTGAGTTTATTTAAAGTCTCTCTGATATGCACTAAACTGGTAACATGATTCGCATTTCAGTGTTGGAAAATTAGGCCTGCCTCTTGGACTGACTCAGGAGCCTCTGGGCTTTGGGGGAAATGGAAACTTACAAAACAGCACAAACAAAACCAAAACCAAAAAGAAAAAGAACAATAAAATCAACAAACACATCTTGGCAATAAAAGAAATCCTCAAATGGTCATTTTCCTTGTGCATTCCCTACAAGCAGTCTTACAAAGTCTATTTGTTTATGTATTTACTTATTTATTTAAATCATTGATTTTTATTGTTGTATCACATGTGGATGCAAACTCAGCAGGGGAGGAGAAAAATCAGCCTTCTTGGTCAGGAAGTGTGAATGAGTTTAAGAGATGAATTACATTTGAAATCGATCTTTTCTATTCCCTCACCATGTCCAAAGTCCTTTGATGTCCTGTTTTATCCTGTATGTTATTTGTGATAGGAAAATAAATGGAAATCCTGAATAAGAAAACCTATAGGCCAGATTTGGGGTTGGGAGCTAAAATGCAGGGCACTGTATCAGGAATGTGTCAAAATTCAGCCTGGGTGTTGTCAACCATGAATTCCAGAGTTGTGATTCGATTTCTGATCCACATCAGGCAGCTTCACTGAGCATTGCTGTGTGAGCAACTGTCACCTGAACCCAGCAGCATGTAAAGGGACCTGCAGTGGCTCTCTGTTGCCCACAGGATAAAGTCCAAATTCCTCCATGATGCAGAATTGAATCATGACTTGACTTCTGCTCATTTTTCCAGCAATATCTCCCTTACTATCCTTTTACCTGTTCACACACTTCTACACATGAAAAGCTTCTTGCTGGCAAGTTTCACAGTCCTCTGTCTTTGCATGTGCTGTTCTTATTATCTGGGAATTTCTTTTCTTCCTTCTTCATTTTGAGAACTGCTACTATTAATTTTCAAGAGCCAGCTCAAGGATCCATTGCTCTGTGAACTGAACTATAGTTGGATGTATCTTCCTTTAGGCAAATATTGCATTCTAGTGTATGCTAGATTTTAGCTTTGGTCACACTGTATTGCTATATTTATTTTTCTTGTGTCTCCACACACAAGTCTGGGAGTTCTTTGAAGTAAGAAGTGTGTTCTCCATCTGTATTCTGGACAAGCAGCATAATGGGGTACTTTACACATTTTAAAGCTCAAAAGTTAATTCTTGACTAAAATGTTTAAATGAATAGTTTGGGGGGTAACTTTTATAGAAATATTGTCTAGACATTGCTGTAGTCTCCACCATGCCTTGGCCCACCTGGATGCCTTTCCTTGTCTTCTATTTCCCAGTGAAATACAAAGTTCTCCTCAAAATGCCAGCACCAAAAACAATCAACTGAACCTGCCCATTGCATACACAAGCTATGCAATAGTTTTTGCCCTCTTTTACTGTAGCTAAACTTTTTTCCTGTCAGCTAATTTTGCTACAGGAGTCTTTGCTTCCTCTAATTCTAGATTTCAGGATACTTTATGGTGACACTTTTCTCTTTGGAGATTCTGTATTTTAGACAGAGAAAGACAGAAACAAATCTGAAATCATTTGGAGAACAAATATAATATGCTAAATAAACATTAGCAATTAATATGCCCAGCAAGCAAAATTGTATTTTTGGGGACAGAAAATAAATAGAATAATAATGAAATGTCTAAAAAGCAACTACTGTGAGATTTCCAGAGTGACAGAGAGATTTGGGAATGCCTAGCAGCAACATCCCAGAACTCATACTTCTTACATCAATTTTTGAAGTACATACAGATTTACCGATATTCAGATGTGCATTCTTCCAGAGTAAATGCTTTTAGGAAGCCAGTGTAATGACATCTGATTTTTCCTCTGAGTATCTCAAGTACCTATGAATTCTATATGCAGTCAATATAAACTCATTAATTGATAAAAGTTGAAGTCTTTTAGTTAACATTGCTTAAGTTCTAAATAGTTGGCACTAAGTTTATAAATTATTGATGAAATGTTATTCTACTAATTAATATATAATCATTACTCATTAAAAGTAGTAGCAAAAGTTGGCACATTCATTATTTATTTTATTGATTGTATTTGTGAGCTTGATTGCATGTGCTTTGAAAAAATATATGTTTATACTCTTCTTTCTTTCTTTCCTTACTTAAACCCCTCAAACTGCTTCAGTTTGAGTGATTATGATATATTTGAAATTTCATTTGGGTTTAAAGTTTGCTGGAGTCCCAAGTTATACCAAAGCATAAGGAATAGTTTTACTGATTTTCAATGAGGAACTGTAATTTTTATAGTATTCTTTCCTGCCAGTAAAATAGTCTTACTCTCATTGAGTTTCAGTGATTGATTGAAGTCATGCTGTAACTGTTTCCCAGGACTGCCATAACAAATGATCACAAGATTGGTGCCTTCTTAACAACAGAAATATATTCTTTCACAATTCAAGAGACCAGAAGTCAAAACCCAGCATATCAGCAGGGTCACACTCCCTTCAGAGGTATCAGGGGAGAATCTGTTCTGTGCCTCTTCTAGCTTCTGGTGGCTGCCAGCTGCCTTGATCTGTGGTGACATGGCTCCAATCCATGCTTCTCTTTTCATATCACCTTCTCGTTTGTGTCTTTTATGAAAACTCTTATCATTGGAATTAGTCCAATGAATAGTCCACCTGGATAGTCCAGGATCATTTCCTCATCTCAAGATTTTTAGTTTAATTATATCTTCAAAGATCCTTTTTCCAAACAACATAACGTTCACAGGTTCTAGGGATTAGGATGTGGACATCTCTTTCTGGAGGGCAGCCATTCAGCCACTACAACACACGTCTTTCTTTAGGAATTATGTAATAACTAAATCATCCTTTTTGGATAAAGTAAGTCTGCAGATTTTGCATTCCCTTTCTATTTCTCTTTGGGCTTTGTAGTTATATATTATTTGGGTATGCTTTGGGGATGCATTTGAAGTTGGTTTTAGAAATAAATTCAATTTAGTGGGAAGCTTTATATTGCTGGTTTTTTTTTTTTGTTTTTTTTTTAATTAATTTATTTTTTAATATATGAAATTTACTGTCAAATTGGTTTCCATACAACAGGAGGGCACCTTTTGGGATGAGCACTGGGTGTTGTATTGCTGTTTTTTTATTGTCTTTTTGGTTAGCTACCTAAGGAAGAGTTACAGTTTTATTTATAATTAGTTGTATTATTTGTAGATAGACATGTTTTAATATGTAAATATGTTCCTAATGGAAGATTCTCTTTCATTTCTGCCATAAATTATGTGTCAGTTTATATATCTTTTGATAATGAAAGGAAATAACCCCAAAGATGAAAAGGATTTGGAGTTAGTTTCACTAACATTCATGATTAACATCTGGAAGCCTTAGAAGTGATTTAGGAGAAATATCAGCATGTATTTCTTGTTGGATAAATCTCAATGGAAGAGGCATACAAATATTTGAAAATAATTCACTGTTTATTTTTCTTCTTGTACAGTCATGTAAAGCCCTGCACACTCTTATTCCTTCCACTCTTTGTTCATATATATATATATATATATATATATATATATATATATAATTCCTGGATTTGAAGTCCTCTAATTATGAATTCCCAGGCCACCAAATATTGATAAGAATATCATTTCCACACTTTCTATGGCTGCTGTTAGAATATTTCTGATTTACTATGGTTTTATATCTATTCTACGATATCCATTACTTAAAAACAGCTTGTAAAATTTGACAAAGATCTCTTTCTGATTCTTCTTTGATATAGATGAGCGTTTCTGGCTCCATAAAGAAGAAAACACAAGTCAGTTAACTAACGCAACTGCACTAAGTAAATAAACAAAGCTCAAGTAAATATAGACTAGGCTTTGCTGTGCGAACAGACCCAGAAGAAAAACAATGAACATCTGTATTTCAATGCCACTGGAGCATTAATTTGTTTTTAGGTGTTCAAGAAGAATAAATATATGTTTGGTTTGATTACAATGATGATTTTATTTACATTTAGATCTCATTATTTTGGATTTATTTCCTCTCATCCCAGCTTTTTAAGCTGACCAGAGGATATTCAATTTTTCTGTTACTTATAGTTCAACTGAGGAGAAGTAAGGATAATAAAAAAACCCTTTGTAGATCCAAAAAATTAAGATCTATGTTCAATAACCAGACAATGTTCCAACACTAAAACTATCTCACTAACACTGAGAACTCACAATGTGATTCTAATAAAGGGAATGTACCTAACATTGGACAACTGTCTCTCCTGTCTTATAAGCAATCACCTAAATGGTTGGATCACACTGATGGGTTTATAAAGAGAAGGTAAAAACAATTAGCCTGAAGGACTTTATTGACACAAATACTGTAAAACATCGCAAACTACAACCAAATTAAAGTTTTATAACTGGGGAAACATGATGTAATAACATGCAATCCAGTTGTTCACTATTAGAAGAGAAAGGCCACGAGGGCTAGGATTTTGTCCATTTTGTTAATTATTATATCCTCAGTGTCTAGAACCATTCCTTTCATCTGGAAGATGCCCTTGAAATATTCATTAAATACATACTTAAAAGTATTACACAGGACAGTAATGAGATATACACATTTACTCTATAGTGAAAGTCATTGTTTTTGGCAGAAAGTAGACTGTTTCTCAAAAATATTTCAGCCTCCTATTAACAATCTTTAAAAAAGCTAATGTCCTCCTGTCTGGCCAAAATCTCTTTTGTTGGTGTTGAGCCCCTTGTTTGACTTCATGATGCAGATATAATGTCCAAGCCTCTGCTTCAAAAATCTTTATACTTTAGTAAGGTTCAGGGAAGTTGTGCTTGGCTCTTTCAGTTTTAGGAATGACTGCAGAGCCTTGAAAATTTCTTGCCGGGAGCAAACCCCCCAAGGCAAAAACAGAGCTTCCTTGAACTTTAGAGTAGAAAGAAATCTCAAACACCACTCAATTACATCTTCATTGTTGACAATGAGAAAAAAAAAAAAAAAAAACAAACAAGCAAACAAACAGAAAACTGGATCAGAAGAAGAAAGGCAATGTGTGTGCAGTAGCCATGGAAATGAGTGGCAGAGCCAGGACTAAAATCCAATTCCCTTGCTCCTTGGTTCAAAGACCACAAAGAGTGAAAATGACATCACTGGCCTTTGAGATCTTAGAGGTAAGATCCCCAAGTTTTCAGCCTCTGTGGCTGAACAAATGCTACTGAAGAATGCTTTGAAAATATGCCAAAACCTATTATTCTGTCTTTAGACTTCCCTTACCTTCACTCTTTCTTTCTTTTCTAGTAATATGTGAATTCAAGCTCTTTTCCTGTTTTCTTTCTCCTCTGTTTTCTGCTCCTGATGATTGTAATGTTCTTGCCTAAAAGATTGATGATCCTTTAACTTAATCACACTGACTTAATAAAAATTCCTCATTTTTTCTCAAGAGGACACTTGAGAATGAAAATGACTTGCTAAAATGTTTCAACCAATGATTGTCAGATCTGGAACTAGAACACAGATTTTGTGTGTCTTAGTCTAGGTTCTTTCTATTATAAGACTCTATGGGGAGAAATAACAATACCCTGATTCATTATCAGAATCCCAAAGATGAATAAAATGATACTATCACATTGTCATTCTTCTATATGAAAATTGACAATCTTTGTGTCCCTCTACTGTCTGACTCTACAGATGGCCCTAGCTGCCTCTCCATTTATAGGAGAGATCCCCAAATACTTTTTGTTTGACTTTTGTTGACTTCTACACTCAGTGGGCTTTCTATACTTCCCTTTCAGGACAAAGCTGTTTTATTCTTTTAATTTATTTATTTTTACTTATCTTTTTTTTTTTTTGATAATTTACATCGAAGTTAGTTAGCATATAGTGCAACAATGATTTTAGAAATAGATTCCTCAATGCCTCTTACCCATTTAGCCCCCCCCACAACCCCCCAGTAACCCTCTGTTTGTTCTCCGTATTTAAGAGCCCTTTATGTTTTGTCCCCCTCCCTGTTTTTATATTATTTTTGCTTCCATTCTCTTATGTTCATCTGCTTTGTATCTTAAATTCCTCATATGAGTGAAGTCATGATATTTATCTTTCTCTGACTGACTGATTTCATTTAGATTAATACCCTCTAGTTCCATCCACATAGTTGCAAATTTCATTCTTTTTGATTGCCCAGCAATACTCCATTGTATATATATATACCATATCTTCTTTATCCATTCATCCATCAATCGACATTTGGGCTCTTTCCATACTTTGCTATTGTTAATAGTGCTGCTATAAACATTGGGGTGCATGTGCCCCCTTGAAGCAGCATTCCTGTATCGCTGGATAAATACATAGTCATGCAATTGCTGGGTCATAAGGTAGTTCTATGTTTAATTTTTTGAGGAACCTCCATATTGTTTTCCATAGTGGCTGCAACAGTTTGCATTCCCGCCAGCACTGCAAAAGAAATCCTCTTTCTCTGCATCCTTGCCACATCTGTTGTTGAGTGACTTGTTAATGTTAGCCATTCTGACAGGTGTGAGATGATATCTCATTGTGGTTTTGATTTGTATTTCCCTGATGATGCGTGATGTTGAGCATTTTTTTTTTATGTGTCAGCCATCTGGATATCTTCTTTGGAGAAGTGTCTCTTCATGTCTTTTGCCCATTTCTTCACTGATTATTTGTTTTGTGTTGAGTTTGATAAGTTCTTTATAGATTTTGGATAGTAACCCTTTATCTGATATGTCATTTGCAAATATCTTCTCCCCATTCTGCCGGTTGCCATTTAGTTTTGCTGATTGTTTCCTTCTCTGTGCAGAAGCTTTTTATTTTGATGAGGTCCCAATAGTTCATTTTTGGTTTTGTTTCCCTTGCCTCTGGAGACATGTTGAGGAAGAATTTCCTGTGGCCCAGGTCAAAGAGGTTTTTGCCTGCTTTCTCCTCAAGGATTTTGATGGTTTCCTGTCTTACGTTTAGGTCTTTCTTCCATTTTGAGTTTATTTTTGTGTATGGTGTAAGAAAGTGGTCTAGGTTCACTTTTCTGCATTTTGCTGTCCAGTTTTGCCAGCACCACTTGCTGAGGAAACAGTTTATTCCATTGGATATTCTTTCCTGTTTTGTTCAAAGATTAGTTGGCCATACATTTGTGGGCCTATTTCTGGGTTCTCTATTCTGTTCCATTGATCTGAGTGTCTGTTTTTGTGCCAGTACCATAGAGCTCCTGATGCTTACAGCTTTGTAATTTGGTTTGAATTCTAAGGACCATGCTGTTTTATTTACCATCCCCAGAACAAAGCTCCTTACTCTCGCTTATGCCTGGACCTTCCGAATAACTTAATCTACCCTTTACATTTCTCTTTCTCTCTCCCCCTCTCTGACATAACATTTTGGATATATAAAATATCTGATAAGAAATGTATTAATATTTAAATCATAGAACATATGTTGTTATACTGAAAAGATACTTGGAGCTTATCTGTAAAATCTCCTCTTTTGATGGATTGAAACAAAATTTTCGAAAAGTTAAGTGACTTTGTTAATATTTTCAGGTGTTGTGAAGAGCCCTGAGGAGAAGGAAGAAAGATAAAGGAAGGAAAGTTTTATTATATGGCCAAAGAATTATAGATAGTATATAGTTGTACTTCCAATTTACATACTGAGCACATGGTAGTTATATAAACTGAATGAGATATGATTCAGGGATGGGAGATTTGGTTTTCATTTCTCAAGCCCAAGCTCTTAACCACTAAACCCTCGGTTCTTTAATTTGAAGAATGATAAAAAGCCAAAAAGAAAAGAAAAAAGAAAAAGAAAAAAAAAGAAAAAGAAAAAAAAACATCAGAATATTTATACAAGATATTTAAAAATCTCTGTGCTAGGGCAAATAAGATATCAACTCTACCCAAACTAGCAGAAGCATTGAGAACAAGTGGCCTTAAGAAGAATATTGTTTTGTTTTGTTTTGTTTTTTCCTGAAATGAAACTTATTGAAATAGAGGGACTTCTGTATTGAATAAAAGCACATACAATGCTAGTACAGGAGCATTTACTCTTACATTAAAATAATTTGTGTTTTGGAAACAGTGGTAATGAAAGAATTTAAAGAGTAAGGCAGAGTATGAAATAAATTAATGCATATTATTTTATCTTTGGTATATATATACATACACAGATGTGTATGTATATGTACACTTGTGTGTGTATGTGTGTGCTTACTCACATACAAACATATATATTTTAAAAATGATAGATTCATCAGGCTTTTAGATAAACAAAACAGTCATAACGATTATAATGCCTGACAGTTGCAAAAATAAGAACTGAAGGTGACAGTAGCCCATACTACACAGGCTGAAGTATGTAATTTACATCTTAGTGAAATTAAACATACTATAATAGCTTAGCTTCCAGGCAACAATACTATTAAATTTGCAGTAGTAGTTTATGACATCATCTGAAACCCCAGGATACACATTTGAAGCTGACTATTATGGTTAGTAATCTGTATTGCTGTTCTGGTTAGTTTTTCATTTAATTCATGGCATGCTTCTATTTAAAAAAAAAAAAAAAGACAAAGAGCAGCAGTTGAGATGCTGTTTTTTGTTTTTTTGTTTTTACACAAAAGCTGTTAAGCCTCAGGCTGCAGTGATGTCACATTTTAGAGTCAGTAATAATAGCTTATATTTGGGAAGCATTAAGAGGTCAGAATTATATTGAAAAGTATAATAATTTAAGCCTTTTATGGTCAACAAGTATAATTTTAGAAGGTTTTCTAAGTCACCTTTCTTTTCCAAAATGTTTCTTAGCTAAGTAAGACTGTACAGTGGTAGAATAACAATAAGACCTACTGCTTTTAGTAATGGGTTTTATGTTATACAGCCATAATTTCAACTAAATATATCATAATAAGACCACTAGAAGTTCTGTGTCTTGTGAGAAGGATGCTCAGTTAAAAATTCTTCCAATATTTTGTGTGTAAATGAATTTTTCTGGAGACGGGAGTTTATAACTTATATATACACTTATGTGTGTGTGTGTATATATATATATATATATATATATATATATATATATATATGTAATTTTACAAAGGTATGATTTTCCAAAACTTTTATGGAGCTTGTTCATTATAACAGTGACTCTCAAAGGTTGGGGGAAACATTCTAGAATCACTTGTGGTAAGTTATGGAAAAGGACCCTTGGCTTGATGAATGCCCTCTGTCTCCACCAGATGGTTCCAATGTTCTTGTCTAAGACATTTGTGCCCTTCTTACCCAATCCCAAGCGCTGAACTAATACAGAATTCTCATTTATTGCAAGGGGATACTTGAAGATCAGGGAGATGAAAATTACTTGGCAAAATTCTCCAACCTTGATTGCCAGATTTGGAACTAAAACCCAGGCTTCTTTTCTTAGAGATCAGATTCTTCCCATTATAAGAAGCCATGTAAGAAAGAGAAAGACATATAGAGGCAATTCAAGTAGACACAGCAAAAGAAGACATTTGAAAATACAGGACAGAGGACTGTACAACTCTCTCTATAAGATGATTTAGACATGGGCTTAGCAGGACATTTTTTCTGGAGATTCTTTGTTTTCATAATGTACCCAGCTTTTTTTTTTCCTTCCACCAATCAATGAATGTACCTGATGGCATTAACTGTGAAGCCTGAGAAAACTGGAAGTTCAAGTGGAAATATTAGATCATTTGTTCAGAGTTAGTCTTATCTAAAATAAGTGACCTTTTACATGAGCAAATTGATGGGATTCCACTTGATGTCAAGTATCTCATTAAAATATACAGAAGCTCTGAAGCCCTTAGGAAAGTATCACCTATGCTAGCCTTCTGGGAAACTTAATGGTTCCACCATTAGAGCATACTTCTTTGAGTCAAGATATAAACTCCAGGTGATTATCGCCAGTAAACACTCTAATAGTAAATTAAGATTGGGTGGAGAGGAGAAAAAAAGTTTGGAAAATTTGACTAGCATAGATGGATTTTAGGGGGATAAGGCTTTGGACAGAATGTCCCAAACAAAAGCAGTCAAATAGAGGTTACTAAGTGGCTAGGGAAGATAAACTTATAAAAAGTGATGTGAGGAGACTTTAAGAAAAAACATCATCAACCTTATAGCTTTGACTGTGCCTTCTTGACTTTTGTAGAGTGAATAGGCCTCAAGTTGGTATTTGCCCTAAATATTCAGAATTTAACAGACAGAGAATGGAAGGAATACAAGAAGTGAAGTCTGTGACTAAAACTATTTTTTGAGCTTGAGATGATATTGTAAAATATATTTTATATAAATGCTATACATGCAAATTAGGTAAGTAGATAAAACCATCTGCCTCTTGATTTTCAAGAGTAAAAAAAAAAAATTTAAAGTGAAAGAAACCATCTATTTAACCCAGAACACTGAGATGAATGAAAGCAGACTCTATTAGCTAAAGATCAGGAATTAAAACATGGAAACATTAAGATCTGAGTAAGGCATGTGGTCCCAACTCTAGAGACTGCTGTAAAGGGAATATATTGAAAGTCCTGATTCCACCAGAAAAATAAAATCATATTTACTAAAATTACCTATTCTTTCTCTAGGAATGCACTTCTTTCATCTCTTGCACGAGGGAAAAGTCTTTTAAGAACAGCTTAAGCCAAAATGCCAGTATGTTCAAGAATACTTCCGGGAAAACCCTTGTCATCTTAATGTTTCTAGAATCCTATTCTCATTCCCATGACCTTTTTTTTTCTCTCTCCAAATTTTCTTGTTCCATTAGTTGTATTTGAAAGGATGTGGTGGGGTATGTGGTAGGTGCAAAGATATTTGAACTTGGAAAGTCTTGGTTTAATGGCATTGTGAAATACTGACTCTAAATATTACAGTTTTAAAAGATGATAGACAAAGAGAAATTTATTGGGAGCATAAATGAAGAGAGTAGACATAACTGGTGAAAATGGATCGTTAGACTACATTTTCAAGTACTCTGTGACAATCACTTATGCCCTGTTCTTAGGATAAACAGTGGAGAAATACTGAGCATGATGCTCATAAGTCTGTCCTCAAGGGGTTGATGATTATACTGTCCATACTGCCATCAATAGAAACTCAGAAGCAGCCTACAGACGAATCACTTAGCTAATTCTTTGGTATTTTCTCACAATTCTCTTTTCCATGCAGAATTTATTCTTTAATAGCCATCGGTACTAAAACTTTTGTTTGCAAAAGCGAGTGAGTTGATTAATAGGTATTTTATACATCTGGTATTTTCTCATAAAAGACTGGAAAACTTATTTCAATTATCATACCACCAACAAGGATGCAATCTGTTCACAAGGCCTGTTTACGAGTGGCTGCTTTGGGTAATGGCTGTTTTCTTAGCACGAGAAATGAAATATAATATTATTAAACAGAGATATGCAGAATGAGGTGTCAACTTATCCATCTTCCTGATGTTTATAGGCTTCATTTTTTAGAATGTTTATTTTATTTTATGAGACTGCACGTTAAAATATCTCCTATTTGAAAGATCTAATTTCTTTTATTCTGGTTTTAATGTCCTTGAATATTAACATTTTAAAACTTGTAAGCAATCAGCTAAGAAAACCTGTGGTAGGTACTATATTAATTCCATTTAGATAAATGTGCCATAATGAGAAAGACAATAAAAGTGAGCACTTTATCTTTGCAGGAGGAAAAGAACTGGTCTTTGCTAGAAGGATAAATGATTTTCATTGTTAGAGACAACATGTGATAATATGGTAGGGGGTTAGTGGTTGGTGGAAGAAAAACCTCAAACAAGGAGTGTGTGTGTGTGTGTGTGTGTGTGTGTGTGTGTTTCTTCAGTGCGTGGCATGAATTAAGACAAGATACTGTGGTAAAAATAAAGTAACTCAGTTTTGAAGGATTTTGCTAAAATCACTGGAAAAGCCTAGATGTTTCTGTTTTCATCCAAGTGTAGCTCCTTTAATCATTTTACTAATTTTCAATTGTGTCTTTGTGGGGTGGAAATGAGAAAGAATAAACTTTTTGAAAAGGTGCATATCTCTGCACATTAAATTATGATATTTCTATTACTTTCCAAGGAAGGCATGCTGCTAGTAAGTGGACATACATATAGATAAAGGAAAGGAAATCATATAATAAAGGAACAACGTTAAACAGTACAGACTGTAGAACTTTACAAAGGCTTCTCAAAAAAAGACATGAAATCCTCTTACATTAGGAAAAGGAATATTAAAACTGGCAAGAGATATACCATGATATCCATAGTGTAATTTCTTGCTGATGATTTAATGTATACTCAGGCAATGTCTGAGCCATGGAAATACTTCTGGGATAAGAAAAATCTGCTTTTTAAGATATCCTTTAGATCAATGTTGTCAAATAGAAATATAATAAGAGTCATAGATGTAATTTAAAAATTTTAGTAGCCACATGGGGCGCCCGGGTGGCTCAGTCGGTTGAGAGACCGACTTCGGCTCAGGTCACGATCTCACGGTTTGTGAGTTCGAGCCCCGCGTCGGGCTCTGTGCTGACAGCTCAGAGCCTGGAGCCTGCTTCTGATACTGTGTCTCCCTCTCTCTCTGCTCCTCCCTCACTCATGCTCTGTCTCTCCCTGTCTCAGAAATAAATAAACATTAAAAAAAAAAATTAAAAAAATAAAAAATAAAAATTTTAGTAGCCACATTGGAAAGGGTAACATGATGGACCAATAAATTTTAATGATATAATAAATGCATCTTATTATACCAAAAAATACTGTCAGTTCAACATTTAATCCAATACAAAAATTATTGATGTAATATTTTATATCATTTTAATCATAATAAATCTTTGAAATCTGGTGTTTATTTTACATTTTTATGATATCTCAATTTGGGTCAGTGAAATTTCAAATGTCCAATAGTCACATGTAGCTAGTAGCTACCATATTGGGCAGCACAGCTCTAGATTTTCCAAAATATGCCTTTTTTGAGAAAAATGAGCTGTGATATATGCCCAATATTTATTAGTAAAAAAACTTCCTTAGTATAGAAATCAACAAATCCTTGTGTCATCACTTACTTAGTCAATGATTTCTAGAGCTAAGATATATACAGAAAAATCAGAAGTTTTATAACAGAAGTTTTATCAGAAATCTAAGTATTTCTCTGCTTATTTTCTTTTTTTTTTTTAAATTTTTTTAACGTTTATTTATTTTTGAGAGGGTCAGAGAGGTTTATTTATTTTTGAGGGGAGGGTCAGAGAGAGAGGGAGACACAGAATCTGAAACAGGCTCCAGGCTCTCAGCAGTCAGCACAGAGCCAGACGCGGGGCTGGAACTCACTGACGGCAAGATCGTGACCTAAGCCAAAGTCCGACGCTTAACCGACTGAGCCACCCAGGCGCCCCTCTCTGCTTATTTTCAATGGCAGATTTCTTATTTATATCTTTTTTTTCTTTTTTTTTTTTCAACGTTTTTTATTTATTTTTGGGACAGAGAGAGACAGAGCATGAACGGGGGAGGGGCAGAGAGAGAGGGAGACACAGAATCAGAAACAGGCTCCAGGCTCCGAGCCATCAGCCCAGAGCTTGATGCAGGGCTCGAACTCACGGACCGCGAGATCGTGACCTGGCTGAAGTCGGACGCTCAACTGACTGCGCCACCCAGGCGCCCCAGATTTCTTATTTATATCTTATTGCATATAAGAACACAGAAAAATATCCATTTTCAGCATTGATCTACATAGTTACCTTTTTGAATTACTGAAATAACATTTGCCCATTTATTAATTTTTGCCTCCTGCATTGACATGATTATACTTTGTAAAATTATCCAGCTTAGAGCTCTTAACAATTTTAGACTCACAAGCTTACAGCTATTTCTCTTCTTCCCAGAAAATGCAAATATATGTGACACATATAAAATTGTATGTGTTAATTTCACTTCTTGTATAATTTCAGGAGAATTACTAAAACTCTGATGCTCACATTAAAAGAAATGATTTATCAAGAAGTATGTATGGGTGAAAAATAATTAATTTTATCTGATGAAAACTGAACTTAAAGTGTAGTCAAAGTTTCTGGGGGCTCTGTTTTATTTTCATGGACTCATGAAATCATACTGTCTTAAAATACTCCCCCAAATCATTGTAATTATCATTAGAATTTAACTTCTCTGCATAGTGTGTTTTGATTCCGTTTTACAGGTACATATTGTTTTTACTAATTTTCTGCTTTTTAAAAATATATTAAATTCTCCCATGTGAGACTTGAAAGAAAGCACCATATCTTTTTCCCATTCCTCTCATATCAAAAACATAGCTCAATACCTTCTTAATTTAGGTGGATTGGATGAATTTTTTACTAGATGAATAAAAGAGACAATTATAGTATTTTTCTCTGCCTTCAGTCAATAGGGTAACAAAACCATTTTGAATATATGCTTGAATATTCTATTTCTAAGTAACCTTTGGAAAGCCTTTGGTAGATTTTTTTTTTTTTAATATCCTGTAATGTCATGAAAGCACTATATTTTTGGTACATATTATAGTGCCTGGCTCATAGTAAGGATTCATTTTTTTAATTTTTTTAAAGTTTATTTATTTATTTTGAGAGAGAGACAGAATGAGTGACGGAGGGATAGAGAGAGAAGGAGAGAGAGAGAGAGAGAGAGAGAGAGAGAGAGAGAGAGAGAATCCCAAGCAGGCTCCATGCTGCCACCGCAGAGCCCAACCTGGGCCTCCCACTCACAAAACTATGAGATCATGACCTGAGCTGAAACCAAGAGTCAAATGCTTAACTTACTGAGCCACCAAGTTATTAAATTTTTAAAAATTAATTAATGTGCATTTTTCTTCAAATGTATTCATTTTTGTTTACAGTTGTTATACTGAAATTCTCGTCTATCAGTTTCTAGTACACTTTATTTGTCAAGAATTCATTCAACAAATATGTACTTATTACTTACAATTTTTCAATCTTTGTTTGGATACTGGAGCTACAATGGTGAAATTATTAGTTAAGGTTTCTGTCTTCAGGACCTTTATATTCTAGTGGAAGAGTACATCATAAACAAGTAAATAAGTAAACAAGATAACTATGAACTTGCAATAACAAGTGTGAAGGAAAGCATCATTGATGAGCAAGGGATTCAGCAAGAACAGGAAAATGAGAATATGTTGATGAGGGTGTCAGGGAAGACATCCCTGAAAAGGTGGTGTAAGTAGTAGATATGGGGGATAATAACAAGCAAGTGCTGAAAAGAAGGGCAGGAAGAATGTTCTAGGCTGTGAGAAGGGCAAGTACAAAAGTTGTGAGGTGGAGAAAAGCTTGAACATTCAAGGAGACAAAAGGTCAGTGTGGCTGGAGGGTGGTGAGCTACATTGTGCTGACATTAGAGAGTAAGGAAGGGACAGGTCAGTGCAAGGACTGAAGGAGGAATTTGATTCTAAAAGAAAAAGAAAGTCATCGAAAGGATTTAGGTTGAGGGCAGGAGGTTGTATGATCTAATATGCTATAAAAAGATTTCTTTAGCATCTGGGTATAAGAATGGAATATAGAGAATATGTGGATTTAGAGAAACAACTTTACAATGACCATATCTTGATATGATGGCATCTTGGTGTAGGTAGCTGGCAGAAAAGATGGAGAGAAGTTACCCAATTTTAGATATATTTTGGAGGTAGAGCCAACAGAAATTATTAGAATAAACATAGAAGGTGAAGGAAATGAAGAATCAAAGAATATTCTTGGATCATTGCTTGAGTATTTATATGGAGATTGAAGTAATTTATTAATAGAGGGAAGAATATGAGACAAAATTTTGAGGATTGGAGGGATAAAGATTCCATTTCGACTATGTTGAGTTTAAGGTGTTTATGAGACTTTCAGGTGGAGACATAGAGAGTGAGGTTGTGGGCTAAGAATTCTCTTGATATAAAGCCCCAAATTACAAATAGCTATGCACTATGAACACATTAGAAGTGACAGGAAAACAAATCTTCAAACATTAATCATGTATCAATTTACAATAATAATTAATCTACAGTAGTTCCCTGAGTACTTCAAGAGGGCAACTAGCAATTGCACTACTAGGGACTGACCCAAAGAATACAAAAATACTAATTCAAAGGGGCACATGCACCCCAATGTTTACAGCAGTGTTATCTACGATAGCCAAATTATGGAAACAGCCCAAATGTCCACCAACTGATGAATGGATAAAGATGTGGTACACACACAAACACACACACACACACACACACACACACACACACACACTGGGATATTACTCAGTCCTAAAAAAGAGTGAAATCTTGCCTTTTGCAAAGACATGAAAGAAGCTAGAGACTATAATGCCAAGTGAAATGAGTTCATCAGAGAAAGACAAATACCATATGACTTCACTCATGTGGAATTTATCAAACAAAACCAACAAGCAAAGGGACAAAGAGAGAGAGAGAGAGAAACCAAGAAACAGATTCTTAACTGTAGAGAACAAATTAATGATTATCATAGGGGAGGTGTGGGGGAGATGGGTAAAATAGATGATGGTGATTAAGGAGTGCACCAGTGATGAGCACTGGGTATTGCATGCAAGTGTTGAATCACTAAATGGTCCTTCTGAAACTAATAGTACACTGTATGTTAACTAATTGGAGTTTAAATAAAAACTTTAAAATAACTTTATTAGAAAGAATTGGAGGACTCTCTTATTCTGCAAATTTATTTTCCTTATCTTAAAAACAAAAATAAAACAAAACCAAAAAGGAAAAACCCCTTTTGTGAACTTTCTCATCTCTCTGAATATGGTATAATTTTAAAAGCATGTCCATTTTCTCCAAATTTCTAATTAACTCTTTATTTTTCAGATTAGAAAACCATTTATATTTACCTAAAAGGAATATATTTTCTGTCTGTTATGTTACATCTGAATAGAAGATAAATATGGTTCATATTCTGGGTTGCACAGCAACATGTGAAAAAATCCTTTAAAAACATGCCATGAATTGAATTCATTAAATCTACTGGGTCTAGCAATTTAATGAAGCAAAAAATACTAATTAAATTATTAAAATCTGGATAGCAAGTAGTAATTAAAAAGACTGTTGCTATGCAACTCAGATAATTTCTATAAACAGTCTGCAAAAGTGTATTGGTTAAATATGCTGGTATTTTGCCTTGACCTTTCATAATCAAACATCTCTTCAATCTGTGAAAATGTTTCTAACATTAAATAGAATTCATAGATTAGCAAAAAAAGAGGACAGTAAGGATTTGATTGGGTTATGATGCGATTGGGTTATGCCTCCAAAGGTTATGTGTGAGGAGTTCAAAATTCCTAAAATGGAAATTATGGAATGTATGTGGAAGAGTAGTATCATGTGCTTAAAGGCTTCATCACTACTAAATATAGTGATAAAACAAGTGATTTGGCTTTATTATTTCACAATCATAGTAGCACCTTATAACAGAGGTAGATTAACATAGGATATAGATTTTCTAAAGTCAAAACTTCTTTTAAATATGTTTTCCTAAACTGTCAGAGAATTAAGAGTTAGTCACAGGTTTTAAATGCCTTCCATGTGCCCAGAAAAACTGTACTTTCAAGTACATTACCCCAGAGATGGTTTCTGCAAATGGAAGGAGTGGGTTTTTATTTATTTATTTATTTTCATCAGGTAGACACTGAAGGCAGTCGCTAAGAGACTGGTGTGCAGACACGCATTCATTCCAAATGTCTGCGTAAGGACTAAAAGAAAATTAACCTCTCATAGGAAAAATAAGGTGGAGGGTTAAACCTCTTGCACAATCCAAACTGTTCCCGATGTTTAAAAACTGCTATTGAACCACAAGCAGTATTGCTCAAGTACTAACAGTATTAGTGAGAGATTACTTAAGACTCTAAATCAAAGATACCCTAATTCTGGTCATGGAGACTGACCTGAACTTGCTAGAGTAAGAAGAGTATTTAGAGGCAACCTTAAACAGGAGTGTCAGGTTGCCTGATGGCATTAGCTGCATTGTAGTGGTCAGTGAACAGAAAGCATTTCTTGGATGTATATGAGCCTCAAATCTTTTTACTGTAATGTTTTTAAGCTTCCACATTACCTATGATAAGGCTGTCTCCTTTTATCGCTGCCTGTTCACAAGTCATTTTCCTGTACCTTGAAACACAAGTTATCTCCCCATCCCAGTCATCATCTGCTGTTTTCATATCCATAGCCAGATGTTCAAAAGTAAGCATTATGAGCATGTTCCCCAAACTGTGTGCCTCTTGCCTGTGGTACCACAGTGAGCTCTCAGAGCTGTCCTGAAATATTCAATATTTTCGAGAGAAACAGCAATCCTATACAAACAAGCTGAAGTAATTCACAGTGTCAACATTAAATAGTGCTATATGCCTTTTAATTATGTCAGTATTTTTGTGAAGTCTGGGTGTGTGAGTGCCATGATAAAAAACCAAACACTGCATGGAAGTCAATGTGAACAGGAAATACAAATAGTAGTGTTGACTTTCAATCCCAGTTTTGTGTAATGTGCAATACCCAACAAGTGCATACATGTCATTGGTAAGTGATTGTGCTAATTTAAGAATGAAATAGAAATATTATATTATTCTGTCAATATGCAGGTAACATTGTTGCAAATATCTCCTAAGCTTTCAGGAGGTAATACTTAGAGTTGTTGGTATAGGCAGTTGTTAAGTATTTGTCCTGACTTAGAGATGCTGTGACACAACCACTGAGACATTAAGGAGCAATGTTTGTATCCTTTGCACTGTGGTGTGGCAAAAAATTAGTGAAATTGTGCATGTGTGCCACAACAACTTCATGAGGTAGCTATATGTATATATATGCATAGTTAGCAAAACTTTAAAAGATACAAACTGCAACTTTCATCAGTGCAGATGTCAGAGCTCTTCAAAATATGTAGCATGCTATCAAGACTGTCTACCCAGGCTGATTTGATTTGATACAAATAAAGTTTGTGGCTTAGACATCTCTGAGTGAGCTAACAAGGACTTACTTGAGCTGCTTACTAATAACTTATACAGGTAGAAGTTAAGACCTTATAATTCAGTTTAAGTTTCCACCCTAAATCTGGTCGGGATTTTGACCCATTGCTGTTCATGTCTTCCCAATTCTATTCTTTACAAGAACATTCGCCAAACCTTGACAAGTTTGTCAATACCTACAAAAGGAATTTCATGTTCTTTAATATTGTCAAGATATTCCATGATCTGACATCAACTTAATTTATAACGTACCACACCCTTGCATCCTCCTCTAATCCAATAAAATGAAACTATTTCTTTATTGGACAGGTCATGCACCTCTCTCAATATATATGCATACATATATATATATATATATATATATATATATATATATATATATATTTTATTGCCTCTTCAAACTACAAAGCTCTGTTTCTCACCATGTCCTGTTTCTTCAAAACTGTGCTCAAATTCTTCCACAAAGTCTTTCCACTTTTCCTCTGTCAGGCTCTAAATATCCTTTTCATTCTTTCCTACTGTACATGGTAGAGCATATTCTCAATCTGTTTTTAATTACGTTGACTACTCTCAACACTATGCCTTTGATGCTTTATGTTTGATTTTACCCTTTCAATCCTCACTTAATCTCACATAAACTGACACCCTCTTCCATCCCCAATGTCAGACCATTTGTGGTAAATGTCTGTATAGAGTAGACGCTCAGCCAATATCATGAGATCAAATTGCAACATATTATGCTATAACCTAAGATGATAACTTATAAAGATTTACAATGTTAGATCTCCAAGAATAATTCTCATTTAATAGAGACTCTGAAAGAGTGAATCTATTCATCCCAACTCCTGCTATTATCCTTTTTCTTTTCTTGAGATCTGAAGGATCCTCAAGAACGTCCAACTTTTCTCTTGTGACCCTCAGCCCCTAACTTAAAAAACAAAAACAAACCTTGAATAAATTATTTCGTCAGAGAGATTGCTCTTGGTTTGAATCTGTAGTTTGGCTAAAAAGATTCATTGATGAGTGTCTTAAAAATACATATTCCTGGTGTTAGCTCAAGACATACAGAATCTATGTGAATCTTGTGAAATCTCGTGAGTCAACATTAGTTGATTAACATTAATATTAAACCAGCACTTTTCAATTCACCAGTTTCCAAGGAAATGCTTACACAACTTCTTAGATAGAAATCATTCCACTTTTAAAGAATTTGGGAAATATTCACAATTTCCTACCTTTCTTAGAGATTCAGGATTTATATAAACATATGAAAGAAATCTTTGAGAAGTCCTGCAATCTAACTTATTTAGTTTGTTCAACTCAGACTTTCCTCAAACCAGTTGGACCATCAAAGCCCCTTCATTCCCCCAAATATACCTATTGACATCTCCTGCTCAGCAAACTTGAATTTGGGAAGTATTTATCTGCGAACCTTCTTAATCATCAATTTTGCCAATTGCAAATAGTGAAGGAAAGTCAGTTTAAAGGCACTCACAGGATAAAACTTCTTTTGAAAAATGTAGGCTTGCATATTTCCCTCGAGAATGGCTCAGAGTCACTGGCATTCCACAACCGAAGCACCATTAGATTGGAATGATCTCAAGTCTGATACTGAGGAGGGTGACCTTCTGCTCTTACGTGTTCCAGCTTTGAATCCCAGGTCTGTTTCTCATTAGGTTCCATTAGCCAACATAGGCTGTTGAGAGCCTACATTACTCTCCCTGAGCTGAGACGGGTTTTCTCATCAGTCCCAACAGTAGAATAGATTTGGTCTCTAAGATAAAAGCTGCTTGCCCTTTGGGAATATCGTTTTCCTACCTTTGGGTATACTGCCATTTGAAGGGCAATTGTAATATGTAATCAAATGACCCATCTGCATCCTTTCTAAAGTATGAATTAGTGCAGGCACTCATTACTCACCTCCCTCCCTTTAGAACAAATTGCTTCTGACAACAGTGAATGAAACAGCTGTGTGTGTGTGTGTGTGTGTGTGTGTGTGTGTGTGTAGGTATCTGTGCATGTGTTTTTCTATAAAAGAACAATTCTCCTACTACACCAGCATGTCTCCAGGCCGTGAAGGAGATTAAGCTGTGTAAACCAACCGTGCCTTATGCTCTATGGGGAAAAAAGAGACATGAGGAAGAGAACACCTCCACTGAATTTGTTATAACAGATTTCTTGGGATAATAAAAGACATTAGCTCAGCCCTAGAGGGAAACCAGGTTACAGCTCAGCTAAATGTCCTTGTCTAATGTTGCTTGACCCTAGCTAACATTTCAAGACTAAGTAAAGTTCTGCCAGTGGTACGTTTGGCCTGTTTAGTGGTTTCATCAGAGGCATTGATTTAAATGTATTTTTGAACTTATCTGATGAATCTTCACATCAGTCATTTTCAGATCATATGCCCCCAACATACCAGCGTCCCCTTTAATACAAGTTCTCTTCCATGGTGTCAGGGGAATAAGATGTGTTCTTTTTAAATTCTTATTTCTATATGTCACTAATTGCGGGGGGGGGGGGATAAATCAATCAAACCAATATTTTATTGCCATTGTAAAGAAAAAGAGACAACTTGCAAGTTTCTGGATGTAATGCATGCTGTATCTTCACACGCAGTTCCTTTTGCCTGTGACAGTCTTCTTCCTTTGGCATATGCCCAGTGAGCATTTTCAGCATCTGTGCATCTCTGGAGTTTTTGCGATGTCCAAGGGAAGTTCAACACCCTGATTTAGCCACCTTTGCACTTAGTACATGCTTCTTTTACTTCACTTATCAACTATAATTCAGTTTCTGGATTTTATTCTACCTCCCCTCCTAAATTCTTATCTACATTTTACCTATTTTACATTTATTTTTAATACCTGTGACACTCCTGGCTTAAAAGAAGTATTCATACATATTTGTCAAATTTTATTAAAATATCCAGATAATTGATATTATATGTTTATGAATGTTTTCTTTCCCTCCCAATTAATTCATCATGACTGTCTCTTAAAGTACCAATTTGTAAAAATTTAACATTCTTTGGGAGTTTTTATATTATATTAAGGATGTTACGTCTTAGTATCAGGTATTAATGTAATTGTCAAAGTAAAAGAAAAGATTGTATAGTTTTAAATAATGCATAATCACATTTCACCAGTTGAAATAAAAATGTACATATCTCTGAATCATAACTGAATATATTGTGGGTGAGATTCTACTTCAGGAATGTCATATTATCCATACATGATAAATGTAGACTGTGGGTTTGTAAATTTAGACTTTAGACTTTGATTATTATCCTTAAGTGCCATGAATTCTAATCAGATTTTAGTATTAAATAATACAAAAAATTAAGTTTGCAAATAAGAGGAAAATCTCTATGTTAATTCAGATTCACCAAACATAGCATTCTTTATTTTTATATGTGATTGTATATGTGGTTTTACAGAAGGATCTCTCAAATGAATATTAAACAACTGTGTTGCTTTATTTATTGTACACATCTATCTGCAACTCTCTCAAAATAAAACTATACCTATAATAAACCATGAAAAATGATGGGTGGTAATGAAAGTTTCCCATCTGGAAAAGACCCTGGTCCAGATGGATTTGCTAATGAATTTTATAAGATGTTTAACCAACCTTTGAAGAATATCCCAGACATGTTTGATTACTTTAAATTACCAACATTTTTGGAACTACCACTGTGGGTTCTCAAACTAATCTTTATAAACTGCCAAGAAATGCTAAAATTCAGAAATCTGTGTTTCTTAAGGACTTACTTCTTCCACACAAATGCTAAAGACACATTTCTTCTAAACTTGAGCCCATAATAAAACATTTTCTCATTGAAAGGATATTTTTAGGTCCAACAGGTGGGGAGAATATCTTAGCTCAAATTCATAATATTAATTTACATTAAATTTCACTTTTTGTTTAATAACACTTTTTAACATTTATTTTGCTAGAATATGTGTCAATAAAAGTCGCTCTATGCTTTTCACAATTTGTCACAGAATTAGGTGTTTTATATGAGTAATAAATATATAAATGAGAAATTATAAGCAATAGTAACAAATATACTATGATTCAAGGGCAGCCAAGTAAGAGACAATGTCTTAAATTATTTATCCAATGAGTTTACTATCATGACTGAAATCTTGCCATTAGAGATTTATCCTTTTCAATAAGTTTTTGGCATACTTAGAATTTTGTTGTTATTGTGGCTATTACATTAAGTGGTATTATAATTTTAGAGTTGTAGTTAACTTTATTTTTAAATATGGTGGGAAATTTACCACAGTGTTCAAATTTTAAAATGTTATGAAAAAGGAAATAACCCTAGATTGACAGAATGAGAATACATCATTTGTAAACTCTTTTCAGAAATTAAACTATTTGTAAACTCCTTTCAGAAATTTACTTTCCTAAAACTGAGCACCCAATAAGATATTGCACCAGACCAAGGACAGTATGTTTTAATATAGGATGATAAATTTAGAAAGTCAGGACCCTACCAGGGCAGAGAGATGGGAGGTCAGTAGATAAGGGACAGCGTGCAGTAAGTGTTGGCTCTGCAGCAGGCTGCTGATACAAACCTATTAAGTATCATGAAAGATCCAAATATTTTAGCATCAATCAGACCTGGCTTCTCTGAGTTTCCATTTCCTCATCTATAACATGGAGATAACATTTATTTTAACTTGCTATCATAAGGATTAAATAACTGCCTGGGATATGGAAGCTATATCTAATGTTTTTTTTTTTTCTTTCTTTCTCAGTTTTAGACACACACACACACACACACACACACACACACAGAGTTTTGATTAGAGCAGAGAAGGGTTTTGCAAAACAGTCTTCCAGGTCAGATGCTTTTGCTACAGCTCTTTGCTGTCTTCATTGTTTCTGTGCCACAAAATAAATTCCAGTTTCTATCTGAACAACAACATGGCAGGAAAAATATATATTCCCTCATATGTAAAGTCTAGGGGATATAGCACACCAGATGGTTGCCTACAAAGTTAATGTTTAATGCAACAATTTACCTTTTGGCCGTATTTTTGAGCCATGATCATAAGGGTCGCTGAAAGTTCCATTTTCAAATAATAGGTTGGTATTAAGATCATTTTGTATATGTATATAACTAACCACACACACATGTATGTATAGCTAGCAGCAGTGATTTATTCTGAAAAAAATTCATCTCATTCTGACATAATCGTGGAAGATAAAGCCGGTTACACATCCTCCTTTTCCCATTATTAATGATTTAGGAAACACATAAAAACAATTTAAAAGGTATAACATGCTCATAAACTTAATTTAAACATTCTTTTTGTTGGTTTCTTTTTGTAAACATCAGTAGTTCTATTGAAGACATTAGAAATAATGGTGTTTTATTAAACAGTAAATGGAAGAACCATTAATTTGTTTTTTTTTCTTTTTACAAGAAGAAAATATTAAACACCCCAACCATTACCATTTTATACAATAGTAAAAATTCCCCTCGTCTCTCCATTTGCTTTCTGTGCATCCCTATGTAACTTTGAAGTGGTCATTCAAGACCATGATGTACTACTCTCTAGATATTTTTTCCATGTAGTTTAATATATATAAATATATATATTTTTTGTTTCAAAATGTGGTCACAGTATACATTCAGTATGAATTACAATTCACTTTTTGTCATTGTACTTTTATATAATACATGTACTATTTAAATATACAGAAAGAATTGCCTCATTCTTTTGTAGTAGTTGCCTTTTTTTTTTTCCTTTCTTCATTTTGTGGATGCCTAAGGATTTAATTGGCTAGTTCTACATTGGTAGATTATTATCCAATATGCTACAAATAATGCTTTAACACGGCAGGAGATCTTTTGGAAAGGGTAATACTATAATGGCTAGGTGAGTAGAGGCAGTATGCCTTCACTGGGAGTCTGAGGAAACTTGTCCATAAGAAGCATTCTCATGAGACTTATGGGTGTCAATTATTTCAGTAAAAATGAGGCTGCACCTTGAGTATAGAATCCACGTTGTCAAGAATTATCCCAAGAGAGGGTGACTTACTGAGTCAGTGACTCAGGGATCCAACAAGCTATTTTCTGACACTGATTGGGTTGTAAATATGAGAGAAATAAGGAATAGGAAAATTTACAAAGTAGTGGGCTAAATATTATAAATAAGAAAATCTGAAAAAAAATATGAGCAAATAAACCCAAACTTAAAGCAAAACCAAAATCTTCCCAGAATGTGTAAGTGATTATAGCAAGGTTGAAGGATAAAATGTTAATGTAAAAATTTTAATTGCTTACCTATATGCCATCAATGAACAAGTGGAATTGGAAATTGAAAACACACTACCATTTACATTATAATTCTCCAAAAAGGAAATGCATATAAATCTAACAAAATATGTTCATGATCTACATGAGAAAAACTACAAAACTCTGAAGAAAATTACCAAAGAAAACCTAAACAAATGGAGAGATAGTTCATGTTTATGGATAGGAACACTCAGTATTGTCAAGATGCCAGTTCCTCTTGGCTTGATCTATAGATTCAGTGTAATCCTAATCGAAATCACAGCAAATTATTTCATGGATATTGGCAAACTACTTCTAAATTTCTATGGAGAAACAAAAGACCCATAATAACCAATACAATATTAAAGAAGAAAAAAGTTGGAGTATTGACACTCCAAAGTTGGAGTAAAGATACAAAGTTGGAGTACTGAACAAAGTTGGAGTATTGATATAGTAAGTTAAAGACTTACTATAAAGCTACAGCCATCAAAACAGTGTGGCATTGGTAATATAACAGACAAATAGATCCGTAGAAGAGAATAGAGAGCAAGGAAAAATACCCACATAAATATAATCAACTAATTTTTGATAAAGGAGCAAAAGCCACACAATAGAATAAAGGTAGTCTTTTCAACAAATGTTGCTAAAGCAGCTGGACATCCACATGCTAAAAATAATGATAGTAATAAATCTAGACATAACTTATTCCTTTCAAAAATTTATGGGGTACCTGTGTGGCTCAATTAAACATTTGACTGGCTTACGTTATAATCTCATGGCTTATGAGTTTGAGCCCTGAATCAGGCTCTTGCTGACAGAACAGAGCCTAGACCCTGCTTCAGATTCTGTGTCTCCCTCTCTCTTTGTACCTCCCCCACTCATGTTCTCTCTCTCTCAAAAATAAATAATAAATATTAAAAATATTTTTTAAAAATTACTCAAAATGCATCACAAATCTTAATGTAATACACAAAACTATATAACTCTCAAAGGATAACATAAGGGAATCCCTATCACCCTGGGTACAGCAATGAATACCAAGGCAGAATCCATGAAAGAAATATTTGATAAGCTGTATTCATTGAAATTAAAATTGTCTGCTCTACAAAAAACAATGCCAAGAGAATGAGAGACAAGCTGCAGAGTGGGAGACATATTTATAGAAGACTTATCTGATAAAGAACTTTTATCCAAAATATGCAAACTATTTTCAAACTCAACAATAAGAGAGGTGGCTGGGTGGCTCAGTCTGCTAAGCATCCTGACTCTTGGTTTCAGCTCAGGTCATGATCTCACGGTTGTGGGATTGAGCTCTCTGTCAGGTTTGGGTGAATCTGTCTTCCCATCTAAACAACAACTGCACTGGCATAATCTGTCTGATGTGGCTATTTTTGAACTCAAGAGTGTATTGAAGGCATGCAACTTCTAGGGAAAGATTTAGATGGTAAATTGTGGTTAACTTTAATAAATTTCAGCTCTTACCATAGTATCAGCTAGCCATGTGGTAAGCAGCTGTGCACATTTTCTTCGAGCAGCTTGCACACAACTTGCAGGAGCCAGAATGGGCTAAAAAGACCCTGAACTCCAAATACCAGGGCTCCGTGTTGTGATCACTGATTACTGCTTCTGATCATGAAGGTGCGAAGAGATGGGTAACCATTGTTGTTGCAAGCTACTCCCCCCACAACTGAATTCACTTCTAGGCCAGAATCTTTTTTTTTTTTTTTTTACATGCTTCATTTTTTTCCTTTTTCCCCTTTTTGGGAACAATACGTTAAAGACTAAAACATTCAAAACCATCTGCATATATGGGTCAAACTAGAACATGACCATGCATGATCAAAGAATGACTGAGAAAAGACCTAAAAAAACCTTAAATTTATAGTTTAGTCTGATCCTTGGCACAGAGATAGCCTATAATGATTTAAAAAATAAGTAAATAAACATAATAACCGATACAGGAAATTTCCAACTTTTGGCATTTTGGGGCCCTGCTTCTGGTTCTCAGGGAACCTATAACTTAATATTTACCCAGGTCAAAGTGAGTCAGCAAAACCTCAAATCATGGGCTCTATTTCTGCCTCAAGCACACATTGTACGTCTGCTACTTTACAAATATAACCCAAAAAGAGCATTCCAAACATAAAGATAAGGAAAAAAATATAAAAGCTTCCTGGTTCCCATAAGATTAGTCATACAGCTTTAGACATACTAAACACATAAGATAAAGTCTGGAACTTTCTAGAATGTCCTTCATTATGATGATTTGTAACTCTTTATATAAAATATATATATATAACCTTGCACCAAATGTTCTTTCTGCAGAGCAATCTCTTCTTTGTGACGATTGTGTATCCCAGGTAACAGTACTAACTTGAGCTTAAATAAAACACTTTTCCTTTCTCTTTAGAAAGGTTTAGAAGGGTTTATTCATTTAGTGTCAACATAACAAATAAAGCAAACTCTAGTGAAGGAGGAGAATCTAATTTCCAGAGTTACCATATATTAGATTCAAATATCCAGTGTTCAAGACAAAAAATCAAAAAGCATGCAAAGAAACAGGAAAGTATGGCCCATCCAAAGAAAAAAAAATCTAAAGTAATTGTCCCTGAAAAAGACTTCATGGCAGATGTACTAAAAAAAGATTCTAAAAGAACTATCTTAAAGATGTTCAAACACCTAAAGGAAGATGTAACGAAAGTCAAGAAAATAATGTATGAACAAAATGGAAATACCAATAAAGAGAGAGGAAACCCAAACAGGAAATCAAAATAAATTCTGGAATTGTAAAGTACAATAAATAGAATGAAAATCCATCAGAAGGATTCATAGGCAGATTTGAGAAGACAGAAAGAAGGAAGAATCAATTAACTTGAAGATAGAACAATGGAAATTACCAAGTGTGAGAAACAGAAAAAGAATTGAACAAAAGTGAACAGACACTAGAAGACCTGTGGTAATCCCATCAAATGGGTCGACATATGCATCATAGCTGTCCTAGAAGAGGAAGAGACAGAAAAGAGAGAAGAGAGAATACTTGAAGAAATGATCACTGAAAACTTCCCAAATTTGATGAAAAACATGTGTATAAACACCCAAGAACATCAGAAAACTCTAAGTAAGGTGAAGTGAAAGAGACCCACACCAAGGTGCATTTTAATGAAACTTTCAAAAGACAAAGACAAAAAGACCCTCTTGAAAGCAGCCAGAAAGAAACAAATCACCACAAAGAAGGGATCGATCGTCAGCAGGTTCTTATCAGAAATTTTGGATGCCAGAAGGTAATAGGCTGACACATGCAAAGCACTACAAGGAAAAAAATCAACCAAGAATCTTATACCTGACAAAACTGTCCTTTGAAAGTAAAGGAGAAATTAATACATTCTCAGATAAACAAAAACTGAGGGAGTTTTTATCACTAAACATGCCCTGCGAGAAATGCTCAAGGGAGTCCTGCACAGTGAAATAAAAGTACACCACACAGTAACTTGAAACGATGTGAAAGAATCAAAATCTCAGCAAAGGTAAATATATAGGCAATTAAAGAGCTAGTGTTATTGTAATAATGGTTTGTAACTGTACTTGTTTGTTTTCTACATGAGTTAAGGGACTAATACCTTTAAAGACCCAAAATTATTAGTCTAAAGACTAATGTAACTTTGATTTGTAACTCCAAATCTTTTTTTTTTTTACAGAATTTAAGATATTAATGCATTAAAAATTATTAGTTTATGTTTGGGGGTATAAAATTATAAAAGATGTAATTTTATGGCATCAAAACCTAAAAGGGGTGGGGATGGAACTATAAAGGAGTAGAGTTTGTGTATGTGATTGAAATTAAGCTAGTCTGAATTAAATTTATAGTATTATCACTTTAGGATATTAAATGTAATACCCATAGAAAACATAAATAAAGTAGCTACAGAATGTATACAAAAATAAAGGAGAAAAATTTAAACATTTTACTAAAAAAACTCAACTAATTACAAAAGAAGAAACAAGATAGTAATGCAGGAAATGAGGGACAAAGTGGCTATAACACATATACAAAACAAATGACAAAATGGCAAAAGTAAGCCCCTCCTTTGTCAGTAATTACTTTAAAAGTAAATAAAGTCTTTAATCAAAAGACAGAGATTGGAAGAATGGATCTTTAGATCCAAAGACACAAATAATTGAAAGTGAAAGGATGGAAATAGGAACCAAGAGTAGTGGTGGCTAAACTAATATTAGACAAAATGGACTTTAAATCAAAAAGGTCTATAAATGGCAAAGAATGACATTATATATTAATAAAAAGGCTCAAAACAATGAGGAGATATAACAATTATAAACATTTTATGCTGCTGATGACAAACCGTCAAAATATAAGAAGCAAAAACTGACAGAATCAAAGGGAGAAACATTTCTACAAAAAATAGTGGAGAATTTAATAGCCCATTCACAATAATAATCAATATGATAGAAAAAAAGATAGGTGAAGAAATAAAAATGTAATAACCCAATTAGAGTTAATGAACATATATAAAACACCTCATACATCAAAGCAGTATGTACGTTCTTCTCAAGTGAACACAAGACATTTTCCAGGATATATCATACTTAGATTTAAAATGATAGATATAATAAAAATTATCTTCTGTATACAATGGCATAATGTTAGAAATTAATAAAAGGAAATATGGAAAATTCAGAAAATTGTGGAAATTAAACAACATACTTATAAACAATGTGTGGATAAAAGGAGATACTACAAAAGAAATAAAATATAGATAAATAACGATGAAGACTTATGAGATGCGGCAAGTGGTGTTGGGGTGGATTTATAAACTATAAATGCCTACATTAAAAAAAGGGAAAGAAAGAAAAAAATCTCACATCGAATACCTAACTTTACAATTTAAGGAACTAGGAAAAAAGAAAGAACAACTAAACTCAAAAGTAGCAGAAGGAAAAAGAAAGATTAGAGCAGAGATAAATAAAATCTCTATTTTATTTTAGAGAAAATCAATAAAACTAAAAGTTGATTCTTCAAAAAGATCAACAAATTGACAAATCTGTAGCTAGATGGACTAACAAGAGAAAAGACTCAAATTACTATAATGAGAAAAGAAAATGGGACATTTCTACCAATTCTACAGAAATAAAAAGATTATAAGGGAGTTCAATGAAAAGTTATAGGCTAAAAAAATTGGATAAAGAGATAAAATGGACAACTTCCTAGGGATATAAAACCTACCAGGACAGAATTATAAAGAAATAGAAAGTCTAGATAGAACTATAAGTAGTAAGGAGATTGAATCAGTAATCAAAAATCTCCAAACAAAGAAAAGCCCTGGACCCAATGGGTTTACTGCTGACTTCAACCAAACACTTGAAGGAGAAGTAATACTAACCATTGTCAAACTTTTCCAAAAGATTGAATAGGAAAAATACTACCTAGTTCATTCTATGAGGCCAGCATTACCTTGACAAACACACTACAAGAAAGAAGCTATATGACTTTGTATTTGACAGTAATCTCTTTGATATGATACCAAAGGCATAGGTAATAAAAGAAAAACAGACAAATGAAACTTCATAACAATTAGATAATCCTGATAGTATCAAAAGATACTACCAACAGAGTGAAGGAGAATGCACAGAATGAGAGAAAATATTTGCAAGTCATCAAACTAAGGGATTAATATCCATAATATATAGAGGACTGAAACTCAATAACAAAAAATCAAACAACCCAATATGAAAACAAAGAATTTGAAGATATTTTTGAGAAAATATATACAAATGACCATTAAGCACATAAGAAAATACTCAATATTACTAATCATTATAGAAATTCAAGTGAAAACTATAATGAGATACCACCTGACACCCATTATGATGACTACTCTCCAAAAATACAGAATACAACAAGTATTGGGAAGGATGGGGAGAAACTGGAAATTTGTCTACTGTTGGTGGGAATGTAAAATTGTACAGCTGGTGTGGAAAACAGTATAGAGATTCCTCAAAAAATTAAAAATGGAATTTCCCTATTATCTAGCAGTTCCACTTCTGGACATATAGCCAGAATTGAAATAATGATCTCAAAGAGATATCTGTACACTCATTTTCATGCCATCATGGCCATCATGGCAAAATGTGGAAGTAAACTATGTCAATTGATGGATGAATAGATAAATAAAATATGGTATATACATACAATGCAGTATCATTCAGCCTGAAAAAGGAGGTAAATTCTACAAATTGGATACAAATTCTACAAAATGGATGAACCTTCAGGATATTATGCTAAATTAAATAAATCAGTCATAAAGAGACGAATACTGTATGATTTCACTTATGTGAGGTACCTAGAGTAATCAAAATCATGGAGCCAGAAAGTAAAATGGTGGTTGTCAGGGAAAGGGGAGTTATTGCTTAATGGGCATAGAGTTTCAATTTTACAAGGTGAAAGAGTTATGGAGATGAATGTTGTTATTTTTTGCACATTATTAACTGCACACTTAAAAATTATTAAATGGGTATGTAATTGGGAAAACTCCTTTGTCTTATTGAATTTATTTTTCTCTTTGTAAAAGTTAGTTTTGTACTGTTTGTATCTATTTATGTTTCTATGTTTTACCTTTACTGATGGACACAATAGACAAATATGAAGAGTTAATTGTATATTTGTTATAAAATAAGCTCATAGTTTTTCTTTGCTTAATCACAATCAATAAATAACTCAATAATATTTTTAAAAATGATTAAATGGTAAATTCCATGTTATGTTTAATTTATCAAAATAAAAACAACTGAAAAAAAAAAAAAAGCTAAAGACTTGGATTAACACCTCACCAGAGAAGATATACAGAAATAAGCATATGAAAAAATATTCCACATGATATGTCATCAGGGAAATGTGAATTAAAAAACAAGATATGGGGCACCTGGGTAGCTCAGTCGGGTAAGTGTCCAAATTTTAGTTTCGAGTTCCAGCCCCATGTGGGGTTCCATGCTGTGTGGAGCCTGCTTGGGATTCTGTCTCTCCCTCTCTCTCTGCCCCTCCCCCACTTGCTCTCTCTGTCTCTTTATCTAAATAAATAATAAATAAACTTAAAAAAATAAAAAAAAAACACACACACAACAAAAACAACAAATACTACTACATACCTATTAGAATGGCCAAAATCTGGAATACTGACAACACCAAATGCTGGTGAGAGTGTGTAGCAACAGGAACTCCCATTTATTGCTGGTAGGAATGCAAAATGGTACAACAACTCGGGGAGATAGTTTGGCAGTTTCTTACAAAATACATAAGCTAACCATATGATCCAGCAATTACACTCCTTGGTATTTATCCAAAGAAGTTGTAAACTTATGTCCATGCAAAAACCTGCACATGGATATTTATAGAAGCTTTTTTCATAATTGTCAAAAGCAGCAAGAGTATGCTTCATGAGGTAAATGGATAAATTGAGGTACATATTTTTCAGCACTAGTAAGAAATAAGCTATCAGGCCATGAAAGTATGTGCACAAAATGTAAATGCATATTACCAAATCAAAGAAGCCAATCTGAAAAGGCTACGTATTAAATGACTCCACCTATGTGGAGGGAAAACCATAGAGACAATTTAAAAACAGTGGCTGCCAGAGGTTGATGGGGAGGAAGGGATGAATAGGTAGAACACAGAGACCTTTCAGGACAGTAAAACCACTCTGCAGTATAATACAGTGGTATGTACATTTGTCCAAATGCATAGAATGCCCAACACCAAAAGTAAACTGTGATGTATGTTATGGACTTTGGGTAATAATGATGTGTCAATGTAGGCTGATCAATGGTAAAAAATATACCACTTTGGTGTGCTTAGTTTTCCTCTGAAGCTAAAACTGCTCTCTCTAACACATAAACATTTAAATAACAAAAAAATGATAGTTTAAAAACCAGAAATTTTTCTGTTAGAAACTGGATCTTGGATGTTTGGAAACATGCAGATGGTTTATATTTTTCTGCTCTTCTGTGACTGTTTGAATATGCATAAATTCAGTCACTGTATTTGATTCTGACTCTATAAATGACCCCACAGTTTGTTTTTCTCGGACATATGATATTGATTGCTTGAAGTTATACTTTTCTCTTTAAACCTGATTCTGCAATTTTGATTAAACTTACCACTTAGTTCAAAGGAATAATGAACACAACCAGTTATTTCTTTTAGAAATAGCTAAAGATTAAGTGTTGATGTTGAATTCTGTAGCCTTGATACAGTCAGCAATTATAGTTAAAGGCCAAATATATGGTCCAAGTTTAAGTAGCATACACATTCAAGGAAGGCAATTTCAAAATTTGTTAGGAATACTAATTATTTGTCATTTTAGTAGAGGCAAATATGAGTACTTTTCAACATTTTTGACTAATTGGTCATTCCATTCCAAAACTGGGTATGAAGAAACATTCTTCCATAGGGGACAATATTTAGTCTCATCTGACTCTTATCTTGAGGTTAGAATTAATGGGGTGAAAGTATCTCAATCTTCCTCTAAACTTGGTGTGATATCCAAAAAATCCTGCATCATGGAAGAATACATAGGAAAGCCATTCCTTCTTTGCTTCATTTCCTCTTTATAATTGGACCTCTGGGCAGTGAAATCAGACAGGATGGCTTGATCTATGTTTTCAATGAGACGATGAGGTACAAAACTTCACTTTCTGCTAAGGTTATGCTAATTTTACTTCCCAGACCCTGATAATTCAGTTGCACAATTCATCTTCTATAGTGAGCAATGTGGTAGATAACCCACATTCAGAATTAATTACCATAAATCAGAAGTATATTCATTGTATTGCTGAGATCTTCCATTTCCCAGGAGGAAATGTCCCATCTACAAATGAACCCTTTACAGGTTCAATTATGTCTTCTCATTTCTTTTCTCTTTCAGGCTCAGCATAACGTGTGTAATTTAGTTTTATATTTTCTTTTATACAGAAAGTATCCAACTGCTAGGAAGTAAGCCCAATTATCACTAGTGAGAGAACAAATAGAAAAATGACAGTGTTGCTCAAAACTATCTGCTTAGTTATAAGTCTGCAGCTGCCTTTTCCTTATGACCATTTGGTTCAATTAAATGAACATCATTTGAAATTCATTACTGAACTAAGAAAATAGTTAGACTGGAGCTGGAAAAAATTTTTAAGTGTTTTCTCTTTACCATAAAATGAGTTTTGCCTGTGCTTATACATACATCTCTCTAATTGTACTACATTAATCATAGTGAATATACTGGAAGTATATTGACCCTGTGTGATAAATAGCCCATACTGAAGAATTCTGAATACCTCATGTTTCCTTGTTCAATACACTTACAAAGAGGAAAACTCATAAGCAAGCAATAATTATAATTTCCTTTACCATATTCAATCTTCCTAAAGTTTTGTGATTTTCCATAAACAAGTAGGTCTTATGTCTGGAAAAATTACTCAACCATAATGCATTCTTACTGCCATGCCCTACCCAGATTCTTTGCATTTTAAAAGGAATGTATTACTTCTAACACTGGTTAACCTAAACATTATTGTTGTTCTTACTTTTACAAGTAATGCCTAGGATTAGTCAGAAGAACATAATATGTAATATAAGTAAACCTAAAATAATCCTCTTCTTGAGCTTCCATTCTAACTTTCGGGTCTTACATAAGCCTTGGCCTATGTAAGAATTTGTCCTCCTGGGTCAGCTTAGCCACAGCACCATAGTTGAGTTAATTCAGCTTACTGGTTCTAGTCCTTTATGAACTCGATTTTGAAGACATATTTAAAACTTTTTAATCCTGACATGATTCTAAAATTATAAATAGGCTCCTGCCAAGGTTGTAAGTTTTACTTTTCACCTTTCCCCCACTAATGCTCTGCTTACTTTGTAGTCAGATGTTTCCAGAACTGATTAGCCTGAAAAGGTGATTGAAACAATATTAACATTAACCTAAATTTGCTAGGCCCCTGCTCCCACAAGTGAGGAAATGTCACAGATCCATTTTTCCATCATTTCTTCAATGTCTTCGATCATTTTTCCATGAGTCCACTGATAAGCTTTGGATGATAAAAATTTTCAAGTGGTAGTTTTTAGTCTCTACTTATGAATGTCTTTTTTTCAAATTTTAAATTAAAAGTAATATTGAAAATGCAGACAGCCCTATAGAAGAAAAATCCTGGTACAATTGATAGCTCATAAATTCTAGTGATAGGATCTTGTCTTGCTTATTAACCAGTTGTGTGATCAATTAACGTTAACCTCCCCGAGACTTGATTTCATTTTCTACTAATGTGAACAACAATGCTTTTATCAAAGAGTTTCTGGAAAACATGACAAACAGCATGCGGTGCAGAATAGGAGCTCATTTATCAATTCTTTACCTGGTCTTTGTTACCACAAATATTCGACAACATCAAGCTAACATAGAACAATAACTGTCAAATCCAACTGCTACTATCCTTGGGCAGATGAGAAAATAAATTCTCACTGATAGCCATAAAAACCACATTCCACTTCCATTTCTCACTAGTTAAAGCTAAATGTAAAATCTTACATATTTGCCTTGAGTACTTTCAAATTCATTTACTGAATAACATATATCATGGTTTAACTGTACTCCTTTAAAATAGAAACCTTTCAATTGTTTTCATCTCTTTTCTCTCTTTTCTTTTACATGTTCTTAAAATAGTATCTGTCTTGTCACCTTCTCTCAATCTTAAAGGAAGACATGTCTCACTTCTCCTCAAAGGTAAATCCCATCCTGCTTGCCTTATATTTTGCTTTATCAAATACCTCTCTTATTTCCTATAATGCTAATAATTTTTTCCCCTCTGGCTTCTCTTCAGTTTACAAAAAATGATAAAGAATGATATATGCTAATATTATAAATTCTATATTCTAAATATATATATTCTAATATTCTAATATATATATATATTTTTTCAAAATACCATCCAATCTTTCTTTTTTTCTTCATCAACAGCTAACTGGAAGAGGAATCACTTGATGGCTTCATGTCCTTGTTATCTCCAGACATTCCTTAATGCCAGTGCCTTCTGACTTCTGCCCCAACCATTCTACTGCATCTGCCCTTGGTAAGTCACCAGTAACTCTGTAAGTGGTGAATCTGTCACTTTTATTCAGACCTTGCCCTGTTTATCTTGAATCACTTAAGTCTGTTGACTAGTATTTAGTTCTTTCTGTCCGTGTCTTCCAAGACAGCATGTTTTGCTAATTCTCCTTCTAACTCTGGTAATTCCCTTCCTGTCTCAATCACAGTCTTCTCCTCTTATGGAGAACTCTTCAATATCAGTGTTTCTTATGACACTACTTTTAGTTCTCTCTTTTCTCTAGATCTCTATAAATGAGATGGGTGACCTTATCTACTTGCATGACCTCAACTACTCTTTGTATGTGGATAGCTGCTATGAAAGTACTATATCTGTAAATTTACCTCTCTTCTCAGTCCACAGTAGATTTTCAAGTTCCTGGTCTACTAAAAGCATTTTACACTTAACATGCTCAAAATTGAACTCATTGTATAACCTCATTTCCATTCCCATCCCTCAATACTTCCCCTCCTACGAATTCTCTATTTAAATAATGTTGTCACTATACACACATTCTCTGTGGTAAGTTCTTTTGAAACAGCCTGCACATTCTCTCCTCTCTTCCTGCTCACTGCACATTTAATTGGGCACATTATGGTATCAATTCTACTTCATAGTTATCCCCTGACCATCTCCATTGCTACTGACTTATGTCATTATTGCAACTATTACAATTGACTCCGAAAGAGTTTTCTTTTTTAAATTTATTTATTTTATTATTTATTTATTTATTTATTTATTTATAAATTTACATCCAAGTTAGTTAGCATATACTGCTGTGGACTGAGAAGAGAGGTAAATTTACAGATATTGTACTTTCACAGCAGCTATCCACATACAAAGATTAGTTGAGGTCATGCAAGTAGATGAGGTCACCCATCTCATTTATAGAGATTTCAAGAGTAGATTCCAAAGATTCCTAAAGGGCTGTCTTTATGCTAATTCTCCTTTTTTACTTCTATGAGAATTACTAAATAAACAAATCTTATTTGCCCTACCTAAAACCTTCTACTCTTTATTGAGTACATAAGCATACACTCTGGTTTGTTCAAAACAGTCCTGTGGTAATAAGCTTGTAGTCCCAGCCACTGCACTCCCTTTTGCTATCAGATGAGTTGGCTGGGCTGTAAACTACAGCACGAATAGTGCGAAGATCATCCACATGATCCTCTCTTCACAATTTTGCCACTACCAGCATCTCAATCTCATCTCTGTCTTCCTACTATACATCCTAAACTCTAGTCTTACTGGAATGATCACAAAACTCATCATGCTCATTCACAATTAGGAGTCATTGTACATATTGCTTTCTCTGATGGACATGTATTTTTCTAATGATATATATTTTTTTCATTTGAAAAGTTCTTATCCATTACTCAATATCATTTCAGATGAAACACGTTTTCTTTAAAGCCTTTCTTGACTCCCCTAGGACAATAAAATTGTTCACTTCTTTGTGATTCATTGGTTCCTTATTCATTCTCTTATTTTAATCCTAATCACAATCCACTGTGATTACCATTCTGCACATCTACATCCCTTACTGTAGTGCGAACTTCTTAAGGACATGGGCTATGTCTCATTTATGTTTGACCTCTAAGCTTAACACAGCGACTGGCAAATAAATGCTCAATAAATGAATGGGTGAATAAAATGACTGACCAAAGTCTTGAAACTACCGAAAGTTTTCTGATATTTAAAAGCTTTTTAATTTAGAAACTTTAGCAAAAATGTTTATAGGCCATTCCCACTTAAAAATGACCCAGTCACCATGTGTTTATTATTTTAACACCACCTTTTACTACAATATTTATAATCAGCACTATAAAATTTTAGTGTTAAATTATACAATGTGTCTCAAGTTTGCAGCTTGCCAGATTGTAGGCAACTTTATAATTTTTTCTATTCAGCCAACATTCATGAGGACTAGTTATATAGGACACAAGAAAAAAAAAAGTACTCAGTGCATTATCATTTGTGGTAGAGTTATTTTTCAAACTCAAGCCTTAGGAAAAATTTACAGTTATTTTTGAGTCTAAATGATCATGGACAGATACAATGGCTAAGCATAAATTATATTAATGCAATGGGTATTCAAAGGGCCATTGTGAAACAAATTTATATTTAAAAGGATTTTTGTTTACAGTAATTTTGAGAGTATCAATAAAATAATATGTAGTACTGAAGATATTCCTAGGAAACCTATTTGTATAAATCTGGATTTTTTTGTATCAAGATGTGGGTAAAAAAAATATTACGCATTCAACCAGTAAGCTAGAGTTTGGGAAAAAACTTTGACATGTCTTCTCTAGTAACAAGTGAAATTTTCACTCAGTGAAAATGAGTCTATTTATTTGTTCTCAGATGCCTTTGAAAGTGTTGCTTTATTTTTTTTCTTCAATTTTAACTTTCCAATCTGCTTTCCAAACTCTGAAGCAAAATGTTGGGAGGCAAAGTGAGACTGCCTACTGGAACCTATAATGGTGAAATGCACACACGATGTCCCAGTAAGACTTTCTAGCCATTTCTCAGCAACCCTTGGCTTTATACAAGCAAAACAATAAATGAGGAGCTAGGTCAGACCAATTTGTTTCTTCTGATCCAAGTATACTGTCTTATAAAAAGATTGTTTGGAGTGATTTCTAAACATATTGCAAACTAGTTTATACTCTGATCTGAATTCTTCCATTGGTTACTTCAACTGTTTTTCTAGTTTATTTACTGTAAGTACTTTTTTCAATTGTCAGAAAATGTTCTTTCTTTGGGAAAATTATAAATTTATAGGTCTTTATAATATTTCCAACAGTCCAGCTTCATGTTTTTAGACTTCCATCTGGAAAAATTCTATCTTGAAGGAGAATGTATGTGCGTGTATCATTTAGATACATATGTAGTTATATTATAACATGCTAAGCTATATTATGCTATGCTACACTCTATTATGATTAAAATCACTTTACCTTGCCTATTGTGGACTATCTCCAGTCATAATATCCCTATTCTTATGCTTTCTAGAACATTTTTATATAAACTTTCCCAGGACAACTATTATAATTAATATTTTAAAACCATGATACAACCTGAGCATCTCCACAGTCATTAACTAGCACTTAGTTTTTACTATGGTATATCTGTGCAAGTCAGATAAAACTTGAAAAAATATTTATAAACAAGGAAATTATCAAATAGTAAGATGGTTGCACTTTCATTGTTAATTGTAATTGAATTAATGAGTCTTTAATTAATTACTAAAATTATTGCCTGACACTAAGACATAATATGCTTGAATTTCATAGGTAAGTTAAATGGATGCTTTGTATTTCCTGGTAGTATTGGTATGCAAGTACAGTTCACTGAGAAGTGCAGTGAGCTAGCAAACAGTTGCCCTCTAGAACACAAATGCAAATGGAATTTTAATTTTCTTTTAATGTTTATTTATTTATTAAATTTATTTATTTTTGAGACAGAGAGAGACAGAGCATGAATGGGGGAGGGTCAGAGAGAGAGGGAGACACAGAATCGGAAGCAGGCTCCAGGCTCTGAGCCATCAGCCCAGAGCCCGACGCGGGGCTCGAACTCACATACTGCGAGATCGTGACCTGAGCTGAAGTCAGCCGCTTAACCAACTGAGCCACCCAGGCACCCCTGGAATTTTAATTTTCAAATGGCACATAGTTTTGTTAACATCACATAAATATATACCCAGATACACATGCATGGTAATGATAACTTGGTTGATGATATAAGTTAAAAGTTAGCGATTTATTTTTTATGTGCCAAGCAGCAAAACTACTAGATCTTTATTAACCATTTATTAATATTTAATCTTGATTAGCCTCTTATTAACCACTTGAATTTTGTAATTATGCTGAGTCATTATAAGCTTTCATTTTCATGCTAGGGAGCCAAACAAAGTTAATGATTTTGTTTGGTATCTCCTTGAATGAAAGCATAACGATTAGCATGACTAAAAGTTAACATTTACAAATGATTTATAAACATGGGAGATTAGTTTGATAACTTATTTTCCCAGTGATGAACATTATAACATCATTTATTTAGGCAGTCAAGAAATTTTGCGTGCCGAGCACTCCTCTGTACTACAGCTACAAGACATAATCTTTGCCATCAGTGAGCTTACATAATAAAATTTTAAAATAAGAAGTGATCATAGAAGTCATCTAGTGCATTCTATCAGAATGGCTAACATTAACAACTCAAGCAACAACAGATGTTGGCGAGGATGCAGAGAAAGAGGATCTCTTTTGCATGGCTGGTGGGAATGTAAACTGGTGCAGCCACTCTGGAAAACGGTATGGAGGTTCCTCAAAAAGTTAAAAATAGAACTACCCTATGGCCCAGCAATTGCACGACTAGGTATTTATCCAAGGGATACAAGTATGCTGTTTTGAAGGGACACATGCACCCCAATGTTTATAACAGCACTATCAACAATAGCCAAAGTATGGAAAGAGTCCAAATGTCCATTGATGGATGAATCGATAAAGAAGATGTGGTATATATACATACAATGGAGTATTACTCGATAATCAAAAAGAATGAAATCTTGCCATTTGCAACTACGTGGATGGAATTAGAGGGTATTATGCTAAGTGAAATTAGTCAGAGAAAGACAAATATCATATGACTTCACTCAAATGAGGACTCTAAGACACAGAACAGATGAACACAAAGGAAGGGAAGCAAAAATAGTATAAACAGAAAAAGGACAAGACATAAGAGACTCTTAAATATGGAGAACAGAGGGTTAAAGGAGGGTTTGTGGGTGGGGGATGGGCTAAATGAGTAAGGGGCATTAAGCAATCTACTCCTGAAAACATTGTTGCATTATATGCTAACTAACTTGGGTAAAAATTTAAAAGCATAAATTAAATTTAAAAAATCATCCAGTGCATTCTTTATGTTTCACATTGTAGAAAAATGAAAAGCAAGATGTCTTAGTTACCTAAGATTACACAAATAGTAGCAAAGATGACTCAATCAGTGGGATATGTTAGTGAATGTTTGGCTACAACTGCTGTTTGGCTACAAAATATATTTCTTCCTAAAATTTGGTTGGTGCCAACTTATTTAAAATAATGACAGATGACATGAAAAGGTGATATATACAGTCAATAATACTTCTAAGACAGCTGCATTAACTTTTGAACCTATAATCACTTTTTATCACTAAATCACAAGTAGTGGTGATTTTTTATTATATAATAATGTCCTTTAGGAAAGAAACTATGTACAGTTTTTCAAAATGTGGACCTTTTAAAATATGGTCCTTTTAAGTGGGAAATTTAAGTGACTGCTTTCCTTACAATTAAATACAGAAATAAGGAAATTTCAGGATTTCATGTCCTTGAGGATAAGCCACCAACAGAGGTGCAAATAACTTGGTTCCTTGAATAATTGCTAGAAAATATCTTAACCTTTTGCTCTGGAAATTCATTAGAGATTTGGTTTAGATTTTAGCATATCAATAACATAAACCAGTTTTCCCAAACTGTTCCTTGGAAAACCTGATTTTGCAGTATGTTATTAGCTGGTTAATATTATGTTATTATAAAATTTGAGAAATACTGCAGTAAGCAACTATGAATCAATTATTTACACTTTTCATATGAACTATTGCTTTTCCCTGGTTTGTTATATTACAGGTAATTTGGAAATAAAGTTAAACTACTATAACCACCTTTTTCTTTTTTTTTCTTTTTTTTTTTTAACGTTTATTTATTTTTGAGACAGAGAGAGACAGAGCATGAACAGGGGAGGGGCAGAGAGAGAGGGAGACACAGAATCTGAAACAGGCTCCAGGCTCTGAGCTGACAGCACAGAGCCCGACGCGGGGCTCGAACTCACGGACCGCGAGATCGTGACCTGAGCCGAAGTCGGACGCTCAACCGACTGAGCCACCCAGGCGCCCCTAACCACCTTTTTCAAATGTTGAGAAAATATCTCTTCTTTGGGAATATTTTTAAATGTAAAGATTTTTATAATATTTCTCCTTAATTTTTATAATTTTGGTTTCCAAGAAATCTTATTTCAAAGGGGATTTTTTGTGTGTGTGCATGCATGTGTGAATATAATGTATATATACATATAAAGTTAACTCATGTATCATAAATCTCTTGATTTCAAATCCAATTACTTAACTTAATATATCCTCTATGATTACTTTCTGTATTAACGTGTGTTCTTTTCTGTAAAGTTTTCTCAATTTACCAAGTAAAGTGAATAAGGTGAAATGGGTAAATCCATCTCCAAAGATGACTCATGAAGCTCTGCCTCACCTATGAGAGGAGGGACCTAATCCTAGGCCAGGGCAGATTGAAGGAACATGATGACATGGAAAGGTTTTTAAAAACATTTCTTGCTACTTGGATATCCATAATGATCATGTAATATTTGTTTCTTTGTTTCTATATTTTACCTTTCTTACTCAACATCATCTAATACACTTGAAATATCTCCAAGTCACCTGAAGCATGACTTGTTCATCATCCCTGCTCTGTAATAGGAAATTTCAATGTCAACAAATTAGAACGATTTGTCCAGGGTCAATTCTGCCACTTTTCCCAGGATGTAGAAAGCTTTACAATTTACCATTAAGTGACTGAGAAGAAGTAGCAAAACAGGTTTTCTATCTTTTAGTTTAGGGGGTATTTTTAAAATAAAAGTTTAAAAAATTTCTTTAACATTTATTTTTGAGAGAGGGAGGGGGAGAAAGAAGAAGAAGAAGAAGAAGAAGAAGAAGAAGAAGAAGAAGAAGAAGAAGAAGAAGAAAAAGAAGAAGAACGGGGGAGAGGAAGGGGAAGGGGGAGGGGGAGGAGAGAGACACAGAATCCAAAGCAGGCACCAGGCTCTGAGCTGTTAGCACACAGACCAACACAGGGCTCAAACCCACGAACTGTGAGATCATGACCTGAGCCGAAGTTAACCGACCGAGCCACCCAGGCACCCCTAATAAGTTTTTAATTGAAGAAACATTTTACATTTACAGAAAGATTACAAAAATAGTACAAACAGCTCCTATATGTACCACATCCATTTTCCCTTCATATCATCGTCTTATATGGGTGTGTAAGTACAGTACACCTGTCACAGTTAATCAGTTTTAAAGCATTATTATCAACTAAAATCCATATTTTATTCTGATTGCCTTAGGTTTTTCCTAACATATTTTTTTTCTGATCCAGGATTCTATCCAGGATACTATATTACATTTAGTATTGGATCTCCTTCAGTTGCCCTTAGCTGCAACAGTTTCTCAGACTTGCCTTGTTTTAGAAGACCTTGCTTGACAGCTTTGAGGAGTACTGATCATATATAATGTAGATGCCACTTTACTAGAATTTGTTAAAATTTTCCACTACAAAGTTACTCTTTTTTCCTCCTTTTGCATAATGTACACTTTAGAAGGAAGTCACTGTCCACAGCCTGTACTGAAGGAGTAGTGAGTTATATTTCACCTTCTTGAAAACAGAGTATATATATTATATACATATAATTTAGAATCCTTTATTATGGGAGATTTATCTATTCTTATTTATTCATTCATTCAATCATTTATTCATATAGCATGGATTAATAAATGTTTATTTTATTCTTTGGGTTATACATTAATATTACATTATTTATTTTTTGTGAAAAATTGTTTTAGGTTTGTCTATTGGAAGTTCTTTTAAATGTATCTTTTATTCTTTTGGCATACTCCCATCATTATGGGTTTTTAAGCTCTCCTTATTTTCTTACATTACAAGTTGCTACATGTTCATCATATACATTTCCTGTCCCAGTCCTAGAATCACCCTTTTCTCTAAGAAGAACCCTTCACTGCAAAATGCTATTAGAAACCAGACCTGGGAGTGAGGTATGCCCACTGCTACTGGGGTTGTTGTTTCTAGGTTCCCTCAGCTGACAGAGAAAGAAAATATAAACATATATTCTAACCTGCTCATGTACACATACCTGTGATTATTTCTATATGTAACCATGTGTATTTATATTAAAATAAATATGAGCTCATACTTGAAGAGACAGTTTTTATATGTATCCCATGCTTTATTTGGTAAGTATATACTTAAAAATTATGGCAAAATAAGGCAGTCGTGAATCTGAACACTCTTTCAGATTTCCCCCAAAAAGTAGGAAATGAATTATTAGTCATTAAAGTATAACTAAGGTCTATTAGTTCACTACTTGTATCAACAAACCTTGAGAGGGTAAATAATGTATTCAGTTCAAATTTTATTTCTTTATTATCCTAACCAAAAACAGGGGTCAATAATTTTTTTTTTTATCCAGAATTTTAATTTCCCAAACATGAGCTTTATGGTTCATAATGAAACACTGATAGGACTTTCATCATGGCTCCTCCAGAGAATGATTCAAAGGCATTGCTCTGCTCTAGGCCTCCCTTATAGCAACATTTTTATGCTATGAAGCCTCTTTATTAGTGTATTAACATTTATGGACTTACTACTCCTGAGATTGGATTGATGTCTGAAAATTAAATTTTAAAATGATTCTCAACATTAGATGGCACTTCATTTTCTGTTTTTGTTTGTTTGTTTATTTGTTTGTTTTTCGGTATTTTTTTTCGGAGGGGGTTGTTTATTTTTATTTTATTTTGTTTTGTTGGTAATAAAAACTCAGATGATCTCATTGGACTTATTCTCAGCTCTGAGAAAGGAAGAGAAAATATGTTCTTCAAAGCAGATTTTACAGGAAAGCTTCTAAGTCCCATTTAAACAAATAAAGCAAAAGTTGTCCTTATTCTAATTAAATCTTCTATTAAAAACACGCATATCATTTTTTCATATTTATAAAGCTTAAGGTGAAATTATGTCAGAAAATGGTGTATATTCTAATAACAACATATGAAGTAAAATGAGAGGATCTTCCAAGCTTACTTCATTTTTTTCTGTACTATTTTTTCCTGAAAATAAAATGTAATTGTTCTCACACACAAGACCTAAAAAAATATACAATGTAGTTCGAGGTATTTTAAAATGATGGTTATTAAAGATAAAACATTGGTTTCAGAAGCATATGTACAACAAAATAGCTACTTGAAGTATATACCTTTATAAGAGTAGCTCTGCTCAACTAACAAAAGTCGATATCAAGAGGCTCCAGAGGAATCTCTGCCATTCTTGGATTCTTCTGAAGAGAAAACCTGACTTTTCTCTAAAGAGTAGTTATATTTTATTGTATAACCAGATGGTATTGTGTGTCATAAAATAAAATAGAAAAGTACAAGGTTTACTTTAGAGGGAGGCTGATTCTCTGAAACATCTCATTGCCACCAGAGTTTGGAACACCGAGCTCGTGGGTGGCTTTCGTGCATGATAGGACTTTCATCATGGCTCCTCCAGAGGGTGATTCAAAGGCAATGCTCTGCTAAAGGCCTTCCTTATAGCAACATTTTTATGCTGTGAAGCCTCTCTTATTAGCATATTAACATTTATGGACTTACTACTCCTGAGATTGGATTGAGAGCCTGAAAATTAAATTTTAAAAAGATTCTTAACATTAGATGGCACTTCATTTTCTGTTTTTGTTTTTGGTTTTTCAAGGGGTTGTTTTTATTTTGTTTTGTTGGTAATAAAAACTCAGATGATCTCATTGGACTTAATTCTCAGTTCTGAGTTCAATACCTAGAGTATTAGACTACCAATCATGGCCAGTTAATGGGGTCTAGAGTTATGAAACAAAATAAATTCTATGATTAACACAAGGGCTATAAAAATCTCTAGACTGCTGGTTCTGCATCATGAACTTGGTCTCATATTAGACTTCAGGTTTATATTCTGAGTTTACCATTTTGACTTTATGTCTCCTTGGGACAAATGTTCTCACATGACCTCTAATTATTGTACTGCCAGTGGAACTTAGGAAACAGACATCATTAGCTGTCTTGCCTGGGTAATTAAGAAATAAGTTCAGAGGGATAATTGCTCCATCACTATTTCTCTTTACCTTCTGACAAATTAGATTTTTTTTTATAATTGAGTTGACCATATGTTCAAATCTATGCAATTAACAACACATTATTTTAATTTAAAAAAATTATACACACATACAAACTATGATTTTCATCATCTTACTCCTATACCTTAGGCAGGAGATGAGGATGGGGTGAAGGAGGAGTTTAAGTCAGTTTCAGATCCATGTTATTGATTTTTTTCCCCATTAACATCCTGGGATTTATGCCTATGTTTGTGAATAGAGAGAATGTAGAACAGAGATGACCGAGGCTTTTAAATGTGGCTCTGAATGCTTTTGACATGTTAAATAAAGAAGTTTTTGTGTTATCTTACTGTTCTCTAATGGACTCATGTAGATGAAACAAGACAATACAGAAATGAATTTGAACAAATTTTACATTGCCTTTGATTGTCCTAACAGTCCTGAAGCAAAGCCTACACTAAGTGATGTGGGAGGTTCTAGAAGATACTGAAGAGTTGTATGAGACTGCTCCCTCTAAAGCAATTAGTGTTAAGATTTTAAGTTGGTGTCAGGCTTTAAGACTTTCATAAATGTTCAAACCTCTGCACCTTTAAGCACAGAGGCTTTGAGAACATATTTATTCCTGAAATAGTTCTATAAGAGTTAAAATGCACTGCATGTTAGTAGCTCCTTCTGGATTTAAACTGTACTGACACCAATATGAATTAGCTGCCAGTCTCTCCAAATTTCTCCAGAAGTTGCCCCTTCACCTCTAGAGCCTGCCCGTCTCTTACCAAAGATTCAGAAATTCACTGCTAATTGCAAGTCTAGAGTCAGACCAAGATCTGTGATGGGAAAAAGATAATAAGAAAATTGTTTCTATCTTTTTGCCATCTTTACAAGAGAGAAAATGTAGAGATGGGCATATGGTTTGGGGTGTTATGAACATAATGAAGAAGTAGAATAAGATGAATAAAAAATGAGAAGAGAGACAGGGTCTTGCCTTCTCTTACTATCTCAGGATGAGCATTTTCAATCCATGATATGGGTTAAAAGGTGAAATAACAGATGTACAAAAATCCAAACACGTGTACTCAAAGTTAATCAAGTGTTTGTATTTTAGGGAATATCTACCAAAAAGGCTTATAGATTCGGAGACAGAGCTATTTCAGCTAGATCCCCCAGAAACATATAAAAATCATTAACTCTAATGATAGAAGGTTTAAGTAAGAGTTAGATATTCATGATTGCAAACTATAAATCATGAGAATACTTTATTATCACAAAAGATAATAAAACTCAATATTGATGACTGGGTAGGGAATCTTAGAAAGTTTCTTTTTATAAGTAAGGAGAATAAGAAGAAATATTGTAAAATTTGAACTAGATGAAAATAAAGAATTTAAGAGTTAGATTAAGGTTAATTTAAGGTGCTGGCAACAGGATAGTTGGCTAACTTCTATAGTTTTAGGAGTTTCACATACAGTTAAGTGATGTGATCCTGCACGCCCTATAAAGTACTCTTGTGTTTTACAGAATTTAGGCAAGATCTTAAGGTTGTTATGGGTTCTTGCACTATGCTTGGCACATAATAGATGCTCAGTAATACGATTAAAGAAAATAGTTATTTAGAATGGAGCAACAATGGATGAGTAAAAGACAAGTCCGCATTTTTAATCTTGCAGAGCTGGGAGAATAGCAGTGTTACTGACAGAAAGACTGCAGCAAGTCTGAACTTGGGAAATGGATAAATTTGCTTTTAAACAAGCTATTAACCTAAAGGCTTCAGAAATAGAGTTTAAAGAAAAACAAATGTGAGCAGAGTTTTATCTTTTAATTCTTTTGGTTCTCCATGGCATCTCATAAAATGTTAAATATCCCTCAGAGATGAGATTAGGATGTATGCTGATTACTGGGATTGCTTCTTTCTGATCCTCAGACACAGATATTTTCTTCATAAATTTTTTTAAACCAGATTCAGTTTCTTCTGTACATTTTAGCTTTTATAGTGGCTAGAATATACACAGAAAAGTCAAAAGTGTAATAGGGCAAGATACTGGCTTAACTGGGACAGGGAAGCTAAAGGAATATTTAATTAAAAGATGTCTAATAGCCATTTTCACTGACTTCTCAGGAAGGTTGCAGAGGGAGCGTGAAGTGTTTTGCAGTGCTGCAAAGATTATGATAACCAAATCAGTAGAGGAACAATAAAGAAGCTGAAGCAGGAGGGAAAAGATAAGGATTATTGAAGGGAAGACATGAGCATTCAGGAAAAAAAAAATCCCTTAGCAAGAAGCTGTCTATATTTAATTCTTCTCTTTCTCTAAATTGTCCTGAATTATTTACATATTGCATAATTAGAAGCCAAACTATTAGCTGTTTAATAGAAATCCATTATAAATTTGTATACTGTAAAAACTTACAAAATATGATTAGACAAGAAGGCAGTTATTAATCCTACCAGCAATACCAGCTTAAAATAATGTTTCCATTACAATGGGCATGAATAGAAAGGAGTCTATTTTTCTTAATATAAAATACTTAAAAGTGTTTGCTAATTAATATACTTTGACTAAGCTTCACAGTTTCTGTGCCAATTTTATTATTACCCTAATAATTTCAGGTTCTACTATAATTATAATGTAGATCATGACTATTGGCAGATGAAGATTATGGATGGTGAGAAAAGCTAATTGTTTCTGCAGCAAGTATAGGGAGGTGTGCAGTAAATCCAATTAGAATAGCAAATTGATTGATCAAATATATAGTGTATTAATTTTGGTAATGGACACAATATTTTATTATTTCTATATTAGTGAATGCTTAAAAAAGCTAATATACAGAAAGGTAGATATACTTACCAGAAGTTCTATCAGCCAAAGGTGATTTTGCCCCCAGAGGAACTTTTGTCATGTCTGGAGACATTTTTGATAATTGTCATGATTGGGGGGAATGGGAGTTGCTACAGCATCTAGTAGGTAGAGGCCAGGGTGCTGCTAACTATCCTACAATGCACAGGTAAGCTAACAAATAGTTATTCTGACAAAAATGTCAATAGTGCTAGGGTTGTAAAACTCTGATTTCTAGCATGTATTTCTTATGGTTGTTTGTAAAAATTAAAATTTATTTAAACTTTCCCTAGTTGGGATCATTTACATATTTCCATGGGCTTCAACAGATATCAACTATAACAACCTTCAAAAGGACTCCTTCCTACTGATGGAGGGCAGTGGGTGGGGGTTGGGCTAGATGTGTGATAGGTATAAGGAGGACGCTTGTTATGATGAGCGCTGGGTGTCGTATGTAAATGATGAACCACTGAATTCTACTCCTGAAACCAATATTGCACTGTATGTTAACCAACTAGAATTTAAATAAAAATCTGAAAGGAAAAAAAAAAAACAATACAAACAAAAGAACTCCTTCCTCTTTTTAAAGGTCATATGGGCAAGACCATCCTTACATGTCTTTAATGATTATAAAACGATGACATCAAATGAAATAATGACTAACGTATTTTTTGCTTAAAGACCAATCTCCATTAGTTTGACTTAATTAACTTCTCCATTTCATGTTTGCAACAAGATAGGATGATGGCTGGGAAAGGCATATAATATGTGGTAAGGACAACCTATGTCTTCATGCCCTTGAGCAACAAGTGTTCATTCGTTAACCTAACTGAAAATTCAAATATAAACCCTTTTTTCATTTCTATTTTTTTTCAAAACTATAGGTCTAAATATTCCTCTGCTATATATATTGTGTTCACAAATGTTTTCTTCATGCAGTTTAAAGTGCTTAAAAAAGTGTCTTGTCTTTTTTTACTGACACACACTTTTTTTTTTTTAACTGAGCGACCTTTATTTATGAATCTGTTCAATCTGTCCATCCCTATGGCCACTGTGTAACAACTTCTTAGATTTGTTTCATCTCTTGGTTTCCTCAAATCCACGTTTTTCACATAGCGTTTGGAATGACTTTTGGAAACTCTTGTGAATGCCACTCTCTGCTTAAATTCCTTAAGTAATTCCCATTGTACTTGGGATAAAATTCACAAGTCTTAAAACGACCTACAGGGAACCCAAATGATCTAAACCTTGCTTCTCTAGTGGCATTTTATGATTCAAGCTCCTTCCCCTTGGTCCGTGGAAGGATGTGTTCTTCCAGGTCAGTGGAACATCAGTGTTCTGATGACACCAACTTAGTTCTCCCGGCCTTAGAGGGTTTGAATATGGCTGAGTCCTCTTTCTAGACAGGTCCTCTCCAACATTAAGGTCTCTGTCTAGATATCATTTCCTCATACAAGCTTTCCTTGTATTCACTAATTTAAAATTAGGGATCCCAGCTTTAATCTCTCATTTTGTTACTCATAGAACTCAGTTGCAATATGTAATTATCCATTTATTTTGTTAGTGTTTGGATAATATACCTCTCTCACTAGACGTTAAAGTCATCAAACAAGTATTATGTCAATATCATTCATCCATGTCTCTCTGGAGCCAAACCCAGTATCTGGAACAAAGCAGGCATTCAATGAACAGAGAATTCTTTATTATAATTTGAGACTACTGTGATTAACTAACTAACCTTTGATAATTCACAGTAACTAATACAATTACTGACTCTTACCATAAGCCCAATTTTATAAATATATTTAGAAGAATAGCCTTAAGATACTTCTTTCAGACCATACAAGATAGTTTTTGAGAATATATTGAATTTGAACAACATAATCAAGAGCTGTCAAAGGAGAAGTCATGCCTGCTGTAGATGTATGCCCACTCAAACATCATCAGGTAATTCACTTACAGCATTAAGATACTGAGGAAACATATCCAATGATTCCATCACAAGATCCACTGTAAAGATGGTGCCACTAAACTTGACTGAACTAGAACTAATCGATAAGAAGTACAGAATGGGGATGCACTTTGTTACTTTGGGAATTTTGTGGGACTGAATGAAATTGCTAATTCGCATTCACCTATGGTTCTACATTTGAAAAACTGGTCACTTTGAATCTTACACCTGTCATTTTATTGTTCCCTTGAAAATTGCTTTAATTAAATATTACTTTTGATTGAATATTAATATATGTTTTCCAACAGCTTAACACATTGAGAAACAGTCTGCTATAGATGGGACTTTCATTTAGTTAGGACATTATATTACTCTAATCTTGGATTTATCAGTTATCTAGACGAAAAGAACTGCTGTCATGGGCACTGTTATAAGTACTTGGAGGACAAATCAGCCAACAAATAAACAAAGATCCCTACCCTTGTGGAGTCTGTAATCTAAAGAGGAGAACCATTTTAGATTCAGATTCATGACAATAGATGTCATGAATTGGTATATTGTAACCAGTGACTAATATAGGATAGTATATAAGAATCAAGAACTTAAAGCATTTTGTATGCTCTGTGTACATGGGTAGGGCTTGTTGATTGGTAGAATTTGTTTTGGGGTGATAAAGCAGCAAATCATCATTCTATTGGAAAGCCCTAGACATTAGCATCTTTTTATTTTCTTTAAGGTGGTAATGGGTTTTGGCTTATCTATTTGAATGTCTTGGAAGGGGAGACGACAGTTTAAGGAACTGAAGTCCAGTTTCTCTAGAGAAAAAAAAAATCTGTCTATATATTCCCAAGCTTTGGAGAAAAAGCATGGCTCCTGGCCTTCTAATGGACCAAGGAACAGAGCTGAGAATCATTTAAATACTTTTATTTAATCTTTACCTTTCAACATCCCTGGTATCCTTGTATCCAGGGACTTTGCCAATAATATCCCCATGAGGGGAGCAGAGCATCTCTGTTTCTTGAGGATTTGGGTTGGGCTTGTCACATGTCTACATGTGGATCCCAGGAGTTTAACTGTCTTTAAACATATTTCTCTACTAGTTCACTTGTTTTCAGGCACATTATTTACTCACACATTCCAGGGTTTCTGGTCCCTTCAATTCCTAAGCCTTTCTGGAAATCTATTGGAAAATCAAATTGCTTCTCATCTTTACCTTCTCTTTCCGCACATTTCAGTTTGTCTGTTTCACTAATTCAGTTAACATGCCTCAGACCAAGTTCTGCCTTCCAAAATTGTGTTTATATCTTTAGTCCCATTTCATTTTCTAGTCTGTCATTATAGATGTTTGCATTTTTAAAATTCTCTTATAGTAATATTGATAATGTTCCCTGAGGGAAAAGCAATAGGCATATGTTCAATCTGTCATGTTTAACCAGAAGTCAGTACAATGCATTTGAAAATTTAGTGTCAGGCACTGTGCAAAGTGTTACTGGGAAGACACAAATTATTATAACAAGTTACCTATGCTGCAAAGCCTCAGAGTTTAGTGGGAGGAAAACATACCCTAACATAACTCTAATTCAGATGAGATTGAAAAATACCATGTATTGGGTTAAATAGTACGTTCCAAAATCCATGTCTACTCAGAACTAAAAATATGGCCTTATTTGGAAATAGGATCTTAGCAGATGCAATCCAGTTAAAACAAGGTCATGGTCAATTAAGATGGGCCCTAAATCCAATGACTGGTGTATTTATAAGAGAAAGTAGAGAGAGATTTGGATATAGAGACACACTGAGGACATGGTCAAAAAGACTATGTGATGATGAAGTCAGAGATTGAAGTCATGCAGTTGCAAAACAAGGAACTCCTGGAGCAGCAGATGCTAGAAGAGGCAAGGGAGGATACTTCTCTAGAGCCTTCAGAGGGAGCGTGGCCCTGCTGAGATCTTTATTTTGGACTTCTATTCCCAAGGATTTGAGAGAATAATTCTCTGTTGTTTTAAGCCACCCTGTTTATGGTATTTTGTTATGGCAGTCTTAGGAGACTAGTATGTGTCATAATACCAGTATAAAGTGTGATAGCAAAACACAAGTAGAACACAGCTCGACACATATAAACATAGGAAAAAGCACAACCTCTACATTTACCTTCGGTAGAGTGGAAATTCTACAAGTAAAAATGTATTTGACATCATTATACTATATGGCAGAAGCTCCTGATTATTTAAGGACTGATTTTTCAGTGATTATGGCTAAAATGAAGATTTGAGCACATCTACACATTCACATTTTAAATCACATGTTTTCTCAAAAATAGTCATTTACCATATTCTGAATATATTTGAGGAAATAAAAGCATATACATTTAACATCATATAATCATTATTTCTGAAAGAAAGTTGAATGCTAGTACAAGACATTCTTGGTTCCGGAATTTCCTTCATATCATTTGACATGTTCTCATTACTTTCAGGCTTACTTTCTAAACTCATTAACATGGAGAGTAACTTCTAAAGAACTACTCTATTTTACTATTATAATCCAAATTGTTACCAAGATTATTTTAGCTAAAGCAAGAGTAATGGGTTTTGGCTTCTATATTTGAATATCTTGGAAAGGGAGATGAATGTTTAAGAAGTTGAAGTCTAGAAAAAGACAAATTTTGACAAATTGTAAAGACATTCTGCAGATAATGAAAAGTGCTGGTGATGTAAGACTCAAATTGTTAACATTCGTTCAGCAATTACATATGAATTACCCAACCTGTTAATATGGAATTGACATTTCAAGTAAGCTTTGCAATCTGATTTTTTTAAGTTAATCAAAATCTTTAGGGAAGTTAAACTGGTGAAACCAACTACAGTTGCAAACACATGAGAGTTAACTGAAAATTATGTGGATAGAGGAGAAAATGACTTCATTCATCACTTGGAAGATCAAACATTTCCACTTGAGTAACTCACAATAGATAATAAAACAGTTTGCTTCAGTTTTTCTCTCGGAGGCCAAGTTCATGCTAGCAATACTTTCTCTTAAGCTTTTGAAGTGTTTCTCCTATATTTTCTTCTAAAATCCTACACCCTCATCTCAAACTAAATTTTAGCTTCCTTTCAGTTCCTATGCCTGTACCCCCTTTATTAAAAAACTGAACTATGCAATTGATAAAATAGAAAACTGGAAGTCTTCCTTAGCTATCATTCACGTCTAACATCCAATCAGTCACTGTGCCCTGCAACCACTCATCTCAGGCAGTCACCTTTTCTCTATTCTAACCACTGCTGCTCTAGGTAGGATTGCATTACCCCAGTGGTCTCCCAACTTATCTCTCCCAGATAATTCTCTACACTACTGCCAGAGTGATTATTCTGAGTTACAAATCTGGTCAAGTTAAGCCTTGATTCAAATTCTTTAGTGCTCCCCATAACTTTAAGAATAAAACTCACACTCCTGATCCTAGTATCAAAAACCATTTATGATCTAGCACTTGTTACAGTTCAGCATTATTTCCCAAGGCCTAATCATAGTCTCCGGATTCTCTAATTGCACTAAATCACCAGATCAAAAGCTGGGGACACATTCTGTTGGTCTTCACCATGTCTTTGCTCATGCTGTCCCCTTAAAGTGGGGGCTACCCTTCTCCATCATGTATGTTAAGCTGACAATAAGTTTTCCTACAAAATCCCATTCCCATGTCACCTCCTCAGTGGATTCGTCAGCTGTCTAGTTTAGAATAGCTGGGTAGCCAGCTTAATATTTGAGCTTTTAGCCTGGAAAAAATTAAGAAAGTAAAGACTTTATGACTGATCTTTTAAATTTAATTCTTAGCATATATGATCTAATTTATGTTAGACTATTTTTAATGCAATCCCTAATGCATAGTAGTTAAGAATAGTGCGTAGGAGCATGGTTTCTGGAATCAGTCATCTTTTGTTCAAATTCCACCATTTGCTAGCTGTGTGATTTGGGAAAAATGTTTATCTAAGCACAAGAGTGCAGTCAAGTAATACCACCAACTGATGGCTAAGAGCTCATATTCATTGTCAAATCATTTATAATTTTATGATGCAAATTCTAGAAATGTATTTTAAAGGGAATAGGTTTATATGTACTTATAGATGGTCTAGATCCTAAATGATGAGTTGAGAGACTATTGCTGTTATATGTTAAATATTTGCTACCACAGCCCTTGGGTGGCCAAAATGCTAATGGGACTCAGCAACACCTAATGTTATGTTGCTTACTGAAGCACCATTTCTTGAGAACAAATTACTGGAGAGAGAAGCAAGAAATGGACTCTGTAGTGAGATTCTCTTTTTGTCATTCCTCACCTGCTCTCACTAGGAACAGAGCCAATCTACTAGACTGGTATTTGCTACCTAAGGTTGCTATTTACTGTCTTAGCTTTATCAGAGGAAAAAATCCAAAGAACGAATTGAGAGTAGCTTTATCTTCTATGTACCTGCATCTGATTAAAATACACATATAATTAGAAGTTTATTTTTGTAGATTAAAGAGTTATTAAAATGGATATTTGATGCAATTTAAAGCATAATATATTCTACAGATGAAATAGTATTTTTTGTTGAATTTTTATCACATGAATTTATTTAAACTACGAAATTCTCAAACACTGTGAAGCATGCTGGGTTAATTAGCATTAGAGAGCAAAAATATCATTACATGTTATTTAAAGTAGAATCTTCAGACTATTTTGGTAAGATTTATGTACTAGCACGTTTCCCAGAAATATCATTTAATAGTGCTACATGATATAAGTGATAGAAGTTAAGCTGAACCATAAAATAAAAACGCTTTAGTTTTCTTCTCAGCCATTCTGAAAAGTCCAAATGAAAAGAAAGAAGCAGTAGTTTATTTGAATATCTTTGTTCCTCATTAAATAAGTTGTATTATTTTTATTATTTTCTCATGAAGTTTGTGTTTTTGAGATGCAGTCCTAGGATCACTTATTGCCCTGTTCCTCCCTGACCTGTAAGATTTGTATCCCTGCTGTACATTTCTTTCCAGTTCCCCCATACCCCAAACACAACACAAATACTCCACTTTTCCAAAAGGTCTAGACAAACCCTCAACAAATCATTGTTAGTATTGCTTTAAAACAAACAAACAAACAAACAAACAGAAAAACTTGTAGCAGAACATCAGCTTGCAGGAGATCTCAAGATAACATTAGGTGGTATCGATAAAGCAAAAGCATCAAGCTGCTAGAAATTCCTACTTTACCTTATTTCATGGGTCCATATTCCTGCCTCACAACATATATTCTATTATCGACAGATTTTGGATCTGACAAAGCCTATCCCTTGACTTACGTTTCATCAGGCTCCTCTGAGCCCTCTGTTGGAGTAAGCCTGATGCTGGGCTTCCCCCTCTCTGTTTATAGAATCCAGATTGTGCAAGAATCCTGCTAAGTAAGCTTAATGAACCCCCCCCCCCCGATTCTTGGCATCTGACCATACTAGATACCTGATTAAATTCCTCACCCCCACCCTCAATATCTTATCACTATGTCCTGCCTTCAGCAGGAATTCTGCTGAGGGCAACAAGTAAGAATCTCCTTTACCCCTGATGTTTCCTCTTAGTAACTTTGCATCCACTGACCCTCAGCCTAGTTCTTAATTACAAATCCCTACTTGTCCTTGCTGGACTTGAGTCCAATCTCTCTCTCCTAGTAGCTTCCTTTGAATACAGTCACCCTTACCATCTTTAACAAGTGTCATAAAACATTTATTTCTTTAACAAGACCAAACATTTCTTCTTTACTGGTCTCATAGAGTCAGAACACATTTCTTTAATGTTACAGAATTATAGAAAGCTCTCTCTTAGCACATCAAAGAGGGCCTTTGAAAGAACAGGACTACACCACAAAGTAGAAACTCTGACACTCCAAATTGTCTACACTGTTTTACAAAATTCTTAAAGAGAATATTTAGGACAAAATATGACACAAACATTCAGTTCACCTACCCTGTTATTGGTACTGCCACATTATCTTACATAATAAGTGATCAAAAATATTGATTGAATGAATTTTAGTAGTAAATTTGTAAGAAGTAGAATTACCCATCTTATCATTTTCTCCTGTCTGGGAATAGTGGTTTTCATTCTTTTTCTTTTTTTCTTTAATGTTTTTTATTTATGTTGAGAAAAAGCAAGCAAGTTGGGGAAAGGGCAGAGAGAAAGGGAGAGAGAATCCCATGCTGTGTATGGAGCCCAACATGGGGCTCTACCTCAACAACCATAAGATCATGACTTAAACCAAAATCAGGAGTCAGACACTTAACCCACTGAGCCACCCAGGCATCCCATTGGTTTCCATTCCTACTTCAACTTAAGTTTAATATGGAGTGATTTAAATAGGGATCTGTCGAGATGAAACATGGATTTCTTTCTTACAGTGGAATCAAGATGTTTTTATCCTATATAGGGTTATTTTTAGAATCACATTATGGGGTTTGGGTGTCTATCTAAAAACTTTCCCTACTCTCATAGCATTCTGCAAATGGATTGGGAAAATATTATTCTTAAAATTAATTCTCATTTAGGATTCCTGGTAAATCTCATTTCTTCCCAGCTGCATATACCAAGGCAGCATTCTTACACAAATGGTTACTTTTTTTTGATCTGCTGATGTTTTGAAGTAGTGCTTGGAGAGAAAGTAGAAGGACAGAGAAAATATTTGGGGATTTAATAACAAAGTACAGTACGAAGTGCTATAATGAGGGCAGTCAAAATAGCATGACAATAGACACACACACATTGTAGTACTGGGACCTTCATTTGGTTTTCATACCTGCTCTACCACCAAGCTAAAAAGACTCTCAGCATGAGGCCTTGCCTTTTGCTTCTCTCCTTCCTCTTGACCTGTTCTCCCTTCTCTGGCCTGTATTATCTGAAAATGAAATGTGCTGCAGACAACTGATACTCTGTAGGCCAAGTTCTTTGAAAAGAAATCAACAAACTAGATTTGACAACTATGTCTTTGGCAGAAGGGACAAAAAAGAAAAACCCTCATTTGAAATCTACTTAATGAATAGTCATTGCACACCTACTATGTGTATAGCATTTTCACATATTGTATCACATATAATTCTTCATGGAAGGCCCAACTTTGATATAAAAATGAATACTCCAAGAGGGTAAATAATTTAATAACCTTAGCAAATAAATGTCACTACTCAAATTCAAACCCTTGTCTATATAAGTTTGCGTAAAATAGAAAAAGGCACATGCCAGTAATTACCAGCATTTTGTTATGTTTTTGTTAAATGATCTAAAAACAACACTATGAAGTGGACGTTTTCACTTTTAATTCCAAAATAAAAACACCCCAAACCAAAAGCAAACAAACAAACAAAACTAAAGGTGCAGAAAGATTAAATAAACTGTATGAGGTCACAAAGCCAGGAAGTGGTTGAACAAACATTTAATCCCATGTCAAACAGTAAATCACTATGACGTGTTGCTATATAACAAAAGATGTATGGACCCTCAGAAGAGAACTGAATATTATGTACAGCTATGAGCATGTTAACAACAAAACTAACACTGGACAAAATCACCCAAAGACTTATGAAACAAGGCAGTCATCCCAGTGTCTTTCCATTTGCTTAGTTTGGGATGTTCTCTAGTTTTGACTTACAATAACAAGATATTCCCAAAACCTCTGTTGAAGAGAAAATAAGTAAAGGTTATTTTCATTTTACTTAAGGAGAATTTAGTAGGATGCTCTTTCTTGCATGTGATTTTCTAAACTTACCCCATAATTAGCTGTAAAAATGAGATTGGAAACTCCTCTATCTCTGACGACCAAATTGTTTCTTAATCTAAGCTGTAATCATTATAGAAATTTAAGGCTTGTAGATCCACCATTGTTTTAAATAGAATGCACAATCAAAACTCTCATTCTTCATTTGACAGATCACTGAGAACCACTGACCTATACTTTGCAAATGATTGTGTTCATTGACTGTATCCTAGATAGATAAAAATAGAATGTATAAAGCAATTAATTAAACTATAATCAGTAAACAATAATCCTAACCTCACACACTTTTTATTCCAGCATCAATAATAGGTTTTAAAACACTTTATGAATGGTGGGTAACTGTAGAAAAATCATTGCAATTTTAATTTGCCAGCCTTGTGTGTTTCCAGTAAAGGAAGTATAAGTGTAATACCCTAAAAATTTGTTTTCTAATTAAAAATTTTAAAATTCCTTACATTTAATTAGTCTTCATATCACAAACATTAAATTTCATTTCATTTGTATTAAAACTATCATTTGATCCTTAAAACAGAAATTGAGCGTTGCCTGGGTGGTTCAGTCGGTTAACCATGTGACTTTGGCTCAGGTCATGATCTCATGGATCCTGAGTTTGAGCCTCGCCTCGGGCTCTGTGCTGACAGCTCAGATCCTGGAGCCTTCTTCAGACTCTGTGCCTCCCTCTCTCTCTTCCCCTTCCCTGCTTGCACTCTGTCTCTCTCTGTCTCTTTCTCTCTATTAAAAATAAATAAACATTACAAAAACAAAATGAGATATGAAGGACCAGCTTTGCTATGCCCATTTAAAAATTGTAGGCACTGAGGATGAGAGATTCTAAATAATACAGCTGGGATATTAGAGCATCTGGGATTGCAACTTAAGTCTAACTTCAAAACCATGTGGTTTCAGTGCTTAAGAGCAAGAAAATTTCAAATTACAGAGAACTTTAGAAATTGCTTAGTCATCATACAGATTGGTCGCTACATTGTATTTGAAAAGAGAAGAATAAGATCCTTGAAAAGAAATGTGTTGAAATGTGTACAGATGACTGCCCTGTTGGAGTACTTGAGGGAAGAGGTAAAGCAAATTCAGAAAAAACAAAAAGACAAACAAAACAAAAAACTCTTCTAGGATGTTGTACAGTTGTCTCTGTAAAATAGGTCCTGTGCTAGAAATAAGGCACTGATTGATATGAGTAGTAGGTTCAGAACAGGAAACCTGACCTCTGGTTTTTCACAGCAAAAGGTTGAGAGACTGAAGGATCAGTCCAATGATGCAATGTATTCTCTAGCTGTTTCTGCATCTCATTGTGTTAGTGAGGATCCTATATCCAGCTGCTCAGTGCACAATGCAACCTTCTCAAGTCTCTCTTAAGAGGAGTAGGGACAGGTGCCTACCTAGCATGGTAATTAGGAAATAAGTGCTCTGCTGATAGCAGAGCAGGTCTAGGACATGTTTTGATTACTTATCTCTGAAAGGGCCTCCAATAAAAATCTACTCAAACTGGTGCTTCAATCAAGTGAGAACAACAATGGAATATCAGTTGATTATCAATTCAAATAGTGCATCTGACAGTGTAGGAAGATTTCTGTATCTCTTTAACACTCATACAAAATTTGTTAAGACTTGATTTTATTTGTTTTGTCTGTATGTGCAGGAACACAAACATGCATGCTTGAAAACAAGACACATATCAATATCTCTAGATTTTTCCCATGTACACAGAACATTTGAATGTTCAATATCTAGATGTCATTTACCTAGTTAAATGAGCAAAGAAGCTGTTTTACTCTAACAAATAAGATAAATAGTTTATTTCTCAATAACATTTCCTAACCATTGTCAGTGCTAGCATAATTTTCACCATTATTTGTTTGTTTGAAGGTCGTGGAGATATTGGCATGTGCATTATTAAGATAGTCTGAATATGGTAATTTTCATAATGAGATTTATTATATACATCTCCTGGAATAAAAAAGGGACTGCTCTATTCCAAAGCATTTAAATAGCTGTAGGATAGTGAGATTCGATTACTTTTAATGGAACAAAATTTGTATTCTGAGCTCATTAGAATGCTGAATGCATTGAAGAAACAAGTCTTTTTCTTACATCACTCATGTAATGCGATGGTATATAAAAAATTCAGTTTTGTGGTGTCCGACACATGGATGGAATTTAAATGAATATAAATTAATAGCAAATGCCCCATCAAAGAATGCAGGTGATTTTTTCTTTCCCTGCAGTTTTTGGTAGTTCATGACATGGCATATGTTCTGGCTTGACACAATTTCATCAAATAAATGTAGAGCAGCCACTAACTTTTGAGAGATTTAAACAGCTTCTCATTTTTCATTCACTTCTCCAGTGCCTAGTGTGGTGTTTTGCTTATGGTAGAAATATAACAAATGCCTGTTCATGTAAAGCAGAAGAATTTAAAATGCAACGGGATTGATTTATAATCTGACTGAACGATTTGTTCATAAACTCTGAACCAGTGTCAAAATGAATGGTTTTTATTTTCATTTTCTGACTTATCAAAATGAATGTAAAATATCTCTAGGGCAATTTACTCCATTTTCTTTATTTATTTTTAAATATGTTTGAAATCACTGATGAGATACAACAAGCACAAAAGGACCATGACTATCTTCCATTTTGTTCTTTGGTTCTCTAGATACCAATTGCATTTATTACAGTGATTTACTTTGTCAATCTTAGCTTCCTAATCTTCCCTTTTTGCTTATTCCAGCTCCATGTAGAAGCTTAACACTAAATATTTATAATATAACTCATCTAGATTTTCTATATTTTTATATCCAAATTTTAGCTAAGGCTAACTAAACCCAAGTTGACTTTTAGAGTATTGTTGACCTTAATAGCCATAATTCTATAGTGAATGTGGTGTTTCCCTTTTCTTCTTTGGATTTCCTTTTAGCAGCCAAAAAATATAGAAGCTGGTCTTTATCAAGCTTGCCTAATTATAAGATATAGGTCCTGAAACTTCTTGCATCATTATCCACAGTATTTTCTTTTAGATATACAGCTAAATAAGAAGAGGAAGCATAATTCATTGAATTTACTAGATTCTACTATGTCACAGTAGTTATATGTATATGTATAAATATACACACATATTTCACAATATCTCTGTGAAGGTCACCAGATTTTTTAAAACATAAAATGGAATTTTAGGAGCTTTCCAATCCAATTTCAAAGTCTATGTTTTTCTACCATACCAAGAGAATAACTCAGAATACAGTTTTGAAAAAGGCTGAGTGGAAACCTGACCTGGTGAAATCCATTTTTGGCCAGTGCATTTTTGATTCCTCAACCACATTAATTTTGTTGACTTATTGGTAATACTAGATGTATTTCACTTCTACCTTGTTATAATCATTAACATATTTATTATTGTAGAATATTCTTTTCCAGTCCTTAACTATCTACTAAACAAAGGAAGAAAAAACTCATGTGAACCTTATCAATGTTGATGTAAACAAAATAAGGTTTACCAGTATAGAGTTAATACCACCAAAATCTATGTTTGGTGCACATTCCTAAATCCATAACAATCCTGAAAAAGAGCTTTACATATTGATAGTCAGAAAGTGTTTACTTAGAAATACCCTGTGTATATAATTTTAAACCACTACGAAGCACATTTTTGTATGAAATTTTCTGTCAATGAGATTCTTACACTGATAAAAGCCCCTTACATCCAGTCTCTGTTTTACTCACTGTTTTACTGTAGTATAACATCTGACAAGTAAACACTTCCCCAAGCATCCACCAACTAGATAGCTGATACTTTTTTTCAGTTAGGAAGCTTCAAAACTCTGCTATTAAAAAATCTTATTTATAATATATGTAGAGCTTCTAAAACAAAATTAACCTCAAGTTGAATATAAGACTTTTATTAAGGTGATCTATAGATAAATTAAACAACACATTGCTTGATCAAAAAAAAAAAAAAGGGACATTATTAGCCAAATAATTATTTGAGACATGTACACATATGACTAGTTTTTACCCTTGCATGAACCTTCCAGGGTGGTTTTGTAGAGGAGAAATATGTTAATAGTGAATAACAGACCCAACTATGCCAGTTATCTCCCAAGAATTACAGCATGAATTTAAGTGAACAAAGTTGGATGCATGGAATTATATTCAGCCTAGTATCTACATAAAATAGCATTGTTTAAAATAACATAATAAATCATAGATATGTCCACCAAATTACAGTCATTGTAGGGTCAACAAATCCCCAGGGCTCTCAGGGACAACACAACAATCCTTTTTATGAATCTTTGGTGAGTGACTTCTGGGATTTTGCAAATATTCTTGTCTCTTATTTTACTGAATGTTTTGAGGTCATCAAGATTAAACTGCCTGTAAAATTACACTCATTTACATCTGAATCTTCCTTCCTCTCCTTGTCTGTAATGTTGATAAAACAGATGGACTTTCTCTAAGACAAATTTCTCCACTATTCTTAGTCTCTCCTCACTCACATATATTAATCTAGAAGCTTGATCCAATATTTATTTTCTATCTCAATAATAATCTCATCACCTTTCCACAGGTATGCCATTTCGAAGGGACACATGCACCCCAATGTTTACAGCAGCACTATCAACAATAGCCAAAGTATGGAAAGAGTCCAAATGTCCATCAATGGATGAATGGATAAAGAAGATGTGCTATATATATATATATATATATATACACACACACACACACACACACACACACACACACACACACTAAAGTATTACTCGGCATTTAAAAAGAATGAAATCTTGCCATTTGCAACTACATGGATGGAACTCAAGGGTATTATGCTAAACAAAATTAGTCAGTCAAAGAAAGACAAATATCATATGACTTCACTCACAGGAGGACTTTAAGATACAAAACAGGTGAACATAAGGGAAAGGAAGCAAAAATAGTATAAAAACAGGGATGGGGACAAAACATAGAGACTCTTAAATATGGAGAACAAACAGAGGGTTACTGGAGGGGTTGTGGGAGGGGGAATGCACTACATGGGTAAGGGGCATTAAGGAATCTACTCCTGAAATCATTACTGCACTATACACTAACATGGATGTAAATTTAAAAAAATAAATAAAAAAAAAGAAGTAATTTCTTCACCTTCCTCTTTACTAAGCCTCTTTACTAAGTAAGATTTCTTACTCCTTCAAAATTAGTAATCCTCTGTTCTGTCCTCTGTTCACTTAATAGACCTCCAAGGATGGCATCATTCACATCATATTTCAATCTATACCTCTTTACTGATAACTGCAGTCCAGTAGCTTGAGCTAAGGACCCATATGGTCAACCACCTACTGAATATCTCCTTTCTCTTGGAAGACTGATAGGCATATAAAATTCAGTATTTCCAGAACACAAATTATTATTTTTCTTTAAAACCCCTGTTTTTTCTTCTGAATTTCTAATGTTGGAAAATGTAGTCCCCCAAGCTGCAAACAAAGAGAAAATCCTCTATGCGTCTCTTTTTTTTTTACCTCCTTTCAATAATTAGGAATGAAATTCTGCTCATTCCACTGACTAAAGTTCACATCTGCTTTCCCCTCATAGCCCATTGCTCTTGCCTTTATCATTTGCACTAATTGGTGTTCTGATCAGTATTTCTACATCCAGTCTTCACTCTTTAGACTTTATGCTTCACATTGCTGCTATGTTATATTTTGAAAAAATTCAGTTCTAATCATCCTTTTCCCCATTCTTAAACCCTTACTACCTCCTTATTTTCTGTAGGATAAAGTGTAAACTTATTTACCTAACGCATGAGTCTCTATATAATCTGGCCTGTGCCTTAGCCTCAGTCTTATTTTTCAAGAATGACTTATAGATCCTTAAGAACCATGTTCTTTCATGTCTCCATGCTACTTTCTCAGTGATCCTTGGCACAATATACGTTCAACCAACATTCATAAAGCCAAACACTGTAACTGAAGAAAACGTTGCAGAAACAACATACTGCCTACCAAAATATGTGTTTTCTCTTCTCTAGTACAGAGCTAACACTAGAGAATCACCTTGCATCTTGCATTTAGTGTGATCAAATCATGGTTCTCACCAATGTAATGGAAGTGAAATTGACATCTGTCATTATGAGTCAAGTTACCAAAGGATCATTATGCTTTCTCTATGTTCTTTCTCTTTCTCTTCCTGTTGGCCAGCTGCAGAGAACAATGGGTTTCTAGGGAAAAGCAAAGCTATAAGATGAAAGAAGCTTGAATTCCTGAGACATTGTAAGGAGAAAAGTTGTCTGCCCAATAAGGATCATCCACATTGAACGGTTAATTGAGGAAGACATAAACTTCCATTGTGCTAGACTACTAACATTTCAGGCTATATTTATTACAACAGTCAGTGTAATCCTAACTAATACAAGAGACAAAAATGACTAAGTAAAATGGAATCCCTGTCATTTAGAAGCTTCCAATTTAGTTGTGTTATAATGATCTTTCCATAATGTTAGTCAATATAATTTTTAAGGGCTGCGAAATATTACACTCAGAGTATAGATCATCATTTACTGATTCTCTTATCATCAGACATTCCATTTCTAACTTTTTAGTGACACAAAGCAATGATTAATAGCTTAGGGTATATAATTTGTTTCTTGTTCTGTATTATTTCCATAGTCTAATTCTCTTGAAAAGCATTGTTGATCAAAAGTTAGAAGATTTAGATGAATATTACCTCTATGGTTTGATCCACTACAAAAACCTGACTTATAAACATATTTCTGCATTGGAAGGTTGAATGATTCTAGGAGATTGGCTTTTAAAGATTATGACATTGACACACAACAGTGCAAAAACGTTTTTATTTAGTTAAATGAAGACAATATGGCATTTTTTCTAAGTAAACTGTGATATCTTAAGAATATATTCTATTTGCTGAAGCAAACCCAAGTCATTTTCATAATAATCGTCTTTCAGATAAGAAAAAATAAGGTTACAAATCTTGATCAGCTACATGTTGTACCAGAGATGATCCATAATTTGGGATTAAAAAAAGGTGATTTTGCCTCAATAGCAATATATATATATAACAGCTTTCCAATGTGTCATTTAGAGGTTAGAAGGTAGCAGACTTCCTTGTAATATATGAATTTACTACAATATTTACTACAATATTTATTAAAGCCAAATAAAGCTGACAAGTAAGATTCTAAAATTTCCAAAAAAAAAAAAAGCCCAAAAAACAAACAAACAAAAAACATAGTTTGGTGTAGTAACATAATTTTGTCTCTTCTTATCTCCAAACACTAATTTGTACAAAGAGACAAAACAGTGCAGAAATGTAATAATGCCAGTATGCAAATATTTCAGCTCTGTCTTGTAACACACTGCATTTGGATGAAAAAAAGGGTTTTTTTGCTGGCAAATTAAAAGATTTGAGATAGAATCACTTTTTCCTTTTATAAACACACTTAAATTTCAAGATTTGATTAAAAATATTTTGATCTCTGATTATAGTTTACTCTTTTAATGCAGCACAGACAGTATCCAGATAGTTTTTATTTTTAATCTCATTTATTTTTTATCACGATATAAGAAAAATCATGCATAACAGTTGCATGTGTGCAGGAGTTCACGATGGAGGTGAGCACCTGGCTGACATTCAAATGCAATGATAATCACTGTGGAAAAACTCTCTGCTCTTCATTCCACCTGCAGGCTTCTAGATTCATGTGTTGATTTGTGCCAGCTCAATCTTCTGACTTTTCATCAAGACGTTCAATATACAGTGCCTTCATTATGAACTATAGTTTTCTCTATCATTATAAGAGACACAAGTTAAGTAAGTTTTCCTCAAACATCAGTGACTGCTTTCAGGTTCCTGAACATGCTGCAGTAGGCTTGAAGAAAGGGATTGATTTATCACTTTTTAAATAGATTCTTAATCTGCAAATCAATAAAAATGTTTCACTTCAGCAGTGGCACAGGGTGAATGACTCGCCCTTGAAAGAAGAACGAATTAATGATGCCTTTCTTCCTTTCTTTAATACACTCAGATTGCAATTGTGTTTTTTCACTGTTCGGATTACTTGATAAACTCCAGTGTTTGAGAGGGCCTGGTATTTCAGCCTGTTTTCTCCATCAATCAACCAGGGATGGAATGCTAATCTGCCATGATTGTTATTTTAGCTCTGTTGTTCTCTTTGTCATGTAATGAGAAGGTTAAAATGAAAACATTCTCTAGCTGGCAAAAATAAAAATAAAAGGTAAAAACACATAGGATAGGGCCATCACCTCAGGAAGAAAAATGTAAAGGACATTTTGTACCAAAGTGACAGTGTTTGTTGGATTCAAAATTAGTAGAGATTTCTGGAAATTAGATATTGGGCAATTAGCCTGGTAAAATCTACCAAAGAGTGAAATTAAAACACATAGGTTCAATTTCCTTCTCTTCATACTTTTCTAGTAGTCCAGTATATTCGAAACATCTCTTCTTATGGGAACTTCTCTGGCAGGTCAGAAATCTTCCATAAGTTCTCATGAATTCCAGAAAGAGGGCACATCAGCCTTATAATCATAAAAGGCATTTTAAAATTTTTCTAGCACTAGTAAAAATTAAGGCAAGAAAACCCAAACAACCCCATGATACCTGTTTTTGATCTAAGCATTTTGTAATTGTTCACCTTTAATTTGACAACGTCTGTAACAATTTTTTTTTCTGAAACAATCTGAATTAAGATACTGCATCATTTTGTAAAGGCCTTTAAAAAGTGGTAGTGACATTTTCACTTCAATTACATCACTGATACTAAAAAAGAAACTTCCTAAAATACATTACATGACAAGTCTAACTTTCGAAAAGTTTTGAGAAAGTGACCTCATTTTTTTTAGCCAAATAGTTTTATTTGAAAAGAACAGAATAGAAATGGACTCAAATTTAGGTAAATAAATGTTTTTATGTACTCCTCATTTAATCATATTTTAATCTTAAAAATGTTTTATTTAGGCTAGATTTTAAAAAGGCCATATTTTCCTTTCCTTTCTTCTCCTTTTGCTCTCATTTTTTATCAGTTTTAAGAGAAAGACTACTTTTTGATGACCTACTTTTCTTCACCCACTTATCAGCATCTGTGGACAATGTGGGAAAGAAAGGAGGTGAGGTTGAGTATTGTGTTTTATTTAAAAGCTATGTTTGTTGAGAACCCCACCCAATGGGGAGAAAACTTATATTTAAAGAGTTAAATGTATTCATGAGAATCCCCATTAAAAACGATATCACCCACAAAGTTATTGAAATAACATAGGGAAAAAAGCAGGAGAGAAAATCAAACATTGCTAGAGATGTTCGGTTGGTCTTCATAGTCCTGTCCATACTTCAAAGACGTCTCTAGTACACACTGGTCCTTTGTACTTGCCCTCTGACTGACACCAACTCATTCACTTATCTTGCATGATGTTATTACACTGCATGGCTTGGGTAGACCTTCCTGGTGGCCAATGAGCAAGATCATATGTGATTCATCCTTGTATGCACAGGTCACAGTAGGGTGGTGAATACGTGGTGATTATTATGTATAGGGCTTTTAAGTAAACTCATAGTGCAAAATCTTTATTGACTATATTTTCAAAGTATGGGAGAATATTCATATATATGCACATAATACATGGGTTTGAAGATATGTCATGAAGACCTTATTATAAGGGCTTTGAAGGAAGACCTTATGCTGCTGGTTGACCCTAACAAGATAGCAAAACATAGAGACCTAAACTTCTCCTATTTTATTATTCATCTTCTTACTATAGTCAGCATCCCAGGAAAACATTTCCATAGGACAGCACTTCATTGTGCCTTTAAGATTTTCTTCTCTTATGTTACCTTCATGTCACATTTGTGAGGAGGTATGGGAAGCTTCCTATTTCTCTTTAACAACCTTGATTTTAATTAGACTGAGAAGTTTTATTCTTTTCAAAAGCCATAAATATTTCAAATAAGACTTTTGTCCATCTAAATTACCTAAACATGCTTCTTGTTTAACTAAGAAAGTGAAGAGACACTGATTGCTTTCAATACCTGTTAGTAAAATGTATGGGTCATGAATATTCAATAAATTTAAGCCAATGGTCACAGTGCCAGTGAAAAGTATTTAATGAGAATTCTTAAGAGCCCAGAATTGAGTTACAAACTGATATCACCTCGTGAATTAGATATCTTCTTGTAAAATCTAAGTATGACATGAAAGTATAAAATTCAAACTATATTGTCTTATTTTTTTTTTCTCATGATTCTAACTGGATGAGACACTACACTATTCTGATCCTAAATAAATGCAAAATGTATCTTTAAAATCCAGAAGTCATTGAAATGAAGATTCTATTTTTTTTAATTTATTCATTTTTAATTTTTATTTTTTAGAGAGAGAGAGCATGAGTGGGGGAGAGAGGCAGAGGAAGAGAGACAGAGACTGAGACAGAGACAGACACAGAGATAATCTCAAGCAGGCTCCACTCTCAGTGAATAGCCCAATATGAGGCTCAATCCCAGCACCCTAGGATCATGACCTGAATCAAAATGAAGAGTTGGATACTCAACCGACTGAGCCACCCAGGCACCCCAACCATTCTGTTTTTGTTAAAATGTGGTATGTGAGTATTTGATTCTTCCATAAAATACTAGGTAGAAATAAAACAGAGCAGTTAAAATGTTTAGCTTCAGAGACTGACCATATGCATTTACATTCCACTTTTCCAGTTTTTGGTAGCTATGTAACATTAGCAAAGTAATTTAGTTTCTCTTTCTTGGTTTATGAATTTGTACAATGGGAATAGTAGCAGGGTTCATCTCATATGGTTGTTGAGAGGATTAAATGAGATCATTCATGGAAGGTGCTTAGCACACAGTAAATGCTTAATATATGTCTTCTATTTTACTAACTTTATGGTAATAGCTAATTAACTTGATTTTGATTGAGGCATTTTATTGCCCTCATTAAAATATACATTAATCCATCATCTAATATTTATTGGCAAGGCACTCTGGTTAGTATTGCAGTTTTAAAAGTATTTGCCATAAATAATTACCAAATCATTGGAAATTCTGACTTCTTGAGGCTTGAATAGTTAAGCAGTTATTCTAATTATGCAAGGCTCTAAGTGTACAGATGAACTCATGACCTGGAAAATAGACATGCTTCTGAGTTCAGTCAACAAAATGGTGTGAAAGATACTATAGCTTAAAGATGTTTTTAAATACTGCACACAAGTAAAGAGTCTTATGAGTTTTTAAAAAAAAAATATTTACTGATTTTTAAGAGAGAGAGAAAGAGAGCATGAGCAGAGGAGGAACAGAGAGAGAGAGGGAAACACAGAATCCAAAGCAGGCTCTAGGCTCTAAGCTGTCAACACACAGCCTGATGTGGGACTTGAACTCACAAACTGTGAGATCATGACCTAAGCTGAAGTCAGCCGATTAACTGACTGAGTCATCCAGGCACCCCAAAGAGTCTTATGACTTTTAACAGTGAAATTTGTTGCTCTCATAGCCTACTAAAATTCAAAATGGTATTTACTTTGGCCTCGAAATCATGTTAATGGTTTATGTATATGACTACATTTAATTTATAATTTTCCTATCAGAAGAGTATAACTATGATCTCACAAATAAAAAAGGTAAACTCCAGAGAATCTGCTTCCAAGTTACCTAGCTGGTGCAAAAGCTGGAATTTGATCATAGTTTATATGTTAGATATGTCACTGTATCATACTGTCTCTCAAATATCTATTCCATATTTAAGAGACCATTTTTGGTGTCATCTTACATAACTGGCATATGTATACAGCAATAAAGGTCTTGAGTAACACACATTCCTGGAGGACCTCAGCCATATCATTTGGACCACTGCTCTGTCTTATTAAATGAGTAAATCAGTGCAATGCTAAATGAATACAGTAGGTCCTTGGTTTGAAAGAGTTTAACATTTATAGTTTCAACTACTTTGTAGAGATTTCAAGGTCCACGGACACTAATAATTTGTAATTTTGTCAAGGTGTCAATTAAAACATGTACCACCATACTGGTAGGTCCGAGTGGTAATTTAGAAAGTGAGGAGACTCACTAAAACAGCATCTGCATTTTGACATCGTATCAATGTTTCTGTGCACAGATATTTGGATCAAGTGATTTCTAACAATTTCTAATATTTTAATTTTTCTTATTTAATAGAAAATAAATTACTAAAGCTGGTCTGAGAGTTACTATTTATTGTACTTTTTTGAACACTAAAGTGAAATATTTTGAATACAACCAAAAGGATCATTCTTGTGAAGCTGCTATTGTATTGTAGATCGAGATTTGAGTAAGACTTTCCTAATTATACCATTCAAATAGTTACTCTGTGCATTAACAAAATGATAAAAGCCAATGTGCCTTTCAAAAAAAAAAAAAAAGAGGAAGAGAAAACTTTATATGCTTAGTCAAATCAATAATAATGCTTAAAAACTACATTGAGTTTTACAGTTTACCCAAATATTGTTCATTTATCATTTAACTTCATTCTTGAAACAATCCTATGGGGTAGGTGGAATTAGAATTCTCTTACCTTTTACAGTGAGGAAATTGAGACTCAGAGGAGTTAGGTAACATGCTCAACCCTAATAAATCCGATTCAGATGACATCATCTAACTCTAAGTTCTGTGCTTCCATTTTAACAATCTACTTTTCTGAGAAGTGTTTTAAAGTTTTTAACTAATATGGATATCCCAAACCAATTCAAGAGCATTATACTACTCTCCCCTCAACTCCCCAACCAAATCTACTTTAGTACTAATAATAGTGATCATAAGGACATCTGATTTCACTTTGGCAATTCCATACTCACTTTTTTAAGTTAACTCACAGTAACTCTGAATAACTCACTCAAAGAATCTCTTTATTGACAATGGTAATACCTAATAATCTCTCTGGATAACAGAAAATGGGAAATTATAAACTATAAAATTATTTATGCATTGAGAGAACAATCTTTCAAGAGGGTACGGAGTAAAACATAAATGCTTAAAGTATAATTAAATCTTCAAAACAGTAAAATTTGTCATGCATACAGCTCTACCTTTATGCTCATTTCATCAGTTAGGAAACTGAGATTTAGGTAGGTTGAATTATTTTCCTAAAATGGCAAAGCTAATAATTAGGGGGAAAAATCAAGATTAAAAACCCAGATATTTGGATCTTTTATCTTCTAAAGTCAAGAAAAACAATGAAAAGGAGATAAATTATTGTGGAAACAATGTTTAAATAAAAAGAAAAACCATTAAAGCACTGGAAGTAATTAAAAAGAAAAGTGAGAAGGTAAGATACACACAAAATGAAAGCTGAAATAAAGTAACTTGGAAAATAAATACCAGGGCAAGAAAATAGAGGAGCCTAAAAGAGAAATAAGCAGACATCCCAAAAGGTGAAGAAACAACAATTCTTTTTTCATAAATGGCCTATTGAAAGATACTGTTCCAACTCACAAAGATATAAAAGCAAGAAGGAGTTAACAGCCATGAGCACCCCATCTCTCTTGTTCCAGAAGCTAATCACCTTTGCATCAAGGCCTGTCACCAAGTAGCAGTGACTCAGTATCAGGGTGGGAGGGGTACATGGCTTTGAAAATGAGTCACAAAGCTAAACAAAGTAAAAAGGAATGGGCCTGTGTTTACTAAAGAGGTCAATTGATTTCAAAGCATGAAGCTATTCTATAGTTTAGCAAGAAAAATCTCACACAGAATCCCTGGCAGAAAATGCTACCATTTACTGATATTCATGGTAAATTATTAAACACTTGGCACAGATTCATTTTTATTGAGTAGAAGCAAAAGATTAAAAAAAAAAAAGAATCCCACATATAAACAGCAAGAATGTAAATTAAATCTGCCTCTAGCACAGTCCTTCAATGCTGCCACTTCTTTTGGAATATTCCCTGTTCTGATCTATTTTTCTTGATAAGCAATCAAAGTATTAAATATGCTTGCTGTAGAACTTAAAGTAATCAAAATGGAAACAGTTATTTGACTTTTGCTCCAGTAATTTTTTTTCCAACTTGCATTTTCTCATTAAAGAGTTTACATTCATAGGACAACCCAATACACTTAATGGTAAATCTATGAATGTTTTCAAAGAAATTTGGTAGAATTACATGAAAATATATGTAGCAAAGCTCAGAATATGAAAGGAAAACACTTTAAAATAACCATACCCATGATAGATAATCGCAATATCTTGTATTTATTCTATTATTGTTCCTACTGCAAGAGGTTTACTTTAAGAAAAGACAAAAATAAGGAACTTTAGCAATAATAATAGTTGATGATTAATAATAATAGGCTTTATGTGGTTTATGTGGTTTTGTAACTGAGGAATAGAGCTAGAGTACCTATATTTTCACCAGATACTATATTTCAGTTAAGTGTATTTACAGCATAGAACGTATGCTAGTACATACATAGTGCTTGTAGTTTATGTTGAGTGAAAATATGCTATTTTTGTTGAGCTCATTTAATATTATTCTGAAGTCTATGAATTTTAGGTGAGTGTACTTGATTCCAACATGACCGATTAAAAATGAAGTTAGAAAAAAAAAGTTGAGTTTTAAAACTTATTTTTTTTTTCTATGACTAGAGTTAATTATAAATAAGTTGAATGATGAAATTTTGGAGGGACGATGCAGCCAAGAAGATGGAAGATCACACATCCCAAAGTCTTCCTTATGAAGAGGGGAGGAAGAAGGATGTTCCACTCACGTAATCCATTCTTAGCTATATTTTGTGTCTGCTGATTTTCCTCAGGATTTTCAGGGCAAACCCAGATTAATGCAGTTTAATGTAAAAAGACAAGATATCCATTTCATCCTGTAATTGTAGTTTTTAAACTAAATTTCTGCTCTGTGTTCCAGATGTTTCAACATGTCTTTGGCTTTGTAACTGCCAATTCAGCCTATGCATTTGTACTGAAACATCAGGGAGATTATGAGCAAAACTCTTCAAATTTCTTCTTCATCACTTTGGCTAAAGTGATAAAGTGAGGGTACTATTAAAGATAGCGTACTATTTGACATTATGAGGGCAACTTTTCTTTTTTCTTTTTTTTTTTTTTTCCTTTCTGTTTGGTTTTGGAAGTCATCCCTCAGATAATCATTAACAGTGGCTCTGGGAAAAATCAGCTCTCCTCTCCTCAAAAGCTTGCCCAATTGTGGAAGAAAAATCTCTCAGCAGAACTTGAAAATAAAAAAAAAAAAAAAAAGAACTTGAAAATAAGAGAATTGTTCTCCCATTAGGAATAAGAGGTAGGGCTGGCTATTTATTTTTTGTTTGTAAATTCATGCCAAGAAGAATATATACAAAAATATGTATTCCCCCCAAAGAAATGATCCAGTAATTGATGTCATTGATTGTCACTGATAACAGTCTATGCTCTTCACTTTGTCTTCTAATACCCATGAGGTTTTTTTAAACTTTATTATTCTGAGAGAACACAGATTTCATGCCCTTCACTCTGAAATAACAGTAGATAGATGATAGCCTTAAAAAACAGTTTTGATGATGTCACTGGGTTTTAACTAAAGGAAGCTAAATATAATTACAATGTTGCTATTCTATGGCTGGGTACACACAAGCCAAGAAGTAGGGATAACCAAAAGCAACCTGTCTCAGTCCAAAATACACAGTCTGTTATCAACTTAAAAACAAGCAACTGACCAACCTTCTAAATTTTGTTACAGGATAGACAGAGTGTGGCAGAATGATAATGATAATGATAATAATAATGATTACATGATTTCTATAACAAGCCAGATATACATCCAGTATCACACTATGATTTAGAGGCTTGGTCCTTGGTAGTCGTTTCATCTTCAAAGATGACTTTATATTTAAGGCTAAAGCTGTATTAATACAGATATGTTATTTGGTAAGTTATTTTGGCCTCTGAGATTTAAACACAATTTTTGGACCCATTTATCCATGTTCTGTATAAGTCAATTCCTTCAAAGACAAGTCCCAAGGACCCTATATTCTCAAGTCATTTCTAGCTACTAATTCCTGTTAAAGGTAACAGAAAGTTGGCTTTTTCTTGATTTTCCCACAAATTTTAACAAGGAGAATTCATGTACTCATCAGACTTTCCTGAAAATTTAGGATGATGGAATGGGTTTAGGCCATAGGAACACAAAAAGTTACAAATTGAACAATGATTTCCATGCCACTAGAACTCTTTAGCTGTAATGCTATTTGGAATTACTCATTGACAATCTTTTGCCTCAAGTTGCTATGTTCCTATGAAATTTTACCATGTTTTCTGACTCCCTTGTCCATTTTCTTTTCTTCTCTCCTTGAGCTCCTTGCACTCAAAATACATGTTTATTCCGTCTGTAGATCAGTTTTCTTACTGTCTCCATCCAAACCACTTGCTCAATGTCTATCTTCTATTCTCAAACTATAAAAAAAAAGATAGTTCAATTTTGAAGAGGACCTCTTGAAAGTAGCTGTATAAATATGTGTATTTTATATATGTATATATATGTGGTAGCTATATAAATATGTATCATATATAATATACATATATAAATTTTCCTCCCCACCTGCCCCAGCTTTTTAAAAAAAGTCTTCTGTCAATTAAATCCAGTACAATAGCTTTTTGTGATTAATATTCTATATATGTAATTAGAATTATGACTTCACATCAAATATTTTAATATATGGCCATATTAAGGAGGAAACATGTATTCAATATGAAAACTAATAGTCAAATAGTAAATACAATATAATATTATTAAAAATCTGGTCAGTACATCTTTACTCTTTAATTGTATAAATGTATGATGAGGTTATTAATAATACATATTGATCCATTTTTATTAAACTTTGACAAAGACTTAATTTTGCCCTAGCATAATCAATATCCTTAAACAGAACCAAACTCATACATCGTATTGATTTCTAAGAAGGGAAAGCCATTATATTTTTGCTTAGGGGAAAATGCTCAATTATCCGAAACCTGAATTAAAAAAAAATACTAATTCACTTTTTTCTAGAAAGAGACATGGGGAATTTCTAGTAATATTGAGTTATAGAAAATCTCATCCGAGAGCATTTTGGGAGGAGAAAGACACTTTAAAAATAATCTTTGATTTTTTTGCAGAAATTAGTGGAGAGCTTTGCCTGTACTACGTGCTAAATAAATGTTAGTGAAAGGGATACATTGGGGCATTTGGTGGCATGGAATAGATAACCTGGCCATGCTAGCTAAGATAACAGTTGTAGAAAACACCAAGACCAGGACTGGGGCTGGAATGCGTCATCATACATGAGAGAGTTCTGAAAACAAACTACTTTGTCTATCTCTCTCAGGGGACACATGATATTTCCTCACATGTGTTCTGTCTCTGTCTTTCTACAGCCAGCGTCCATATAGTTACCACTCTTTTCTACCTGTATTTTACATATTGCTTAGATTTGTCACCATCTCTCAGGCTCTGTATCTTACAGAAATTTTGATATGTCCTGCTCTCTGCTACCCCTGCTTCCAGCTGACTGAGTTTTCTGTTTTCTAATTAAAAGTTTCTTCAGTAGCAAATTGCCATTTGTTTTGTTTTGTTTTTTGGTAATTCAAGGGTCGCACATCACTGGCAAGACGATGTAAAGATTTATTTCCTTGCATTAGATACCTGCCTGATCCCACTAGCTAAAACTGGAAGAGTAGAGCATAGGCTTTGTCAGAAGATCTCCCTTAAAAGGGATTGTTGTCAGGACAGGCTGTATGACATCTCTCAGGAGAGTAAATTACTATGGATTGATCTCTGATCAATAAAAGGGGTATGTTATACAAATCAGAAACCAGAGGACATTGCTTTGTTCAGATTCTTAAACTGAACCAAATAACCATGGCTAGCTAACACACATGGCTAACACTCACAGAACAGAGTTTTCTTCTTGTTCCCTACCTCCCACCTCTTTCACACCTACTGTCAGTCACTGAATCAAATAATCTCAAATAAGTAGGTGCAGTGACACAGCAGAGAGGGGCATGTACAACAGGAGCTGTGCCAGGGTTTAGGAGATCATCCGTTAGGCTGCACATATATAATAATTAATACGGGCAGGTAAAACGTGTGTTTTTCATATTCACACAATACACTCACAATGCAGATGGCTTGAGGAAGTATTTATTCCTCAAATAGATTGATCAATATGCCACTTAGTGTATGTCTTTTTATCTAGTAGCTATCAATAACAAACAACCACACAATATATTCAAATGAGCATGCAAAACAGATACCTATTATCACCAAATATAGAAAAAAATGCAATGGTAGAGGAAAGAAAATGTGTCTCATTTGTGCTGGATATCAAAACAACAACAAAAAAAGAAAACAAGAAATAAGAAATAAAAACTTCTTTGTACTGAGCTTGGGAGTCTATCCCCAAAACGACATGCAACATTTTCTAGCGATGCTAAGGATAGAAACAACCAGCTCTTGAACTTTGAAGTAATTGGTTCACAGCTGTGCTTATACTGAGATGGAAATATGGAAATGCATTTGTACAGAGGAAGGTTTTTTTTTTTTTGATAGTTGTAATGAGAAAGTTGTCAAATTAAACCCAAACTGCTGTAAGTAAAATAAATTACATGTGGAAATTCAATTTCTGATACTTGCATTGTGTGGTTACATGTGCTATGATATTTCTAAAAAGAATTCTATTGTTATTCACAAGTTTCGTGTTAAGGAAGTAAAAGTGACCTAAAGTGATTTTTAGATATTTTTGTATCATAAAAATGTAAGACGTCATATCAATGCAACATGGTGCATTTTAGCATTTATTAAATGCATGCGTTCCTAGGGAGGGACACAAAAGGAGGCCACGTTCCTGGCTACCAAAGTGTTTGAAACATGCTTGAAAAAGCAAGATTAGCACATCTGAAAGAGGAACAATGTAAAATACACAGATAATCAGAAGAGAAAGATCAATGGGGCTGAAATAATAAGAAAAGTCTTTGTTAGGAAGATAGAATAAGGGCTTAAAATAGTGACTACAGAGTTAACACTAAGGCAGAAGGAAGGCATTTTAGGGATATATCACACAAAATCCATGCAAAAAATGTGAACATGTGTGTAAGAAGAGAACAGGATTGGGGACCCTGGGTGGCTCAGCTGGTTAAACATCCGACTTCAGCTCAGGTCATGATCCCCCCCAGCCCATGGGTTCGAGCCCCACATCTGGATCTGTGCTGACATCTTAGAGCCTGGAGCCTGCTTCAGATTCTGTGTCTCTCCCTGTCTCTCTCTACCCCTCCTCTGTTAGCACTCTGTCTCTCTGTCTCTCAAAAACAAATAAACATAAATATATTTTTTTTAAATAAAGAGAACCGGATGAAGTATTAACAGGGGGAACATGGCTTGTTAAGGGGACTAGTGAGAAGTTGGACCCGGCAGAAACTGAGGCATACATTGGACTATGTTTGGTGAAAGTTACAAAGAGAGCTTCCGTTCTATCTGGACTACTTGGAAACCCAAAAGTATGTATCAACTTCAACAACGCAACACATGTTGGGGGTGGGGCCACAATAAAAAAGTTCTGGCTTGGAAATGTGAAGAAGGTCCAGAATGTGATTTCAGCTGTCTAACATGTTGTATAATCCTGAATATGTTCCTTGGTTTCTTAGCTCACAGACACTTGATAGAAACTTTCAACCCTAATCTTTACAAGTTTTTATTATACATTCATATGATGTCAAAAACAAAAGAAAAACATTAGTTATGTGGCTATAAAATAATTACAGTGACTAAGAAAATTAGGAAATTCTAACATTTGGCATCTATATCTTTTAAGAAAAACGGCACATATTATTTTAGTACCTGAGTACTAAAGTTTTGTAGTGATGGTATAAAATTTTAGTAGTGGTGAAGGAGAGCTAGTGCTGATGAATGACAATATTTCAAAGCCCTTTCAATCCTCAGGTGGTCATTCCACCAGATTACAAGGAGAACATAACTAAACCAGTCTAGGCTCCAATGGTGTCTGGCCCAAAGAAAGTGCTTAACTTGCTGTGTGTTGAGAGAATTTGCATAAGTGCATATGCCCATAATTTATACTTTGATTTGAATGACAATTTTTAAAAATTTATTAAAAGTTCACTCCAAGATGATAATTCAATAATATTTGCATAAAAATAAAACGTATAATCTCAATTGTATCTGTACTTCAGGAACTTCAAGTAAGACAAGGAACACAAAAACACTGAAGGAGCCAATAAGATACATATATATGTGAGGTACAAGTGATGATCCAGCACTCAGCCCCTGGGGGATCACTGCAGCAGTGTGCCTGCTAACCACTGCTCCTTTATTTGTCACAGTCTTGTGGGTCTCACAAACACAAGCACGTTGTCTTTCAGAGCAAGACGTTTTGGGCAACCATCCCATGGGCTGGGTCATAAAATCTGGTTGCTAAATGTGGGGTCCAAACTCTTGACTTCTTAGGTTGAAACTAGGAGTGGGGAGTTCCCTCCCAATTGTATGGCACTACACTAATAGATTTATAGCAAGTATTTGTCTCAGCCGTTCCTACCTATCTTGATATAATTATCTTCTCTTTTGCCCACTTTGGAGGAGTCACCACGCTGGTATTAGGATGTCTTTCAGAGGGTATCGTTCTATGCTAGGTGTACATTTGGTCTCTCTGTGGGAAGAGGGGAGGGAGTTCAGGAAGTTTGTATATTGCCACCTTGGTCGACCTCTTCTGGATAGGTCACACCTCTGTTACTCAACCTCTAAATTGGATCTAATCATCGTACCTTCCTAATGAATAGATATAAAAGTTAACACATACAAATCTCTGAGCACACTGCCTGGCACATAGAAAACATTCAAAACATAATAGTTTCGATGATGATGATGATGACGATGACGATGATGATGTTGGCAATGATGATGTTGACAATGATTATTACTACTACTATTCTCATCCCATGTTCAGAATCACAGAGGAAACACACATTCTCCAAGGTATCTTTAAGAATGAATACATGTTACTACTTAGGGTGAGAAATCAGCATGAGATGCCTACCAATACAGGCACACAAGTGAAAAAGGTAGTAATTTTTTTAAAGCGAACCCTTGTGAAGGCAGTGTAATTGGAAACTAGATCTTATGTTTCAGCTTACATAATGAGTAAAAGGCACCTGTTTCAAAAGCAATGGCTCCACTAGTCTATGTGCTTTTAATATATGCTCATTTTGCAGTCAACAGCAGTTCCTAGGCTAATATTAATATTCCCCAAATGACAAAACTGCATCAACTGAAAATTTGGTTTCCGCCTGATATTCTGTGTTAGCTTTGCTATTTTAGACTCAAATAAGCAGTTTGAAAAAGCCTAAAAAAGTCATTGTCATTCCTGATTGCAGTTCATATTACATTACCTGTAGAATTTCATCCCCAGGTGAATTACTCATCACCAATCTGATCATTCTTCCATAATTAGACTCTTTTGGTGAAGGATAAACTCTGAATATTAATACCAGAATACTAGATTTAGAACAAAGAACAGGATGGAAGGCAATTTTGGGATCTATCATTAGGGTTTTTAGCTTTAAAGTCGTAGAAATTATTTCTCACTATGTGCTTTTAATGGGTAAATAGTCTATAATAGATAGCAACAAACATCTTTTCACTTGTTATATTCAGTTAAGACATTTTCCTGCTAAGCCTTTTTTGAATTGGTCTTCCCTGAAATAGTCTCTTGAATGTGGCATTTATTTTAAACTAAATAGACAATATACAGGCCCTATGAATTTAACATAGTGAAAGTAAATAATAAATTATTTTGACCAAATGTTAAGAATGTCAACCACATATTCGATGTTTGTTTCTTTTTGTTTTTGTTTGTTTGTTTTTATCTCTTCTTCTTTTCTGGCAAAACAAACAAACAAACAAACATAGAGGTGAATTGGACCTTGGAGACAACTTAATTCAACCTTCCTTTTGTACAAATGAGGCAATAGAAACTTGAAAAAAAATAGATATTTGTCTTGAGGGCAAATTGGATTTTTGTTACAAAAGATACAGTTTGGTGTCCAATAAAATCTAACGTGTCCAAATCCATATTGTCAGTAGTGTGATAAGATTTGATTACAATAATAGGTGATTGTGTAAACATTGATAAGATCTCTTTCATAAAAAATAAGAAATTAAATAATTTTGAGCTTTGGAGAAAATAAATGCACAAACTCAAAAACAAGGTATTATAGAGAAGACTCATAAATTTAACTCTGGGGGCTGCTTGGAATCCAGTTTGAAATTTCAGTTTAAAGTTAAGTACAGAAAAAGTAAAAACATTACAGTAATTTTATTTGCTAGGTTTTTAGTTGGAGGATATATATATATTTAAAAACCCAGATTAAAGATACAACACACACATACATCTTCTGTGACTTTCATTATCACAGAAGAAATGTAAATTATAACCTCTGTAACCTCTTCATAAGCAACACGAAGTCAGGATTTTGATATATGTTTTTAAAACTACTTCCTCCAGTTAGATTTGCAAAAATTTGGCTTTGATGCCTTTCTGAAAAGAATGTGACAGTGTGGTTATACAGACATGGGAATAACACACATATTTTTTTTCAAGAGCAGAATCCCTTGCCCATCTGCTTTGCTACTTGGGGAAGGCTGTTACTCTATCAATTTTTCAACTCATAACTAGAAAGTGTCAATTATAAATTTTTCCCGGGGAATAGGGCCTGGATTGTTACATACTGAGAGCTTGGTGTCCAACCAGGTAATGACGGTGGATAGGTTGCCTGAATAGTTTTTTACTACAGTACCAATTTCTATGTCTTCTCTAATCCCTAAAGAATAAAGATAATTATTTCAGCTTTGCAGCTTGTATTAAGCAACCCATACTAAACACTGGGAGGCAGTTAACAACTGTTAGTAGCTGAAGATAATCATGTTGTATATACTGACAGAAATATGCAAACCTTTTTAAAATAATAAGTACCTATGAGATAATATAATAATATATGATATAATAATTGCTTTACTTTATGTATATCTGGTCATTTTTAAATTTTATTTATTTATTAATTTTTTTAGCATTTATTTATTTTTGAGACAGAGAGAGACAGAGCATGAGTGGGGGAGGGTCACAGAGAGAGGGAGACACAGAATCTGAAACAGGCTCCAGGCTCTGAGCTGTCAGCACAGAGCCCGACGCGGGGCTCGAACCGACGGACCGTGAGATCATGACCTGAGCTGAAGTCGGACGCTTAACCGACCGAGCCACCCAGGCGCCCCTCTCGTCATTTTTTTAATGTTTATTTATTTTTTAGGGAGAGAGAAAGAGAGAGAGAGAGAGAGAGGGAGAGAGAATGGGAGGGGGAGGGGCAGAGAGAGAGGGAGACACAAAATCTGAACTGGCTCCAGGTTCCAGGCTCTGAACTGTCAGTACAGAGCCCGATGTGGGGCTTGAACTCGAACTCCAGAATGATGAGATCATGACCTGAGCCGAAGTTGGATGCTTAACCGACTACCCACCCAAGCACCCCTGTTTGGTAATTTTTTAAAGTAAGCTCTCTTTGGGGTGCCTGACTGACTCAGTCAGAAGAGCATGAGACTACTGATCTCCCGGTTGTGAGTGCCAGCCCCACAGTGGGTGTAGAGATCAAAAAAAGTAAGCTGTCTTTTAAAATCGCTCTGAAATGTACATTTTGCCAATTGTTATGTCATATATTATGATTAAGTTACTTGAGTATGAATTTTATCTTTATGATATTTCATATTAGTGAAATATTTTTCAGTGTTGGTTTCCTATTGTGAACTACTATAGCTACTGATGTACTGCTCATTGACATTTAGGTTATGTTATAATCAATATACTTTTTTCACAGATATCTTTAATAAGCTAATAATTCTTTCTGATAGAAAGATATATTTATAGGTCATATTGATACAGTTTTTCTTTTAAATAAAATACACTGCAAAAAAAAAAAATCTACTAAAAGGAATGCAGTAGGCAGCCCCGGGGATCACTGTCACTTTTCCCTTGTCTCTTTCCTAAAGAAATTGGAAACAGGAAAAGAAAAATGTTTTCAAAAAATGAAACTATGAAGCAAATAAGAGATTGGGACAGAAATATGTGATACCATCATTGAGTGACAAAATATGACCTCATCCCCCAACCAACATAGTTATAGAAACAATGTATCTATCAATTTTTTTTTTTTTTTGCAGTGGTATCAGAGAAAAGGGGAAAATCCCAGATAAGGATTAAGTATATTTCCTTCTCCCAGTTACAATTCCTTCTCCAGGTATCCAGGGATGTTATCATTATAGTTCTACTTCTCATTTTAAATTAATAAAATATTAATTTTATATAGTAGTCTCTGTGATTTTGCTTAATATGAATCTATCCATAACTGATGGACACCCTGACAAATGAAATGTCTGAACCTACAAATTTGAGGGTCATTACTTGTCCAGTAACGACTTTGCCAAAAAAAGTAATAATAATAAAAATAAATAAAAATAATTAACAACCATTCCATTCTTTGGAGAACTTTCTGCACAGCCAATTGGCTTTCTTTAAGGACAAGCAACTTCCTGGACAATGTTTGTTTTCATTGAAATTGTTCGATTTAGGACATCCTTTGCCAAGTATTATAGGCTTCTCCACCAAAGGTAGAAGCTGCTTCATCATTTGTGTTTCTGCTCTTTACGGGAACTAAACAAATGGCTAAGCATTGTTGTGATGTAATAAAATGCAACCATAAGTAATTCTAAAGCTGTATGATTTTACTTTGCTCATGTATATTTTACCTTGCCAAAAACAGATGCATTAAGAGCAGATAACTTTGATCAAAACAGCATCTTATGTATTTATTCAGAAGATTGTTTCATGCACAAATTTCTCCATTCAAATGAGGGAGTACCTCAGAAAAATACCATCATAAATAACAAAGAGTCACTACAGAAAAACTGCTAATTTCCTGTTTATTTAGTGGTAATCAAAGCCTCTGGAGTAATGCTCAGAATTAGTGTAATGAATTATGCATATGTTAAATATCTTGCTGCATGATAGTGAGTAGACAATAGCATATAAGTCATAGTTGTCTATTCTTTGTTAAGAATTTCATTCTGAAGACTATGTTGTCCCTCTGGCACTGTGTTCTAATTCAGAATGTGACAAGGTAGACATTTAAAATAGGTGTTAGGTAAGAGTATTTTAGATGTTGTTTCAATTTACCTATTAATGCCAAACTATTTTAGGGTTTTGGGGGAAGAAGTTTTCTTTTTTTTCACTCCAATGTTTTTAATTTTGGAAAATACTCTCCTCTTTTAAAAAGGGAGAAACTGATAGAACATTATAGAAAAATCAAATTACTCAAAGATTCCAAGCAAAATTGTTGGCATAAAATTAAATTTTCATACTTTTTAGCATTCCTTCCCAATTTTTAAAATCTTAAACTCCATTATTATTTGAATACTTATTTTCAAAAGTTCCCATTCAAGGATGTTTTGTTAAAGATAACAACTGAGAAAAATGGCAAGTTTTCTGTCACTTTAAGGATGAACTGTGTGTCACCTCTTCTTTTGAGCCGTGCATGGAAATCCACTTTAATTCTGCCAATTTGCCAGTGCCATTGGGGGTTTATACCCCATAGGCATGAAAACATGACTACCGATAGCTGAAAATAAACTAAAAAGAAGTTTTTTTTGTGAATGGAGTCAGCTTGTAAGAACTAGAAGAGGTATCAACCATTATTGGCTGAGTATGCAGGCTACCAAAAGTTTATACAGAGTAAGGCGTCTTCATTTCATCATTTCTAATTAAACATTTTTTTTATATTGAAAGGATCAAAACTTCATTTTTAATATCTCCTTCAACAAAACAGGAAAATAAATCAGTCTGTGAACTGGCCACATATTCTCCTTTAGCTTCAGAATGTTCACTGCACATAATTTGAAACTAGAAAAAGGAAGTCATGGTCTCTGGCTTCAGGCATTAGTGAAAAGTACAAGCACATGGATGTAATTTTCAGGCATTCTTTATTTTTTCCCCCAATTTCACGATGACTTTACTTTTAGCTAAAAACAAAACAAAACAACAACCAAAAACGTAAGCAACCAAAATTTCCTTATTTTAAATAATCACATTTTGGTTTTGAAATTATGACTTGCAAAACATTAGGATTGTCATACTATATATACAAACTGTTTGACTGGTTTAAACTGACAACTTTTATTACAATCAGGTGGCTAGCCTACCCATAAAAACATAATTTGACAGGCAAACAATTGGTCAAATCCACTAAGCAATCAATTTGTCTGAATTTCTTCTGTATTATCTCATAATTCCAATGTTCCCAATTGCCTTTTCATTTTCTACCTCCCTGCTTCTGCCCCCCTCCAATTCTTTTTAAACACATGTTTTTTCATTACTGAAGCTGGAGTTAATTTGAGGAATAGCACTGTGTCTTCTCCATCTCTACATCCAACAATAAATGCCTGGTATAGTCCTGGCATGAAGTTGTTTTTTAATACATGTTTATTGAATAAATAAATATGTATTTATGTATATATCAAATGGTCTAGCAGTTTGACTCAATTATCTAAAACAACTGGATTGGCAGGAAGCACTTCAAACACTTAATATTTGCTTACTTAGCTAACTGAATGGTTGGTTCCCCCAAATCTTAAGATCATTGCTTGTCTTCCCAATTAATTAACTTCGGGATGAAAAATGCATACCACTTTGAGGTCATAGCAATGGAGAATATTCATGAAAGCTTTTATTACCAAATTGGAGTACAGTGGATATAATAATATCATTTGTTTTAGGTCAGTTTATATCAATATATAATCATAAATATAAAGTTAAAAAATGCGAATCTATCTTGGAAGCCCTTTATCATTCAGCATCTAACATACTTAAATTGGGTAAATTATATATAAATTTATTTCTCAATGACAGTAACTGTGGGAAGTCATTAGCAATACAAAGTCTCAGTAAAAAAGAAAGATAAATGGCACTCTAGCAAGAATTGAAAAATAACAGATTTAATTTGAGCTAAGGCACTCCACAAAACCACTAAAGATAGTAAAGCAATACTGACCGACCAGGATGATTGATCAGGATGGAAGAAAATTAACAGTTAATAATCAATATATAAGTAAATGCCTCCCATTCAAAAAGGAAAATAGATGATACATCAGGGAGTCCATGATACCATGTGTAAATAAGAATGTGAATGAAAATCCAAGATCAAAATATGAAGCAACTAATTTATTTTCTTAGAATATTGATGATTGTTTTAGAAAGGAGTTATATTATTTTGTGGCTATATAAATCTCTTTTTTAACCTTTTAATTATACTCCTTATGCATCACAAAGAAATTCCTGCACCAATGTAGGAATGCCACAAGATCCTGCTAGTAGTAGTTAATCTGACATACATTATTCAAAGTTGTTCAGTTAATGGGATCTATCCCCATGTAATATATTAATTACTGCTAGAGACTTGGTGGGTGTCTGATCACACTGCGAATGAATACATAGTACAGAATTCAATATCTGTTACGACCAAAGAGCTATGAATTAAATAGGGTTGGCCTCAGCTGGAAAGCTGTTAGGCATATCATGGGAAAACCATTATATTTCCTTACTAATAGGAATTACTACCAACAGAATAAACACAAGTCTATTATAGAAACTCAAAGTAAAAAGGGCATATTAAAGATAAATATTTCTTTGACAAATAAGTGATTTTTCTTGAGCTAGTAGATTCCTTGAGCTAGTAGATTATAATATTATAATATATATAATAAACTTTTACCTACCTAACCATGACAGTAAAACATTAGTGACAAAAATGGTGGTATTGCAGGAGAAAATTCTGAGGCTAAATGCATTCAATTCTTCTAGCAATATGTAGGTTCAAGTTTAATTCTGTTCAATAGGAAATGAGGCAGCATATAAAATATTTTCCTTTTAATAGGTGTATGGAAACATGTTTTTAAAGAAAGCTATGGACTTCTTTGTCCATTATTTTTCAAATCAAGAAAGGGACAATATAACTGTAGTAAATAAATATATCACCAAACATATATTACACTTGCAGATTGTGGCCATTGACAAAAAAGATGGTGTTTCTAGCTTTCTTTGTGGCACCACAGCCCTTTCTCTTTGCAGCTCTGCCATTTATTCTCTAACTGTAGCTTGCATTTCACCCAGGGGCCTGAGATGAGTGACACTTCAGACCAATGGGCTCCAAAAGAAGCCTTTTATCAGAAACTGTCAACTCAGTTGTTGTTCCACTGAGACATCAGCATTGCCCCAGAGCCCAGGCATTTGCTAACTGTTCACCTACCCTTATGAACCCCAATTCCCACTGACTACATTCCCATTCAGTGCTCATACTCAGAAGCAACCACTAACAGACTGGTTTTCTGGCACTGATTTTCTTGGCCTCCTGATGTCAGGTGGATATCTGTTCATTCCCGAGGTTTGAATTTCCACTTACTGCTCTGATGACCCACTTGAATTGACATCTTGGGTTTGAACCTTGAGTTTGGACCTTGAGATAATAGCGCTTGTACCCAAACTGAGTTTGGGCCGACCTTCTAGTTTGGGAACTGATTGTTTTAATAACTACTATTTGTACTCCCTGGATTAAGGAATACCTGTTTATACTTGAAAAAAAAAATGGCAATAGGTAGATTGGAAGAGTTCTCAAGGAATCACTCCAAGGTGAAAGGAGAAAGAAAGAAAAGAAAGAAAGAAAGAAAGAAAGAAAGAAAGAAAGAAAGAAAGAAAGAAAGAAAGAAGAAAGAAAGAAAGAAGAAAGAAAGAAAAAGAGAAAAAGGAAGAAAGGAAGGAAGGGAGGAAGGAAGGAAGGAAGGAAGGAAGGAAGGAAGGAAGGAAGGAACAGAAAAAGTCTTTCAGTAGCATGAAGACAGGAATATCAAACAATATCTTGCTAATAATGAAAAGAATGAGAGATATTATGATCAAGCGGAGTCAAGTGATACTATGCTGCCTTTTAGAACTCAAATATTTTGTTTATTGTAACATCTCTACAGTGTTCTTCTGGGTCTCAATTTATTTTATGCCATTTTATTTGAAACTTAGAGGTAGGAAAGATGGAGAGAATAAATTTGTTTACTTTTTTTTTTTTTTAAGATGATGATACATGATTGAAAGGAAAGGCTGGAAGAAAATGAAAACAGGAGAAATGGGAGTAAATAAAATTCACTCTGGGGGAGGAGTTTGAGGAATACTTGGCTCTGTGCTTTCTAGATTGGTCATAGAAATGGAAGGAACATGATTCATGCATGACCTGTATACAAGAAGAAATAGGAGACTCATTTATGAAAGAAAAAGTACAACTTTTGGGGGGATGCTGAGTTTTATGGAAAACACTTCTCAGGAATCTTGAAAGTATTTGCTTTTTAACAATTGTTGGTTACCTGAGTAGCCATCAACGCAATTCTCACAAACTGCATGTCTCTGACCTTTTTCAAATGATTTTGGGGTATACAACCTAACAATAGAACTAACTGCAAATATCAGAGTACTTTTCCAGAGTCAATAAAATCAGCTAAAACATTATATGAAACAAGCAATGTAATGCTATGAAAAAAAATTCCATTGGAAAATCATGAACAGGAGAATCTTTTTTCCCCCTTTTGAAGATTTCAGGTCTACTCCTCTAGTGAAATGAAGTGAAACAAATATACTCCTTTTAAAAATAGACATGAAATGAAAGGGAAAAGGATTCTTCTTTTTTCTCCAAATGTCCATCCAGCTAATGCTTATTTCCTGTGTTAAGTTATTTATGGCCTAATACCAATGAGAAAAAAAAAATAAGTTATCTAAATTCTTGGGCGAGTATCCTAACCTTCCTTTGGAAATTAAACTCCTCACTTTTCTTCCTAATTGAGCTTGTACACATCAGTGATATGTATTTTAAAATGCTATAAATATCTTCTAGATAACCAAGTATGTTGAAATTGCCCATCTCTCAGTTGAGCCAGTGCATTAATTCTGTGAAGAATATTTTATTACATTGGCAACAGATCTGAGCAGCTTATATGAAGAAAGTTAATTCACTTTATTGAAAAAATATCTATATATACTGCATTGTGATGCTTGTATTCAGTTTGTATTCATGCCTAATATTCACAAACTTAGAAAAAGATATCAGGAAAGACTCCAAACAATGTTTTTGTTACCTGAAACTGACTTAACTTTAAAAATATTAAACAGTTAGGGGGTGCCTGGGTGGCTCAGTCAGTTGGGTGTCCGACTTCAGCTCAGGTCATGATCTCACGTCGTGAATTCAAGCCCCACATGGGGCTCTGTGCTGACAGCTCAGAGCCTGGAGCCTACTTCAGATTCTGTGTCTCCCTCTCTCTCTGCCCCTCCCCCGCCTCATGCTCTGTCTCTCTCTCTCAAAAATGAATAAACGTTTAAAAATTAAAAAGTTAAACATTTTATATAAAAGATCTAACCCAAGATTGGGCTAGTGACCACAAGATATCTAATGTATCTTTTATTCTGATAAAGTTTTATATTTTATTCAAGAACCAAGTGTTATTTAATACAAAAAATGTATATTTGAAGCACCATAATTTAAAAAAAAAAACAGGAGATGTACATATGATTGTTCTTTATAGGGGACAATGAATATATATTGTTAATTCTACCAATGAGAAAAATCTTTGTAAGAGCAAGAAATCCAGGGGATATTCTGAAAAAGCTACTTTGTTAGTATAGTAGGTCTTGAGGGATTGGGGGAGAATACTTGATAAGGGACAAAATTATGACCCAGTATTCATGTATTTGGAGTTGGGAAATTGAGCAGCGATACACTAGGAATCACAATCAGCTACTCATTTTCCAGACAGGAAAGTGATTCATCAAGGAAGTCTCTTGAGACTTTTTAACTCACAAAGTGAAATTTTACAAAGGCTAAGTTCAGGTCAAAATATTCATGTCAAAATATCACACAGATATTTTTCCTTCCTGATAGTAGCTTACATTTAGAGATGTACTGTTTTGTAAACCTTTAAATATGGAACTTAGTTAATTTAGTAACGATACATTATCTAATCCATGAGGTACTTCCTGAGTCCAGTCTCTCCACTACACGTTTCTAAGTGATTGCTCTACTAGGTCTTTGTTAAGTTAAGCCATATGAGTCTTGGGCAGCAAAAGCATAAAGGCAAAGTCTGAAGTCTAAGCAATGGTGGGGAAGTCATGCACTATGCACGCAGATTAGGTCATGATTTTGACTTCCAAATTTCCTCATAAAATATAATTTTGTTTAACAATTCCATTATATAGATACTTGAAAAAACTGTTCCTTAGAAATTGCTGCTTTATTATAAATCTGTACTATTACTCGAAGTCCCCAGCGTCATCCTGTCTGGTGAGATTAGTACTACATCTAAAATAATCACAGATTCTGAAGCTCATTATCTAGATGCAAATCCCTAGTCTGATACTTTCTCAATGTATGATCTTGGCAAATTATTTTAACTCTCTATTCCTCAGTTTTCTCCTCTATAAAATGGAAACAATGATGATACCAACCTCAGAAGGTTATTAGAAAGGACTAGATAAATTAACAAATATAAAACACTAGCTCATAAAACATTACGTAAGTATTTCTAGTATTTCTCCAAACAGCAGTTTTCAGTGTATTTCTTTATTCATTAATCCATCCATTATATTAGCAGTGGCACTCTTTTCTCAGGTAAAATTTCGGGTTAAAATTCAATATGCAAAGAAAGTTCTACTCTTGAAGACCCCTAGAATAAGAGCAATGTTTTGGAAACTTCCTCATATATTGCTGTAGAATCCTCTGCTTCCCTAGAGCAGAGGTGGAAAATAAATTCTTTAAAAATAAATCTGAAATGTAGACTTATCTCCTTAGCTATAATCTCCTAAAGTAACTAAAGGAGTCTAATCTACTGGCATGAAGACTATAGAGATGGCATTTATTTTGGTAACTGTAGTGTAGTCGGCACCCAATATTACGTGAGTTTCACGTGTACAACATAGTGATTCAACAATCTGACACATTATGCTCTGCTTACTACAAGAGTAGCTACTATCTATAAATGGCATTTTTAATCAAAGGAAATATTCTTCCAAATATTCAAGAAAGGATACTACATGGCAGATGTAAGCTTACAACAGAATAACAATATGGGATATTGAATAGTCACATGACTCCCACATAAAGTTCGATCTTGAGAAGTAATTTAAAGAAAAGCAACCAAAATTAATTAATAAGAAGTGTGTCTAAAAGCATACAAAATCATTACCATTATAATTATAAAAATTACTAACACCATTAAAGAAATCTATACTATAATTATACATACTTACTAATTAGTGAGGCTTATTTCTAAAATTGTAAAAGATGAAAGACTTTGTTAAAGTCACTTAAAAATACCCAGTATCTGTGCATAATTCTTGGGTTGTTCCTATGCATATATGTATGCATATAAAAAGGTCTATGTTCTTTAGCTATATCTTATGTTCTTTACTTATATTATTCTATTAAATGTTTTTAATACTTTATTTTTTTATTAATTTTTTCTGTTTATTTATTTTTGAGAGAGAGGGAGAGACAGTGTGTGAGCAGGTGCGGGGCAGAGAGAGAGGGAGACACAGAATCCGAAGCAGGCTTCAGGCTCTAAGATGTCAGCAGAGTCCTATGCGGGGCTCGAACTCGCGAACCGCAAGATCATGACCTGAGCCGAAGTCGGAGGCTCAGCCGCCTGAGCCACCCAGGCGGCCCTTTAATACTGTATATAAGATAATTTTTTAATGTTTACTTTTGAGAGACAGAGTGTGAATGGGGGAGGGGCAGAGAGAGAGGGAGATACAGAATCCCAAGCAGGCTCCAGTCTCTGAGCTGTCAGTGCCAGATGTGGGACTCAAACTCATGAGCAGAGAGATCATGACCTGAGTCGAAGTTGGACGCTTAACCAACTGAACCACCCAGGAGCCCCTAAATGTGTTTTAATACTTTAATCTTAATGTACATTCCCTTTATGAAAGGCTACAAATATGGTTACGGTTTTATTTTGCAAATGAATTACTATTACATGTATTATTTCATTTATCTCTCTATAAACATTCGACTTCACATACTTTAGAGAAGCTGATTCTCTTTCTTGCATATGTATACATATGTATGTACACACACATGCACACACGTATGTGATTATTCTAAATGGCATTCTTATAACACAATCTTCAAAATGAAGAATAACAATTTTTCACTTCAACATTATATTAAAATATGTTTTTAGTTTCTTTTTTTATCCCTCAAGGTAAAACCATTTGCCTAGTGGCTCATACTATTCGCAGGTGATGCAGAAGTTGTGTTTCTATTAAGCCTCTTTCAGCCATAAATTTTCATTTTTCTTTAACTATTACAGAGAACGGCTAGGGACAAAGAGGCAATATCTATGGAGTTACTTTATATCACCAGAAGAATATAACTATAAGTTAAATGTATAGCATCAGGTATGGGCAAGAGGGTGAGAATTTGATTCATGGTGCCCCTAAATTCCATGAATAACTAGTAGGTTACAATGGTGTTCTTTTGCGTTTCAACACTGAGGGAAAGTGTGAGTAGTATTTGTTGAAATTCACTGATACTGTTCTCACTCTGTGAAGGTACTTTATAGGACTAGAAGAATAAAAATCACCATTACTTTAGATCACAGCTCATTAGCATTGCTGCTAAATTCACGTGCTTTTCAGACATGCTGTAAGATCAGTAACCACTGCTTCTTATAAAGGGGCAAAAACAATTTCAATAATGCATCACAATGTTTTATACTTCTATTTCAGCATGCATATTCAAATCCACTTTGTTTAAAGAAGGAAAACCATGTCTGTACAGTCAAGAGGGAGAGCTGATTGAATATGTTGTTAATGTGCTCTTTTCAATGTTCCCCACCAAACAGTATATTTGGATTTGATTTGATATCTGTCAAAAGGAAACCACAATTTTACCTGTTATATAGGTGAGAACAAATTAGGTATTCTGCTGCTCTCTTTGGGTGATCTCCATTTACTTAAAAAATCATTTGGTAAGATAGCTATAATGTCTGTGGCACTTAAAGTTGTGACTAGAAAATAGTTTTCTACTTTAAAAATAAATGTCTTAGCTTCACTCCAACATTTATTTTCAATAAATGCCTAAGCATTTATCTTGCAGCAGGAGACCATTATCCAGTCACAACGTTCAATTCCTTTGACATTATCTTTTAAGTAAAACAGTAGTGTTAAGAATAAAGGACTTGACGATTGAAAGAGTGCATTAGTATGCTGGGTGGGTGAACAAATAGTGTGGATGAAAATTATCCCCCACCCCAATCAACGTTTTAAGTAGATGAAGCACATGTTTTCTTCTCTTCAGATGCAGTTGTGTATTGGGACTTGTAAAGAGCTTGACCAAGTAAGAAGCCTAGAAAGTGAATATTCTAGCATTTACTAGATTAAATGACATCTCTCATATAATTGAATCTCCTATGTTATTTGATGTGTTATGTAGCCACTCTTGAATGTGTGTAATGGAGGTTCACATGACTTGTATTAGCTCTGAGAGATCCCCACTACACTAATTAAGGTACCCTCTTTATGACAATCTCTCTATAATATGACAACCTGTGTGCCATTTCTCTTCTTCCAATAATCACTGGATATTTTGGTTTCCTTGAATTTTAATCAATTCAGGAGACTAAACCTATTCTGATTTAGTAAACCACTTCCTATCAAAATAGGTTTAGCCCCCTGAATTGTGGCAATAGGTATCTAAGCATGGATGTGCATTATGAGATTTATTGTCTATATTTTGTAGCCAATCACTGTTACAGTGGTGGAGGTAAAAGAGGCAGCATAGAACCCTTGAGAAGAGGGGGTCCATTATGCAAAAACAATATATTAATGGGAATGGAAATACATTTAAGGAAAAAAAATCCTAGATACAAATCTGATTATATCACCCCTCTCATTAAATATTATACTTACTGAACTCCCTGCCATCTGTTAAAAAACTTCTGAAGTCCCACTTAACATAGATTAACAAGAATTGTCAAATCTACTATTCTACCCTTTCTTTGACAAAACACTATCAGACTATCAGCCACCTTATTCTTATCCCCCATCCTGGATATGATATTTTCTCTAATATAGGGAACATTGCAAACAAACTTTAAGACGAGTCCCCTTTCTTCCCAAGATCACCGCTACTGTTAGAATAGCACAGAAGCATTAACTAAGTTGTTTATATTTATAACTTTCGAACCCCATGCAAAGTATAGTATATTTGACTTTCTGTGGGTTGAGCCCTGAAATTGGATTTTTTTCCTCATTTCCATAATTGAGTTTTTTTCATACTAAAGTTTGAGAATCATTGCTTCATGGCTCTGTTCAAATTATTTTTCTTTCATGGAACCTATACGCATCACCTCCAGTGGTAATGATCTTTCTCTTCCTTGATTTCTAGATCAATTTGTTTATACCACTAAAGTGGCACCTATCACATACCACCCTGTGCTACAATTATTTGCAAATATGTTTCATCACCTGTGGGAATGAGATCTGCATCTTTCATATATTAGCCTTTCAGCAATACTTAGCCTAGACCCTAGTATATTGTAGAAAGACATTTCAGATCACAGAAAAATAAAAAGGCAGTGCAGTCTGTATTCAATATTCAAAAACAGAAATATCCTGAGGTCTAGGCTACATGGTTTGTGTGTCAAGTCCATCCTTGCACCTCCTTTTTCAGAAGGCTCCTTCCAGCCATACAAATGCATAAAAATGTAGAGATTAAAAGGGGTCCAGGAGCAGAGTGGTTGGAAATCCTGTGTTGGAAACCGACCTTCCTCTTCACAGTGAGGTCAGCAGTTCTGAGGCTTGCCACTGTTGTAGGACAGGTCATCATAGAAGGCACTTCTAAAAACTCACTGGGAAGAGAGTGAAAGTTGTATGTTGTCAGGTGTTATCCAGCACCCTTGATTCTGCAGAACACTGATGGGGGTGAGAACACCCAGGTTAGCCAGGTATGCTGACAAGTGTTTTATATTTTAAAAATCTCAGTGGTACCATAAGGTATGAAGAAATGTTCTGATGAAAGCTGTCATAACCATCATTACAAATGAGGACGTATCCATTTCCAAGACACAAGCTTATACTGAAATATAAAAATTAGCTCATATGAAACTTCCAGGTATCATTGTAAAGGTTCTTCCATGGATAATGTCCACCATAAAATGCATAAAGGATTCTTATGAGAACACCTAGCAAATACTTTTTTTTTTTTGCCTTAGCATGAAAGATCTGCTTCTCCTAAATAAGAAGCTAATTTTTATCATAGAGAAATATAATAAATCTTAGACTGAAGTCTAAGATGTTCTCATCTTTCTTTGAACAATTAGAAAACTCAGAAGCAAATGGAAGCTTAACTCTTAAAAGTGGAGAGGTATATGATACGAATTTCTGTATATTAATTTTATTTCTGACTTTATTTTTGTTCTGTGGCCCCTTACTCTTTCTCAATAGTCTGATGTATCCTTTTGTACTGTATGAACACTTTAGTAAGATTTTCCAGATCTTTTGTGTAATCACCTAGGATTGAAATAAACAACATAACACCAAATTATTTGCTTCCTCTTTTGCATCAACTGTCTAATTTCTCTTGACTACTAAAGTGTCAAGGTCTCATTCTTATATTATAATTGCAATATAAATTGGTCCTAAACATCTCTGATGACTAAAAACCTCATATATTATCTACAGGGCATTTGCCTTAGAGAGGGATCAGAAAGGCATCACTACTATCCTTCACTCTGATTATTACTTTTTTATTTTGAATGTGGAATTCAAAACGACAGATTTGAAAAGGAACTTTAAACAAAACAGTATAGTACCATCTAAATTGAGCAAAAATTATCATCTTAAACAATGACAAATGTCATATTAAAATAGCAAAAGGAAAATAGCCTTCAGATGACTAGGTCAGCCAATTTAAATCTTTTAAGATCCTCTTTTTCTGAATGTCCAGCTGTCATCAAAAATGAACTCTGATGATCTTTCAATTTCAGGGCTTTGGAAAAAAATTTAAGATTGCAAGTCATTTCTGTAAAGCTCACAGGACAACTGGTCCTCTAAAGTCAATTCTCAATTACCTTTGGCATGGGTGATAGGATTACATGGACATTTGTTGACAATTTTCAGACATCCCTCATCCAGCTCTCTCAATATCTCCTATCACCAAGCCTTTCTTGGGAAGGCTGCTAACAAGAAGCAAAATGTACAGATTTGAGTTGTACCTTATTTCACTTCTGCAAGCTTACAGTGGAAATTTAAATTTCTAAAGATATCTTGTAAGAAACAGAACATGAAGAGAGGAAACAAAGGTAAAACAACATAGAAAAACTGGCACCTGAAATTCTGAGCCTAGCCTGCACTGGGACGTGCACTAGAAAAATTCAAGTTGATTAATAAACACTTTCTGAGCTTGCCAAATAGGAAAGGAGGGAAAGAAGGCAATGCTTGGGAAAGAGAACAATACCTATGCGTTTATGTATTCTAGCTCTTCGAATTGCAAAGGGCACACTATGTGAACCTACTTTTGGGGGTTCAGGCGATCCTCAATAGATAGGAGGCATTTTCAATAAGGAAGGGCACAATTTAAAACCTAGTAACACTGACACAAAAAAATATCACTGAGTCATTAGAGCAAGCCAAGCAAACTTGGAAAGGCATGTGTTAACTGGAGAATGAAGAGCACTGATAAGCTTGTCATATGTTCTCTTTTCAATTTAAAGAGGCCTTGTGGGCTGCTAACGTCTGAAAAATGAATACTAATGCATGTATGGAAACAAATTATAAAGTTTAATGTCGTAGACTCTGGGTCTGAAGTTCTTTTTTGTCCAGCAAGAAAGCAGGACACAGGATTAAAATGTGAGAGATGGCTAATGTCTGGGAAAAGACAAGAGCCCCGATTAAGGGTCCTTGTTCCATTTTTATTAGGATCAGAAGGCTTACAAACATGGTGATGGATATGCACAAGGGACAATGAAACTGTGAACATTAACTCATGGATGTGAGGGAAAGGGGTTTTTGAAGATATGCAGAGTTAGGGGTTTGGGGTCAATACAAAACAAAATCCTGACTCTGGGCATCCGAGTGGAAGGTTGTTTACAGCAGACTTGAGGCACTACCTCCCTTTACCTAAACTGGTCTAGGGGACAAGAAAGAGCATGCTACCTCAGGGGCAACAAGGCACCTTTCTTCTGTTAATTAGCTCTGCTCTGGGCAACTTTGCACTGCAGTGGTCTCTAGCCCTATTTACCTATTTACCTAATTTGGGCCTTCCTGTGAAATCAGCTTTCTGCTATAGTACTAAATTGGGGAGTTATCTACCCTGAATGCCTAATCTTACTTACCTCACATACCTTTGTATTGGGGCCTTTGCCCCACCCTCTCTATCCTGGGGTCTTAGCCCCTCCCTCTCTATACTGAGGCCTTTGCCCTACCCTCTCTATATCTATTTACCTAAACTTGTTTACCCAAACTTGAGCGTGAGCATCCTATAGCTTTGTAATTCTTTACGCCTTGTTAACCCATCAGTGTAGGCTCAGGGAATTCCTAAACTTATTCCCCACAGTTTAAGAATATAGTCTATGGTGTTGGTAATCTGGGTTCATGGCATGACTCTACCTATCATTTTAGGCTAGTTTCTTAAACTTTCTGTGCCTCCATTTCTCTGTCTGTCAAATAGGGATAATATGAATACCTCATGTAGCTTCATTGGGCTCTGTGAGGATTAAATGAGTTAGTCATTCTGTTAGATAATAGGAAATCAATAAATCAGGCTCTGTGCTGACAGCCCCAAAGTGGGGCTCAGAACCCTGAGATAGTGACCTGAGCCAAAGTTGGATGCTCAACAGACTGAGCCACCCAGGTGCCCCAAACTATCTTGTGTTATTGTAATTTTTAAAAAAAAAATAATAAACATGGTAGAAAGATAATAGTTATTATAAAAATGGGTGTCTTTGTTTCTCCTCGTGGAAGGATTTTCGAGCATCACTATCCTATCTTATGAGATGTTTATGGTCAAGAATAGTTAATAACCTGCATGCAGAAACATCTCTCTCACTTCCAAAATATTTCTTTCTTTCTAGGGTTCATATACACACAGAGACACAAATACACCATGCATACACATTATACACTGCAAGCACATTAATATCAAGAAATAGAGCATAATGACTTCAGTACAGTAGTACCCCAAGCATTATTATTTAAAGGGAACCTAATAGATTAAGGATTTAGTAATGTTCAACTCAAACTTGTCTGAGGGTTGCTTAACCATTACAGATGTAAGATAAAAGCTAATACATGTACAAATGACATTTTATGTATCTCTTTTAATGGATCAAACAGATTTTTTTAATTTGAGGTTATCTGTTATATTTCCCCAGTAATATAGATTTAACACCTCAGGAAAACTTATTAAAATGTTCTCCTGAAAATTAAAAAAGCACCTCATTTGTTTTCATAAAATTTTGTATTCACTTGGCTTCTGGAATCAGTCAGGAGACTAACTCCTCACTCTATTGCTTTCACACAAAATGGTTTGTTGGTTTTTATTTGTAAATATCAGCAGGTTTCTAACACGTTCAGAGAAAAATATACCAAACTTAGAACAATTCACTAAATGTAAATGTAGGAACTTTCTTATGAACATAGATTAATGATTACTATAAATCATTCCTATATATTTCATATTAGAATACCAGAAGCCATAGAAGCATCATGACTTTTCTCACTGTTTTAATGATTGTATATGTCTGGGAGAAGAATCTCTAAATAGGTAGGAAAGGGACTGAGAAGATGTCATGCATGCAAAGATTAGAAGTGATTCCCTTGGCTTTATAAGTCTTTATTCAACAACTTTTTAGAAAATAATTTGCTACAAAATAAGAAATTTAGTGTAATGCTAACATACACAAAAAAATAAAATGCCCCTTGTTATTTGTATTACTTTGTGATATATTATTGCATCTTCAGTATCCTAATTACCAATCATAAAATTTGAATAATCCTTCAAAATTCCAGTGCAAAGATAAATCATATGGGAGCCATCTGGTGGTCAAAATAGTGCCATTAAATTTTCGCTAGAGAAGTTCAGGTTTGGTCAGAGGAAGACTCCCCCCACCCTTTGATATTATAAAACTTTATTTGGCATCTACTTTCCATTGATATATTTATAAATAGGTTACAAAGTGACAACATATTTTAATGTCTGTTGCCAATCTCATAAAGTAATATTTCACATACAGAATTCAATATTCAAATTGAATGGAAAAATATTATGTTTCAATGTAGAAAATGTAGAAAATCATAGGTTGCTTTAGACCAACAGAATCATTGAATCATAGAATTTTATAGCAGGAATAAATCTTAGAGTTAACTTAGTACAATTTCCTCATTTAATGAATAAGGAAAATTAGGTCAAGGTAGGTTAAATGCTTTGCATATGGTCTTACAGTAATTACTGGGAGTGCTGGGCAAGAGTCCATTTCAATGTTTCAATGTCAAGTGCTGAGGTAAAAATGTGGTCATTTAACTATGCTTATTTTTTTTTTTTCTATTTCCTGTACATAGAATTTTCACTTAGGTTTATTTAGCCTTGTTTTCATGATTTTTAAAAAAATCTTGCTTCTGAAAGTTTTTCCAGGTTAAGACATGAGCATCAAGTGATTTGCAATTTCAAAGTAAAGCAGAAGAATAAAAAGCAGAAATGAAACAAGACATATATTCAATTTTTATTGTTCTGTAATGGATTACCACATAGTTAGCAGTTTAAAACAACACCCATTTATGAGCTCACAAATCTGTAGGTCAGAAGTTCAGGCAGTGTGGCTAGGTTCTCTCTCAGTGTATCACAGGTCTGAAATCAAGGTGTTGGCTGGGTTTTGTGTCATCTGGAGGCTCTGCGGGAAAATCTTCCCACCTCATACATCTTGGTGACAAAATTCAGTTCTTGTGGTATAGGATTGAGGTTCCTTTTTCTTGCTGGGTTTTGGCTAAGAGGTTGCTCTCAGTTCCAAGGATTCTTCTTAATTCCTTGCCCCAAGACTTCCACAGAGCCAGCAACAGAGAACCCTCTTTTGTTGAATTCCTCCCACATTTCAACTTTCATTTTTAGAAACTGCCTAGTTCCTTGAAAAAAGCTTATATATATCCACAGGGCTATTTATAGGTCAGTATTATCCATGGTAATCTATCCTTCTTCAACTGTGCCATCTAATAATCTAATCATGATAGTGATTATCCTGTCTTTTTCACACATTCTGAAATTGTATAGTGTATGTATGGGTGCATGGGTCTTGAGGGCCATCTTAGAATTCTGCCTACCAATAGCAAATAGTTTTCCTATTAAGAGACATGTCCATGAATAAGAATATTTTACTTTCTTTTGCAGTTGTCATGATCTATCTCAATGTATAATTTAGCATTCTAACAGAAGTTATATGCTAGAAAAGTCTTATGATATTAAAATATACTCTAAAATTTGTTAACAATGAATTTTGAAATATATACATTTATTGTATTAGGCTTTCTTCTAGCTTAGAACCCATCAATGGATTAAAAAAGAAAGATTTCTGCCCCTGTGAAACTTACATTCCAATGGGTAGAGATAGATAATTCATGATAAATATAATCAACAAGTAAAACATCAAATATAATAAGAGGTGAAAAGTGCGATGAAAGAAAAGTAAAAGTGATCATGATAAAAAGGGTTCAGAGTATCAGGGACAGAATAGGGAAGGAGGATATCAAGGGTATTCCTCACCAAGAAGATGAAATTTGAGCAAAGATATGAAGGAAGGAATGGAGTTGTCCATGGAGATATCTGGGGGAGAAATAACTAAAGAAGAAATAGCAAGGGCATTGGCCCTAAGGAAAGACCATGCCTGGCTCTTCAAACAAAGCAAGGAGGAGCATGTAACTGCAGTGGAGTGAGTATAAAAAAGAGAAAACAAGAGTGAAAGTCAAGAAGTAATGAGAAAGCACATGCTATACTGCCACTGTAGAGTCCAGATGAAATAGAACTCCATTGCAGAACTCCATTGACATGTATAACCTAAGTTTTAGAAGGGTCACTCTGGCTGCTTTATTAAGAGTGGATTGTGGAGTGACAAGAGTAAAAACAGGGAGGTCTATTGCCAAAACAATATATTGTTTCAATGTATTGTGACATATGGGATAAAGAGAGAAGTTAGGAAAGATTTCAAGGTTTTTAGTTTGAGTGGCTGAATAAATGGAATTGCTATAATCTGAAGAAAATAATAGAGAAGGTGAGAAAGGTCAGGGACTTACTTTTTGGGCATGTTGCATTTGAGATAGATCTTAGATACCCAAGTAGATAAGTCAAGTAGGCATTTGGGCATTAAATCTGAGTTCATGAGAGAGATTGACTTGAAGACATAAATTTGAGACTCACTTAGAAGACTCCTAAAGAAGGTTATTTAAAGCTCTGAGACTGGATGGGACCACAAGGTAGTGAGTAAAGGAAGAAAATAGAAGAAAGCCAAAGACTGAGCCCTGCAGCACGTCAACATTAAGAGGTTGGACAAAGATGAAAAATGAGTAAAGGAGATGGCAAAAGAAACCAGTGAACGAGAAGGAAAGCTAGGCCGCGTGAAGCCAAGAAAAAATATATCAAGAAAGCAGGAATCATCAACTGTGCCAAATGCTACCATAATATTAAATGAAATAGGTTTTGAGGCTGGAGCATTGGATTTAGTAATTTAGAAAACATAGTGATGTTGACAACTTTTGATGGAGTGATAGGGGTAGAAGACTGACTGGGAGAATTTTAAGAGAGAACACAAGAAGAGGAATGACAGAAAATAAATACAAACAACAGTTTCAGGAAGTTTCCCTGCAAAAAAGGAGCCAAGAAATGGGAAGGGTGTAGCTGGCAGAAAAATTGGGGTCAGTGGAAAGTTAGTATTTTTTGAATCTTGGAGGAGTTAGCAGCATGTTTATATGGTTATGGAAACAATCTAGTAGAAATGAAAAATTAATGTAGGAAAGAGAAGAGAATTGTTAAAATGATGTCTTTAACCAAGTGGTTGAGGAATATCTAATGTGGATTATTCTTGTTTCATAATTACAATGGCGTTATTGTTTTTCATGCCTATCAAAACCCATCAAGCCCATGTTACAATAAACAAACCAATTTAAGTATGAACATACATTTAAATTCTTCAGAGTATTTTTTAATCATGAATCACATGGGGTGCTTGCTACCCTTTACACATTGATTTTTCAAAATACAGCTGACTTCCAGATGTCATTTTCTGTTGCAATCACATGTAGAGAAAGTGAGTTATGTTGAAAGGACGGGGAGAATAGATAGGGAGAGGTGTGAATATTAGTAAAGCTAATCATGTTAATTAGAATATGTATCTTAAAGAAACATGGCTGAAGAGTCAGAAGACTCCACTTTCGGCCCCCAAGTACCACTGCCCTGCTTTTCTACATTTACAAAGACAGATTTTCTGTATTTTATTTTCAGTATTTAACAAATAAATACATTGGATCTCTAAGATCCATTCTAATGAACTCAATACAAAGATATTCCCTGAATTCCTGTTATATATAAGAGATAATATACAAAGCTGGTACCCAGCACCTGGTGAGGAAGAGGAAGTCACAGTGAATTAACAGAAAATGAGAGGCAAATAAATGTATAAGCTAGGGGGAGTGACAGGTAGGAAGCATCCAAAGGAGATGTGATTCTTCAATGCAACCTTCACTTTGTTGGTCCTCCTTTGCTCCTTCTTCTCATTTGCTAGCCCATCAGGAGACTTCAATTTTCTTGTGCCTGAATTCTTTTCTGATTATATATTTGAGAGCTTTGGAATTAGAAAGTCTCTTATGTTAATAGTTTCCAGCAAATGGCTGAGTTAGACACCAGCAAAATCTAGTTCTATAAATACTGCGAGAATATATGGGTAACTGGAATAGAAGCTGATGTGAACTGAGTGTTTTCTTTTTGTGAGGATTTGTGGCATGTCAGATATTAATCTTATGTCAAAATTTAAGTTCTTGCTTCTACTCATGCAGCTCTGGACTTAAACCAGATAAAAGTCTTTTCAGTTTACCCATTTTTTTCCCCCTAAAGGTCTGTGGATTTCCACTGGCCTGGTGTTACACAGGGAAGGAACTTGCATGGTATCATTAGGCCTGAAATGAGGCAAGATTGAGGGCTTGGTGAATACTTTGAATGGCTTTAGGTTGTATGCCTGACAAATCATATACAGGTCCCTTTGCAGCTCGCAGAACCTAAAATGTGGCCAATAAATTTAAAGGACAGCAGATGAATCAGAGAACAGTTCTAAGTAGCAAATGAATGAGGGAAAGAAAGTAGTTAAATATAGTTCTTTTGGCCAAAGGTACTGCAATATCACTATTAAATCAGAGGATGTGCCGCTCAATAGTCCTTAAAATAAAAAAAAAACAAAATCACATAGTTAAGAGGGCAATAGTGCAGAGTATTTTAGGATGACCCTGTCTCAAGCAATTGGAATATATTTGACATTATAAAGGCATTATAGATATATTTATTGATTGGACCTGAGATTTCTTTCTTTCTCATTTTTTTTCCAGGTAATATCTTTACCTACCACAACTATTTCTCTATTCTCTATTTACTGTTACAGTTCTGTGATTATCTTGGATTTTTCACTTTCCTAACAGATAAACTATTGCTAAACTTCCTCCTTCCTTCTTTCTGTGAATGGACTATGCAGAGGAGAATGAGATTTTCTATAGGGATTTTTTTTTTCATTTTATAGGAGGGAATTAAAACATGTTTCTGACCACATCTAGTGGAAAATCTATTATCCAAAGAGTTTTCCAAAAGATTATATGCTCCTATTCTTTGTAATTGTTGTTCAAAATCATTTGTAACATTTAAAGAGATACTAAAGAAGTGCCTGGGTGGCTCAGTCTGTTAAACATCCAACTCTTGATCTTGGCTCAGGTCATGATCTCACAGTTCATGTGTTCGAGCCTCAAATCAAGCTCTGTGCTGACGGTGCAGAGACTGCTTGGAATTTTGTGTCTCCATCTCTCTGCCCTTCCCCTGCTTGTGTATGCTCTCTTTCTTTCTCTCTGTCTCTCTCTTTTTCAAAATAAATATAAAATTCTAAAAAAAGATCTCAAATACACATGTTTATTTTTTCTCCATATATTTCTGAACTGGTTATATTCAGTCTGTTGTCTATTTATAAGTTGAGATAGCCCCAAATGATTTACATTATATTATGTGCTTATTACTTTTCCAGATATTAAAATGGTTTTATATCAAATAGTATGCATTATTTTTGTTGATTAAAAACACAATTTTTTCATAAAATGAAATCATAGGAGTATACACAATATTTATATGTATATCTATATCTACAATATTTTAATAAATATTCCTAAAAACACTTTAGCTTCAGGTCATCTGGGAAGGATTGGGAAAGACAGCTTCTAAGGAACTCAGAACTAAAATGAATATCAACTTTTCATGTTCACAGAGAACCTTTTTATTTATTTTTTTTTTCCAACGTTTATTTATTTTGGGGACAGAGAGAGAGACAGAGCATGAACGGGGGAGGGACAGAGAGAGAGGGAGACACAGAATCGGAAACAGGCTCCAGGCTCTGAGCCATCAGCCCAGAGCCTGACGCAGGGCTCGAACTCACGGACCGTGAGATCGTGACCTAGCTGAAGTCGGACGCTTAACCGACTGCGCCACCCAGGCGCCCCCACAGAGAACCTTTTTAGTTGTAACCTTGAGTACGCACTTGCTAACCATGCCAATAGTCACAAAGGAACTGATTGGCTCCCATACTTCAGAAACAGGTTTGTCCACAAGCTTATTAACTACTCTATGCCTCAGGAATCACTGCAGAGATCTAGCAAGACTAGTAGAAACAAAAAGTACATACAGAGAAGGGCCAGGGCCTGAATCAGATTCAGACTTTGTGATTAATCCAACACCTTTGCAGTCTGAGTACCAATCATTAACGTCATTAAGCTGCTTGTTTCTTAATTGCATTCTTGTGTAGGAGACTCAAGGCAAAAATGAACCAGCCCTGAGAAGTCCACAATCAAAGTTGATTGCATCCAACCTTACTGTTGCACCTCTATTAACCTACAAGCTGTGTGGGCAGGACTTACAAAAAGCACTTTGGAAGAAAAACCGGCTCCTTCAGATTTTGCTAAACTTGCATTTATTATGAATTTTCTGGAAATTATGAGGTAAATTTGCTAATGACCCCTGTCATAGACAGTCATTATCTCAAACTGTGAATACTGGTTGTCATTTTCAGAGTCAACAGATGTTGACCTTCGGGTGGCAACTTTTCCTTCATTGTATGAACTTAATCAACATTAAATCCTTCAGTTTTCTAGAAAATGCACTATCCAATTAGAAAGTAAGCTTTTTAAAAAGAGAGGTCTAGGGTTAAAATCTCATTTAAGCTGCATTAAGCTAAATGTGGCTATGGGTTATTTGTATTAGCAGGAGCTATTTATGATTTCTCTAAAGGAGAGGAAAGGACACTAGGGGACTACAAAGAAATGGATTTAATGGTATGCATGACTTCACATTCAATTTCTATAAAAGTGGTCCTCCATAAGGGGTTGTGAATATTTTTGACAATATCTCCCTTTTCATCTCTGCCCTGGTCTTGACAGAAACACTGTTTGCAAATATGTAGCTAAATATGTAGCAAAGACATAGCTAAAGACAGTTCTGCAGTATAGATGGGATACAGCAACTATTAGCTCTCAAAATTAAATTGAATATGAAATCCACTAAACTAGTCACTATTCCCATGGAAATGTGCTGTGAATTCCTAAGACCAGTCAACTTTTCGTGGAATTATATACCTTCTTGTAACTTGCTTCTAAGCTCATTTTCTTCAGATGATTTTCCCTATCAGACTCCATTTGACGCTGATAATGGCTTTAATGGCATCTAACTTAGTTTGATTTCCATGTATCCATTCATTTATTTATTCAGCAAGTATACTGAGTGGCTACCATGTAGAGGCAGTGTGCTGGGCTTAATTCATAGACCCTTAATTCCACAGCTTTTAAAGAATAGGGGAGATACAGACAAAACTACATTTCAGCAGAACACAATCAGAACTTTTAAAAAACGTTTTTCATTTTTCATTTTGCAGATAGTCTCTTATGTAATGATGCCATAGTGACTTGATTACAGTATATTATGTAAACTAAAAATTATGTGTGTGTTTTCTTGTAAGAGTCAAGTTCCATAACAAAAATCATCGTTTTCAAATTTAATATTTATGGTAGGTATACAGTGTTTAGGTTTTAAATTGTCCTTTAATGGTAGTGATTCTAAAAATCTGACAGTTTGATATTTTTCATTTTGGGTATTAGACAGCTGAAGAAGACTATTTCCTGTAGACTGACAGTTGTATGACAGAGGGAAAAAAGGGTGATTGGCAAGCCATAAGAGAAAAAAGGTAAAAATTGGGCAGACCTTTCCCTCAGTGTAACAAAGAACAAATGAAAGGACAAAAAAATATCTGCATCTATGAAATGCTTTAGCTTGAAATTAGGCAAGATTAGGCAAAAACAATCTCACTTTCTAAGGTGATGCTTTGGAAAATTTATATTAAATTCTTTTTTCTAAAAATGACAGTTTGAAGGATTAATTATTAATTTGACAAGGTTAAGTTTGTGTCTGGGCTGGTAGGAATGTGAATACAAGTTTGTTTATATCTCTGAAACAGGTAAATTGGGAAATCATCTTAAAGTAAAATGGATGATGGGAAAAGTCTTTTAAAAATTAGTAGTTTGATGGGGCGCCTGGGTGGCTCAGTCTGTTGAGTGTCCAACTGTAGTTCAGGTCATGATCTCACAGATTGTGGGTTTGAGTCCCGCGTTGGGCTCTGAGCTGTCAGCACAGGGAATGGAGCCTGCTTCAGATTCTGTCTTCCTCTCTCTCTGCCCTCCCCTGCTCACACTCTGTGTGTCTCTATCTCTCTCAAAAATCAATAAACATTAAAAAGTTAAAAAAAAATTAAGTTAGCAGTTTGAATGTATAAGATACCAATTAGTGTAATAAAATAATGTTCACATGAAGTACAAAAACAATCTAGCCAAAATATCAAAATTAATACAAAAAGGTAAATGTTATTTAGCAATTACAGGTTCTACTTTTAGTTTGTATATTCTCTGTAAATAATGGTAAATTACTGCTTGATTAGGATAACTTTACAATTTTTAATAATAGATATAATACTAGGAAAAGATTCCTGATTTTATTATGTGAGGAAGTAGATTTGATAAGCTATTATTTATTAATGTCTTTCACTTCGTTACAGGGAAATTCAGATTAAGGCAAAGCACTAAAACAAAATGTGTAAATCACAGTTAGAAATTACTTTTATTCTACTGAAATGAAGCAACCAGACAGAACTGCAGCGCAAAGCAGAGATGGCCCAATGACATTCTGATAGCTGACCGAATATTATTGTTAGTCTGAGGTTCTCCATTTATTATTTTTTTTATAAAGAGATCATTTCCGGGAAGAAAAAAATATGGTCAATTAGGTCCTTTTTAAATGCATTTTATTCTCATTCATTGGAGGGACAAATCATTTGAGGGCCACACTATGGGTCAAATGCTTACAACTAAATTTTGGTTGGAACTTAAATGCTTACAGCATTTTTTCATATAATCCTCAGGGTTGAAAATACCGTCATCCCTCCTTTCAATTCATCCCCCACCATATGGCCAGAGATATCTCTTAAGAATGCCCATATGATTGTGTCATACTGCTGCTTACTATATTCAATGTTCCCTATCATAATATTTAAGGCCACATAAAATAGTATCTTACAGTGCTATTCTTTTATAGGCCCTTGTATCTTGTCCTTCCCCAGAATTCTTCAATATTTTTTTCATTTTTTTCTTTTTCTAAAATACACCTTATTTCTTCACTGCTGGATTCAATCTTAGTGTTGATCTTTTAAAGATGAGCTTACAAATATTTTAAAAAATAAAAATAAATAAATAAAATAAATAAAGATGAGCCTAAGTTGAAATTGTTTTGATATACGCATGGAAGATTTTATTTATCCCTTGGTATTCTGTTATATAATAAATACTATGTTAACTATGCGGTACAAAATTATTTATTGAGTACCTATCGTGTGTGAGACACTCTTCTAGAAATAGGCATACAGGAGTGGACAAGAATGAAAAAAAAAAACCCTATTCTGTTGGTTATATTGGAAACTTACACATTTGCCATACTAATTCATAAACTCCTTTTAAAAAAGGCAATATTATTCTCGAGTCTAACCACAGAAAGGTTTTTTTTTTTTTTAAGCTGAGAACATAGTATATGTTCAAATGTGTTTTTTTTTAATTAAGTAGAATTAAACATATATTATTGAGTCAATTGGAAAACAGTTACCCTTTTATAGCACAAACAGATGAAGGGAGGGGAAATATATGATTGGGAGTAAAGTTATTTTAGATCCTTATATAGCATTTCTATAGTTTTTCTTCACACGCTTCCTTAGTCATGCAATTTAGAGAAGTAGCACCAAATTCTTCCTTTAGCAAATTCTTCCTTTAGTTTTATAGGTATATAAAACACAAACAAGTATATATCAAATCCTAGAAAATATATTTATGGGTATTTCTTGTACTTTTTAAAAGGCAAAAGCTGTATTTTCAAATGTCAGCCAACTACAAAACAGCTTCACAGTGTGATATCAGCAGTTGAGGGATGATGTAGTTCAAGGATGACATGTGTGAAAGCAAGGATGGGGTCCCTCGTGGTACTTCATCGTCAACAATGTCAGAGAAACACCAACTAATGTGCCTTCTATAACTTCATTTCTAAAAGATGTGTCTATCCGAGATGTATACAAAGGGGCATTATTCTCTGCTCTTGAAATTCACTTACCCCAAGAAACAATTTTTAGCGAACTCCCGTAAGTCAGTACATGCTTACAGCTTGTCAATAGTATCTCCAATATTTTCTTTTAACTTGTGATACTTTTAAAATCTATAAATTAAGACTTCCTTGATAGGATGATAAATGTGTTATTATCAGGTTTAATTTACTGCTTTTTAAAAGGAATAGTATAAACCAGCCATAAATTGCTAGAATCAATTCACTTTGATTTCTTCTTGGATGTATGAAGTGGTCAGTATTTTCTTGGTAAAATTTTTTATCAAATGTTTAAGAAGTTTACAAATTAAGAGGCTGCTTTAGCTTACTAAATGCTATTCCAGCTCCCATTTACTACTCTTTTCTTGGGAGTTTTGGACTTTAAGGAAGAATAATCTTTGGTAAGTCATTTTTTTTTCTTTTTTTTTTTTTTTCCATTACTGTGCCTGTAGCCACATTAGAAACAGATATTAAACATCTCTTTGTTTTTTTATTGTTTTTGTCATCTAAATGAGGGACCACAAGGCCACAAGAGTAAATTATGGGTCAATACCTCAAAAAGGCATCATAAATACCTTGGATAATCATAATGAGTCTAGACATTGCAGACAGCTGTAGTGGACCTGGACTTAGGCATTCGTGTATAAGAGCTATACCTCTTGTAGTTGAAGAACCAAGTCCCACGTTGGGAGACCAAAACAGATGGGAAAAACTTTATTTTTCTTGTGGTTATAGATGTTAGTTTTTAAAGGTTATGGAAGAAGTACTATACCAATCAGAGAATGCTAGAGGACTGCTATGGTTTCAGCTAATGTGGGGGGGGGGGTGAGGCTTGGTGTTCATGCTCAAACAAAATTTTTTAAGTGTCAATTTTAAGTGTAAAACTCATAGATGCAGGGCTTTTGTAGTGGAAGGGGTTGGTGTTGGCACATAGAGAGGGTCTGGAGCCCAAAGCTCAGGAATTCAGCAGTACCTATAGTAACCACTCTAGATTCCATAAGAAAGCTTTTAAAGATTTCTTAAGCCCTTAAAATCTCAACAAACAAAAATTATAAAGTCAGATTTCTTTTCCTATCAAATATATCTGACAGGTGAAGGAACTAAGGTCCAGTGAGAATAAACAACTTGTCTGGTGTCAATATCTAACTATTTATTATGTATTATAGTTTTGGGAACTCTTTTCTGTCTTATTAATTAAATTAGAAAGAAAAACCATCTTTTGCAGTTTATTAAATTTCAGATGTCTAGCACAGGGCCTTTTGTGATAAGTATTTATTGGCAACTGATTTTATGTCATGTCTTAATTCACATCATCAACATGGTTTTACAACCTTTTCAGTACACTGAACTTCACATCAGGGCCTATGTTCTCTCCTGAGATGATGAACAATTAGTTTTGAAAATAGAACTATAGATTTTTTTAAACTACTAAGCTGATTATTTTTCTCTGTTGTGGAATCAGTGGCCTAATATACTTCTACATGTACATAAAATCTGTATAGAAGTACATTCCATTCATAATTCATATACCAGATGCCATTCTATGCACTGGGTTATAGCAATAAACAAAACTATCAAAACAAAATTTTTTCCCAAAGGTGCTTATATTCTAGTATAAGGAGTCACGCACACACAAATATTAAAGAGAATATATATCAGCTATTGATAAGTACTTGAGAGGGGAAAGTACTTTAGGTCACAGGTATTTTCAATTTTTAAAAGGTTGCTTGGGAAAGCCACACTAGATGGTGACACTTGAATAAGTTTCTGGACTAGATGAGTGAACCTGTCATGCGGGTATATAAGGGAAGAGCATTCTTGGCAGAAGGAAGAGGAGATGCTCCAGGTTGGAGACCATCTGGAGTGGCAGAGGCACAATGTAGAGTATGGTTGGAACAGAGAGAACAGATAAAGTCACTGAGGTGTGGGAAGGAAAATGAGAATTAAGAGATCAAGGAAAGAAGAGTGAAGGAAGAAAGATTTTACTTACATAGGTCTCCATAGGCTACCATAAGAAATGTAGCTTTATCTTCAGTGAGGTGTGTAGTAGAGGGTTTTGAAATGAGAAGTGATGTCATCTGACTTCAGTTTCAATGGTTCAGTCTACACTGTGAGCAATATCCAATGTGGATGGTACAAAGGCAGAAGCAGAAAGACTAGGTAGAAAGCATTTCCCATAATCCAGAGAAGCTACAATAATCATGATTGCTTAGACTAGAGTAGAAGCAGTGGAGAAAGTAAGAAGTTAAGCTTTAGATTTTGACTGTATAACTCACAGAATTCACTGATGGATTGGATATGAGTGTGTAAAAGAGAAAAAGGAATCAAGGATTATTCCTCAGAAATTTTTGGCCTCAGAAACTTTAAGGATGTAATTACCATATACTGAATTGGGGAACACTGTATAATATATGCTAAAGCTCAGGAAGAGGCTATACCCTCAGCAGAGAGGACAAACAAGGAAACTATTGAATCACAGTTTGTTTATAGTTCTATAGTACAGGGCACTTTCCACTCAACTTAAGATCATATGTCTCTATTAAATGACTGAAGATATTGACTGAGCCCTATGTCCAACAGTGTAATTTAAAACATGACTTTTATATGTGTAAATCTAAATGCGTCATCATTCGTTTACAGTTGCTGTTAGCTTTAACAAAGACTGAAGAATTTTTTATACAAGCAAAGAAATAATGTCTTCATATTACTGTGAAAATGGAAATAGTTGCCTAATTCATGAATTTCCTAATTAACAATGATGTTTGTCTGTTTTCTGTCTTTAGCTGAATCAATTTTGTAAAATTCCATTTATTAAAGTGTAGTACGGCCAATACAAACAAATGGACAACTCACTGTGTTAAAAGAGATTATAATCAAAAACTCTTCATAGACATTCATGTTTTCTCAAAACAAAGATTACAGACTATTAAATGGGCTTAAATAGATAAGCTAGGAAAGGATCAGCCAAGGTTTACCTCTTTCTTTTTGTGATGTTGACCTATAACTTAACCCAGTATCTGTGTAAGTCTCTCAAACAGGCATTTGCAAAAAGGCCTCATTCCAAAATCTATATACCCCTTAGAATGTCTATTTTTTTAAAAATCTTTATTCACTTTTGAGAGACAGAGACAGAGCATGAGTGAGGGAGGGGCAGAGAGAAAGGGGGGACACAGAATCCGAAGCAGGCTCCAGGCTCTGAGCTGCCAGACGCAGGGCTGGAACCCACGAACCGTGAGATCGTGACCTGAGCCAAAGTCGGACGCTCAACTGATTGAGCCCCCCAAGTCCTCCCCCTTTAGAATGTCTAAATTGTAGAGACATATAATGCAGGATTCTTAAGGTAATGAATACAACAAAATGTACGCACTTGTTATAATTACGACAATTAAAAAATTACAATACTAAAATAATTATTTAGATATAAATATAGCATTGATCTGTGAAGATATTAAAATATAATCTGATTTCTTTGAAATAATATTCTGAATAAGATTATGCTAATGAAGTTATCAATATCCCGAGGTTATACTAATTCCTGGGAATAAGCCTATTGAATGAGAATTCAAATAGATACTTTACCTATAGACCAACTATCAAATAATTCATAGGATTAATTTCTGTAGAATAACTAGCAGACAAAAAATTTTATCAAATACAAAAAATTAGATTCCCTGATTGTACAAATGACTTATGGTTTAAATCTCAAGTGTTGGGATTATTTTTTATAACAGGGATTCTTTTTGGTAGGATTTATGAGATGTTTTATTTTCTCTTTGAAAGGTATTGATCTCAAAAGCTGTCTAAATAAACAGCGCTGATCTATCTATTCTTGAATCATTGAGAGTAGGTCACCTGTGGACAGCAAATGATTTTCATTTCCTTGAGGTAGACTTTATTGAAAAGAAAGCAAAAGCAAGAGAAAGCTTAATTTATAATGCCAAGTGAAATTACTGAAATTCAGCATTTCAGTATTTATGCTGTGCAGAGCATGAGAAAGCACTAACTTCTGAACTGAAACAAATAGCCTGGTTCTGTTTTAATCAGACAAAAATCCTGTAAAATGAGCCATAAACAGAACAATGAAATAATCCATAAAACATATACATTCCCTCCATGATCACACTAGCTATGTTTCTTATCTGGTAATGATTTTAAGGCATAAAAATATATTATTTAAAATAATGAATTATTAAGGGTATGGAAATATTTGTTTAATGGGAGTAAAGAATAGGTTATGAAAGGGATATTATTTTACTATATGTCTGTTTTTATTTAATATACATATAATGAAAATGTATAGAGCTAAATATATAAAGGTAACACAAATGTCAACAGATCAAGGGGTATAAAGATATTTTCTCTCTTTTTTTTTTACTTTTAAGAATTTCTTAAATTATCTCTTGAGTACGTTTTACTAATGATGGGGAAAAAGCTATTACAATTTTAATAAAGACTAGATCCTGAGTTTCTTCAAAAGTGGATTTAATAAATGTCACAATAAATTTTCCCAAGTTCCCTAGCAACATGATCAGTAAATTATCATTTCAAAAATTTGACCAAGGGGCACCTGGGTGGCTCAGTCAGTTAAGCATTCGACTCTTGGTTTCGGCTCAGGTCATGATCTTATAGTTTATGTGTTCAAGCCCAGAGTCAGGCTCTAGGCAAGCAGCATGGAGCCTGCTTAGGATCCTCCCTCTCACCCCGTTTCTCTGCCCCTTCCCAGCTCACATGAACTCTCTCTCTCCCTCAAAATAAATAAATAAACATTAAAAAAAAATTGACAAGGGGTTGTTGGGTGGCTCAGTCGGCTAAGCATCTGACTTTGATTCAGGTCATGATCTCACAGTTTGTGGGTTTGAGCCCCATTTTGGGCTCTGTGCTGACAGCTCAGAGCCTGGAGCCTGCTTTGGATTCTGTGTCTCCCTCTCTCTCTGCCCCTTCCCTGCTTGTGCTCTGTCTCTCAAAAAATAAATAAATGTTAAAAAATTAAAAAAAAATTTTTTTGACCAAATAAAATAAAGCTCAGGATTGCATAATACACTCATCAAACTAAATTTTATGAAAAAATATTTTTTTAAAAAATAAACATCTTTAGGCTATAGAAAATGATTATTTGGCCTACAAATGGACAGACAAATTGATATGACAAATATTACCATGGTGTTATTTTATTTGTATATCTTTATACAAAATTTTATGTTCTGATAAAATGTTCTTTTTTCAAATTTACACAAGGGAAAATCAGAAGGAGTTTATAAAAATCCTAGTGGGGAAAAAGTTAACAATAAGTAAAACAAGTTCTAGTACAGGCAAAAAAAAATATTTCAAGAAACTAGATTTTAATATCTGATAGCAAAAAAGGAAAAAGTTATATACGTATTTTTAGAAATGGAAAAGATTCCTAAGGGGCAAGAGATGAACGTAGTCATATTTAACATATTACAATATAGATGAAACCAAAACATTACGCAAAGTGGAATAAACCAGACACCAAGGATAAATAATACATGAATCCACTTGTATGAGGTAGCTAGAATAGCCATATTCATTGAAGAGAAAGTAAAATGTTGGCTTGTGGGTGCTGGAGAGACAGGGTAACTGGCAGATACTGTTTAATGTGAATGGAATCCAGTTTGAAATGATGAAAAAGTTCTGGAAATGCATAGTGATCCTTGCTGCACAACGTGAACACATTTAATGCCATTGAATTGGTTAAAATAGTAAATTCTGTTATGTTTATTGTACTACAATAAAAATAAAATAAATTATCTGTGAGGTTTGAGAAGAGATTCTCCTTGTAAAGGAAGTGATATTAAATCATTTTCATAATGTAATGCACAAGGAAGGAGAAATTGTCCAAGGAAGATCTTATTATTAGATCTTAACATTTTATTACACTGTGATTCTTCATGATTACATTACATATTTCATTGTTGAAAACTTTTAAATAATCTCTATTCGGTGCACAAACTTAAAAAAAGTCTACATGCAGAGTTCTTTTTCTACTATAACTATATGCCTAAGATATATAAGATTGTGTTCTTCCCAGCAATCAAATGTTTGGACATCACGGTTGCAGGAGCATTCACTGAGGTGTGTGGTGCCTCAGTTTCACCGAGCTGCAAAATTTTACTTCAGATATGGACAACCTCATCTATGACTTCCAGAAACAAGAACTCCCTCCACTAATCAAATTATTTGTTAATTATAATATGTATACAATTATTTCATGAAATGTATTGACTTAAACAGAGTTTAGGACTATGAATTAAATTTCACCTATGAGCCCAAAACCATTACCTCAGTTTAAAAGAAATTTGACAGTATGTATTTAATTACTGATGTACTACTGAAATTGCCATTTAATAGAGAAAAACATTTCCTAAACATTAAAGAGCTTTAAGATATGAAACAGTTTATGTCTTGGAAATGAATCTAGTCTTAAAAGGGAGAAAAACTAATAGTCATGTTCAAAAGCCTTTAATAAGCTTGTAAGGCTGAAATAGAACCCTTTTGGTCTCTCATTATGAAGTAGTATAACATTTTGCTCACAGATTTGGGAATGAAAAAAGAAAGCCAAGTTCCAATGAAACATCACATTATTCATAGAACATAATGTACAGAATATACATTCTTTAGTGTTCAGTAATGATCTCAGCAACTCATCTCAGTAGATACTAAGAATTTTTAAATAGGCAAAGAGGTACATACTAGGAAGAACCCCATGTGATTTTTTTGTAAATCTCAAGCTAAAGGAAGAATTTAGCCAGAAAATTGCACTATGTCCACATGGTTCTTTAATTTCAAAAGAAGGTCAAGTATAAACATGTACAAATCTCATCCAATTATATATTTTTACTGAGTAAAATAATCTAACATACATACAGCAACACTTTATATACACATCTATATGAACACAATGTCTATGTGTATTCACATTAGAAGGTACAAGTGCTATATGACTAATAAAATAGTAATCCTCCATGAAAGAAAAATGGTTCCCTTGCTAGGTTTACCTCGTATCAGAAATGCCACAAATAAAATGTTTTTCTATGATTCTCAACAAATTATTTTCATCAAGCACTCACTTTATATTAAAATGTAAGTATTTGTAACCTAGTACAGATCAGAGAAAATACTAATAGTATTAGCTAATTTGTTGAATACTTACTATGTGCTCCATACTATACATATATTATCTAATTTCAAAATATCACTCCATAATCATGACACCACCCTATTACATTAACATGGAAAAAAAAAAGTTCACAGACATTAAAATGCTTTAGGTCATGTGGCCAGCAGAGCCAGGATTCAATTTCCAGCATTGTATGAGTCCAGAATCTTTGCTATTGACCAATATGCAAGATGTCTTCAGATACTGCCTGCTCACTGATGGGCAGCGACCAAATTAAAGGAACAGATATTAGGGACAGATGAAGTAAAATGTAGGGAAAGGATGAAAGTGAATAAAGTGAGAGGAGTGGCCACAGATGACGGACAGTGGGACAGTGGGATAGCAACTATTAGGCACAATTTTCAAAATAATATTTTATTTATTTTATTTTATTTTATTTTATTTATTTTTTTTAACGTTTATTTATTTTTGAGACAGAGAGAGACAGAGCATGAATGGGGGAGGGTCAGAGAGAGAGGGAGACACGGTATCTGAAACAGGCTCTAGGCTCTGAGTGGTCAGCACAGAGCCCGACGTGGGGCTCGAACTCACGGACTGTGAGATCATGACCTGAGCCCGACGCTTGACCGACTGAGCCACCCAGGCGCCTCTCAAAATAATATTTTAATCTTCAACAGTGCACCACACTCATTTGAAATGGGAATGTGCTGAGAAGTTAGGCACACTCCTCTAATAGTTTAGTTTGTTCTGAAATTTCCCTGCCAAGTCATCACCAGACTCTGCTTATATATTTCCAGAATCTGGCAATTGCTGTTTTATATTAAAATAATTTTTATGAAGCGCTAATATTTTCCTTTTGTGATTTAGCATGATTCAGATTCTTGTGCTATTGACTAACTCATGTATTTCTGTCATGATTCCCCAACTAGATTATATACTCTCTGAGGACAAGGAAAACACCTTCATTTTCTTTATATTCCCCCAATGACCCAAATCAAATACTTTATACACACCAACTATTTCATAAATATTTGAGATTCTGATTTTATTTCTGAACACAAAATAGTAAAACAGATGGCAGAAAGTTACAAGAATCTAAAGGCTCTTCTCAAACTCGAGTGTGTACCTTGGAGATATACATTTACCATTTTATATCCTTAAAATAAGTTGGATGAAACAATCAAAAAAATACTAAGTCAAGTTAATAACTTTGGGATAAGAAGACCAGAGAACTTAAGTAACTTGTTCTTAATAATCCTGAGTATTTTAAGGAGGCACTGCCATGTTTGATAATTTATTAATGCCTTACAATATACATTGTTGATGTTGAATGATTTGGCTAAGAAGAAACTGCACATTCAGATATTGACACTTTTTTATACTAACGTTTATATTTATTTTTATGAAGAGGTTATCATAAGCTTTTAGGAAGGACCTTAATGTATTTCTTAGTCAGAATAGGCTAAGTTATGCTGCAGTAACAGTCCTGTCAATTTCTCAAATAAACATTTATTTCTCCTTCATGCTATAATTCCAGAATCAGTCTGCAAGGATGTTTGGCTCACCATGGTCACTCAAGGATCAAGATGGATAGTGTAGCTTCTGCCTTAAATATTGACAGTCATTGTTCCAGAGAGAAACAAGTACTCAGTGGGTTTCCATAACAGCAATTAGATACTTGTCCCCAAAGTGACATTTCACTGCTTACAGTGTATTGGTCAGAACTAACTACAAGATTCCACTCACTCACTACTACGTATAAACTGGCATACTGGATGTATTTGGCAAATAATCATATTATACTATTGGTCACATTTAATTCAAAGCATGAGACACTGTATAAACTTTTTACATATATATGTTTTGCTCATAGACACATAATATGTATTTTACAGATAAAGAACATACATGTCAACGGTCTACTTGTCCAAAATCTTTCATCCAGTCAGCATAGAAAATGTTTGCCAAACTAGGTTTATCTGGGTTTTCTCAATTTTCCATGCTGTCTACTATAAGAATCTGTGTCCTCTTTACCTTGGGTATGAAAATTTTATGTTGGAAGACAATATTTGAATGAAAGACCAGGAATTTCTGTGGGTCAAAGAGTTCTATCCAAAGAGTTCATTCAGTGTAGAAACATCATATGTGTATAATTTCAACAATGATTACTTGGTATGTTGAAGCCAAGTCTTTGAGTTCTTGCAGTAAGAATCCACCACATTTCCATTAACTTGTAAAATATTGTCCTTCTAGGGTCTTGACACTTGTAACAACTTTTCTAATTAAGCTCACTCCTAGAAAATAAATAAGTAGATTCCTTGACATTTTAAAATTGATTGCTTTTACACCCTGGTTGTTACTATTTCTTGTAACTTGCAGTTGTAGGTTGTTTGCCAATATTGTGCAATAAAATGAACTCCTTGATCACTAAGTATTATAATTTGGACTTTCTAGTATGATGAATTTTCTCATCACTATTTTTGTCATGCGTCACTATTTTCTTTCAGATTTTTACTAATATTCCTATTTGATGGCTGTTGAAAAAAAAAAGGTCTACATTAGATGTGACATTAAAAAATAAAGTCTCTCTAAAACAGTTGTGCATCCTGAAACTCTAAAATAGGATTGAATTATTGACATTATTCTTTTCCCTCAGGTGTTATCTGGGTGTTAGGAATTTTATTTACCGGGTCAAGCCATTTCATAGGTTGAACAAAACACAGGTCTTCCAACATAATGCCATCAAGTAGACATAATATCTACATAAAAAAAACAATGAATCCACATGTTCAGTCTCCACTTAGCAAGCATCCTCATGTCTGAAAGCCGTTAAAATTGTTTGGCATTTTCACCCATTTTCATCTGGACTCAACACTGTGAAAACAGCCAGGTTTCAGACAAACATCTATTCTCCACAATTTTTCCCTGAGGATATAGATTTTTCTCTCTTTTTCTTTGATCAACAGCCTTCAGACATAATCGCAGAAAGTAAGATAAATGAGAGGAAAGTGAGATAAACAAGAGGAAAGCAAAGCTCTAGACAGTTTTATACAAGTAGCTCAAAATGGTGGTAGATTCCACCTTTGCTTTAACCCTAACCTGGGTCAATAATCACAGTAAACCAATCCTTTCACACGTATTTTCAGAAAAGTGTGTGAAGTAATGTTCCTGGTTCTTTCAGTGAGCACATATTTCATCCACAGGGCTTCTAGCTACTCTGTAGCATGGCCCTGTGTGTGTGTGTGTGTGTGTGTGTGTGTGTGTGTGTGTGTATACCTCCAGACTTGACAAATTTAGTGAAAGTGAATATGAATATGGGTAAGGAGAATAACTATTCTCAGTATACTGAGTGAGGGGAAAAGTCACTAATACAGGCATCCTTCTGTGCATTTTATCTACATTCACCTGTTTAAACTACACAACTTTGGAGTGAATGTCACTTCTGATTTCTGTTTCCCATTTGAAGACACAACCTGTAATTAAAGCAAATAGTCCAGAAATACACAGAAAGTAAATGCAGAAGTACAATCCAAACCCATAATTCCAATCCTATGCTCCTTTAAAATATGTGGTCTCATAAAACAATTATGACCACTTACTATGGGTCTCATTTGCATATTTATACATGAAATTTGGGCACAGCTATCAAGAGATTTCAGAAACCCAATGTGGCCTTATTTTTGTTATGATAAAAAACTTATGTTAGGAAATATTTTAGACTTAGTCTAAAGAAGTAAAAACAAACAAGTGCTTATCTACCCAGAGCTTAGATGGGTTGGTCTTACGTAGACCCTTGTTTGTAAACTGAGCCACAAAGATAACTTCCAATGTACATTTGCAATGCCAGGAACCTTCTAGATTTCTCTAATCCTGTCTAAATGACTACTATGAAATCTGTGAGCCTTTGGCAAGCAACTTAGAGGTTCAGGCACCACATGGAGATTTATCACCTAGGGCTGTTGACCTGCTAATCTGCCTCACTTTGAACCAAAGAGGCAAAGACTCCAAATCTCCCTGGCAGATCTAACAATATATTTCAGAAGAGAAGACTCTGGTAAATAAAGCAGACTAAGGAGTGAAGGTATATGTGAAGAAAAAGAATGGTGGTTGCAACAGCCTTACTGGAGGCTTCACAGAGGGTGGTGGTGAGATTCTCTGAGATAATTCAGTCCTCTGAAAATGCTGTTAACCACACTAAAGACTAACAAACATTTCACAGCATTGGTTATAGTAAGAATCTGGGGAAGAGGAGGGGAATGAACTGGAGTAAAATGCATTTTAAATAGCAAAGCATTAGAAAAAGAAAGAAATCTTGCCTGATTTCCCAAAAATTGAAACTTTTATATGCAAAAAAAATCATACAAATATTATGATTAACATTTATTTCTGTGTTAATTTCTTTTTTAATGTTTATTTATTTTTGAGAGAGAGAGAGAGAGAGAGAGAGAGAGAGAGAGACATAGTGTGAGTTGGGGAGGGGTAGAGAGAGAGACACAGAATCTGAAGCAGGTTCCTGGCTCTGAGCTGTCAGCACAGAACCCGATGCAAGGATTGGACCCACAAACTGTGAGATCATGACCTAAGCTGAAGTTGGACGCTTAACCAACTGAACCACCCAGGCACCCCTGTGTTAATTTCTTAATTATCTCCTCTGAATGAAAAAATAAAACAAAATAGAGCAAAACCTGAAAAAAAACCACAAAGGCAGAAGTAGGTTATAGGTCTGAAGCTTGGTGAACAGTTGGCTCTTAGGAATATTTTGAAATAATAAGACACTTAGAAGCTGCCTCTGGCTTCTAAGATTTCCTTTATCTAAAGGAGAAAAGAAAACCTCTTCATGTAAAATATACAGGTTGGGGCTTCCAGGAATTTGTGTCTCAATAGAGCTAAACTGAGAACTCACAGAAGACATTCTGTCTGTGCACTTGTTCAACCCAAGAGGCACAGACGACTTTGGGTGTGAATGCAGGTGTGAAGGATGATTGGGAATTTGTTCTTTTCTTTGTACTAGCCAGCATGGCAAAAGATGAGGCTTACATTTGAATGAGTTTGGTGGAACAGTAAATGGAACATGATTTTTCAGCCTCCACTGTTCTAATGTTGTCAGTACATGTTTTTATGAAATCTAGTAAAGACCTAGAATAATGAAGTAAATGTTTTATCCTTTTAAATATTGATTCTTTTAATAATTCAAGTTGGATTATCATATTTGTTTAGGCAATGTCCACTAAGCAATTGGGAGAATAGTCCAGACCTAGTACGTCTCATTTTGATGAGCATGTATTATTTTTTCCTCTAGATTTTAATTAAATAATGAAATTAAAATTACTAAGGAGAGTTCATCTTTCCTCCTTTTTTACCCAGTGTAAAAAAATTTCTGAAGATATTACATATCTGTTTTAAATAGTTGAACATAAAATTTATTGTCTATGCTGGACAACTTTGAGATTATTTTGAAACTGAAAGTACATGTTATTATTAATAATTATCTATATACATTAATAATAATTCTGGGAAAACAGACATGAATTGAGACTTTTCAGATAAACTAGGATGTATAGCTATCTTAGTTTTAAGCATCAATTAGGTAATAAAGAAAGTGATAATAAAGGATTCCAAAGCTTCATTGCAAAACTAGTTTTCAATCTCAGGCTTGTTCTCATTTATAGGTGTATAAAGAAACATGATTCAAAATAGTGCATTTTATCAGGAAAGGCTTAAATATGCCAGGATAAAACTGCCATAAGAGGGAAAAAATGAAATGTTTTTATTCCTGTAATTATAGGTATTAGACCAAGAAATTGTGTAGCATGTACATACTAATTCATTTCTTCATTTCTCCAGGTTAATCTCTGAGATACTCAGAAATAATAATTTAAAAACATGCTTTCTGAGGTAATGAGTATAAAGGAATGCAATAATATTTCCATTATTGGGGAAAAATATTTCAAAGTAGGAGCCTTAATCAAGATCATTATGGAGAGTTAGTATTGAACAATAAATCACAGTGTATAAAAATATATATATACATGTAAAGTTTGTAATGTGATTCCATAGGATTCTCAATGACTTCAGGCAAGTAACTTCAACATTTTATGCCTTTGTTTTCTCACTTATGAAGTGTATATAATAGTTCTTCCATTACAAGTTTTGTGAAGATTAAATTATATAATACATGTAAAGCATGCAAAATAGGGATGATACATAGTAAGTATAATGGTAGCAATTGCTTTTATTCAGTTCTCCAAAATAATAAAACTCTGATTACAGTTTCTAATAATTTTTCTTCAATTGTAATAACTTTTGTTTCCACCTCCTTTTGTTTGTCTCATGTAAAATTACATTTAGTAACCATTGACAAACTCCTTAATATAACTTTATGGGTATTAATGTTGTAAAGAAATAATTTGTGTTATACTAACATGTAATCATTCTAATAACAGCTAAGTAAGGAATCTTTGGATAAGAAATCTGGAATATTCATTTACTTGTGTGCATCCTTCATTTGTTTCATTCATTCCTGCTAGTTAGTTACTGAACATTTACTCTTCTGGGGATATAGCAGGAACATCCCATTCAAAGTCACTGCCTTCTTATGGCTTATATAGATTATAGTTGGAAAGGCTGGATGAATAAACACATTTATAATAAGCATGGTGAATAAGTGCCCTGGAGGCAAAAGAAGATAAATTAAGTGGGATAAAAAGAAGCAGAGGTGGGAGAAAGAGCAGTGTGATAAATTCACATTTGAACAGAAACTTGAGGGTCCCAAGGGGAAGCCACAGGCTATAGTACTGGAAAAGCATTCTGAACAGAGAAAGCAAGTTCAAAAGACCTCAGGCCTGAGATTGCTTAGCAGATTCCAGGGAGAGAAAGGAAGCCAGATTACAGAGGGAGGGTGAAATCTGATTACAGACCACCAGGTGAAAGAGGAAGTCAGATCATGGGTAACCTTGAAAGCCACTCTAAGAATTTGGCTTTCTTTCTGAATAAGATTAAGGAGACTTTTTTTTTTGGGGGGGGTGATTTGAGCAAAAATCAAGCAGAATTAGGTTCACATACAGATGCTTAGAGTTTTGCTTTTAATATGGTTATCAAAAGACATAGGAGAACAAATCCCTGGGCCCCCTGAAGCACTAGCCCACTACCAGTCAAGGAAGATTTTGTACCAAATTTCCCTAGGCTCTGTAACCAGTCTGATACTGTCCTAGAGTCTTCAGAGGACAGATTTAAATATAAGCAAGAGGGTGAAGGGGAAGAAAAGAGGAAAGGCTTTGAGTTTGCATGGATACAAGAAGATGATGGGTAAAGGAGAGAAGCAAGAGATGAGCTAATTCCTGTAGGGTCTCATTACAGCTTCCTGTATCATCACAGCTGCCTCAAAGGAGAGATTCAAGGAAAGTCAATAGTGCATCTAGTAAGGGTCATAGCCACAGTCTTACCAAGAACTGAGTTTCTTGCCTTGCCATGCAGTTACTGTGTGCCCCGAGAAGAGTCATCTATGCCTCACTTTCCTCATCTATAAAACATGGTAAATTTGCCTTACAGACTAGTTGTGAAGGGTAGGTGCCTGATATATAATATGCAAATATAAGTGTGTGTTATTCTTTTTGATAACAAAATGACGTTTGTAATAAGATACTATTGATTGCGAGATGATATTTATCAAAATATCTTGAAAATAAGATGTCAGAGGTACCATTAAGTTAAGGGTTACTTTAAGGACAAATAAAAGACTACATTAAATAACTAATTGATTTTTTATTTATTTTTTTATTTTTTTAAATATTAAAAAAATTATGTTTATTTCTGAGACAGAGAGAGATAGAGCATGAGTGGGGGAGGGACAGAGAGAGAAGGAGACACAGAATCAGAAACAGGGTCCAGGCTCTGAGCTGTCAGCACAGAGCCCAACGCGGGGCTCGAACTCACAAACCGCAAGATCATGACCTGAGCCAAAGTCGGTTGCTCAACCGACTGAGCCACCCAGGCACCCCATTAATTGATTTTTAAATCCATCTGCTTTTCAGATATGTTACAATGTTATTGATATAAGGAAAGATTTCCTCCATAAAATGACAGTAATATGATTACTGAAAATTTTTAAACTGAAAAAAGTATTTTTGGGCTAATATGTAAAACATGAGATCCAATAGGTAAGACTATTTCTGCCATAAAATTACCTTAAACTAGAAACCACTAATTATGTATGGACATGCCAAAATATGACTGCTTTAGCAAGTGATGAATTTGCATATACAATGACTTTAATCAAAGGTACCTATTTGATTGTGTAATTATCTCATTTACAAATACAAAATTTGAATTTTGTACATATGAATCCTCATTTGTACATGCACCAAATTATTTTGTTGGTACAACTTAGAAATCCCTATTTGATATATTAGGGCATTAGTTCTCTTCCATTTTCTCTTCCAGCAACATGGATTCAGTTTTTATTGACTCTTAAAACAGAACTCCCTGAAATAACATGAAAAATTGATCCTGCTTCCTGTCATGACAGAGGAAACTACACTTCCATTTTGTGCCAAGGAAAAGCAGAAACGAACAAACAAAAACAAACCAAACAAAAAAAACATATGTTTTCTCACACACACTTTTGTTCCTTTCTGCCTTCTTGTTTGGAAGTTATTTCAAAATTTAAAGAAGACTTTGGTTCACAGGGAGAACTCTTGAGTGGTGATCATATTGAGTTCACTCAATTTTCCACATTGTTAGTCCCTAAATGATGGGAGTAAGCTGTTGATCTCTAATACTCTTAAGCAATAGAGAAAATTTAGAGCTGGTAAAAAGTACCAAATTTATAGTCTTAGAGACAGATGTTCTCTGTGGAGCTCCTAGAGGGGGAAAAAAAAAGAGCCTGAAAAGCAGTGAGGCAAGACTCTTTATATTATTAAGGCTATTGGACAATCTAGATTCTCCTAGGTCTTAAGTAAGGGTTGTATGGTACAGACTGGGAAAACTGATCACTGCAATGATAAAGTTCTGGATAAGCATGGCATTTGTTTTCTATCTAACTCATTTTGATAGGCCCATTGAGGCACAAGGCTATTAAAAATCCTGTTATTCACAAACTCACATTAAGATAGATCTCCATACAGAGAAAGACAGATACCATATGTTTTCACTCTTATGTGGATCCTGAGAAACTTAACAGAAACCCATGGAGGAGGGGAAGAAAAAAAAAAAAAAAGAGGTTAGAGTGGGAGAGAGCCAAAGCATAAGAGACTCTTAAAAACTGAGAACAAACTGAGGGTTGATGGGGGGTGGGAGGGCGGGGAGTGTGGGTGATGGGTATTGAGGAGGGCACCTTTTGGGATGAGCACTGGGTGTTGTATGGAAACCAATTTGACAATAAATTTCATATATTGAAAAAAAAAAGATAGATCTCCACATTTTAGATGTGTCATTGGGAAATGTAGGAGCCTTTTGCCTTCTGAATCTTTCAGACCCTGTCTGTATGCTTTGGGGTTCAATCTTGAGGATTCAACTAAGATGCAATTTGGCAATCTAAGTAGACACAATATCATTGTTGACCCTTTTGTTGTTCACCTGCATGCAGATGTGCACTTATGAAAATAGAATCTTACATTAGGGAAAGAGTAGAAATCCAGTGTGTCAATATTCACAACTTTGTTAACTATGCCTAGTCTGTATTTGGTAATCAAACTATAGAGAGATCCTTCCAAACCTCTGAATTCTTGAACTTTGAAGCTTCAAAAGAACCTCAGTATTGAATCTTCTATAATTAATTTCCTCTTGAGTACTTAGATGTACTCATCATTGTTGGAATAAGGTCAGGTCAAGTCTGCCTATGATGGCTCTTAAACAACACTATGTGGTATGTTTCCTTCCAGTGTTACTTTTAATATCTCCAAGGAAGGAATATACTGTAGTAATTAAAAGCACGACGGCTCTTGGGGTTAGCCATACCTGGTATAGGAGACTGAACCATGCCTCTAGGTATTTTTGTCTTTGTTTCGTTCCTTCCTACATTGAGTCTGGGCTTGACCATGTGGTTTATTTTGACCAATGGGACTTTAGCAAGTATGTTGCAAGGTGAGGCACTTGTAGTGGGGCTTGTCCTTTGGAACACTCCTTGGAAATAAGCTGCACGTTATGTGCAAGTCTAACTTATTCTGCTAGAGAGAAAGATTATGTGGAGGGCCTCTGGCAGATGATTTATCATGTAGTTAGAGAGGCCACTTGGAAAACTGAGAACTTCATTAATACCCTAGTTGAATGTAGTCACATAAGTGGCCCCAGAAAACAGGGAAAGCAGAATAGCTCCCCCTGTAACAATCGTGAGGAATAACAAATGGCTATTTTACATCAATGAGATTTAGGGAAGTTTATACATAATAAGAGATAATTGATGCATGACTCCATTACTTATTTAGTTATGTGACATGGGTGAGATATTTAAACTTCCTAATCCCTTATTTGCCAGCTCTATATTATGAGCAATAACTGTACTACTTCATAGGATTGTTAAATGGATTAAATAAAATAATAATATAAGAAGTTTAGCGCATAACATCTGAGCTACAGTAAGTGCATAATGAATGGTAGTTTTTACCATCAATTTCATCATCTCAAACATTGCCATAATTATGACAATCACCCCCCCTATTAACACCAGTGCCAATACCAACACCACTAAAACTGCCCCCCAACACCTTCCTGATAACTGGTGTTTTCATGATGCTCTTTCTGTCTATTGCAATGGGGAAATCAATCTCTTTCAACTAAGACATTTTTTAAGTCATACATACACACAAAACATTTTTCATTATAGTCAATTATGATATAAGTAATGAAAATAACTCATTTAGATATCCTTTCATATTATTTCATTGGATTAGTAAAGAGATAAAGCGATTTGCTAAGGTCACTCAGAAAGCAAATGGAATGATCACATTTGAAGCTCATGTCTTCTTGCCATGAATTCTAAGTTCTTTTATAAAATTCTGGCTCTTCTAAAAATAAGAGCCTATATCTCCCATGAGATAGGAATCTTCATAAAGGCACATATTTTGTTGTGCTTACTGATCCATTCCTAGCACTTGGTGTACAGAAGCTGCTCCAGAAACATTTGTTGAATATGTGTATTAATTCACAGTTGGTAGTTTAGTAGAGCATGGGTTCAAAAGCCAAAAAGTTTGAGTTTGAATCCCAGTTCTACCACTTATCAGCTATGTGAGTTTAGGCAATTTAACATTCTGTTTCCCAGTTTCCCTACATGTAAAGACAATAGCAAAAGTATACATTATCTGGGATTGTTTTAAAGAATACAAAGCACTCAGAATAGTGCCTAACAAAACAGTAAACACTATCTAACTTAACTATTATTGTTATTTTGCTGTTATATTGGACCTCTATTAACATATGGAATTGTACATATAAAATATTAAAGAAGAGGTATATGTCGTATATTACAAGAAGGCCAGGAAAAAAGGTAGTGTATAGTCTAAAACAATGGCTTCTAAGCTCCATTCTTGCTTAAAATATTTTTTATGTGAGTATAGTTGACACACAATTTTACATTAGTTTCAGGTGTAGAAGATAGTGATTCAACTTCTCTATAGTTATGCTCTGGGACTCAAATTCAAACTTTTTGGCCTTTGAGCCCATGCTCACAAGTGTTGCTACCATTTGTCATCATACAATGCTCTTACAAAATCATTGACTATAGTCAATGACTATGCTGTGCCTTTTATTTCCGTGACTTATTTATTCCAGAACTGGACACCTGTATCTTCCACTCCCCTTCACTCATTTTGCCTATCCCCACCTCCCTTTCCTCTGGAAACCACTAGCTTGTTATCTGAATTTATAGGTCTGGTTCTGCTTTTTTTGTTTATTCATTTGTTTTGTTTTTTAGATTCCACATAGTAGTAAAATCATAAGGTATTTGTCTTTCTCAGTCTGAATTATTACCATAATACCCACTAGGTCCATCTATATTGTCCCAAATGGCAAGATATCATCCTTTTCCATGGCTCTGCAATATTCCATTATGTATATGTATGTATACATGTGTGTGTACATATATACATGCACATATACACTTACATACACACATATACCACATCTCCCCATCTCTTTGTCTATCAGTGGACACTTAGGTTGCTTCTACATTGGGGCTATTGTAAATAATGCTGCAATAAATGTAGGGGTGCATATATCTTTTCAACTTAGTTTTTTTGTTTTCTTTAGGTCAATACCCAGTAGTGGAATTATTGGATTATATAGTATTTCTGTGTTTATCATTTTGAGGAAACTTCATATTGTTTTCCACAGTGACTGCACCAATTTATATTCCCCCCAATAGTGTAGAAGGATTCCTTTTTCTCCACATCCTCACCAACGCTTGTTATTTTTTGTTTTCTTGATTTTAGTCCTTGTGACAGGTGTGAGATGATATCTCATTATAGTTTTGATTTGCATTCTCCTGATGATTAGTGATGTTGAGTATCTTTTTATGTGTCTATTGGCCATCTGTGAAGTCTTCTCTGAAAAAAATGGCTGTTTAGGTACATTTTTAATCATATTTTACTTATGTATTTATGAATTTATTTGTTTATTTATTGGTGTTGATCTGCATCACTTCTTTATATATCTTGGATATTAACTCCCTATTGGGTATATCATTTGCAAATACATTTTCTTATTTATCAGGTTGTCTTTTGTTTTGTTTTGTCTTTTGCTTTCCTTCACTGCGCAAAAGCTTTTTATTTTGATATAGTTTGAATTGTTTATGTTTACTTCTGTTTTCCTTGCCTTTGGAGACATATCTAGAAACATATTGCTAAGGTTGATGTCTATTAATGCTTATGTTCTCTTCTAAGATTGTTAGTTTCAGTTCTCACGTTTAGTCTTTAATTCATTTTGAGTTTAATTTTGTGTAAGGTATAAGAAAGTGGTCCAGTTTCATTCTTTTGTATGTAGTCCAGTTTTCCCAGCACCGTTTATTAAAGAGACTTTTTCCCTTTGCATATTCTTGCCTCATTTGTCATAGACTAACTGACCATATGAGTGTGGGTAAACCCCGCTCTGGGCTCTCTATTCTGTTCCACTGATCTGTGTGTCTATTTTTGTGCCAGCACCAAACTATTTTGATTACTCCAGCTTTGTAGTATATTTTGAAACCTGGAATTGTGAAACCACTAGTTTTTTTGTTTTATCTAAAGATTGCTTTGGCTTTTGTGGTATTTTGTTCCATACAAATTTTAGAATTATTTGTTCCAGTTCTGTGAAAAATGCTGTTGGCATTTTTACAGGGATTATATTGAATCTATCGACTGCTTTGGGTAGTATGGACATTTTGACAATGTTAATTTCTAAGCTTCATTCTTGATTACATCACCTGGAATGATTATTAAAATTCAGATTCCTGCCAATTCTGCCCCTCTTTCTTGATCCTCTATATTTGTAACAATTGTACCAAAGAATAGTATTTGTACATTCAGTTTAAAAAGCACTAAAATGAAATGAATTATAATACTGCAAATTCAGGCATCATATTATTTCATGAGATTAGATATTTTGGAATGCAGGAATTTTTCCATTGCCTTTCAAATTCAATCATGTGGGGAACTGAATATTCTACACAAATCTACACGATGTGCCATTTTTGGATGTCCTTTTTCTCCTTTCTACCCTTTCCTTCACTCCCTTCATCTTTGAAAAAAAGGTAACTACTCCCAAGTAATACTGACCCTCCTGGGACATGTGGAAAAACTTATGGGGACTGGTAGGCCTCTATTACCTAAACTGTAGTCCATGGAGCAGTAAAATCAATATCACTTGGGAATTTGCAAAAAAATGTCAAGCCCTAATATATGACACTGCTTCTCAACTCCAGTTGCTCCTGGACTCACCAGCAAGCTGGAGCATCATGCTAAGCTCCACCCAGAAAGACTGAATTAACTGGTCTGGGTGGGGCCCAGGTATTAACTAATTTTTTTTCAATACCCCAGGTGATTCTGACATGCCATTTGGGTGAAGAAACACTCATTTAGAGGAAAAGTTTGAGCAGAAAGCTTCAGACTGATTTTAGAATTTCTACTTTCATGGTCTTCTCCAGCCTCCTAGGGGAATCCAGCTTCCAGAAAAGCCTTCACATTTCCTTCTAAGACTGGACAACTAAGGCCTCTTAGCTTCATTATATACTGTTACTGACTCATCCAACCTAGTCAGACTTCTATCCTGCCTTCCTGATAATCTCCTTGAAATCTGAATAAGTTAACAATTAGACTGGATAACACTGATTAATGTCAATGGTAAAATGATACAAAAACAGTGACATCCTACTATATTTTGAAGGCAAAAGTCAAGTACTTTCAAGCACACCAATAATCATATTTACTTATGTTATGTTTAGATCTCTCTAACCCCCCAACCACTATTGATTCTTATATTTTGACTATTGCAAGGTGATGATAGGATAGCCTTTGCATAGACTGTACTATTAAAAAAAATACATTTATTTTCTGTAAAATTTTATCTCATACACTTTAAAATTATTTAACTAAACCAGATTGACTTTTTCTGACCCTTCACAGTTTACCCTGAAATAATCAGTTAATTAAAGGGGAAAGCAGAACTGGGGAGCTGGCAAGAACCAGTTTTTTGTTGCTTTCTTTCTTTCTTTCTTTCTTTTTCCCTTTTGAGAGCATACTATTGCAGCAGATATTTCATTATGATCATTAATATTACTTCCCACAACATTTAATACCTGTTTCACTCCCCAACATAAAATGTTACCCAATAGAAGTCCACAAAAGGAGCCACAAATAAGCATGTTCCTAACAAAAACAGAAAACTGTCCTTTGATTTCTGCTGTCCAGTATGCTGATTCAACTAAAACAAAGTCATATTTAGTCAGTTATGAGACTGGAAAAATGAAAATCAGTCTGTGTGTACATCATGACCATGGTCATTAACACCTCTATGAAATAAGAGGGAAAAGAGAGAAACATCTGCTTTTATATACATCTGCATATATATATATATATATATATATATATATATATATATATGGCCTTTGGTGGTATGAACATTTGGGTGTTTTCTCAGAGTCATCTCTGGGCAAACATATGGTATGCATTTAATGGAAAACGTTTGGACAATAATGCCCCTCCTATACTCCTGGTGTACATGTACAGGATACTTTCTGATTTCCAGTCTTGGCTTAATTCAGAAGTAAAAAGGGAGAGGTTAATCCCTGGAAAAAAATATAGCTGACCTCAGGGCATGCTTGACTTTCAGTCTATGTAAGTGTTCATGTTTTTGCAGATTTCATAGGCAACATAAATCCTTTTGAATATCAGAAAGAAAAACATTCTACACAGATTTGAGAAGAGAAAAACCAACTTACCAGTGTTGTTCAGTTAATTGACAGGCACCATCATCTGAAACAACAAAAATATATTTTGATATTGCAATATAAAAACTACCGAAGACTTTTAAGTCATCTTCAAACACATATTGTGCATTTATCTACAGAAGCAAAATTAAATAAGCTATAAAGATACATAATCTGATCTCAATTATTTAATTATTTCATATGAAAGTGTTTTATCCTCACCACTTTAGATCCAAATTAGATAGCTGGTTGTCTTTGAAATTTTTTTGTATATGCATGCTGGCAAATGTATGTTTTGCAACCATATTTTATTCTGATGTTCAAGTTTAAAAGTACAGAGAATCCTGTATAATACAGTCCTTGTCCTGGCATGAACATAATCATGAAATCTTATCCTAATACACAGCTCTGATGATAATATATAAATCACCTTGCTGTGATAAAAAAATTCACTCTGTTGTTTGTACAAGAAAAGCTGAAATATTTAGCAGAGTGTTCAGCAGCTTCAGTCAGCTGCTCCTGTTCTACCATTCTAAGACTCTGCCACTAATTCTCTCGTGAGTCCTGATTCTACCTCTCAAGTTTCTCTCCTACTATTTTCCCCTGTGCCCTGTACTCAGGTTATGTCTTAAACACATGCTTTTTTTTAAAAACAATATTTTGGTTCACCACTTTCTCTCCACCTCCATATTCTTTCTACCCATTTTTTTAGGGCCACCTCAGCTAACATCTCAATGAAGCTTGTCTTGACACCCAGTGAAGGAATTACTCTTCTTTTTCTATATGTTTCCAACATATTTTGTACCTCTACTATAGTACTCAACAGATGGTCTCTTGTATTATAGATGGTTGTTTATGCCCTGACCATGTTCATTTTTGCCTACCCAGAAGACTCCCTGTTATGTCTTTGACATGGGAGATATCCAGAAGATGATTCATAAGATAAATGGAACAATTTATTTAATATAAAGGTAACATGTTGTGTACATTTTTTTCATGTTCATCTGTTATCCTTTAAAAGCATTATTGCATTGCACCTGTTTATGGTAATAGCACTTGCATTTTAAAGAAATAGTAATCTCCATTACGAATGAAACCTTCAGTCTCATGAAAAAATAAAATTAAACAATGAAATTAAAGAAAATTTCTTCTATTAATAAATGGCTTTTTAAGCAAGTTCTTTAAGATATTTTTTGCATTGTTTAAAAATCTTTTTTTTTTTTTTCCAGGCTTGAATTTTGTGGAAAGGTGATAATACTTTCTGGCCCTCTATTAGCACAGCATATGTTTGAAATTAGTGTTTTGAGGAACAGTGACAGATTTGCCTGGAGCCATTAAATGATCACCCCATCAACAAGACTGAAATTAGTAGCATCATCTTAGAAAAGGGAATCTATATTTTTATAGAGAATAAAATGATAACATTGCCTTGTTTGTAATTTTGTACACTTGACCAGGTTAACTATGTGAGAGCAGAATCTGCTTATATAAAGTATGCAAATGCATTACACACTTACACAATGTCTTATCCTTCATTATCCTTCGGGGCCCACAATTACTTCAGGTTTCAAAAAGTTAAACAATTCTGTTCAATTATTCATATCAATTTTTCCCCGGATGATTATGAATTGGCTATCACTTCATCCATATTATTAAGTGCTTTTTGTTTTCATGTAATATGTTAAATATCAAGAAAAAGAATTCTTGAATAACAAAATTTTATACTGATTTAAAGATTTATATGAATATTTAAAACAATAGCAATGTTTCTTAATTTACATGTTCATCTGTCAAATTCACTATGCTTGCTGATCCAAATTTCCTTCTTTCTCCTTTTTCCCCTTTCTCTCTTTTTTTTTTTCTTTTCATTTCTAAATATATTTTCCATTATCTTTTTTCTTCTGCATTTTGATCAGGTCCTAAGAATGTACCATATAAAACAGATATGGTTCTGTTCCACATAAAACAGATAACTTACTAAGTAGATAACCAATTGATTGAGAGACATGAAAAAAGATCTTATCAAAAAACTTTGGAACTTTTGTTTTGATTCCAGAGATACTGGCATGATTATGGGAAAGGAGTCATCCTAAATAAAATGATTTATGGATAACACATGCACCTACAAAATTCTTTTTCTTAAAAGAAGTTTTTAGAGGTCCTTTCATATGCAAATGTATTCAAATAACACTTACAATTAGTCATCTACCTCTCTATATTTGACCATTTAATTCTCATAAAGAGCATCTATTTTCTATTAAAGAACCAGGGTGTTTGAATGTAGGAACAGAATACTAAGTGGAATATCATTCTAATATTGTGATTGTATGATTCGTGGGAAAAATAAGAATAAATTAAATATGTATTATTGCCTTCTCTGTATATCTCTACCAAGCAGGTGGTAGGAATAAGCCAGCTATTTCTGCATTTACTTGTAGAACCAATTACAGAAATAATTATGAAAACAAATGCAAATAGGTACACACTCTGGGCATAGAAAATTATTTTAGCTATGAAATTCTTGAGTTCCAATAATATCACTGAAATACATACATGCATATATAATACATACATATATGTATCTATTTCTCTGACAAGCGAACACACATGCATGCAGATATATAGATATATGCATAAGTGGTCAGAGTGATTCTCTTCTTTTCTAATTTTATCAGATTTCTTTCTTTTGGCATTTCCTTTTCTTCATACAAAAACTCCAGTCTTCATTTCTCATATTAGTTGTGACCAAGTCCATGACTTAAGCTGAAATGGCAGATCAGTGATAACAGGGAAAGAAACTGAGAATGAAAGGGAATTGGGATGACTAAGCCTCAAGACCTATATTCCATAAACAGCTCCTCAGCCAAAGTCCAGAATAGTCTGTGTGTGTGTGTGTGTGTGTGTGTGTGTGTGTGTAAAGATAAAGGATACATATTTGGTCTTACTTTTTTACTCTTGAAATACAAATGACTCTTGCTTCACTCATAATTAGTTGCAAGTTCTTTATTTTACAGAACTAAAATAAAAATAGAAATTAAAGTAGCTCTATTTCTGTCAAAAATATACATCAAATATTATAAACCAAAAACAAAGAATCTTATAAAAATTTATAGAAAACTAGATAAAGTATAACAAATATTGCTTGAAATACAAAACTCAGAGAAATACATTAAGGAAATCTTCAGAGGCCGAACTGAAGAAGAAAATGTGGAAATGATTGATAAGGAGTCACTGATCTTTTGGTTCTCTGAGACATTTTTGAATCTCTGTCAAGAGTCTTGGGATTTCAAGGACAAAAGATTGAAAAGTCTCTCATGAAAATCTTTTACACAGGTATGGTGGTTGAATTGAAACTGCTAACAAGAACAGAGAAATTCCACAGAGAGGATTTAACAAAAAAAGTATTTCTGGATTGGTACCTTGTGGACTCAGTCTCCAAAATTCTTTGGAAGGGCACACGCCCAACAAAGGATTTAGGAATTATGAATATAAAGCCAAGCTAAGCAGGAGTTCAAATCCATAATTATCAAATAATGAGTAAATCTTGAATGAAATTCAACTGAAAGATCAAAGAGCAAGATTAGAGACACCAAAACATTCTGATAATGAGATTACTAAACATAGATTAGAAAATACTTAAAATAATTAAAAATGAAAGATGGGGAGAAAATATATGAAATAAACAAGATGTTAGCAAAAGAACAAGAGCATTTTCCATGAGTGGCAATTATAATTTTACAAATAATAATATAATCATTAAAATTAATAAACAGATATATTAGCTAAGATATAATTAACATGAAGGGCTGAATAAATTGTCCATAACATTACCAGAGAAACAATGAGGAAGTAAAAGTGATAAGAAAGAGGATATGAGACACAAAAAAATGGGTCAGATGGTCCAACATGTGTCTAATAAGAGCCAGAAAGACAACAAGCATAAGGAACCTTAAAAAGTAATATATGAAAAGTGTTCAAGAGTTGTGATATTAATATATATAACTTTTGAAAAGTATCTGTATGTCTATATACATCTATTTATATAAATCTACCTATTTACCTATTTCTTCAGGAAGTTAGATGAATCTCAAGATAAATCCAATAAATCTCCCTCACAAACAAACATAAATTAAAAAATAGCTAGAAGACAAAATAGGTATTTAAAGAGGAGCAGGTTAGGTTTACAGCAAACTTTTCAACAAGAATAGAAGATGTAGAATAGAAGAATCATATCTCAACTGTGCTAAGTGAAAATAACTATTACAGCAGGTTTTACCTGTCTATACACTAATTTACTAATGAAGGTTAAAAGAGATGTTTTCAGACAAAAAAAATCATTAGTTTCTATTACATCCTTTACTGAGGGAAATCTAAAAGATACAATTTAGGTAGCAGTAAACTGAATTCAGAAAGAAAGGGATGTAAGAAAGAATGGTAAGTAAAGAAACTGATTCATATAGGTAAATCTAAAAAATATCACTAACTATATAAGACAATAGGATAATATAGTAATATCAATAATGTATAAAATATGATAATATAATATTAATAATCAATTTGGAGATAAAGTGACTGAAAACACTGCACATCTAGAATATGCAAAAGGTTGATTAGAGGGGTTATAGAGTGTTCTAAAGCTCTTATATTATTTGGGATAAGGGTAAGGATATTCATTAGCTTTATACTTAAATGAGGTATCAGCATTAAAACTTAAAGGTAACCACACACACACACACACACACACACACACACACACACAAAGGTCTAACATCCAGTTGAGTAGGAGGGGAAAAAAGATAAAGAAATGACTACAAAAAAGAGAGAGATATCATGCATAGAAATAGCTAGGTAAAGGGGTGCCTGGGTGGCTCAGTTTGTTAAGTGCTCAGGTCATGATCTCACAGTTTGTGGGATCCAGCCCCGTGTCAGGCTCTGTGCTGACAACTCAGAGCCTGGAGCCTGCTTCAGATTCTGTGTCTCCCTCTCTCTCTGCCTTTCCCCCACTAGTGCTCTGTCTCTCTCTGTCTTTCAAAAATGAATTAAAATTTTAAAATAAATTAAAAAAAGAAATAGCTAAGTAAATTAAAAGCACACAACAAAATAAATACAAATACATCAGTAATCACAATAAATGTGTTGGATCACAACCTCAGGAGTTCTCCAGGTGAAATCTGAAACTGGCCCCTTACATGGAGGGCAGGGAGAGACTCAATAAGAAAAAAAGCAGACCACCCAGAGTGGTAGGTGGCAGGTTTTTAACCAAGCAAGGAAAGTTACATATGAGGCTTGTCTTGGGTGGCTTCAAAAGGAGCAGATCTCTGCACTTGCCCAACAGATCTTAAAGGTATATACAGAGGCCCCAACAGGGTTCAGCCACATGTATAGATAGTCCAGATGGTCTCAACAACATATTACTCTGTCAAGGTTTTGTCCTTGAAGAGACTCTAGCTATGGGAACAGTGGGCAGAAAGTACATTCCAAGGACTGGAGAAGGGTAATGAGCCTCAACTGCTTGGATCCAGCTCATGGGTCAACTATGGTCATGGTCTCTCAACAACTTCCTCTAACAAAATGTTAGTGAACTCAACTGCTAGTTAAAGATGGCGATTCTGATACTCTCCTTCCTCTTCTTCCCAGGATTGTATCACCCTTCCTATTAAAGTTTTTTAGTCATCACTACTCATGCTCAGCAGCATCTACTTGCTTCTTAGTTCCACTGAAAAACAGGACACTGTTCTCCCCTCTCATATATTTTCAAAACCAACAAAGCTATTTTTATAGTTTTCTAAGGGCTTTTATTTATAGAAGTAGATGGGAAAGAAGTAAAGGGGAAGATATTAAAAATATAAATAGCAAAAGTCCTTATTTTTAACTAGGGTGACCAACTTGTCTTGGTTTTAAAACTGAAGTCTCAAGCCTAAGGAATCTATCCCACCCCCATGAAACTCTCAGAGAAGAAAGGATTAACCAACTGGTTCTCCTAGTGTTCAACTGGCATCTGCTATGTGTTGTCTCCAGAACATAAAGGACTATTGATTTTGATCCTTTTGTTTCCTCTTTGTATCCATTTTTCCTCTTAGACTTTGAGATCCCTGCCTGGTCACTCTACATACCTTCAAGCACTTCCATTAAAAAGACTATCATGGTGCTCTTTGTTCTCTTGTTTAAATATTTACACAATAAAAATACTTTAACCATGTGATATATTTAATGAATCTACAATTATGCAATATCAAGCAAATAACAAAATAGTGAGTTAAAGTGAGTAAAGCACAATTTAAGCTTTATTTTTTCTTTACTCTAGATAAAATAATTATTTTTAACATTTATTAAACAAGTGTTTTTAGCATCTACTATGTGTTGTGTGCTGTTCTCACTGGGGATACAGTGGTAGCCATGTGGACATGTTTCCAACTTACATTGTTGACACATGGAGGGGTGAGGGGGAGAAAGAAAATAAGCAACTAAACAAATAAAACAAAATAATTTCACACAATTAGTGAAATGGACAAAATTAAATAAGTAATGAGGCTCAGAGGAAGAATATTTTGGATGGTAAGGCCTAATAACACAGAACAAGACAGTCATGCAAGATAAGATGATAAAATGTTTATGTAAAAGGATAGTGAACACATATGGTGTTGTATGAATTTATATTCAAGAAACAGAAAGAGGGCCAATGTACCTGGAATCTAGTGAAAAGGAAAGAGCGGCAAAAGATACATTGTAGAGATAGGTGAGGCCATATTACAGATTGGATGGTGGCCATTGTTAAGAAGTTGGATTGTATTCTAAGAGCAATAGGGAGTCACTGGAGGTTTTAAGTAGTAGTGACATTGCCTGATTTTGTATGAAACATGCCTATGCCTACTCAAAAATGGAAAGCAGAGGCAGAGGTAAAAACTGAGAGATGAGTTCTGAAACTTCCCAGAAAAGGACTTGTAGTGTTTTAGACTATAGTATATTTGGTGAGCTAGAAAATTCGATAGATCTAGGTTGACCTAGAATGCATTTCAAAGGTAAAGTCAACAAAATTTACTGATGGATTGCATGTGGGTCGTGAGTAAAAGAAAGAGATAAAGGACAGTTACTGGTTGGAAATTTAGTAATTGAATGGATGTTGATGGTATTTACTGAGAGAGACAAGACTGGTAGAGAATATAGGTTTAATTATATGTGTGTTATCAGCTGTGATGATTCTATTTTAGCCATGTTACGCTGAAGTATTTCTTAGTTATGTGAGTACAAATATTAAGTATGAAGTTGGGTGTAGTAATCAGTAGTCAGAGGAGAAATTAGGTCTGGAGATACGTATTGGGAATCATTATCATAGAGGTGGTATCTAAAGGCATGGATAGTGGAGTGTGAGTCAGTAGCAAAGAGTGTAAGGCTAATACCAGAGTCTGAGGAATTCCAATATTAAGAGTGAGAACTGAAGGCAAATTACAATCAAGTTCTGTGCAGCTTAGCTAGAGAGGGAAATTGAATTCCATCTTTACTGAGTATGTACTTAGTACATTCTGTGCTAGGTGCCTCAATAAACAAAGTTGACTTATGCTTCATGTGGCTTATGGTTTAGATTCAATGAAATTATATTTCCTTCTCCAGCATTTCTGAATTCACAATAACATTCCAGTGGCACTTTGATGATCTGTCAATTTCAACCTGTTCTCTATTATTCCAGTACCAAACACTTCTTATAACTACCACTCTCCTTCATTTCCTCCTAATTCCTTTCAAAATCTAAAACCCACAGATTAATTCAATAGGAAAATAAATGACATCATGATATTGTTTTTCCTTGAATCACACATTTCAGTGAAAGGAGATACAATAAATTCATAATGAAATTGCAGCTTAATGTTGTTCTATTTACTTTATTTGATCCTATTTTTTGCAGGTTATATAACTTAGCAACATGGAAAATCACAATGGTTTCTTCAGGAAGAATGAACTCGGTGATGGACTCTCAGATTGCTTGAGTGTTACCAACCACTATGGAAACTGTAGGCAAAGCAACAAAATGTGCATCTAACACCAGTAGAATAAATAAAGTAAAAATAGAAATAAATCATTAGAGTCTTTTAATCTTAAAGGAAATATGTAGATGGACACAAACTGAAACAAATTTCACAAGCAGCTTCTTGTTCTAGGGCATGGCTTATAATATTAGTCTGAGTAAATCTGCTTCGGTTTCAATTAATACAATTGTAAATTCAGGATCTGTGTCATAGTAAAGTTATGCTTTGGGTTTATGCAATGTTAAACTATTCTTTGTTATGACAAAATAAAGCTGTAGAAAATCATAATCTCTGGAAGACTTGAACATGGTTGGTGCAAAATTGAATTTTTATCCTGTAATTCTGGGGAGACCATTGCTTAACAAAATGCATTCTTTCTCCCATATTTATCATTGTTTCCACCTATCTTTTTTTCCAATGCTAAAATCATTTTTACGTAGTCTTTGGAAATTGTACTGATGTTTGCCCTTTGGCTTTTCCTTTTCTTGAGATAATTTTTAATTTGCTAACACATGGCAAACACTACAGCTTTGCATATTTTCTACACATTTAATCTGTTTGTCTTAAAAAAATGTAGTGAATTTGCTATTTAATTTTGCTATGCTTTTCGTTGTACATTAAAAATGTTTTCCTTGGATAACTTATGTTTGGAATATGAAGTGCTAATAATGTAAAATCTACCTTTGCATTCTATTTAGAGAAGAAAAATATATTGGGATGATTGAAGAGCTAAAATAGGATTTCAAGGAGAATCTGCACATACCTAAGAAGATAGGTGTTTTTGAAATATATTAAAATTATTCTCTGAAAATTGCCATTACAAAGAAAGGACCAATCACTGCTATTGTTTTGATTTGGAGGTAGGAACAACCAAATTCAGCCTTCTTATTCTCTCTTACTCTTTAGTAGAAGTCTTAGAACATTAAACTTGAAGTAGAGATTGAGCTCTACAATAAATAAACTAATGAATAAATAAATTCAATAAATAAACTAATGAATAGAGAAGATTCAATAAATAAATAAATAAACTAATTAATAGAGAAGATTGGAGAACAAAATAGAGGAGATTTGAGAACAAAGTTATATAGTTGAAAAATGTGAAAGTTAGGTAGTATTAAGGAAGTTATGATTCTATATAACAAGGAAATCTATAATGTATAAATTAACAGTTTTCAAATATATACATCCTTAGTGTCTTACATCCCTGACTTTGTCCCTGGGTCTGTTTCTTCAGTTTCCCCATATTAGAGCTACGGGGCCTGGCTGGTTGGTGGTAATTAAGGAAATATTACTAACATGTAAATATTCCAATTGGAATCTCTGTCTACTTCTCTTATCTGTTCCCCTAATATGTGGCCCACATTAATATGTACTTCCCTCTTACTGAAAACTTTTTCCTCTTTACCTCTTCTTTCCCTGATTTCTACTCAAAGGCAAATGTTTCAGTATGTAGGGCAATGTTTCCCATAAAGTTCAGTGCAGTTTCTTGGCACATCCTCTGTTCTACTGTGAAAAAAATTCAACTTTTCTACAAAGTTCTACCTTTTCACTAAAATAAAGATTTCCATTTGCAAAATTCACTCATTTTTCCAATGGAGGTTTCCCTTCACACACACACACACACACACACACACACACTTTTTCAACAATTCAAAAATGGTGTGAGAAGAGGAAGAATATGATATACACTTGAGTTTTCAATACCACTTCCAAAAATAAGGAGTTTAAAGAAAGTCTGTGAGAGAATGAAGCCAGTAGCAAAATTGAAAGGGAATATTGTGGTATAAGAGGATTATGATAAACATAGGTACTTAAGGAAGATGTTCTTGCAGACAGGAAAATTATTCAGGTACAAGATTCTGGGGGGGGGGGTAGGAGGGGACAGGGTTGAGGAACAGTGTGACCTTTAAAAGATATGTAATATGGGTGCCTGAGTGGCTCAGTTGATCAAGCATCTGACTTCAGCTCAGGTCATGATCTTACAAGGTGGGTCAAGCCCCACCTTGGGCTCTGCAGTAACAGCATGCAACCTGCTTCGAATTCTCTGTCGCCTTCTCTCTGCCCTTCCCCTTACTTGTTCAATCTCTCTCTCTCAAAAATAAATAAACATTAAAAATAAAATAAATAATATGTTATATAAACTCCTTTCTCTCCACTTTCAAATGGCTCCATTACCATTCACTCATTCTTGCAAAGGAAGTCTTAGGCCAATTTGATGATTGCAAATTCTCAATTAATGTACCTTGATTTTGAAAATTTTTAATGATTGAATAGATCTTCTCCCAATAACTCTTTTCTTTATACCAAAGCAAAGGTATTTTTCTGCTTCTTTTCCACTGTAATGCTAAAAACGTGATCTCTGGAGCTAGAAGTATTGGATTTGAATTAAGACTTTGCCACTGACTGCATAAACGTGAGAAAATTAGCAAATTACCTAACTTCTCTGACCTCAGTCCTCTCATCTGTAAATGGTAATAATGGTGCTTATTTCAGAAAATACTGTGTTTGCATGGATTAGATAAATTTAGCATAGATTTGGCTTGTGAGCACTGTAATGAACTATTCACCATGCCATTCTTTAGCCACTCCTTCTTGTCCTTCTCTTCCTTCTTCCAGTTATCATGGCTAACATTTTCTAATATCTTTTGTTCCTTCTTTGCACATTTTTATTCTTCCCCAAACAAGAAATAAGAATTGTCCATGATCTTGGATTATGTGACAGCCTTTTCTTGAACATCTTAATCCATTAGCATAGTTTCAAATATTTACAAAGATGAGATTTCCTATTACGCATAGCTCTTACCAAAACTTCTTTCTTAATCTTTAACTTTCTGGGAGACTTCTCCATGCAGACATCCCACTGCCACCTCAAAGTCAATTAGTCATAAGTCCAAGTTCTTAGTCTATATGAAGGCTTTCTCTTGGTTTTCCCTCCTCCTGTCACCGACTAACTCAAAATTGCAAAGTAAACCTTCTTTTTCTCTTTTGGTACCCACATACAGGAAACAAAAATTTCATGCTCTTGTTTAATTTTTACTATTTCTTCTTTTCAATCTCACCCCCATCATGTTAGTTCATGTCCTCATTACTTGACTTTGAACACCACAGACTGGTGTGTTTGTTTCTGAAATTTGCATAAGTGAGTCATAGATTGTGTCTGATTTGGTGTCTGACCTTTTTTGTTCTAAGTTTGTGAGTATCAACCATGATGATATATATACATTTATTTTCACTGATGTGTAGGATTCCAATATGTGAATAGACATGTCTTATTCACCCATTCTACTGTTGATGATATTTAGGCTGCTTCTACTTTAGGATGATTATGAATAGTGCTTCCATAAACACATTTGTACATGTTTTGTGATGATACACTCACAGTTCTTTTGTGTGTGTATGTAGATATGTACACACACACATACACAAATAAGGGATAAATATCATATACACAAAAAAGACATATTTATTGAAATACGAGTGGTTGTCTCTGGGTGGCAAGATATAAGAAAAAATTTGTCTTATTCTAAGTCTACAAAGTCTATTCTTTGTCTACAACAAAAACAAAATTTGAAAATTGGCATAACATAGTCATTTGGAATATGATTTCAGGGGTCAAAAAGCCTGATAAAATTCTAGTACCACTATTTATTCCCTCTTATTTTATTTACATTTAATTAATGTAATTAATTTATTCATAATATTTTATTTTAAGTTATTTAAACTTGCTGAGGCTCAGTTTCTTCATTTGTTCATCTTTAAGTTTGGGGAATCATATTTCCTTCATAAATCTGTTGCAAGGAATAAATTGCCTATCACATGTAAACTCAGTTCAAAACCTGGTAAAAACTATTCGTTATGTTTTTGTTGGAATTGTATTATTATATTTATGATAAAAGAATACTGTTTCACCTCCTATAATTTATGTCTTGCAAAATTTGAGTTAGAATATAGAATAATTTTACATTGCAGTAATTTAAAATTAAAAAAAAATTGGAACAATCAGAAGAATGTTTATTCGCACAGCACAGAGTAGCAAACTATCTGTAGGTTAAGTTACTTATAGGTGGAGCTATAAATCTTTGAACCAAAACCACTAGAGTAACAATGGCAACAGAAAGAAGAAAAATGCAGAGAATTTACTGTATAAGTGTACTGATTGAATCATTACTGATGTTTCTTTGGTTTCTGTTTATTTATTATTTAACATTCATAAGAATATGATTATATGTGCAAATTGGGTATCACTTTCTTAAAATTTTGGATCAGCTGGGGACTACACTCCACTGAACCAGCAAAATCTGAAACAAATAAACTACCATTTACAAGGAATCATTTAAGAAAATTGCATGTATGACAAGCAATTTTTTTCAACCCATACGGCTTATTTATGATTCTACAATGTGTGTGCTGCATTTTCAAATGTGCTAGTGTTGAGATTCATACCTGTACTGTTTGTTTGTTCAGAGTCCTAGGACATTATAATAAAATGAAAACTTAACATCACTCTCAAGTGGGGGGTTCATTTTAATTAAAAATAGAAAACAAGTGAATAATTTCCCTCCAGTTCTACTTAATTCTTAGTAAATGCTATAATAAAATGTAAATAAAAATTATTATATTAATACAGATTATATTAAACAAAGAACAGGGATTTGGAGTTTTAGATGGAGCCTAGTTTGAAAAGCAACACCATTGTTTACTAATATTTAACTCTGGGTTAGTTTTCCCATCTGTAGAAAAGGCTGAATGTGATAATTAAATATGAATGTGAATTTCCCTCACACTGCCTGACACAAAATGGGTCTTCAGTGATATTGTACTGTCACTCTAGTATTAAAATTGTTTCCTTCAAAGTAATAGAAATTTTCCAATTTTGTTATTTTGTCAGACTCAGCAGAGGTTTTTTTTTTTTTTGATATCACTCAATATATCTCAAAATTTTAGGGTCTTTGAAATAAATATTTGTTAAGAAAGTAGGAAACTATGATTGTTTTGACCCAAACTTAGACATAGATTCTACAAATTTTCTGAAATGCATCTTCACTCCATTACAATATTCCTACCTAACAAGGATAGATGTGCATTATTCTCATATCAGTCTTTCTGATTTTAATACAAAGATGAACATACATATACTGAACTTATCTAAGGATAGTATGCCCACAGTATTTTTATAAAGTTAAGATTATTCCACCTACAATAGTATTTTATGCATTGGTCCACTCCTACCACAGCTATAGCCATCTATAATAATACCCAATATGGCTTTTAATTTAGATTTCATCACTGAACTTCCCACACTGGGCTTTAGGTACTTTTTATAATGCATCTGAATGTTTTAGTATACTTTGAGCTTCTCCAAAGGTGAAACTACTAGCAATATGGTCCACTAAGCTGATATGGAAATCCTTTTCCAATTCGAATATGCAGCAGTGTTGAATTAAGTATTACTTTTCTAGAAGCCAGAAAAATCATATTAAACTAATTCAAGACCAATAACATATCTCATGAGTTAGAAGCAAATTCTAAACAGATCTGAAAGGAGGCTGCCACAACCAGCTGCATATAGTATATAAAACTTCCATGAAAAAGAGCTCTCACTGAAGATGAGATTACCATGTAAAAATTATGGACCATAAGAGTAAAGGAACCCACTATTAGGAAGAATCAGCAGAGGCTAGAAGTAGAAAACTTGGCATTCCAAGTAATAATAAAAAAGCCCCTAAATGATTATTATCTAAAATCCTAACAGAATAGTAGAGAAGCAGTTGATTTTTTAGTTTACTGGATGATGACTACAAAGATCTTATTCTATTATATGAACTAATATTTCAAGTAACAACAACAACAATAAGAACAAACTCCCCACAAACCCTAAGTTTTCAAATATTTTATGTTTGGTATACATGATACAGTTGAAAGAGGAAAATCTTTTGCCTAATACTTGTTCCAAATCAAAGATTTTATGTAAAAATATGTGGAATAATTGAAATATAATGTTTTGGCCTAACTATTATTCTTCACTAACTGCAAGAGGAAAATATGAATATTAAAAAAAATCATTAAAAATCTGTTGTCAAACACATTTGTGAAGTAATATAGCACAATAAAATATTCAGGAAGTATCACGAAGCAGCCTTATACAAATTCAGCACTTGCTAGATTTCTTTAAAGACAGCATCCATTGTTTAGATAAATGAAGTGGGCTTCTAGATCAGAGGTTACTGGCACAAATCAATATGCTGAAATATGCATTCTGTCCATATGGTATTTCAGTAACGGGTGCTTGAAATTCAGTACACAGCTTTGCTATAAATCCCAGGAAGAAGTTATATTAAAAGAAAGTTCTGTGATTTGAACTCAGAAATCAATGGAAATGTACACAAAAAATAAGATATTTTTAGACATATATGTGAAAAGAATGGCTTCTGTCATTGCCATTCATAATTCATATTTTTGTTTCCTATGTCCAATTTAAGTTGGATTTTTTCCATGTCTTCCTTTCCCTGCACAGACAGCCTTTAAGTACACAAGCATTCCATGCTGGGAAGAAATCCATACATGTGATACTTATTAAAAATATAAAAACAAAAAATCCAGATTAGCAAGAATCTAAAATAAGAAAGTCTTGGGGCGCCTCAGTGGCTCAGTCAGTTAAGCCTCAGACTTCAACTCAGGTCATGCTCTCACGGTCCGTGAGTTCAAGCCCCGCGTCGAGCTCTGGGCTGACAGCTCAGAGCCTGGAGCCTGCTTCAGATTCTGTGTCTTCCTCTCTCTCTGCCCCTCCCCTACTCATGCTCTGTCTCTCTCTGTGTCTCAAAAATAAATAAACATAAAAAAATTAAAAAAAAAAAAAGAAAGTCTTCAACTTGTTAGAGAGTATAGAGGAGGAAAACTATTCCTTTCTTCCCTTATAGATTTGTTGCCTGGCCTGATAATTAAATTGACACAAGGCAGATTAATGGGGAAAAGCAAATTTAATTTTGTATGTATGGAGCTCCAATGATATGAACCCCCAAGAAGTGACCAAAGCAGGCAGGTTTTATGTCTTTTATACAAAGAAATAATCCGGGAATAATTGACAAACTAAAGAAGTTTGGGTTTGACATGAGCAAATTAATGAAGAAATACCAAGGTTTGCTCATACAGTCTTCTTGCTCCTGAATTCCCTATCTCGGGCTATACAGATGTCGTCCACTGTCCAGGTGCAGGCAGGGCACTCTTCACATGGGGAACTTATTACCTGCCTTTGAGGAAGCAGAAAAAGGTCAGAATGACCTTCTTGCACTGATCGTTTCTTAGTAACTTCAGTGCAAAACAATCTATCAGAGTGGGATGTTTTGGAATGGCTTTCCCTAAACCCCATCAAGAGGTATTTGGGAATGGCTGGAAGTGGGGGGTACTTTACTTCCAGGAAAAAAAGATACACAGTATGAATGGAAGCTTATGTGATGAGATCAAATAGATATAGAATCGCATACACACACATGCACATGCATAAACACTCATTCATACAAAATCTCCACGACTGGATTTCAGACAAGAAAGAAACAGCTAATTCTAGGGATGTGTTGCTGGAAATAGTTTCCTGATACAAATGGAGCTTTAGTAGAATCCTGAAGGATGGATAGAATTTTGAGAGATGGCAAGAAAATTGGGAAGCACTTTATGCATGGAGAATACTGTGGGTACAGGAATAATCTGAGGGAATAAAATGCATCTTTAAACTCATCTAGTTTGCACAACAAATAGGAGATATAAATAGGAAAATATGTTCCCCCTTCTGTCTTCCTTCCTTCCCTTCTTCCTTTCCTTCCTTCTGCAAAAAATTAATTACTAAGCCCCATCATGTACTAGGGTCTAAGAATACAGCTATTAAAAAGTCCTTGTTTTTGCTCTCGAAGAATTCATGGTCTAACAGTACAAACAAAAATGTGTACCATTTATTAGAGTAACTAATTTGTTATATAATTATATATATATAATATATATATTATATATTATATATATATATATGCACAGCTTGTGCTGTGGCATGGGGACAAATTTGTCAGACCATAGGTGCAGGGCACACACGAGGGAAGGTAAGATTAAATTATGATGACACTAGGTATGTAAGGACCCAGATGATCCAGTAGAAGAACTTAGAGGTGATAAAGTGGAAGGAAAGAAGAGTGCCTTAGGGATTATTAATTGGGAAATGTTGCCCATAAGAGAACTAGGATTATGGTTAATTTAGGCTCCATCTTAGTATGTGTGTATGTACACATACACACACACTCACACTAGGCTTGAATATCTACCATTGTTTTACTATTATCTCTTAAAACTATTATCACCACACATGTAGACCCCCAAATGCCTGCTTGCATACACGTGCATGTGCATACACATAAGAGATTCAACAGACTTCTGTAACCATAGTCATGCTACAAGCAGAAACTGCTGTCATGAACTGACTGAATAATGTTCAGTGACCTAAATTGGGGCTTAGAATAAATGTAGGTGTGTGCGTGTTTTAATCAAATAAAAAGTAGGACAAATACATGTGTTTCCTTTTTTTTTTTCACCAAAGCGGAGAAGCCTCTTTGTGTGTGTGTGTGCATGTATGTGTGAGTGTGTGTGCATGGCTACAAAAATAAAAATACCATTAACCTGAAAAAGAAATGAACCATAAAGTGGTTTTTTATCAAAATAGACATGAAGTGGATTAAAAATTAAACTCCAGACTGGGACGTATTTTTGTGTTCCTTTTCAATTCCCAATAATGCATTAGGATACATAGAAAAATCCCTGATGATATGTGCCATTGCCTGTCCTTATGGTAATCAAGGCGGGGATGAGAACAAAGACTTTTGTCTCAGAATTGTGCCTCCTAAGATTAACACTCAAATATAAAATAATTCCCAAGCTAGCAAACATATGTCATTTCCTGGAGAATTATGAGCAATTTCTGTGGGTTTGTATAGAAATAATTCCCATGAATATCATCATCAATATCTAGAGCTATGTAAACAAAAGCTGCCAAATTACACTTTTTCTCTAAAGTATAGTAGGATATCATACAGTGCCACTCACCATACGGGTGTCATTGAGATCATTAAACCTGAAATGGAAATGGCCTTTTGCTGGCATTTCTAAAAGGAGAGCTAAATCATCATACAGTGCCACGTTGAAAGGGGGTATTTGCCTTCTGATGCCTGAGGAAAGGATTTAGGGCACTTCCATTACCATCAGAGTGGTGGATGGTAAGACTGCCTGCATGTTTGACAATGTTTCTTTTAATATTTTAAATGAAAGAAAGAATTCACAACACACAGAATTTCAACACTATGTAGAAAAAAAAGATCCTTAAGGAATTAAATGTGAGTTTTTGAAAAGGTTGTGTAGGCAAGGAAATAAAATACTAAATTTGCAATGAGCTGATGAGACCACAGGGAAAAGGAATCTCTTGAAGCACAGCTGTCATTTTACAGGTGAAGAAACTGAGACCAAAAGGTATGTGAAGGTATGTGAACTATGACAGGACCACATAGTGAATCCAGTCTTCTTTCTGCTATACCTGACTGTCCAACAAGCAACAAGTACAGAGAAGGGATATTATACAGCCAAATTTCAGATATAACATAATTTTTTCCCCCAAGTCATGCAGATACTACCTTTTTTTTTTTTTTTTTTTTTATTTGCTAGGACACCTAGAATCAATTTCTGGTTTAAATAGAAATTTGACCCACTTTTGTGTCTTAGTATGTATACATTATTTCATATTATAACAAATTCATTTTTTCTAAATTTGATATTTGTGGCTTTGCAGCAAGGGGCAATGTCATATCATACCACCCAGCACATCAAACAACCTGGCCTTTTGTAGCCATTGCTTCGTTTGCTATGTCTGTGGTTTCCTATCACTTTATTTTTATTGCAGAGACCCCAGCCTCTGTGACCACTTTCCTAGCATCCAACCCTTACGGGTCTATCTGAGCACAGATAGAGTCTCCTCTCCCTGATGCAATCATTACTATATACATCTCATCCCTCTTTTAGTCACCTCCCTTCTGCATTGTCCACATCATGGGCCTCTCTTGTCAGGGCCTTTATCACCCCTCATGGCAGGAAGACAGTTTAGCGCCCTTCATTTCACCAAATCTAACATCCTCTCCCAAATTTATCTTCATTCACAACGATCATCAACCTCTTAAATATATTTTTTTCTTATATTTACTGCTCTCAGAGAACCTCATAGACTTCTGTTATTATGTGCTATCCCCCAACCAGTACCTGTCTTTTGCCACAAATGTTCACCTTTTTGACAATAAAATAATCTAATAAATGTATAGGTTTTGATGGACAACAGTATTAGCAGTCTCTGGGTCTGCTTCTACACTCCCCTAAAGCCTTCTGAACACAGTGCCTTCAAACAAAGGAATGGACCTTATTAAATGTCCTTCAGAAGGATAATATCTTTCAGAAAAGGAAAGGACTATTGAGGGGTACAGTTTTGGCAGCTGGGTTTAGCAATACACCTCAAATCATAACAGAAGGCATCAGACACTCCATCTTGACATAGGAGTGATAATTCTGTGGAGTCATTTGGGATGAGAAAGTTCATTTTGAGCAAGCAAGTGATGAAATATCTTGAAGCATTTAATTTTAATTCACATTTCCTTATTTAGAAAAACAAATTATTTACAAAAAAAATAAAATGAAACAAACCCTTATTATAATGGACTATGCTGTCAGAATTTTAGTTATGACAAGGCTATTCATAACTTTCTGGAAAAACAAACAAACAAACATAAAAGAAAAATTAGAAATTATCCCAGATATAAACTCTCTATTCAGATAAAAGCCATAATGGCTTATTATATACTTGCTTTCTAACTGACATTTGGTTACAGTCTTGGCTCTGTTTGTTTTTGTTTTGTTTTTTTTTATTTTTTTCACTTTGTGACCTTGGTCAGTGTTTTCAATTTCTTTAAACCTATATTTCTTTATTTGCAAAATGGGGGAGGGGTGAGAAAGGGCATCTGCCTTTAGATTATTATGAGGATTAAATTAGATAACATTTCTAAAGTAGTTAAGCACCCTGGCACATTATAGCCACTTAATAAATGGAGATTTTATTCCATTTTAGGTATGAGATTGTCCTTTAAAAGTAATAATGTAATCACTAATAACAATCTGATTTTGGACTTCAGGAGATAAATCCACATTTATGAAACTGAAAAGGAGAATTTCCAGGGAAAGAATAGAATTTTCCCTTAAAACACTTTTTTCCCCTTCTTTAGAAATGGGTATTGCATAGCTGTATTGAGCATTCACCTCCTATTATTTAAAACAATGTTTGATTGGATTTAAACTATCATTGGACATCTTCTCAAAGGACAATCCAAACTCTTCAATTATCTTTTTCACATACATCTCAAAAGGTATTTTGAGTAACTGAAAGGCCATAATTCTTTTTCCCTGAAGTTTTGAATTCCATCTGATGAAGTTATTACGCTTTGTGGAATAGAACCATGTCACAGAAACAATAGCTTGCATTAACCTCTTATTGCCTTCAGTCAGGTTCTTTCTTTTGCTTCATAAAAGTTAATTTAATGCTTTTGAAAGAAGCAAGATTGGCAGGGATAGAGAATTAAGGTCTACGTCACAAAATAGGTACTGACAAGAATAAGTCACAATATTCTTGAAATTGTTGGCTATTACAGAATCTCAAATGCTTAGGAAGGACTGCCTTAAAGGAGTGGTAGTAATTGAGTCTTCCTGGTCCATTCAGCTCATGGACACATCCTAGGGATGATAATTAGAGCTATTCAACATGGTGAGTGTTGGTTTTCAATTAAAAAAAAAATTACTCTCATCTTCTCTGGGATACACTGTGTAGCCAAGATTGGAATCACTTGTGTGACATTACGTGGAGGAAAGGGTTTTTTCAGGACAATTACAGTCAAAAGTTTCAAAATGTAGAACTCCAGTCTAAAATCATTTTTTTTTTATTAAAAAATTACTAGGTAGCTACTATCTGCCATTTTTCCCTTTAGGCATTGGAGATAAGACAGGTATAATTCCTACTTTCATAGCGTTTAATGGAAAGGGGGAGAGATGTGAAACAAACATACAGAAACTTGAAAGATAACTTCAGACCCACAACTGGCCTTATGGCCATATGACCTGTGCAGTTTAAGGCTCCATTTAAGTTGGTTTAAGGCTCAGCTACTGGCTTCCTGAAATTCTTAGTAATATATATGTTTTTTTTTAAACAAGAGCCTGCATTTTAATTTCCATCACTGGACTGTTAATTATGTAGCCGGTCTTGCTCAGATAGTAGTAACTAATATAAAGGAAATAAAATCATGAGACAGAGAAAGAGAGGGGTCATGAGTCACAAAACTACTTTAGAAAGAAGTAAAAAAAGACCTTTCTGATGAGGTAATTTATGAGCCATGAATTACAGTATTTTGTAAATTAGTGGACTTCATACACTGACAGGAGACTAAATTTATTTACTCAAATTCAACAAATACTGATTTAACACCACTGCTGTGCAATAAGCCACCAGATTACTCTTTAAGCAAAAATAGGACACAGTTCCTGTCCCCAGTAAATGTGAAGTAAAAATAAATAAATAAATAAAGTACACAGGTAATTCTCCATACGCTTTTTAAGAGAGACATTTAGGGACACGAGGATTCCAGAAGTGGAAGATATTACAGAAGCTTTGGAACAGTAAGAGTAGCCCTGGAGAGCAAGAGAGGTAGAGTATCTCTCTGCCACAGTTTAGTAGGGTGGGAGGAGTAAGATGACTTCTTTTCCAGGCAGAGGAAACAGCCTTACTGAAGTCTCAGAAGACAAGCATATTGCCTATGAGGGCAACAGTGAATAAGTGTAGCTACCATATAGGATGAAAGTAGGAAAGCATTAAAACCAAAACAAACAAAAAAACCCATTTGAGTGCATTCTTATCTCCTTTTTTTTTTCACTTTCATCTAATAAACTGCTAAATCTTATTGATTCTGTCTTCTAAATATCTCAGGTGCACTATTTCTAGTAACTTGTTTCTCTGTCTTCAATTAAGCCTTTTTTTCCAGATCAGTTCTCCTCTCTGCAATCAGAGGACTCCTTTTAAAATGAAAATCTGATCATACCACTATCGGAATTGAAATATTTCAATACAGTGAATAAGGCTTGATTCTGAAATCAGGCCTAACAGGAGTTGAATCTTAGCTGCCCTACTTACTCTGTGCTATCCTGTTGTTGTTTTGTTTTGTTTTGTTTTGTTTTTTTGTAAGTTCTATGTCCAATGTGGGGCTTGAACTCATGGCCCTGAGTTCAAAAGTCATATGTTCTACCAACTGAGCCAGCCAGGTGCCCTCAAACTGTGTCATGTTAATGAAGTTCATAGACTGTCTGGTCTTCAGTTTCCTCATGGGTGGTTATGCTAATTCAATAAAATAAAGTACACTGTCTGATTAACACAGAGAGCATTCAGTAAATGTAACTGGTGTCAAGATAAAGTCAAATTCCTTCCTGTGGGATTAAGACCTGTAAGTGAGCCTTTCTCTAGCTTTCTCTCTAGTGTCATCCCCTGGCTTATTCTTTATTTCCAAAATATTCAGCTGCATGACATGTTCTCCCTTGTTTCCAGGACAGTAACATGCTATGCTTTCTCTGAATAATTCTCTTTCATTACCTATTTGTCTTATTCCTTCATCTATTGATGTTACTCTCATTTGCTAAGCATGAAAACTCAGACCCCGATTGCTCCTAAGACTTCTTCAAAGTCACACTGAGTAGAACCCAGCCTTAAGCCCATTTGTATTGGTTCAAATCCTGTGCTCATTTTCCTGTACTCACTGCCTCACAAATGTCAGGTATTCTCTGGGGAAAGATTTTTTTTTTCCTCACTACAATTATTCTCAAAATACACACTGTCTTCTGCCTTTACCGTTTACTGTCCTCTTCCTTTGATTGAAAATTGATATTGGTTTCTACTAACTGCTTATTTATGTCAACTAAAATCAGAAAGCAGAAAAAGAAATGTATGAACAAAAGTCTGACATACCCCACCTTTTCCAAGAATAATTTTCAGTCTTTGAGTTAATGGGCTATTACCCCATTCTTTGGAGGGAACTTGAAGCATTGATTTTCAAGTATCAGCCATAAACTTGGTACTACAGAAGTGGCACTGTCATTTTTAGAATATTTAGGGAAAGCTACCACAGATAGAAATGTAAATGGAATGTTAGTTTATTTGGTGAAATCAGTTTTAATCTTAAAGTCTGGCTAATGTAAATTCAGATTGTTATAGATTCACTCCATAAACATCAATAATTTTCCATTATGTTAAAATCAATCTCAGTTTCACATTCAAACAACAGTTTCAAGTAAAAACCTTAGAGGTTTGTATTCTCCTAAAAATGTTATTATTTTGGGTCACTGCAAAAATAGCTGCATGTTCCTATAAGGAAAGTACAATTTAGCTTTGATGTTCCATTCCTAGAAAAAAAAAAAGCAAGTTCATACCTCCTAGAAATATCCAATCATGCTTTCTAATTGTCCAAAACAAGCGATTTACACGTAGAGACAAGAAAGGAAAGGAGAGGAAAGGAGAGGAAAGGAGAGAAGGAAAGAAGGAAGGAAGGAAAGGAGAACAAGAAAGAGAGAAGGAAAGAAAGAAAGAAAGAAAGAAAGAAAGAAAGAAAGAAAGAAAGAAAGAAAGACACTTAGAAACAAGAAAGTAAAGAAAGGAAAGGGGAGGAGAGGAGAGGAGAGGAAAGAAGAAAGAAAGAAAGAAAGAAAGAAAGAAAGAAAGAAAGAAAGAAAGAAAGAAACTTAGAGAACAAAGGAAAGAAAGGAGAGGAGAGGAGAGGAAAGGAGAGGTAGAGGTGGGGAGGGGAGGGAAGAGGTGGGGAGGGGAGGGGAGAGGTGAGAAGAGGAAAGGAGAGGAGAAGGGAGGGGAGGGGAGGAGAGGAGAGGAGAGGAGAAGAGAGAAGGAAAGAAGGAAGGAAGGAAAGAAGAAAGAAAGAAAGAAAGAAAGAAAGAAAGAAAGAAAGAAAGAAAGAAAGAAAGAAAGAAAGAAAGAAAGAAAGAAAGAAAAAAAGAATCTTGAGGGAAAACTGCCTGAAAGTGGTATATGTTTACAGCGCAATGTGATATGCTTCTCAATCTTAAACAGAGTTGAATTTAGGTCATTTGACCTCTGCAAAACCCAAGTTTTCTCATCTATAAAATAAGAACAACGGTGTCAACCTTGCCCACTCTTCAGAATTTGTCTGAGGATTAAATGAAATAGCCAGCGTGAAAGCACTTTGAACATATATTTATGAATCAAATGTAATGTGACATAATTTCATGCTGGGAAAGACACATAAACCCTTCAACTCTCTTTCAAGTGGTAGAAAAAAATCACTTAGGTCCCCTCGCAGATTGTCACTTGAATTTTTTGTCTCATCTGGAATGTTTTTCTCTCCCCCAAAATTTTTAGATAAAAATCATTTCATCCATGAAATGTTTTCTAAGATCTACAGCCCTTGCTTACCTCTCTTTCTAATCTAAAACACTTACCTCAAATTTATGTAAGAGAACTATTGCAAATTCATCCCATGAGTGTCAGTCTTGCTACTTCTCGTTGGCAAGTCCTTTAAGACAGAACTAGTCTCACGTTGCCTCCAGGTGCCTGGAACTCTGCTGAGCACAAAGGGCATGCTCAATACTGATGTGCTGAATGGATTCATTCACCCCTTGGGAAGGCTGGCTGGTTTTTCTATTTAACCATTTTGCTGATTATTCATAGGATGTTATTTGTTCTGTCTACAAAGAATCTAGCCTAGAATTAGGCATGTGGAGATTAACTGGTATAGGAGAACAGGCATATTTCACTGGTTGTATAATTGTTCAAGGTTCCCTTGCACTTTTCACTTTTGACAGTAAGAGCATGTATCTAATAATCAATCGACTCTGGCATTAGTCTGACGTAGGTTAATGTCTGACATTTTCTTGTTATAAACCATGCAACTGCTGAAAGTTACCTATCTTGTGCCTCAATATTCTTATCTGTAAAATAGGGATGCTATTAAAAATAGTGCATATACTATTGGCTATAAGTGTATTAATGTCTGTATCAGAGGGTACTTCAGCAACTCATTCATTTATTCACTTGCTGGGTATACAGAGATGGATTAAATATAGCCCTTATTTTTGAGGTCTAAAAATAAGATCAGGGCTGCAATTTGATCAGTACTAATGAAAGTATGTTTGACCCAGACTGATATAGGAATACAGGGGAAGAAATGATAATTTTCCATGGAACAGGCAAAAAGAGATATGACAGAAAAGCCATTTGATTTGGATGCTTACTTAATAAGCAAAATTGTTCTAGTAAGTAGAAAGAATGTGATGGAGAAGAAAAGAAATTTCCAGATAAGCAACTGATGGATACTAGGTCTTGGCTTTGTAGAATGGTTTGTGTAAAAATCTAATGAGGTGAGATGAAGATACTATAAGAAGACTTCATTACAAAACTGGGTAAGCCTGGAATTATGAATTTTCTAATTTTTTTTAATGTTCATTTTTGAGAGAGAAACAGAGCACAAGCAGAGGAGGGGCAGAGAGAAGGAGATATAGAATCTGAAGCAGGCTGCAGGCTCCACACTGTCAGCACAGAGACCAACGCGGAGCTCGAGCTAACGAACCGCAAGATCATGACCTGAGCTGAAGTCGGACGCTTAGCCAACGGAGCCACCCAGGCGCCCCCCTGGGTTTATGAGTTCTAAAGATAGGCCCTTTTACTACACAGACATGTAATATATCTACACACATGTGCATATATATGGCCAAATACTGCTTTTATCATTCATCTCTAACATAATGGCATGCACATTGAAAATGAAAACTTAGTTTCATTGTAAAAACAGAGTAAAATATTGAGACAATTAGAAACTATCAGATTTAATCAAGCTATTCCTAAACAATAAAATAGGGATAGTAGTTGGTTTTAAGTTAGCTTATCTAGTTGTCTACTTGTATTTAGTTGATATGCCAAAAGTTATTCTAATGATTCTTCAATATTTATAAGTTCCTTGATAGGTGAAAATTCATATATTGAGAAATAAAAACCAAAGGAGAATCAGTTCCATTAAACTTAAAAGGTTCAAGAAACCTATAATTCTGCTTAGAAATGAATATAAAAAGAGAAAAGCCCAGGGGTGCCTGGGTCGTTAGGTCGGTTGAGCCTCCAACTTCAGCTCAGGTCATGATCTCACAGTTAAGTTCAAGCACCCTATTGAGCCTGCATATGCTCTGATCCACTCTCTGCCCCTCCCCAACTTGTGTGCGCACATGCTCTTTCTCTGTCTCTCAAAAATAAATGTATTTTAAAAAGCCGAATATGTATATTGTTTAAAAACTCTTAATTTTTTTTCTTTTTTTTCTTTTTTTTTGAATGTGGAGGGGAAGGGTCAGAGGGAGAAGGAGAGAGAGAATCCCAAGCAGGCTCCACGTTCAGCATGAAGCTTGACTCAGGGTTCAGTCCCATGATCCTGAGATCATGACCTGAGCTGATATCAAGTGTCAGGCGGTCAGCCAACTGAGCCACTCAGGCACTCCTAAAAACTCTGAAAAAGCAGTGTATCACCCTTTGTCTCTTCACGGCTTTGGTGGTATAACAAATATAAAACACAATTTATGAGTTACTGGAATATGTCAAGGATTTTTTATGGATAGACCTACATTGGCGTAAATAGTAACTTATTGCCACAGATAAGTTCATTAACAGTAAAGAACACTTTATAGAGATGACTGTAGGAAAATAAAACAACTTCACAGATGTTTGTATTTGAAAGTAATAAAAGACTTTTAATAAAATTTACATTAAAGAAGTGTTTCATGGGTGAAAAAAGCATTTTGCTTTTCTTTACCAACAACATGAAGTTATAAATATCACCAAAGAAAATATGTTATTAAAATACTCCTAATTGTATATTATGCATCACAGATATAAGGCCTTCATATGTAACATATAAATGTTGATGGTAAGAGAAAGGAATAACTTAAAAAAATTAAAAAAAAACATTTTTCTTGTAGTAAATCTGACCACACCAGGTTAATTTTTCTTTTAAAATAAGTTTAGGTTAATGACTATAAAACCTTGTAATACAGAATGTGAATTTATATGTAAAATTCAAAGAGCAGTTACATTTCTCCTCACCCAGTTGAGCCAAAAGTGATCAGCAGTGTAATCACTATTATGTTCAATAATATTATAGAAAATAATTCCAATTTTTATTAGTCACAAACATAATAAAAGATCAACTGATATTTAGTAGATGTGACATGTGAACTATTTTCATTTACAGCACTATTAGCTTTACTTAATGAACAAAAGTTTAGTAAAGTTTTTTTTAATATGAAGCATATTTCTTCGTTGTTGAAATTGAGGAATAAAAAAATTTCTGTTTTGTGGGCAACTAGCTAGTACTACCTCCCATGTTTGTTATTATGATAGGTTTTATCACATTTTTGCGATGGCTTTTAATGAGTACTTCTAGACCACTGTCATATTTTAAAGTACCAACTTTGAACTTTGGCCACATATATCAGAAGTTTTACATATATGAATAACTTTGATCTAGGAATTATATTAGGCTGTAACAAGATGGGTCACCTGGGTGGCTCAATCAGTTGAGTGACCGACTTTGGCTCAGGTCATGATCTCATGGTTCATGAGTTCGACCCCTGCATTGGCCTCTGTGCTGACAGCTCAGAGCCTGGAGCCTGATTCAGATTGTGGATCTCCTTTGCTCTCTGCCCCTCCCCCACTCATGCTCTCTCTCTGTCTCAAAATTAATAAACATGAAAAAATTAATAAAAGGATATAACCAAATAATGCAAATATGTACATATACTAATGTTCAAGTTCATGGTTAATTTTTATTACTGAGACCTGAAAACAAGCAAGTATGTATCAAGAGGAGACTGAACAAATAAAGTAGGCAACACCACATAGTGCACACAGCATATAGTGACATGCCACATAGCCACTAAAATAATGACATGGCTCAGTATTTATGACATGGCGGGATGCCGATGACATATTAAGGAAAAAATCAGTATATCAAATTATAGTGATTTTATTTGCATATTTATACATTTGTACATATAAAATCCTCTTCCATAGATGCACATAGTTTGGTGAAATATGCAATGAATGCTTGAAGTGTTCTTTTTCTCTCAGTGGTCTAAGTTTTGTGATCTCTCTTAATAATTTTATGCATTGCTAAGGCTGCAATTTGGTAATATGTACACTTTCTTCAAATACTTTACTTCTACCTATCAGAAAACTGCCATATTTAATAGACAATTGTATTTTTGTAAATACACAATTTATGCTGCCCAAACAGGTGATGATACTGTCTAAAACTGTCCTATGGATAACCTCACAGTCATACACAGTGGCTCATTCATTATTATGCCTTTAAAAAGTAATAAATATACTCTTCTATGATAAAAACACTTTTAATCTAAAAAGAAATTATCCCTAAGTAGTATGTCTTTTCCTTGTAAAATTAAAAAAAAAATGTAATGTTTATTCAGTTTTGAAAGACAGTGTGAGTGGGGAGGGGCAGAGAGAGGGTAGATACACAATCTAGAGCAGGCCCCAGGCTCTGAGCTATCAGCGCAGAGCCTGACATGGGGCTCAAACTCACAAACCATGAGATCATGACCTGAGCCGAAGTTGGTCGCTTAACCTACTGAGACACCCAGGTGTCCCTTCCTTGTAAAAATTTTTTACAACAGTTGATGTAAAATATAAGCAAATACTAAACATGTGAATAATGTTGAAATAATAATAAAGCATTAACTATATAATTCTCAATCTTTTCCCTCTTCCTGTTAGGAATCAGAAGAAAAACTCTAAGACTGAGGAAGCCACAAAATATATCTGAACATGAGTAGCTAAAATTTGAATTGTTTAAAATGTCATTGTGTGCCTCACCTATGATACTACCAATTTCAAATGACACAAAAATGTTTTCTCATTCTTTGTTCTGGGTCAAAGATAATTGGAGCTCAGGAATACAACCCACACCTCTGGCTCAGCAATACACCGCTTGGGATTAAATGTTCTTTTTCATATAGGTTTTTGTCACATCATTTTATATTGAACATTGAACTGGCTAAAAGATGAAAATGATGCTAATGTAAAGAACACATAAACACAATCAGTTGTACTCTTATTAAAAGTTTCACTTGATAATGCAGGTAATAGGATTTGACTCTGGCCACCCAGCCATCCTGGAACATTCTTGGCACACGGCTAATCTAGGTCTATTGGAAAGAATGAACAACCAAAGAAGAATGTAGAGGACACCAGTGTCAAGGCAGAAGATAAACAGTGGAGAATGTGAAAAAATAATGAAAGCTTTTAACAATTAAAAACAAGCACTTAAATCACCTGTTTGGGAATAACTTGTGCAAATATTTATTGAGCAGGTAAGAGGTGCTTGTTGCTGTGCTGATAGTTTTGTATACATTGTTTTGTTTCATATTCAAAAGTGTATGAGATAAGTTTACTTATTATCGTCATCTTCCAGGAGAGAAAACTAAGGCACAAAGTGCATAAGTAGTTTGTCCCAGGTCACAGAGCTAAGTTGTCAGTTTTGCACGATTACAGATCCTTGGTTCTTAACCACTGCACTACTGTGAACAATATGAGTTGAATCATTTCTGTTTCTAGCCATGATACAATTGTTTATAACAAAAACAGTCTACTGCTTAGAACTACTAGAAAATCTATATAAAAAATACACACATACAAGAAAGTATCTTCTTGAAAGTACTGAAGAGCTCTGAGTTTGTTAGGACTTTATGGGCCAACATCCTGGAGAAAAGAGAAGCCAATTTTGGTAAGACACATAGACCTTACAGCGTGCCTAGGTGGCTCAGTCAGTTAAGCATCTGACTTTAGCTTAGGTCATGGTCTCACAGTTTGTGAGTTCAAGCCCCACGTCAGACTCTGTGCTGACAGCTCAGAGGCTGGAGCCTACTTTGGACTCTGTCTGTCTGTCTGTCTCTCTCTCTCTCTCTCTGGCCCTTTGTGCTCATACTCTGTATCTCTCTCCTTCAAAAATAAATAAAATTAAAAAAAAAATATATATATATATATATATATATATATATATATATATATATATATTAAAAATGACACATGCCTTAGGACATTTGCTAATTTCTAAGAAGCTACTTGCTGGAGACAGATACTGCAAACTATAGAAACTAGCAGAGATTTCTACAATGTCCAACAGCCAGGGAGACAAAACTTAGCATTTATATCAAACAAGGTAGCTCTTAATTCAGGAGCCAAGGTTGTAAAGGGAAAAAAGAAAAAAGAGGAGTTATCCCTGTACTCTGAGACAGTTTTCCTTTTGAGGCCTTTTCAGTTCTTAACCTTTACAAGGCAAGGGGCTAAGAAGCCAAACAAATAAGCAGCAGGAAAGCTGAATGGAACTGTTGGTAGCTTTACATTATTAATAAGATAAAAACTGGATTTGAGATGCCATTAAGATAAGAACCCTGGGGTATCTGTGTGGCTCAGTTGGTTAAGTGTCACACTTTTGATTTAGGCTCAGGTCATGATCTCATGGTTTGTGGGACTGAGCCTCACTTTGGGCTCTGCACTGAGTGTGTGGAGCCTGCTTGGGTTTCTCTCTCTGCCCCTCCCTTCCTCCCTCCCTCCCTCCCTCCCTCCCTCCCTCCCTCTTTCTTTCAAAACAAATAAACTTAGATATATATACAAGATCAGCACCCTGAATTTTAGTTTGGGTCCCCCTAGAGTATACTTCAAAGTAAAGAAGAATCAGAGATAAACTGAACCCCAACCACTAGTCTGTGCAGATTTTTTCCTACTACACTTGCCTACTGAAGATAGAGCAAATCCTCTCTGTATCTTCCATAACTTTTTTACACATGTCCAATGTAATGCACTGAATATTTGTGTCCCCCACCCCCAATTCATATTTTTATTGCCTAAAGCCCAATGTAATGAGTGGAGTTGGGGCCTTTGGGAGATAATCGGGTTTAGATGAGAGTATAAGGGTAGAGGCCCCAGGATGAGATTAGTATCCTTATAAGAAGAGGAAGAGAGACCAGAGCTGTTTGTCTCTACCTTAGGAGGACATAGCAAAAAAGAAGTCCCCTGAGGAAGAGAGCCCTCAGCAAGGAACTAAGTTGACACCTTGATCTTAGACTACCCAGGCTTCAGAACTGTGAAATTAATTCCTATTGCTTAAGCCACCCAGTCTATGATATTTTCTTAGGGTAGCCCAAGATGATTTATACATGCTGTCTTAAATCAAATATCACTGGGTGTATCAAGGGAAAAAAGCATAAAGATAGACTAGAAATAGACTCATAAGTCATCTAGATACTGAAATTTTAACATATATACTTAAAATAAATATAATTAAAATGTTCAAGATGACAATAAAGAGAATTGCATCAGAGAAATGGAAACTATGATAGATAATCCAATAAAATTCTTAAACATAAAAAAATGCAATAACTAAAATTAAGAGCTCAACATATTGGTTGAATGACAGACTGGATTGGACAGAAGAGGGGATAGGTGATTCAAAAGATAAGTCAGTAGAAAATATCCTGATTTATGTACAGAGGAAAAAAGGATGGAAAAATAGAGAGGAAAATAAAAGAGACACACGAGACACAATGAAAAGGTCTAACACACTTATAATCAGAATCTAGGGCGGTGTATACCGCATGCACAACTCAGTTCTCCCCCTCAGTACTAATATACTCATTCTCCCAGGTTCTGGAAGTGTTGGCAACCCAAGCCTCTTAGCTAAATCCTGCTCCAGAAACTTCCCTCAGTTAAAGAGACATACCCTGCTGAAGGTCATTCCTACTCTCTGAAGGCTGGCTAATGGAAAGGCATAAATGTCTGGCCCACATGAAAGGACATCCCAGCTGTAGAGGTCCCCATGGAATTGGTTGAGGGTTTTGCTGCCACTCACCACAGCTCTACTCCTTCCTCTATGCCCACACAGATGCTGGTTCCCCAGATCCTCATTTCAGAGTCTGTTTCCTGGGGAACTTGTTCCAAGACATTGGGAACCAAGAATGTTCCAGGAAAGCAGACACCAAAACAATATCTGGGAGGTGAATCACCTACCAACTAGCTGCAGTGAAAAATCCATCACTAGTAGAAGGTAAAGTACAAAGTAGCCATGGCAAGCTGTCACAAAGAAATTGTTCACTGTAGTGAACTGGGATGGGACGTCAGTAGAAAAGAATGCCATCACTAGTACAGTAGCTCAGGATGTTGAGAATTAGAGGAAGTACTAATTATAAAGACAGTAGGACCAGAAGGCTTTGCTAAGTAGCAACAAGGTCATGCAGAAAAATAAAACATGGACTGAGGATGATTAATCACCAGTTAATCAAAGGTGAAAGTCAGAGGCCTTCATATGATTATTTATCTGGTCTAAAGGATCTCTGGTAAAGTATTGTAATTAAATAGTGGGTTTATCAAGGTCATTATATACAAAGTCAATATAAAAATTTGTGTTTCTACTTAGCAGCAAAAAGAAAACATTCAAGAAACAAAATATATGTACATTTTATTATACATATAATGACCTATATATTATGTATTTAATGGTAGATCAGCTGCAGAGATGGCCACCAATAATTTCTTCATTCCTGTCTGCATATGCCACTCTGTCCATCAAAGATTAGACTCTCCCCTCCACTTGAATCTCAGCTGGATCTGTGACTTGGTTTGACCAACAGAATGTGGCAGAGGTGTCTTACATGATTTCAAATTTAAGCCTTACAAGTCTCACTATTGTACTTCCTCTTGGATGTAAGCTACCAAGGATAGAAGTTTGGTCTAAACTGCCTTATGATGACAGACTACATGGAAAGAGTGAGAGACCATGTAGAGGATAATCAATGTTCTCCAAAGGACAGCCAGCATGTAGGCCCCAGTGAGGTCATCCTCATCTCAGAAAAACCACAGCAGTTAACATCTGGAGGAAAGAGAACCAAATATGCCAGGCCAGCAGGAAGTCCTGACTTACAGAATCCTGAGCAATAAAATGGCTGTTTTATAAGTCACTACATTTGTGTGAATGTGTGCACATGTACTGTATACATATGATATCAGTGGAACAGAATAGAGGTCAGAAACTACCCTCACAATGTGAAAGCAAGTATAGGTAAGAGCCAAATGTGGCATAAATTTAAGTTAATAAATTTTGTATTTGGAATTATATTTAACAGTAATGCAGATAAGATTTTTAGCAAAGAAAGATTCCTGGAGTATTTCCCCACATAAATTCAATTACATTTGGTTAGAAAAATCATTATCTTGAACCAATAGTAAAACTTGAGTGTCTTATTTTAGAAGAAGATATAAAAAATCATATTGAGTTATTTTTATGCAATACTAATGGAAACATGGAAACACACACACACACACACCCCAAAGAAAACTAAAACAGAGAGACTGAAAGACAGAAGGAGCAAATTGTATATGTCATGTATTATCTGAACTACTTTAATCATGAAGCAGTGTTCATTGAATTAATTCTGAATCAAAAGGAGAGAGTAAATGGGATGAGAAATATAGCAATCTAGGATTAGAAAAAAAGAAGGCTTTCAGGCAGACACTGACTTACCGTTTCTGAGGCAGGTCAGTTTCTAATGTATATAGTCAACTGACCACATGTTTGGCCACTTTTCCTTTAAGGCTAAACTTTACTTGCCTAGTTAACATGGTGAGGCAAAAGGCCTAAAAGACAAACTTACAATGTTTTAAAAAATTATTCCTTAACACTGGGTGAATTTATTATTATTTGTAGCCCAATACCTCAGTTTGAAAAAGGGAAATATTGATCCTACAAGAAAGGGCATAATTTTATGATTTACTGAAGAGCTTTTTTATTTACTTTGAAGCTCTCTCGGAGGATCTTCTGTTCTTTTGAATAATGCTGAAAAATAAACCCAACAGCACAGACCCATGCCTCTGCCTGAGGGGGAAATGCTTTGTTCAAATAAAAATTAGCTATCATATTTAGGATTTCATAATACTAGGTAATATGTATGGAATTTCTAAAGTATCCTTTAATGAATCATGAAGCTCCTTTAATACCTAAGAAAAGAATAAGCCTTCAAACATTTCAAAGAATCAATTTAATTTGATTTCTTATATTTCCTGTGGCATAACAAAGAAAGGATTACAGCTAACAGTGAAGAGAGAAAGTGGAGTTTTAGCAGGATCAGGAAATCACTATAATTCCACAATTTTAGACAATGCTTTGCTTTCAAATATTCACTAAGGGCATCCCTCAGTTTCAGAGGCAATTGAAACAGTCACCAGAGTAGAATCAGAGGAACATAATACGTGTTTGTGGGCAGGCAGAAGCATGTGTGTGTGTGTGTGTGTGTGTGTGTGTGTGTGTGTGTTGGGGAGAACTCACAAAAGATAAGATGAGGCAGGGGCATGGGGAAAAAGAGCAAAATGGAGAAAGACAAAGAAAACAGAAAACAAACACATGCTTGATCCTTAGAGATGCATTGCATTGCCAGGCATCTTACTGACGTGTTTTTTGAAGGACTTCAGATGCCTATATGCTTAAAGCAAGTTTGAATCTCAGCAGGCACAAGCTTATTGAAGCTTATTGAATTGTTGATCCTGGATCAGCAGGAAATCAGTTTTCTTTTCAGAACTGAGCTGAAGCATGCACGTAAAGGTGGATCAGAATTATGTTGAACATTTTCAAGGGGTAAAACAGAACCACTTTTCAGAAAACTGGTTTAGTTTAAGGTGACTTTTTACTAAAAAGGCTTATGCACATAGGTTACTAATTCAAAGAAACAAAAGAGGGACTCATAATAGTTGCTTGTTTTGTTTGGTTTCACTTAAAAAAAAAGAATCCCCCAAAGTGGGAGATGTACATATTATGAGTATAACTGTGGTTTTGATTTGGAATTCTTTCCCCAATCCAGGAGAAATTACCAGTGACAAAATTTCTTTCTTTATTATCAAACACTGCACCTGTCATATTTCCCCTGTATTGCCCATTAATGTTGAGAGTTAGTGAAAATTGAAAGCATTATATGTGTTATTCTCTGAGACAAGATTCACAATGATCTCTCACAAAAAATATTTTCAAAGTCACAGACAACTTTCTTCTTGATTACTACTGAATATTTACAAGAGGCAAAAGAAAAGTATGCCTTTTAAATTTAATTTTTTTTCCTTTTTAATTTTAGTACTAAAATCTCCACTGCATTTGAGCCAAATATCAAGTCCCAAAATGAAAACTTCTTCCTGGAAATTTTAATATCAAACAAAGTTGAATCTGGTGGAAGCAAATTCCCACCATTCTCAACAATCTCATTTGGAAAAATGTTTGATTACTTTTATCTAATAAGCTCAAAAAGTATTTCACATTATTTTTTGACATGGGTCAGCTAGAGAAATCACTACACTTCTGCATATACTCAAACTATACTCTCCAGAACACAGTCAACAGTTGGCTTTGTATATTGAAACATGGGTCTAGTAGTAAGAACTGGCACAACACGAACATGGATTAAGCATTCCAAATTAATTTTTATACACATACTGCCTAGACTTCTGTGAACTTCTTTACTAATAAAGAAAAAAAAATAATCCTAGGGCCCCTGCTTTCAAAATAGTTTCTCTAAAAATAATGTTAATCATTAACATTTTATTTGGGTTACTCCATTGGCTTTGGTCTCAGTAACTGTCATTGTTGTAATCCAAAGGCAGATTGTATATTCTCATCAGACTAGTCCCTGTTCTCATTAGAATTCAATAATAATATGTTTCTTCACAGAATTTCTTGCCACTGAAAAAAAGAGAATGTTAAAAGACACTTGAAAAAATATTTAGTTTATATTATGGAGTAGTGAAAAGTCATAATTAGATGTAGAGGACTTTAACCTTCTTAAACTACTTCCTTGGAAATCTGTCAAATTTTGGGCTTTGCTTTATAGGAGTGCTTGGTGGATTGACTGATTGATTGATTGATATATTTATTAGTAGTCTCAAATGGCTAAGAATCTGGTTCACTACACTTCATCATCTTTGGTCAAAGTATATAGACGACTTTTTTTTTTTTTTTTTTTTTGGGACAGAGAGAGACAGAGCATGAACGGGGGAGGGGCAGAGAGAGAGGGAGACACAGAATCGGAAACAGGCTCCAGGCTCCGAGCCATCAGCCCAGAGCCTGACGCGGGGCTCGAACTCACGGACCGCGAGATCGTGACCTGGCTGAAGTCGGACGCTTAACCGACTGCGCCACCCAGGCGCCCCAAGACGACTTTTTAAAAAAGGTTTATTTATTTATTTTGTGAGAGACAGAAAGAGAGAGTGTGTGTGCATGTGAGCAGGGGAGGGGCAGAGAGAGAGAGGGATAGAGAGAATCCCAAGCAGGCTCTGCACCATCAGCCCAGAGCTGGACATGACACTTCATCCCATGAACTATGAGACTATGACCTGGTCTGAATCAAGAGTTGGTTGCTCAACCTCCTGAACCACCGAGGAGCCCCTAGACTATTTTCATTAAACTTTTCAAGTGTCTTTAACAATTTTTTCCAGCAAGTACATGAAAGAAGAAAATGCACATAATAAATCATGATTATCTTTGAATTTTTAGTTATAAAATATGTATATAATATTAATATTAATTAAAATTAATTTTAATATTAATATTCAGGTTTCATCACACTTGAGATCAATGATTAGCAAAATGAAAATAATTTCTTCCTATTAGATTTATTTTTAGAATTGTGAAATTTCACATAAAATTCAGAGTTTGAGCCTTTCTTAATAATCAGGAAGTGACAATAAAAGCCCATTGTCCTTACCTAGCAAAGGCGGGACAGAGGTGAGAAGGGCAAACGTGTGGACAGCGCATTTGGTTTGCTACAGTTGTCACCAGTCCCTGGGGTCTCAGTTCTCTCCGCACATCATTGATATTACCTAGCTATCCTTAGCATTTGGGCATGGGGAATATGATGCAAAAATTGTGTTTTCATAATCTAGCTGCATTTTATCTCATTTCTGCACAATCCACTTCCTGCAGGTATATACCTTGAAAGCATCTTGCTTATCCATACTTCTGCTCCTGACTTCCTAATCCTCCTAGCACTTAACCAGGAATAATCTAAAACTGCAAGGTGGGGAGTTGGGAGGGGGCACCTGGGTGGCTCAGTAGGTTAAACATCTGACTTCAGCTCATCTTGCAGTCCGTGGGTTTGAGCTCCACATCAGGCTCTGTGCTGACTGCTCAGAGCCTGGAGCCTGCTTCATTCAGACTCTGTGTCTCCCTCTCTCTCTGCCCCTCCCCCACTCACACTCTGTCTTTCAAAAATGAATAAATGTTAAAAAAAAAATTAAACTACAAGGGAATGAAATGCCCATGAGGATAGTCTTGGGTTTATAGAGGATAGTAGTTGGTAAATAAAAGCTTCTTCTCCTATCTTTTGAGTGGACAATTCTGAGATATTTTCATCTTTAAAAGATCTCACTTTGGGAGCACTTGGGTGGCTCAGTCAGTTAAGCATCTGACTTTGACTCAGGTTATGATCTTATACTTCATGAGTTCGAGCCCTGCATCAGGCTCTCTGCTGTCAGCACAGAGCCCACTTCAGATCCTCTGTCCCTGTCTCTTTCTGCCCCTCCCCCACTTACATAATCTCTCTCTCTCTCTCTCTCTCTCTCTCTCAAAAATAAATAAATATTTTAAAAAATCTCACTGTGATAAGGCTTATCCTAAGTGTTGACAAACCAGCTAACTCACCCTACAAGGGGTTTTCATTCCTTCTTGGTTTCACTCCCTCCAATACCCCAGCTCCTATTCTCTGGGACCATTGCCCAAAATAAACTACCTGCACTTAAGCCCATTCGTAGGCTCTGTTTTTTCAAGGCAAACCTACTAAGGCACTGGATATGTTGAATCCCTTAATTAGAGTTTTTAGCAGATACTCGTGAGTTACAGAGTCACTGATGAGAATTCAACCCTCCTGAGTTTCATCCCTGATCTTTGGATGGAGTTAATAGAAGCATTCAAAAAGAATTTCATTTAATTATTTTGGTAAGATGAGAATATGTTAATACATTTTATACTTCTTAAAATATGTTAACAATGAGAAATCTTATAAAAGGCATATATGCATGTTGTCCCCTTGTTCAAAATACAAGTTTTCAGGAAATTAAAAAACAAAACAAAACAAAACAAAACAAAAAACCTTTATATGGAAGAAGCAGACATTGGACTATTTTGTGAACATTTAAATATTTATCAGAGTCATTAATTTTACACAGCACATATGCATACATTTTCAGTCATGCAGATAGGTACAGCTGAATTTTCCATGCTATTTCCCACACATTTTGGGCTGGTCAATCTGTTCCTTGCTGCCTGTTAACCCAATAATGCGCTAAGACAGGAAATGCCTATCTGTGGCACCTAAATCATGGCAATAACAGAAAAAGAAAAAAAAAATGCCAGCATAGCAACTACCCACTTTTTTTCTGCATGCTTTTCTCTATTCTTTGTACCATATGTAGTGTGATGTAAATGTTTTCTTCATATATATATTATATAATGTATATATACTATAATATATACTAATATTTTTTAGAGCAGCCAGATTCCTTGGAGCTCTGCATCCTTGTGTATTTGCTGCCTGAAAGTACAATGGAATGAGATCTTCCACAAAACAGGTTTAGTCAGATAACTAAAGATTACTCTCTGAAATTCTAGATTTTTATTCTTACCGACTCTTCTTAGAAGTCTTTCCTAAATGTATTATGTCTTATTTTACTGATGTCTTTCACAAAAGAGGCTAAACACAATTTGCAATTTTTCATGGTAATGTCACTAGAAATTATTGACTGAGTGATTGTAATCACAATGATGTCCTCAGCAACTAATGAAGTATGTCAGGTTTTAATCCCTTTGTCAAAGGGTCCCAGAGTGCTGGGGTTTGTAATAGTTACATTTCAAAATTTCTCTATTCTTTCCTTTATTATCAGACAGAGTTTATGTTTAGCCCTGCTTGAATTTTCTTACGTTTTGGGAATTAGAGTGTCATACTTCTTAGAATCTGCTAAACTTCTTTTAAAATATAAATTCTTCACAAACTTATGACTCATATTTTTATTTTTTTTTTTATTTATTTTTATTTTTTTTTATTTTTTTTATTTTTTTTTTATTTTTTAATATATGAAATTTACTGTCAAATTGGTTTCCATACAACACCCAGTGCTCATCCCAAAAGGTGCCCTCCTCAATACCCATCACCCACCCTGCCCTCCCTCCCACCCCCCATCAACCCTCAGTTTGTTCTCAGTTTTTAACAGTCTCTTATGCTTTGGCTCTCTCCCACTCTAACCTCTTTTTTTTTTTTTTTCCCTTCCCCTCCCCCATGGGTTTCTGTTACGTTTCTCAGGATCCACATAAGAGTGAAAGCATATGGTATCTGTCTTTCTCTGTATGGCTTATTTCACTTAGCATCACACTCTCCAGTTCCATCCACGTTGCTACAAAAGGCCATATTTCATTCTTTCTCATTGCCACGTAGTATTTCCATTGTGTATATAAACCACAATTTCTTTATCCATTCATCAGTTGATGGACATTTAGGCTCTTTCCATAATTTGGCGATTGTTGAGAGTGCTGCTATAAACATTGGGGTACAAGTGCCCCTATGCATCAGTACTCCTGTATCCCTTGGATAAATTCCTAGCAGTGCTATTGCTGGGTCATAGGGTAGGTCTATTTTTAATTTTCTGAGGAACCTCCACACTGCTTTCCAGAGCGGCTGCACCAATTTGCATTCCCACCAACAGTGCAAGAGGGTTCCCATTTCTCCACATCCTCTCCAGCATCTATAGTCTCCTGATTTCTTCATTTTGGCCACTCTGACTGGCGTGAGGTGGTATCTGAGTGTGGTTTTGATTTGTATTTCCCTGATGAGGAGCGACGTTGAACATCTTTTCATGTGCCTGTTGGCCATCCGGATGTCTTCTTTAGAGAAGTGTCTATTCATGTTTTCTGCCCATTTCTTCACTGGGTTATTTGTTTTTCGGGTGTGGAGTATTGGCATAAAAACAGACACATAGACCAATGGAATCGAATAGAAACCCCAGAACTAGACCCACAAACGTATGGCCAACTCATTTTTGACAAAGCAGGAAAGACCATCCAATGGAAAAAAGACAGTCTCTTTAACAAATGGTGCTGGGAGAACTGGACAGCAACATGCAGAAGGTTGAAACTAGACCACTTTCTCACACCATTCACAAAAATAAACTCAAAATGGATAAAGGACCTGAATGTGAGACAGGAAACCATCAAAACCTTAGAGGAGAAAGCAGGAAAAGACCTCTCTGACCTCAGCCGTAGCAATCTCTTACTCGGCACATCCCCAAAGGCAAGGGAATTAAAAGCAAAAGTGAATTACTGGGACCTTATGAAGATAAAAAGCTTCTGCACAGCAAAGGAAACAACCAACAAAACTAAAAGGCAACCAACGGAATGGGAAAAGATATTTGCAAATGACACATCGGACAAAGGGCTAGTATCCAAAATCTATAAAGAGCTCATCAAACTCCACACCCGATGACTCATATTTTTAATAAAAGTAGATTGTGATAGTCCCTGCAGTCCATGATTCACAGCAGTGTGATGTGACAGAGGGCTGAGACTTGCTGCATTAGGGACAAACTTCACAGCTGACCTGAGGTAAGATGCTGGCACCCTGGCAAAGGCCTACCCTCAACAAAGACTTGATAACTGATGCACCCATTACAAGTGTTGCTTCTTCTTACAGTGCTGTATTAATTTGCTAAAGTTACCATAACAAAGTACTACAAATGGAGAGGCCTACACAACAGAAACCCATTGTCTCACATTCCTGTAAGCTAGAAATCCAGAATTAGAGTGAGAGCAGGTACATTCTTTGTGGGGGCTATGAGAGAAGGATCTGCTCCAGGCCTTGCTTTGTTGACGTGTAGACGGCTGTCCTGATGTGAACATGGAATTCCCCTGTGTGTGAGTCTGTGTCCAAACTTTCTCTTCTTATATGGCCATCAATCATATTGGAGTGAAAGCCACCCTAATGAACTAATTATAACTTAATTACCTCTACAGAGACCCTGTCTCCAACTAAGTCCACCACTGCACAAATACAATTTTTAAAGGCTTACTGGAAAGTTTGAGCAAGGAACAGCACACTCTGATAAAGCAACTCTGATGCAGGGGCCGACAAACAGCCAAAAGACAATGAGAGCTGGGAGTCTTACTTGCTTTCACTCACTAACAGTTTGTCAGGTAGCACAACTGAAAAAGTGGAACAATATGATCAATTCAGAGGTATCAGTTTCTGTGTTTACTTCAATCTTGGCAACCTACTAAAAAGGGGGTTGCTGGAAAAAGACCATTTTGAACAAGCTCTCAACAGCATGTTGAGTAAACACAACAGGAAATCATTTCATCATCTCTTTCCACTTCTTAAATTAAGAACTCATTTATGCTATTGGAAAGCTAGAAAAGCTAACTGCATTCAGATCCTATGCTTCGGGGTCTGATTCAGATCAACTTTTGCAGAAGACAACTTTGGCAAAACATCAGAGATAGTTACTTCCACTGCTCAGAGGCTGTATCTATGAAGGTGAGGAGCATTAATACCCCTAATTCATTTGCAATCTCATTTTATCATCCCAATAATTTAGGAAGTTGATACAATTATTAGCCTGTTTTATAGATGAGGAAGCTAAGTCCCAGAGTGGCTAAATAATTTTCCCAAAGCCATGACACAAGTCAATGGCAGAGAAGAACCCAAACCAAGTAGTTAGATGCCAAAACTGAGCCTGTTGACCACCACGATCATGACACAGTCAAATCACTACAAGTCCATACCTCCAAAGTGCACAAGTAAAAAAGGTATCTTCTCATGCAGTCTAGGAATCATACAATCTCTTCAACTTAATCTAATTGAATTATGCACTTGAATACAGCTCAATGACTATATCATTAAATGTAAATATTAAATCAAAATAATCAGTCTGACCTCATGGAAAATAGAAGTAATGTTTTTGCTCTAGCTCTTAACTTATTACCAATTTCAGCTTAGTTTATAAAGATATAGCTTGGAATCCAATTTGTGTACACATACGCATTTTATTTTATTTTTCCATTTTTTCACTCATTTTGCTTAGTTTGTTTCCTTCTGTATACTTCAAGTCTATTTACATATAGTAAATTGCTACAAAGGGAAGCAGAAAGATGGAAAGGGGCAACTAATTTGCATGGTAAGGAAAAACAGTCAGATCCAAATTCAAAGAGGATGTGCAAGAGAGTGAATGGAATTTGCAATAAAGCAAGGTCAATATTTCATACTTATCTCCTAGGTAGTGAGTGTGGTGCAGAACAGCAATGTCACTGATAATTTGAGATAGATTTTTAAAAAGTTACCAGAGGGCACCTGGGTGGCGCAGTCGGTTAAGCGTCCGACTTCAGCCAGGTCACGATCTCGCGGTCCGTGAGTTCGAGCCCCGCGTCAGGCTCTGGGCTGATGGCTCGGAGCCTGGAGCCTGTTTCCGATTCTGTGTCTCCCTCTCTCTCTGCCCCTCCCCCGTTCATGCTCTGTCTCTCTCTGTCCCAAAAATAAATAAAAAACGTTGAAAAAAAAAAAATTTAAAAAGTTACCAGAGAATGATGCAGTCAACAACATGTAGTTATCAGTGGTAGAAACTTTTTCTTTTTTAAAACAGATTATCTCGAAAATCTGTTCTTCACGACATTCATTTCTGCATTAATCCTTCCATGCATTAATTCAATATTTATCGAGCACCTATTATGTGTTGGTTTTCTTGAAGATTATCTTCTTATAGGAACTAGAGATGAACAGAATCACAATATTGTGTTTTAATTGCTATGATATGACAAGAGCGAAGTAAAATAATGCATAAATACATTTTAGCATGTTAGTTTCTGTGAGTCAGAATTTAGAATGCAGGATATGTATCAGGGAGTACCTTGGGGATCAGTAGCTGTGCAAGGGAGAAATAGTAGCAGAACTGGACAGAGGGTGAAGTCAAGCTGTTTTGCAGGCATGACATCAGTTTTAGCCAATGCTACAAGGAACTCTGAAGCTAAATAATGTCCTATCAGACTTGTCCTCATTAGAAGAAAAGGGCTGGGCATCTATGCCTCTACCTCAGTTGGTTATTACATATGGGTCACCTCACGTTGGAAAGACTGTGACCTTGGGTGAGATGGCTTTCTGGATTAAAGTGATACTATAGATGCTGTCAGCTGAAAGCTGCTTGTTTTCAGGGCTCCAAGTATCTGGGCACCGAGTCCTTCCTTGAAGGGGCCTGGGTGATACGTTACTGTCTATCACACCAGTTTCTAAGAAGGCTGAGTTTAGGAAGCTATAAAGGAATAAAGCCTTCTTAGAGGACATTAAGCTGAACCTAGAAAGATGAATAGCAAGAAGTCAGGTTTAAAAAAAGGAGGAAATAAAGACAAAAGAAAAAATAAGCTTCAAAATTTCTAAAGGAAAGATAATACTCTACATTAAGGGAACAGAATATATCGGAGGTTAGCTGGAAAAGAGAAAGCATGGGCAGGAGGTGATGTCGAAGAGAGAAGCCAAGGCAACAAAGTGAATGACCCATTCCTTGGTGTCCATAAATGAGGCACATGTTTCAGGAATACCAAACTGCTTTTTCCATAATGACATAAAAGAAAAAGGGCATCAACATTTTACGCTGAAATCTGGTGGTGACTTTGGAATTACTTACAGTTAAAATAGGAAGATAAAGCCTTCTTTTCCAAAAATGGATGAATTTGGCATCAATACCACTTTCTAACATCTTTGTGTAAAATAAAATGTCATTACATACAGTGCTATTAGGTGTCACCCAACCTTCTGAGAACATTGTACTGAGGGAGGATGTTGTAAAGTGACTGACACAATCACCTATATATCGTGGTATTTTAGCAATAAAAAGGGGGATTTTCCTGTGTTTGGGATCAGCTACCTACTATCCAAAATAAGTAGAGGAACACATTTCCAAATGTATTTTACTGGACAAGTGCTCACTTCTAGAGTGTCAGCACAGAAGTCATATGTTTTCCCAGAGTTAGGATTCTGCAGTGCTACTGGTGTCTTTTAATTTTATGATAGCCACAATTCCTTTTGCCTCAGCTCATTACAGAGACAAATATCCGTTAGTGACAGGTAACTTTTCATTCAAATGCGCCTGTATTACTGATGTCTGGGCCTCTGTGATATTCTATTTTGCACCTGAAATTAGTTTCTGTGTTACAGCTCTGAATGTGTGATAAGAAAAAAGATACAGTAATTTAGATAAACTCCACTAAATAGCTTGACTGAAATAAAGCCAAAATGAAGGTATAAATGGCTGAAGTGATTAAGACTGTCAAGTTCTCTGGGGTACTGGTAGAAAATAAAATAGCTGATGGATTATTATTTATCCATGAATGTGAGTTGGGGGATTTAATTAAAGATGTTCTATTATATTTTTCAAAGCCTATTTGAAGCTGTAAATCAAAGGCTGTAATAACAGAGAATGTTGCCACTGATCAAAAAACTGGATCTCTAACTGTATTGGGAAAGCCCTCTTCTGAGGGGCTTTTAATGTTTCTATTTAGTGTTTGGTCCCATATATAAAGAAATAAAATATTATTGGTATAACCATTTCCTTAAATATTTTCGAGTCATTGTATGGTTTATGTATGTGTATTTATTTATCTATATCCCTACATATATGTATTTGTGTTTATATATATATATATATATATATATATATATATATATATATGCATGTAGGTACATACACACGTGCATATATAAATATCTTTTTTTCTCAGTGGCAAGTACGGTTTCTTGAAGTGGTTTTAAAAATAAATCCCAAAATGTGCTACCTGTAAAATAATGACGCAAAATCTGATTCATAGGAGAAAACCAAATTCAATATACAATGAATTTTCATAATAAGACCATTTTATATACTATAAGCTTCACCTCTTTTTAAGAACAACTTGATGTCATGAAAATATGATGAAAATGCCACAAGGGTTAGCAAAACCTGGGCCAAACATATGGCATAAATGAACAAATAATACATATTGGTGAGATCCCAGAATATCAAGACTTCTATTTCTACTCTGTTCCCTACTTCTAATTAGGATCACTCTATGTACACTGTTTTAAATTACTTCACAAATTACACATGAACATCTGTTTTATAGAGGATTAAAGATGGTCACAATTATTTGATATTCCTCATAGTGAAAGGTTGGGTGTATTTTCCTTTCCCTTGAATGCAGCCTTCTCTGTGATGACTTTGACTAATAGAATGTGGCATAACTGATGCTTTGCCAGATCAAGGCCTAGTCTATCTTCTGTGTTGGTTTCTTAGAGCCCTGGGTTGCATGTAAGAAGTCTGACCAACATGTTGGAAAGACCACATGGAAAGGCCATGAGAAAACACGGAAAGAGAGAAGGGCCCAGATGAGCTTAGCCTTCCAGTCATCCTTACCAAGATGCCAGACATGTCAATGAAATCATCTTGGATCCTTTAGACAAGCCAGAACATGTACATATATTGATTAGTGTTTCTGAATTAATAGTAACTTTTTTGGTCTACTGTACATTTTTCCATTTTCTCTAATTATACTGATAAAATAATACTGTGTGGATTTTGTCTACATTATGGTCTGAATCAAGGAAATATATGATATTACTGCTTTTTGTCTAAGTAAGCCTGTCTGCCAAACATGGATAATAAACTTGATACAATTCAATTTCTGTTACATTTTGCTGCTGATTTACACTGTGTGCCACTCCATATTTCTTTGGTTTTGTATTCCTGCTTTTTGGTCTTAAACAATTAATCTGATAGAAGAATATGATATAACATTATTTTTGTTTATTGAAATATTAGTTTTATTTTTTAAAGAAATCAGACTGTATAGAACAGTGTACATTAAAATAAAATCTCTCAGGCAGACATGAAAAATATCTATGCTTATTTTTTCTAAAGCTTTCATCTGTGTTGTTAAATAAAACAATTTTCAAATCATATTCCCTTCTTTGTTTTTCCATATTAACTCCCAAACCCATAGGACTCAAACTATGTTCTGAGAGGTTGTGCCTAGCATTCCACTTCAGTGTTAGCAGATGTTCAAAATAGATTGGTAGAAGAATTAATTCAAGTGATGGTTTACACTGTAGTTAGTACAGATGTTTTTATGGACATGGCATTAAGGAATATGAGATAATTCATATCCTTGGCCCTTTCCTAGTCATTCTAAGGAGGATTTCAGACTTTAAGTAAGACTGCAGTAGAAGTTACAAGTGATAAAAAGTAGAAGAGCCTTTTGTCTTTTCTCATTAAGAAACCCTTGAATATTTGCTCTTGGTATAGTACAACATTGCTTCATAATTTATTTTCACTATACTTCATTGTTTTTAATGTAGACTGATTATTCAAATGAAAGGAGGTTCTCCATTTGACACCTGCAGAATAATCCAATCAAATACGTGTTTTGTAAAGATGCACTCTATAACAGTGCTTATAAATCTTGACACAATTTATTTTTTTAGACCAGATCATTTGTGATGGGGGGTGCTGTTTTTTGCATTGCAGGAGTATTAGCAGCATCCCTACTTCTACACACTTGATTCCAGTAGTACTCTGACAGTCAAAAATGTCTCCAGACACTGTCCAATGCCCCAGGGTAAGGGGCTGGCGGGCAAAATCACTCTCTAGTGGTTGTGAATCACTGCCCTATACCTCTTGATGACCTTTGCTGGGTTTCACTAAATTTGCACATGAATGGACATCATATATGTAGATGCATGATATGTATTATATATATTTTGTATAAAACTATTCCAATTTCCCTAACTATACTAATAAAATAATACCATGTGGATTTTATCTTCATTATGGTTTGGATAAAGGATATATATAATTTAACTGCTTTTTGACTAAGTAAGCCTGTCTGGCCAAAAATGGATAATAGATTTGATATTATTCAATTATTTTACATATGTATATATAACTATTATAGTAAATTTATATTATATATAAATGAATATAATATTATCTATATATTTATTTATTGTAATTTTGTTGCAAATTATGACCCATGTAAACAAGTATTCAATCTCCACAAATGGCACATTGATCATTTAAAGAATAGTGTCCTGTTGGAATATAAAGGCAAATTTATCTTATTTTCTGAACTTACTTGCTCTTCCTATATATACAATTTGATAAAACAATTTTAATTTAATTTTCTTGCTTTATTACATGAACCTCTAAATACCTTTTTAAAATGTTTCTAAACCTAAATAAATGATAAGAAAAAACAAACACAAATAAATGAACGGGACTTCGGCCTGACAATTTGGGAAGTTTTTGCATTGGTTAATGTTTTATAACATTAGTTGATCAATCCTAATTGGTATTGGCTTTTCAGTTAGAGACTTGATGATAAATGAGTAAGCCAAACTGCAGCCCATTCATCTCTGTGTCTATGAAAATCCTAGTACCATGGGGTGATGCCTCTGACCAAACTCAGCTTGTCCATCCCATATTTATCCCTGCATGTGAACAATACTAATTAATGCCAGTTTGTTAATGCCAGTATGTCATTGAGGGATCTGTTTCCTTGAGATCTAGGAAAAAGTGGCCATTCCTTTCGCATTTATTCCTCCTATGGTTAATTCTTACATGTAGAATTGTCATTTAGCTTCATATAGTTTGCTTGAGGACTTAGCAGAGAGGTATAATAGAATAATATTACTTTTGGGGTCAGAAACTCTGGTGCTTGTCTTGTAAAAGTTAAATGTGTAAGAAATGATCCCTAAATATAGGTGTACATACCACCATTTGAACATAAGGAAATGAAAAAAAAATAAGCTTAATTTAGCAAACTTTTCCATAAAGTCAATTCTACCGAACATTAAAAACTATCCTTCAGACATTACAAGAAATGAAAACTACTAATATCTCTGATGAATATATATACAAAAATTCTCAACAGAACTTTAGGAAACCAAATTCAACAGCACATTGAAAGGATCATACACTAGGATCAAGTGAGATTTAACCCTGAGATGCAAGAATGGTTCACCATATGCAGACCAATAAATGTTACACGTCACATTAATAAAATGAAAAATAAAAATTATGTGATTATTTCAATAGATGCAGAGAAGCCTGTGGCAAAATACAACATCCTTTCATGATTAAAAACTCTCAGCTATGAGTATGGAAGGAATGTATCTCAACACAATAAAGGCTACATACAATAAACCCACAGGCAACATCATACTCAATAATGAAATATTAAAACCTTTTCTTCTATGATCAGGAACAAGACAAGGGTGTCCACTCTTACCACCCCTATACAACCTAGTACTAGAAGTCCTAGACAGAATAACCACACAAGAAAAAAGAAATCGAAAGCATCCCAGATCAGGAAGGAAAAAATAAAATTGTCTTTGTTTACAGATGATATGTTATATATAGAAATTCTTAAAGACTCCACTAAAAAAACTATTGGAACTAATTAACAAATTAGTAAAGTTACAGGATACAAAATCAAAATACAAAAAAAAATGTTTTTCTATACACTAACAACGACTAACAACAACCTATCTGAAAAAGAAATAAAATAATTTTATTCACAATAGCATAAAAAATAATAAAATACTGAGGATTAAATGTCACCAAGGAGGTGAAAAATCTGTACCTCTAAAACTACAAGACTTTACTGGAAGACATTGAGGAAGACAAAAACAAATGGAAAGATCTTCTCTGTTCATGGAACAGACATTAATAGTGTTAAATTGTCCACATGACCTAAGCCATCTATAAGATTGAACACAATTCTTATCAAAATTCCGATAGAATTTTTCACAGAAACAGAAAAATAAAATCCAAAATTTGTATGAAATCACAAAAGACTCAGAATAGCCAGCGCAATCCTGACAAAGAACAAAGCTGTAGGCATCACATTTCCTGATTTCAAATTGTACTACAAAGCTAAAGTAATGAGAGCAGTGTGATACTGGCATAATCACAGACTCAGAGATCAATGTAACAAAATTGAGAGCCCAGAAATAAACCTTTGCATTAATAGCCAACTAATATTTGACAAGGGAGCCAAGAATACCCTATGGGAAAAGGATAATCTTTTTAATAAATAGTGTTGGTTAAACTGGGTAATCATAGGCAGAAAATAAAATTGGACACCTACTTTTATGACACAAAATTGAACTCTATCTAAATGGATTTAAGACTTAAATTTAAGACCTGAAATTATAAAACTCCTACAAGAAAACATAGGGAAAAATCTCCGTGACTTTGATCTGAGTAATGCTTTTTTGGATATGACACCAAATGTGTAAGCAACAAAAGCAAAAAATAAGTGAGACTGCAATAAAGTTTTAAAAATTTCTGCACTGAAAAAAAAAATTAAGAAAATGAGAATGCAACGTACAGGATGGGAGGAAATATCTGTAAATTATGTATCGTACAAGAGGTTGATATCCAAAATATATAAAGAACACATACAATTCACCAGCAAAAAGCCAGACAATCCAACTAAAAAACAGGCAGAAGAAGGGCACCTGGGTAGCCCAATCAATCAAGTGTCTGACTTTGGCTCAGGTCATGATCTCATGGTTTGTGAGTTTGAGCCCCACATTGGGCTCTCTGCTGTGAGCACAGAGTCCACTTGGGATCCTCTGTCCGGCTCTCTCTTTGCCCCTCCCCTGCTCTCTCTCTCTCTCTCTCTCTCTCTCTCAAAATAAATAAATAAACTTAAAAAAAGAGAGACAGAGGAAATGAATGGACTTTTTAAAAAAATTTTTTAACGTTTATTCATTTTTGAGAGACAGATACACAGCGTGAGTGGGGGAGGGGCAAAGAGAGAGGGAGACACAGCATGCAAAGCAGGCCTCAGGCTCTGAGGTGTCAGCACAGACCCCAATGTGGGGCTCGAACCCATGAACCGTGAGATCGACCTGAGCCGAATTTGGGCACTTAACAGACTGAGCCACCCAGGCACCCTTAAGTAGACATTTTTCTGGAGAAAAGTATAAATAGACAATGGGGACATGAAAAGGTGCTCAAAATCACTTATTAAGGAAATGCAAATCAAGACAACAATGAGATATCACCTCACATGTGTTAGAATGGCTACGATCAAAAAGACAAGAGCCAAGAAGTACTGTGCATATAAGTAATGTGTATAAGAATGTAGACGAAAGGAACCCATGTGTAGCACTGTTGGTCAGAATATAAGTTGGTACAGACAGTATGGAAAGCAGTATGGACATTCCTCAAAAAAAAAAAAAAATACATACACACACACACACACACACACACACACACACACACATACACAGGTATAATGACCATATGATCCAACAATCTCACTTTTGTGTACATGTCCAAAGGACCTAAAAATAGGATCTGAAATAAATATTTGCATTCTCCTGTTCATTGTAGCATCATTCACAATAGTCACTATATGTAAACAATCTAAGTGTTGGACAACAGATGAATGGATAAAGAAGATAAGGTATATACATACAATGGGATATTATTCAGTCATGACAAAGAAGAAAATCTGTCATGTGCACAACATGAATGGCTTGAAGGCATTATGCTAAGCGAACTAAGTCAGAGAAAGAAAACTACTATAAGATATCACTTATATTTAGTACTTAAAAAGCCAAATTCATCAAAACAGGAGTGGAGTGGTGGTTACCAGAACGTAATGTACGGGAGCAATAAGGAGATGTTGGTAAAGGCTACAAACATTCAATCATAAGATGAATAACATTTGAGGCCCTAATACAGAGCATGGCTATTATAGTAACAATACTGTATTATATACTTAAAACTTGCTAGGAGAGAATATCTTTTTTTTTTTTAATATTTTTTAATGTTTATTCATTTTTGAGGGAGAGAAAGAGAGACAGACAGAGCATGAGGAGGGGAGGGGCACAGAGGGAGGGAGACAAACCAAAGGAGGCTCCAGGCTCTGAGCTGTCAGTACAGAGCCTGAGGTGGGGCTCGAAAGCATGAACGGTGAGATCATGACCTGAGCCAAAGTGGGACGCTTAACTAATTGAGCCACCCATCAGCCGCTGGGTGTTTTAAAACATCCTTTTATGAAAGCAAGTTTGTATAGAATGGTAGAGTATTTATTTATTTGATATTTGCACATGCTGCCTCTCAGATATTTCCCCAAACAAAACTAGACAGAATGCTATGTCAAGAAGGCCACAGTCTGTGAAAGATTACACTTAAAATCTCCTTAGAGTAAAAATAATGTTAAGTTTAATTCAAATATCTAAAGAACTCATAAGAATCTACTTTCTCTAGTGCTAACAGTGTCCTTAAGATAATATTTCTTCCCACCTAAAATAGAGAAAAGAGTACTCTATCTTCCCATTGCACCTCATCCCTGTGACAAACTTACTTGAAATATCAATGAGGAAAGAAATCCCCTTTCAAGATGCTAAGTCGATCTTGTGTCTAACCTGCTTCATACCCTCTGTGACTTTCACCAGGTTTTAAGATTGGCAATCAATGCGCTCTTTGGCAAATCACTTGACCCACCTGGGCCTCTATTTTTTCATTCATCTATTCCTCTAATCTCTTTATTGAGAGCCTATTATGGAGCATCCAGCCAATGTTATTTTTCAATGGTGACACAGAGGGAACACAATGGGTAAAAATCTCTGTCCTCAAGGGACATCTGATGAAAAGGAACAGGTTGAAATAGCTCAAGAAATAAAACATGTCATATGGTGACAATTGCCATGGAGTGCTGGGATGGGGTAGGGAATTCACTCTTAAATATGTTTGTCAGAGAAAGCTTTTCAGGTAACTTTTAAGCAAAGATCTGGAGACTGTGGGAGAGCTAGGAATCTAGGGGAGAGGTGTTTCAGGGAAAAGAAAAAATGGACCTAAAGGACTGAGGTAAGAATGTGCCTGCCTTATTTAAGAAACAGGTAAGTGGGCAGTGCCTGTAAGGCAGATTTAAGAAAGGGTTTAGTGGTAAGAGGTAAGTAAGGTCAAAGAGACGCTCAGGGGCCAGCCACTAGAGGCACAGGTGGGCTGCTTTAGCTTTGATTTCCATGAAGGGGACTGCCATGGAGAGTTTTGACAGAAGTAACAGGAGCTGACTTCTGTTTTAAAAAGATCACTCTGCTGCTGTGATAGAAGCAGGCTAGGGAGATGAAAGGAAGAAGCAGGAGATCAGGTGGGAGCCTTTTGTGTTTAAATTAGGGTAGTAACATTGGAGGCAGGAACATGAGTGGTAAAATTCTAAAAAAATTAAAGGGTTGAACTACGTTTATTCATTTGGTCAAAAAGACTTTAATAACTACTCATTACATGCCAGACACTGTTCTAAGACTTAGACATACACTAGGGAAGACCACAGAGCAACCCTTTTCAGTGGGAGAAATAAAAAGAAACAAACACAATGGTGATATAGGTTGTGATTAAAAACCAGGGTGGCTGGTAGAGGATGTTGCTAATAATTGCCTGATCTTCTGTCAGCATTTTGATATGACACCAGTGAAAAAGGAGAATGGTGTATCTAAAAAATGTTAATCATCTGCACAGATGTCTGCTCTTTCTGAGGAATTCCTATTCCCACTTTCAGCCTTGCAAAGCATGTCTCTTTATGGACCATGTTATTAATGAAATGGAAAAGAATGTGCAAGAAAGCCTGCTGTTGTCTGAAATTATCTTTACTTCTATACTGCCACTGGCAATAACTGTCTCTTCTCCAGAATTCCGGAACAGTGAATTCTTTCTTCACCAGATTAAAAGCAAAAACAATAAAAACAAAACAGAACAACAACCACAGGGGAAAAATATCTTGCCATTACGGAATTATACTTTTGTTGTTGTATTTGAGTTGGGCTGATATGTGCAACTCTTCAGCAATTCAATTTGCTTTTAATAATCCAAGATTAGTTTGAAGATTATCAACAGAGTATCTGATGATTAAGACAATTCCCTGTATTGCTTATTATCCCAAACTGAATATGTCGGTAAGAAATTTGAAAAGCTATAATTTTCTAACCTATCAGTACTGAATTCCAGCTGCCATATGGATGTCTCCCGGTAAACAGCAAGTCATTATGATTTGGGAAACTGAGAGGATATAAGGCACCTGCCATGACGGGCGGTAGCCTTTGTGAGGGTAGTCATCAATATTTCTATGAAGTCCTCCAATACTCTCTTTGTCTAGAACTAGAGTCCTTGCAACCATATATGGTAGAATCAGAGGGGTTTCACATTTTCTCATTTACAATGGCTTAGGAACTTAAGGCTAAATTGTTTTCAGCATATTTAAATACATATTAAACATATGCAGATGTAATATGTATGTATGTATGTATGTGTGTGTGTGTGTTTACATACACACATATACATACATACCTTTTTAATTTTTTTTTTAACGTTTTTTATTTATTTTTGGGACAGAGAGAGACAGAGCATGAACGGGGGAGGGGCAGAGAGAGAGGGAGACACAGAATCGGAAACAGGCTCCAGGCTCCGAGCCATCAGCCCAGAGCCTGACGCGGGGCTCGAACTCACGGACCGCGAGATCGTGACCTGGCTGAAGTCGGACGCTTAACCGACTGCGCCACCCAGGCGCCCCACATACATACCTTTTTAAATATGTCATTGAGCTGGCAAGAAATAAAGACTCAGCAGATGTAAAAACGTAAGTAAAAGCAGAAATCCTGGAAAGTTAGCAAATGCTCAAAGTAACCTTTTGATTTCTCGGTATCTCCAAATCTTGATAACTTTGGGCTTCTGTTTTGACAAAGTGCAGTACATAGGCGATAAATTCCAAGTTTCATCCATATAGGGAGGATATTAAAAAACCTTAAATAAAGCTGAGATTTTAAAGAATAGCAACCTAGTATAAAGTTTAATCGGAAGTAAACACTGAATTCCAAGAAGGAAATTTGCTTGTCTTGATTCTGGCAATGAATGGGAAGATTGAGAAAGCCAAAACTAAAACAAACAAAAAAATAGAATCTTCATAATCACAAAATGGCATGCATGCAATTCTTTAGTTTGTGTTCTAGGTTTTATGCTACTTGTTTGAGCATAAAATATCATGAGAAGTATCTAAAGTAGATACCAGTTTGGTGGGCTCCACTGGTAACTATGGCAGCAATGCCAATTTTTTAATGAAAAAATGCAATTTCAATAAGGCCTCGGGGCACCTGGGTGGCTCAGTTGGTTAAGCGGCTGACTTCGGCTCAGGTCATGATCTCGCGATCCGAGAGTTCGAACCCCGCGTCGGGCTCTGTGCTGACAGCTCAGAGCCTGGATCCTGTTTCAGATTCTGTGTCTCCCTCTCTCTCTGACCCTCCCCTGTTCATGCTCTGTCTCTCTCTGTCTCAAAAACAAAAAATAAATGTTAAAAAATTAAAAAAAAAATAAGGCCTCAAATAATTTCTCTAGAAAATATTTCCCAGGAAAATAAGCCTGCAGTGAAAAATCACAAAATAAATACAGAAGCAGGCAGCATGAACAAAAACAAGTAGAAATAAAAGATAAAAGAATCAAACTTAGGGGCGCCTGGGTGGCTTGGCCGGTTAAGCGTCCGACTTCGGCTCAGGTCATGATCTCACGGTCAGTGAGTTCGAGCCCCGCGTCGGGCTCTGTGCTGACAGCTCAGAGCCTGGAGCCTGTTTCAGATTCTGTGTCTCCCTCTCTCTCTGCTCCTTCCCTGTTCATGCTCTGTCTCTCTCTGTCTCAAAAATAAATAAACGTTAAAAAAAAAATTTTTTTTAAAAGAATCAAACTTATACTTTTGATATCAAAATTAACAAGCCATATAAACAAACTGATTATATTTCAAGAAAAACTTGAAGTAATTAGCAAGACACTAGAGAGCACTGAATCAATAAACTACACTTAAAAATAAACAAATAGTTGGGGCGCCTGGGTGGCGCAGTCGGTTAAGCGTCCGACTTCAGCCAGGTCACGATCTCGCGGTCCGTGAGTTCGAGCCCCGCGTCAGGCTCTGGGCTGATGGCTCAGAGCCTGGAGCCTGTTTCCGATTCTGTGTCTCCCTCTCTCTCTGCCCCTCCCCCGTTCATGCTCTGTCTCTCTCTGTCCCAAAAATAAATAAAAAAAAATAAAAAAAAATAAAATAAAATAAAATAAAATAAAATAAACAAATAGAGGGGTGCCTGGGTGGCTCCCTTGGTTAAGGATGTGACTCTTGCTTTCAGCTCAAGTCATGATCTCAAAGTCTCCCTTCAGTTCTCTCTACCCCACCCCCATTTGCATGGGCATCCTGTCTCTCAAAATAAATAAACTTAAAAAAGATAACCAAATAGACATTTTGGAAACAAAAAAGAATTGATTTTAGAAATTCCATAGAATGAGTTAAATTTCGGTATGGGTAGAACTTTTCCTTAATGTACTGCCCAATAAAACAAAATAATATTTGAAGACATGCTTGTGGGTGTAAACAACTACTCAAATATCTTTACAAACCATTTATTTCACACTGTTACATGTTCAAACTCATTTTATAATCATTATACTGCGTTGCATATTCATAGACTATCACATTTGCATTAATAATTAATATTGGCTTTTTTGTTTGTTTTGAGAGAGAGAGAGGCAGAGTATGAGCAGGGAGGGGCAGAGAGGGAGGGAGACACAGAATCTGAAGCTGGTTCCAGGCTCTGAGCTGTCAGCCCAGAGCCCCACGTGGGGCTCGAACTTACAAACCGTGAGATCGTGACCTGAGCCAAAGTCTGATGCTTAATGGACTCAGCCACCCAGGCACCTCTAATAAGTAAATATTAAAAGTAACACAGGGTTCTTTAGGTTGCTAAATGATTTAGGAAGTCCAAAGGGCATATGTTATAATAATATTTTATAATATTTTACAAAAATGATTGAAACCATATATAGTCCCTTTTATGTATTTATAAAAATGGGACATGCAAAAAGAGATAAAACATGATCTGAAAGGATTAAAATTATAAAATAATAATAAAGTGCATTTTCTCAATTTTACTCCTTCATTTGCTTTTTTTTTTTTTAAAGATGAAAGCAAATGTATGCTTGGGAAGCTATTCATATAGTGTAAATGATTCGAATAAATATTTTGTAGATGCCAGGCTTCCTTATTAGATTACAGTATAAGGGGACTTTTATTACCAGAGACGACTATTGCTAGTTACAAACATGGAACAAAGAAGAAAAGAAAAAAAGAAAAGAAAAAAGAAAAGGAAAGAAGAGAAAAAAAAAAGAAAAGAAAAGAAAAGGAAAGAAAAGAAAAGAAAAAAAAGAAAAGAAAGGAAAAGAAGAAAAAACTGCACTTAATATCTAAATCAAGCACAGGGATGTGAGCGGTACATGACTATTTGTCCCTTCAATTAGCTTAAATAGATGTGCATATATCAAAGGAGAAGGTTTCAAAATTTTATTTTAAGCATTTCTTTTAGAGATGCTTGTAAGGGGACATAAAGGCCTAAAAGGGTTCTTAAAAGAAAGTTCGTAGAGTAAGACTGAGTGCCACATTAGTCTTCAGTCCATCACTGCTCCATTTGTCATGTGTGATTCTACATGAGACTCACTACTAAAAATGCCTCTGAGGTACTTTGTTCATCTGTGTCTGTCTTACATCCATGTTACCTCTCTTTCCTTAATATTTCAGTCACTCTTTATTTTTTTATTACCTATGATTTCTGAAAGAAATATACAACAAAAAGACTATAGAAATAACAAATGTGGCAATGTTTATTATGTAAAGTATGAAAAATTAACATATCAATTCTAAAAGCATAGTCAAATTAAACATCTTTGGACTATTAAATATTTCCCATGTGAAGTGGCAAAGGTTGGATAGTTGACTTGATTGGGGGCAAAAAGCCCTGATTTGCAGCATTTATCCATTTCCATGAGGAAGTATTCTCAACGCAGTTATTTTCAAGCTCCCAGTGTGAGGTTACTGAAAAATGGAATTGGGAAGAGATGCTAGCAACTTAACAGTCCAGCACGCACCAGCTCTATACAGCACTGCAGTATTTTGTCATAAAATAACTATGCTTCTGATGACTCCAAGGGCACTAAAGTGATATACAAAGATTGAATGATCATGACTTGAATAAAACTTCATAATTAAAATCTGGTACAATTGTGCTGAACCCCTTAGTGCCAATCAGAAATTCAGATGTTCCCATTAGTTCAGTAACAATGCTCAAGATAAGTTTTTTAAGATTGCAAGGCATTTTAAATGGCCAACTAAAATTCTCCATAAACCAAAACAAATATCGTATATTTATACAAGTCTAACATGTAGATTGCAGATGCAGTTTAGTTTTAATTTTGCATACCTGTGTAGCTATTCTGTACCATAAATGTGTTGTGAAATTCAACATTCCACAAACATTTATTTAACACCTGCTATATGTTCCAGTGCTGGATGTTTGGACAGAACACCCTACTAAAATATAAATAATGTCATATATATATATTTTATACATATGTATATATATATATATATATATATATATATAATATTTATATATAAAATGTCTTACACACAAACATGCACACACTTTTTGCATGCTAACTATAAACATCTTTCACTGTTTAAATAGAATCTGTGTAATCATTGCCTAAGTGAAAACTTTGAAGAGATCCCTAGGAAACAAATGTTTTCTAACAGAAAGATCAAATACTGAATTTTTCATCTTTTTCTCCATTTGTTAATAAGAGTTTTAATGGGCAATGCTAAAAAATAAGGGTATTAAGCATCTATGTTTGGGTCTAAAAGCTTCGTTTTCACAAATGCACTAACATCTGGCAGTACCAAAGTAGCTAATTTAGAGTTGACATTTTGAGCAACCATTTTCTATTTACTAGTTACACTGGGTGACTTTGACATATATAGATGGGCAAGTGACATAATTAGATCCTTTGCTAGAATACATGTAAGAAAGCGTCTCCTTATTTTTTAAAAATAATATACAGCGCATATAAGAGGTATGCAGCAAGTAAAAATTACACATATACATATAATAATTGTAAGTCCCTATAATTTTATGTGTATTTTAATGTATTATATATAATACATAAAAACTAAATGTATAATACATATATGATTATATGAATTATATGTATTATGTATATACATATTATGTGTATTATATATGTATTAATATATAATACATATATTGTTTTATATATATACATATAATGTCTAATACATATATATTAGGCATATGTAACAATATCAACAATGCTGAACATTGATAATACTTGCAAAACAATAGATTTAATAAGAGATGGGTGACCTTATCTTCCTAGGATTACTTCAAAAATCTGGAGTTTACATTCTCCATGCTCCCCAAGAGGCTTATCAAAATCAACACCGTCACTACCAGCTGTGTTTATTGGTCTATAGATCCTGAAGAAAGCATAAGTAGGGGCGCCTGGGTGGCGCAGTCGGTTAAGCGTCCGACTTCAGCCAGGTCACGATCTCACGGTCCGTGAGTTCGAGCCCCGCGTCGGGCTCTGGGCTGATGGCTCAGAGCCTGGAGCCTGTTTCCGATTCTGTGTCTCCCTCTCTCTCTGCCCCTCCCCCGTTCATGCTCTGTCTCTCTCTGTCCCAAAAATAAATAAAAAACGTTGAAAAAAAAAAAAAATTAAAAAAAAAAAAAAAAAAAAAAAAAAAAAAAGAAAGCATAAGTAAAGATCCCAATGACCGAATCAGCAATTTGGAGTTTTCTCAAAGGAAAAAAAAGAGAGAATCCTCAAGTTTCTAGTTTGTTTTTGTTTTTGTTTTAGTATAAAAGGGTATAAGGAACATGGCATGGGTTGCAGAAAAAAAAATTGTTTACCTTCAGCATACTAAATGTTATAAAAATGATAAAAAATGTGAAATAATTTCCCATAATGTTCAAACAGAATAAATTAGCATTAAATGGTTACCACTGGAGGGGAAAAAGAGGAACCACATAAATGAAGTGAGCCAGGCAGGGTTTAAGCTGCATGTCTTCCCAAGGGTACTCTTTAGCTGATTGATGAACTTGACTAATTCAAGTTCAATTTGACTGATTCAACTTTGAGTGATTCATTTAACCCTTTACTATTATTTCTTATATTTATTAGGTAAATTTTGCTACAGTTAAGTTGCCAACAACCAAATATTAAAGAAAATAATAATCAAGTATAAAATCTTACATTAATTCACTCAACTGTTAGAAAATGGCATAAATTTTGGGGCGCCTGGGTGGCGCAGTCGGTTAAGCGTCCGACTTCAGCCAGGTCACGATCTCGCGTTCCGTGAGTTCGAGCCCCGCGTCAGGCTCTGGGCTGATGGCTCAGAGCCTGGAGCCTGTTTCTGACTCTGTGTCTCCCTCTCTCTCTGCCCCTCCCTCGTTCATGCTCTGTCTCTCTCTGTCCCAAAAATAAATAAAAAACGTTGAAAAAAAAATTAAAAAAAAAAAAAAAAGAAAATGGCATAAATTTCCAAATCAAGCACATAGCATGTAATGGAAATTTTTTTTTTTTTTTTTTTTTTTTTATTTTTGGACAGAGAGAGACAGAGCATGAACGGGGGAGGGGCAGAGAGAGAGGGAGACACAGAATCGGAAACAGGCTCCAGGCTCCGAGCCATCCGCCCAGAGCCCGACGCGGGGCTCGAACTCACGGACCGCGAGATCGTGACCTGGCTGAAGTTGGACGCTCAACCGACTGCGCCACCCAGGCGCCCCTGTAATGGAAATTTAATTGTGGCAAATAATGCACATGTAGTCACACTTCAAGAATATAGCTCAGTTTTAATGATCTCCTTATTTCAAACAATAATTAAACAATATACTAAAGGACTTGGAGTCAATTAACCTGATAATAATCTACAAAAACTACCATAAAAACTACAGACATAGATTCCTAAAGAAATTTGTTGTTTTTCTTCAAGTATAATTAACATACAGTGTTCTATTAGTTTCTGGTATAAAATATAGTGATTCAACAATTCTATACACATTACTCAGTGCTCATCAAGATAAGTGTACTGTTTTTTTTTTCTAAATATTTATTTTGAGAGAGAGAGAGAGAGAGAACATGAGTAATGGATGGGCAAAGAGAGAGAACGAGAGAATACCAAGCAGGCTCCATGCTGTCAGTGCACAGCCCAACACAGGGCTCTATCTTAAGAATAGTGAGATCATGACCCAAGCCAAAATCAAGAATGTGACACTTAGCTCACTGAGCCACCCAGGAGCCCCAAGATAAGTGTACTCTTAACCTCTTCACCTATTTCATCCATTCCCCCACCCAACTTCCTTCTGGCAACCACCATTTTGTTCTATATATTTAAGAGTCCATTTTTTTTTTTTTTTGGTTTTTCTCTCTCTCTCTTTTAATTTTGTTTATTTGTGTTGTTTCTGAAATTCCACATATGAGTGAGATCATAGGGTATAAGTTTTTGTCTGCATGACTTATTTCACTTATATTATATTTATATATTATGTCCATCCATGTTGTTGCAAATGGCAAGATTTCATTTCTTTTTAATGGCTGAGTAAAACTCCATGTTGTGTGTTTGTATGTTTATATATATGTGTGTGTTTATATGTATATATGTATTTATATATGTGTGTGTATATATATACACACCTCATCACATCTTCTTTATCCATTTATCTTCGATGGACATTTGGGGTGCTTTCATATCTTGGTTATTGTAAATAATGCTGCAATAAACATAGGAGTGCATATATATTTTTAAATTAGTTTTTGTTTTCTTTGGCTAAAAACTCAGTAGTGGGATTACTGGTTCACATGGAAATTCTTTTTTTTTTAATTTTTTTGAGGAATCTTCATACTTCATACCAATCTGCATCCCCACTAACAGTGCCCAAGGATCCCTTTTTCTCCACATCCTTGTCCACACTTGTTATTTCTTGTATTTTTTTCTTAATGTTTGCTTTTATTTTTGAGAGAGAGAAGTTGAGTGGGGGAAAGGCAGAGAGAGGAGACAGAGGATCCAAATCTGGCTCAGCACTGAGAGAGTTTGATGCAGAGCTTGAACCCATGAACCACGAGATCACGACATGAGTCAGAGTCAGATGCTTATCTGACTGAGACACCCAGGCTCCCCTCTTGTGTTTTTATTCTAACCATTCTGACAGGTGTACAGTAACATCTCCCTAGGGTTTTAATTTGCATTTCCCTGATGATTAGTGCATTGAGAATCTTTTCATGGGTTTGTTGGTGATATGTATGTCTTCCTTGGAAAAATTCCTCTTCAGGTCCTCTGCCTATCATAAAATCAGATTATGTGGGGAGTTTTTTTGTTTGTTTTTGTTTTTGTTTGCTGTTGAGTTGGATCAGTTCTTTATATATTTTGGATACTAACCCCTCATCAGGTATGTCATTTGTAAACATCTTCTCCCATTCAGTACATTGCCTTTTAGTTTTGACTGTTTCTTTTGCTTTGCAGAAGCTTTTTATTTTGATGTAGTTCCAATAGTTTATTTTTGCTGTTAGTTCCCTTGCCTCAGGACACATATCTAGAAAACTGTTGTTATGGCTGCTGTCAGAGAAATTACTATGTGTGCTCTCTTGTAGGATTTTTATGACTTCACATCTGACATTTGGATCTTTAATCTATTTTGAATTTGTTTTTTGTGTATAGTGTAAAAAAGTGGTCCAGTTTCATTTGGTTTACATGTAGCTGTTCAGTTTCACCAACACTGTTAGAGAGAGTTTTTATCATTGTATATTCTTGACTACTTTGTCATAGATTAATTTACCATAAAAGTATGCACTTATTTCTGGACACTCTGTTATGTTCCATTGATCTATATGTCCGTTTTTGTGCTAATACCATACTGTTTTGATTACTATAGCTTTGAAGAATACCTTGAGATCTGGTATTGTGGTACATCCACCTTTGTTTTTCTCTTTCAAGATTTCTTTGGCTATCTGGTGTTTTGTGGTTACATAAAAATTATTAGGATTAGTTGGTCTAGTTCAGTGAAAAATGTTGGTTTTTTAATAAGGACTGCATTAAGTCTATTGATTACTTTGGTTAGCAGACATTTTACAATACTGGTTCTTTCAAACATTGTTTTTAAATTGTTTAAAGTTTTATTTTTATTGTGAGAAGATATGTTTGTTGTTAATGTTTTTTAATGTCTGCATGCTTGAAAGGAATAATCAGGAATAAAAAATATAAATTAGAAAAACTAGAGAAATTGCTTTAAAATTCAGTTCTTCCCCAAACTTGTAAATGACAAGTGGATTGAAGGCCTTTTAATTTGTTTCATTTTATCTGTAGCTTCCCTGTTCTCACTTATTTTCATTAAAAATAAAATAAAATAAAATAAAATAAAATAAAATAAAATAAATTATATTAAACAAAACTAAATTAAAGCAAGTAGAGTTAGAAATATATTACTTATATGTGTGAATGCTTCTCTGAAGTCACATTAGGTCTCTCTCACCTCCAAACTTTAATAAGGAATATAGTAGCTAAATTTATTGTGAGCTTACTGTGTGCTGTACCTGTACTAAGTATCTGTATTATGTCACGTATTCCTCTTAAATCTCTAAATTGATATTTCCATTTTATAGATGAGGATACAAAGGAACAGAAAAGTTAAGTAACTTCCCCAAAGTCACATATCTGGTAAATTTGGGGGTCAGAATTTGAGCCTCTGAAGTTTTATTCTAGACCTTGAACTCTCTAGCAACATATAATATTTTCAGAGCAAGGAAGGAAGATAAAAGGAGGGAAGAATCAATGTAAAGAGTACTGAAGAATAAAAACACCATGATATAACACAGAACTACTAAAATACTGGCCTGAAAAATTTGGAAAACTGTTCAAAATGGCATTGCCATTCTTATACTGGAAAAAATAAACTTTAAAATAAAGATTATAACTAGAAACAAAGAAGAACACTATTTAATAATAAAGAGGACAATTCAAGGTAGGATATAACAATTATAAATATTTTATGCATCCAACATGATGGCACCCAAATACATAAAAGAGTTAATAACAAACATAAAGAAAATAATTGATAGAAGAATAGTAGGAGATTTTAACATCTCACTTACATAGATGGATAGATCATCTAGACAGAAAATCAACAAGGGAATATTGGCTTTGAATGATACGATGGACCAGATGGATTTAACAGACACATTAAGAAAATTCCATCCTAAAAGAGCAGACTACACATTCTTTTCAACTGCACATGGAACATCCTTTGGAATAGATCACATGTAAGGTCATAAAATAAGTCTCAACAAATTAAAAAAAAATCAAAATCATATCATACATCTTTTCTGACTACAGTGCTATCAAACCAAAAGTCAACCACAAGAAAGAATCTGGAAAGACCACAAATACATGGAGGCTAAATAACAAGCCACTAAAAATGGGAGAACAGAAATCAAAGAAGAAATAAAAAATTATATGAAAACACAACATTCCAAAACATAATTTTATGATGCAGCAAAAGTGGTTCTAAAAGTGAAGTTTATAGCAATACAGGCCTACCTCTAGAAGCAAGAAAAATCTCAAATAAACAACCTAGCCTTAAACCTAAAGGAGGTAGAAAAAGAATAATCAACAAAACTCAAATCCAGCAGAAGGAAAGAAATAATAAAGATTAGAGCACAAATGATACATAAACTACGTACCCAAACCAAACCAAACCAACAAGAACAAAAAGACAGATCAATGCAATCAGGAGCTGGTTCTCTGAAAAGATCAACAAAATTCATAAAACTCTAGATAGACTTATAAAAAAAAAGGGGGGGGTGAGAAGAAAGAAAAAGAAAAAAAAAGAGAGAAAGAAAGACGATCTAAATAACAAAACTGCTAATGAAAGATGAGAAATAACAACCAACACCACAGAAATACAATTATAACAGAATATTATGAAATATATGCCAACAAATTAGACAACTTAAAAGAAATGGATGAATTCCTGGAAACATATAACCTACCAAAACTAAAGCAGGAAGACATAGAAAATTTGCACTAACCAATTATCACCAATGAAATTGAATTAGTAACCAAAAAACTCCCAAAAGTCCAGGACCAGATGACTTCACAGGTAAATTCTACCAAACATTTAAAGAAGAGTTAATATCTACTCTCAAACTATTCCAAAAAAATAGAAGGGGAAGAAAACTTCCAAATTCATTCTGGGAGGCCAGTATCCCCCTAATAATAAAAACTGATAAAGACAACACAAAAGAAGAGAACTACAGGTCAGTATATTCAATGAATATAGATGCAAAAATCCTCTACAAAATATTAGTAAACTGAATCTAACAATACATTGAAAAAAAATCATACACCAAAATCAGGTGGGATTTATTCCTAGGGTGCAAAGGGTAGTTCAACATTCACAAAACAATCAATGTGATATAGCACATGAACTATGAGATCATGACCTGAGCCAAAGTTGGATGCTTAACCAACTGAGCCACCCAGGGGCCCATCAATTATAAAATTTTCAAATAACAGCATAAGATATTTGATGTATAAAGAAGTTGGTAGTATTCTTTATCGCCAAAATATGACTTTTAATTACTCTAGCAAAACCAACTCCTTTCAAATCAAGTAGCCTATGGAGAAGAATTCATGGAATTAGAATAAAGAAAATGGGAAATAAGGAAATGAAAATGAACAAACTTGTGAGGTACAATCAGAAAGGGAAGAGATTTGGTATGAAAAGTACTCTTAACTGGTTAGTGGTATTTGAACTACCTGAGAAGATGATAAGAGATACAGCTCTGGTTTACAAAATTACTCATACAACTATATCTCAAAATTTCTGAAAACTGCAAATGTGTATATTATTTCTATAGTTGTGCAGCTTCATCAAAGTTAATCATATCCTCTAGGTCATGAATTTTTGGCCCAGATCAAAGATCCAGACCTAGGGTGAGGGTTGGATGTCAAAACCAAAAATGATAAACTATAAAATATACGAGTAAAACTTTTGGAACTACAAAATATATAACATATAACACTTACATAACTATACAAATATAAGAGTGTGCAAATATGACCTTCTTATAATAGAGAGTCCAAAGAGACCACTTAGCAAACTGCTTACAAATCATAATTATGCAGATTTTATTGGCCCCATCAATGGGCCCAGTAATAGCTAAAGTTACCTGCTTTGTCTTATTATTCAGGTTATAAAGACTGATTAATTAAACCAAATTCACGAAAACTTTTGTTAGAGATTGAAATTATAACCCCAAAACCCACTAGAGGAAGTGTGTGGATCTCAGAGAGAAGTAAAGAGGCTCACTTGCCTAATGGATGCCAGTCATATTAGGAAATAAAATTGACAAAGGAATCCTAGAAACCAGAAGTCAGTATTGGGATGTAGGCCAAGCTTCTTCCCCACCCAAGGCAATACCTTTGGTGAATATCCAGATTGCTTACCCCTAAAGAGGCCTGTAAAATACTCAAATGCAAATGTTCTCCTTTGTTGTGGATATTGCTCTTATCTAGCACTCACATTCTTCCACATTTAATGGTGCCAATAGAAGCCATGCTTAAATGAGTCTCTCTTGAACTGTGTCCCAAATTCTATCCTAGGCAGAATGACCCTCCCTGTGTAATCAAATCAGGCCAATCTGGCTGGGTGGTTTGTGCTATAATGGTCCTACCACAGTCTTAATGGATACAAACTCCAGATTGTAAAACTACCACCCACAAAATGTAGCTACAATTAGGCCATCATTGTGTCCAGAAACTATATGCATTATGGATGGAGTCCCCACAAAGCTCACAGATAAATTGTACTCCTTTCTAAGGTACATCTCTGATAATCTGATGGGGCTGAGATTTGTTATAATAGCAGTAGAACCAATACTTATAATTTATCCTTGAGTCAGGTCTATAGCATTTATGCTTATAATCTTATATCAGGCAGACACTCCTACCCTTCATGGATCTCAGCTTGGGCAGGCCACCCTACTGCTGGCTGGCCTTCATCACCCCTAAGTACAATATCTCCTCATTCAAAATCTCTTTAGCCCAAGAGCTCCCCATTGGAGATATCTACACCTCAGAGGTGAGACCACACCAAAGAGAATAAGGAGGTTGACAGCATGACCCAACTTTGCTGGACATTGGGATTCTGCCCAACCCCCCCCCCCCATGCCCCCTTTGCACCAGGGGGGAAATGGCTGTGGTGACTGTCAACCAGGAGGCCAAGATGCAAATATGCTTGCTTCTGAATCTTGTTTTTAACAGAACACTTGCAGAACCTTGAGTAAGTCCCCTGATGTCCACCTGGAAGCACTAGATATCATTTCACCTTTATGGCAAGCCAAGCCATGTATTCTAAATCACACTAGCCACAATAAGGCACTTCCTCACAACACCTCTAGCTTGACTGTTTAGATTAATCGTTAGGGACCTCTTGCTGCTATGGCTGCCTCTCAGTATACCAGATTACATCTTTTCCTTTCCACCTGATGCATCCTCTATGACAGACTCTACTCTCACCGTTTCTACCACCTCTGCAGGCAACTCTTGCATACCCCAAACTTCTACCTCTAATCCTCTCCACACAAGATCCTCCCTGTTGTATGCAATGACCCTGCTCTACCCTACAACCAAGTGTGCCAAATTAAATAGATCATACATATTCCTATAAAACTCCAAGAGAGAGACCCAGGCTTTACAAGTAAAATGATGCTAGATCTATTGCCACACAGGGCCAGATCTATTTAGTTCCATCTCACTATCTACCCTGAAGATCTTCCTAGTGATCAGTCCCTTGTGCTAATTCCCTCTAAAATGGCATGAGCTTCATTGAATCTTAACCAAACCTCCACTCTTTTTGGTCTGAATTGACCAACCAGCCTTAGCCTTGGAATGTCAAAACACTCTCCCAAAAGGACCCTATTAAAGGCATGTGGCCCAGGTCCTTTCTTGCTCTCTGCCTTCATTCTGCCTTGATTTCCCAGTGTGGCCCCTCAAGGTGTCCTTTATATGTTCTCCAGGATCTGTTAGTAATAAACTCTATGCTTTGTTTAATCATATTAGTTTAATAAACTCACTTATGGTTATAGGTTGAACATTGGCTCACATTGGACAACCCCATGCTCTACTTAATAAATATTACTTTAACATATCTACAGCAAGGAGCTTGGAGCTTTTCTACACTTGGTTCTCCTAGTTCTTCTGACTGACTTATTATCCTTCAGGTCTCTGTTTAAATATTATTTCCTCAGCCTCTTTGTAAATTAGAACCCTCACCTTATTCTTTCTCCCAGAAATAGTTTTTAATCAAATTATCTTTTTTTTTAAATTAATGTTTATTTTTCTTTCACAGAGAGAGAGAGAGAGAGAGAGAGAGAGAGAGAGAGAGAGAGACAGGAAGTGAGCAGGGGAAGTACAGAGAGAGAGAGAGAGAGAGAGAGAGAGAGAATCCCAATTAGGCTCCAGGCTCTGAGCTTTCAGCACAGAGCCCAAAATGGGGCTCAAACCCATGAACCGGTGAGATCATGACCTGAGCCGAAGTCAGACACTCAACTGACTTAGCCACCCAGGCACTCCACAAATTAACTTGTTTTAATCCATTGTTGTATTTACCATAAGTTACTAACTTGTTTACTTCTCTATAGTCTGTCCCACTGAACTATAACATCCACACCATGTTTATTATCCAATATGTGACACAATGATCTGCAAATAGTATATTCACAATAATTATCAGCTGAACTAAAAAAGAATGAATGGGTAGACTCTCCATATCAGAACTATAAAGGATTTCCAGATATCTTCTATACTATAATTCCACCTTCAGTGATCTTTTGGGATTTTGAAGAGGAAGAAAAAGGAATTTAGAACTAGAGTTCTAGAAGTTTAGTGATTCCTGCCAGTGCATTACACAGTCAAGGAAGAAACATATGAAATGTGAAATAATAGTCCTCATTTGTCATGGTTTTGGGTATTCATATTTATGTATTTGTAACTAAAAGATTTTGCAGAAAGGCAATAAATAGTTGACCAGAAGTAGTTGACCAGAATTATCAAATTATATATTTAAAGCCACTAGTATGCAGTTAAAATTATTTTAGATTGATGAATACAGATAAAGGATTCTGCACACACACACACACACACACACACACACCTCCCGAAGTTGTTAATTTAATCAAGAGTAGATACAGAATGGTACAACAATAAAACTATACTCATCACTTTTCTCTTCCAGGGCATTTTTTCTGCTAGTCAACTGTTTGTTCTGCAGATCCATCCCTCGTATGCTCAGGCCCTTTCTTTCCCTTTTCTTCCCATTTCCCTCAACAAAGTATTTTTTCAGCTTCTCAAGAACAAATAAGTTTGTGACTCTAAAAGCCTAACAGGAATGACATCCCACACACTCTAGGAGTTCTAGGAAGTGACACAGCAGCTGACAAACACAGATGGAAATTTAGCTGCTTTCCTGGGACCTGTGCATTCTAAACATTTAGAGACACCTTCTCCTTCCTCCACCCCCTCTTCCTGTCAGCCCAGCAAAGAGGAAAGACTGGTTGTATGAATTTTCTTTGTTATCCCTTGTGCTGTGTAAGAGATTTAAATATAATTTTCAGATACTATGCTGTAAGGAACCGATTACTAAAAAAAATAAATAAGATCGTTTATGGCATCTAGCTTCCAAGATACTTAATGAGAATGGAAGCTTCTATGGCCCCTTCAGATTAAACCACAGGTACTGATATTAATTCAATTTCCTGCCTTGTGTATTCCAGTTGTGAGGTGATTAGGCTGAAGGATTACAGCAACATTTCTTTGGAAATTTTCTCTGAAAATCAGGTAGCTAGGGATCACAGAATCTGTGAAGTTTAAAATTAGAGAGACAAACAGCAATGGCCAAAACAAAACAGGAAAGAGACTAAATTTACAAAGTCTAGACTTTCCTCTGTGATATCTTTTATTCTCTTTCACCTAGAAAAAATGTGTGTGTGTGAGTGTGTGTGTGTGTATGTGAGCATGTTGGAGGTGGGGAGGCAGGCAAAGGAGATTAAAATTAAAAAAAAAAAAAGTATGCACTAGGGGCACCTGGGTGGTTCAGTCGGTTAAGTGTGGACTCTTGATTTCTGCTCAGGTTACGATCTCACGGTTTGTGGGTTAAAGCCCCGCGTCAGGCTCTGTGCTGACAGTGCTGAGCCTGCTTGGGATTCTCTCTCTGTCTCTGCTTGTCTCTCTCACATAATAAATAAATAAACTTCAGAAAAGAAAACAGTATACATAATGGGGTTTTGAATCTGTTTCCTATTACCGACTTTAATTTCTTAGAGAAGATTGAAAATTATAACCAAAAGAAATATTAAAAAGGAGATACTGTGAGAAAATATTGTGATTAATCCTGTTACTACTTATTTTTACCTACTTTTTATATTTACCTTCTTTTTAATTTTAAGCTGTTTAAATATAGAAACAAAGTTAGCTCTTTATAATTATATATGTATTTCTCAGTGTTTTGGGGCACCTGGGTGTCTCAGTCTGTTAAGCAACTGACTTTGACTCAGGTTATGATCTCACAGTTAGTGGGTCCGAGCCCCACGTCAGGCTCTGTGCTGACAGCTCAGAGCCTAGGGTCTGCTTCAGATTCTGTGTCTCCCTCTCTTTCTGTCCCTCCCCTGCTCATTCTCTGTCTCTGTCTCTCAAAAATAAATAAACTTTAAATTTTTTTTTAATTAAGTCTTTTGCATGAGTTACCTGAAGTCTAACACAGCAAAAGACACGTGCATTATCATGTTTTATTACTTGAATTCATGAATGGTTCCATGTTGCTCCCGCTTTTTCCCAGCTCTTAAGTCTAATCACCTTAACTTTGGAGAGTCTATTAAATTCCATCTGTTAGATGATTCCCACCCTGGGAATCACATTAACCAGCCAAATATAAAACCCATCTGTAGCAAACAGAGTGTTTTTTTAGCAACCTGTATCTTTCACCATGATTATTCTTCCAGTGTATTATAAATTCTTTCTTATCCAGTTTGTAAGGGTAGAGCAAAAGGTAACCTATGCTCCTGACTTCTATGGGCTTGTCTTATGAATGCTAACTTATCATGTCCACAGCAAGCATCTAGAGCAGTTGTGACATCAAACATCTTGTACTTATTTTACATATTAGAGGGCAGGGACATAAAGTACAGATTAAATTGAAGTTTCTTGTGAGATGATTGCATCTTGGTTAGTTTTTATGGTGTTTTCCATAATGTTTACAAGCATCACTGGCTACAGATCAGCCCCAAATGACTATGCGCTGGCTCTTCTCCATTTATTCCTTTCTGCAGTTTTCCTTATACTCTGTATGATTTATAACTATATGATTTAACAAGCTGCAGAATTATACCAAGTGATAATAAGGATGTCAGCTGAAAGTTTTTTTTCAGTATTAAAGGACACTATCTTTCAAACAGCTAAATAATTTACCAAAAGGGCAATTCTTAGAAACTCCAAATTTCACAATGAGATAAATGACATATATTTTATTTTTAAGATATTTTAAGATATGATATGTACAGTGAATTTGCTTGAGCATTGGATAAACCTTTCTTGGATGTAAGCAATATGGAGTTTCATAAGGATAACAGCCAAAAAAGAAAATATCACACTGACTGTGTCAGGTGAGATAGTCAAGTACAAGAATATAACCATACTTATCAGCCACATGTAAATGAGGAAGAACAATATAAATTAAAATACCTATATAGAATGATCCACACTGGATTCCAACTGCATCACTTTCATTAATTATAGTAATAAGTTTCCTATTTGCAGCAGAATTTTGAATACATTTGCCCTCCTCTACAACCAACCCCCAGTGGTTTCTGGTTCTAAAAGGGAGACCAAACATTTGGTTTTGTGAGATTTTGCTTGATGAAGGCCTTTACAAGCTGTAATTTCTTAACAATAACTGTATTGCTATATACCAGAGGAATCAAGCAGCATATTGTTAGTTAGGGAGTGGTATGTTGGCAGAACACTGGATTTTGGTAACTTTCTTCCAGATTTCCCATTAGACTGCAACTGTTGAAGTAAAAACCATTCACAGTGACTACAATTCCAAAGTCCTCATGATATTATTAAATTGTACACCATTTGTATATGTTACACCAGACATACAACCTAGTTGCTCTTCTTCTGAAGTTAGTGTTTCAGATAAAATTACTGATATTAATTATACCTTTCACACTCAGTAACATTCATCTGTAGTGAAATTGCAGAGTGCAAATCACTCTAAAGAAGAAAATTTGGGGTTCATTAGAAAATTCATATAATTTAATTGAACCAAAGTTAATAATGGAAGAGTTATTTTCACTTAAGAAAATGTATTCAAAACAGAAACTTGGGTTCATACTTATTTTTGACACCAGTTACCAAGCCCTGTCTATTTTACCTCCTTAAGGAATATATGTAGCAAGAGGTAGATCTTTATTCATAGTTAACCCTTTCCCGTCATGTTTAGCATAATATTTTTGTTTAAAAAAGTTCCCAAGTCTTTATTTTCTGTTTCTTCCTCTATCAGTCTATTTGTGCCAAATACCTCATCAATTTTAATTGCTACAATTTATAATGAATCTTCTCCATTTCCTCATTCTTTCTTTAATCTTCAAAATGGTCCTTGGTAATCTATAGTTTTTCTTCTTGCATATAATGTTTAGGACTAGCTTGTCAAGTGCGTAATTTTCTGTAAAACCATTTGGTAACTATTCATTTTAAAATGCGTTGATATATTTGGTAGGACAATCTTTAAATGAAAACTTTGCATATATGTTCTTAAGTGAGATTGGCCTATACCTTTTTTTTTGTAATTGTTCAATATTACTACCAAATATTTCTAGCCTTGGAAAATATATACAAAGGATAAATTCCCCCAAATTATTTTATGCAACAGTATTGACATTTTTTTCTGTAGCCACTTTCAAAAATTTATGTGTATTTAGAAATTTCATCTCCTCTAAGATTTCAAATACATTGGCTAAAAGTGGTTTCTAATATACTCTTTAGATTTCAAAAAATAATCTCTGCTACATCAACAGTTCTCCCTCTGTATAGATGTGTGCATACATGTATCTGTACAAATATACATAAGCATATTTATTTGTGCATGTGTTATTTCTTTCTTCATCCTCCTTTTTAGATTTTTTGCTATTTTGCTTTCATCATTCTCTAGTCTTATGCTATTTTTTATAACTTAAATAGGACAAATAGATTAACATTCAGTCTTTATATTCCATAAACATGAATTTAGCTTATATATTTCCTTCTCATTACTGTTTTAGTGGTTACCCCCAGTGTTTCTGTTTTTCTTTTGTTCAAAATAACTGGAATTTTAAACCATAATCAATTTTTTAATTCATAGATTTGTTTAATAAGTATACATTTAGTTGCCACATATATTGAAAGATTTGTCTATATATCTGAAATTAAATTCTAATTTTGTTTTTCTCAGAGAAAGGCATGTTGGCAGGTTTATTCTCAAGGCTTACATTTATGCTTAAATTTGTCATTTCTCTTTTTTATTCCAATACACTTGAGAGATAGGGCATATTGTCATGTGTGTCTGGAGCAAAATATTCCCACAGAGGAGAATTTCACTGGGAAGCATTATCTTTCACTCCTCAAATAGTTGTTCATGAATAGATCGTAATAGTGTTATGCAATTAACAGCTACAGGTATTACTATAGACCACTTAAAATATCTGGCTCAAATTAAGATGTATTAAACATGTGAAATAAACAGCATACTTTTAAGATTTAGTATGAAAGAAATATCTCATTAATGCCTTAAAATATTATATATAAGACACATGATGATATGCTGAATATATTAAATTAATTTTATATGTTTATTTTTACTTTTTTTACATGTAGCTACTAGAAAATTAGATTATATTCATGACTTGTATTGTCTAAAAGACAATATTGATTTAGAAAGAAAAGGAAGTTCTACTGTTTTCTTAAGAACCATGATTTAGACCATAAGACTGACAATATTTCTCAGAGGCTCGGAGGTTAGAGTTTTAAAAATGGCCAACTATTGTATGGCAGGTTTAGTTGGGTGCTAGAAAGCCCCTCTGTGGATTAAGAAGCTTCTGAGGTTGACACAGAGGCTATCTACCAAGTGGTTGTTTACAGCAACAATATTTCCTATTCCAAATAATAGTGTATGGTAGAAAAAAAAATGGTTCATTGATAATAGAGGTAAGGGTCTTTGGATTGCTGGTAACTAATTTGAACAAAGTTCTGTTCCAGGAAATTTCATCATTGATGTACAGTGGAAAAAATATGGAATTAGTGCTAACTTTCTTAGGTTACCTTTTTAAGATTTTTTCATGCTTGAATCTTAGCCTAAGCTACTGAAAGGAAGAATATCTCCTGTTGTTATGCTTTGTTATATGTAAGCTGACTTGCTTAGGTGCTTGGGATATAATGAAAAATCAAATTTAGTGGTGGTATATATCCACTTAGGTTCCTAGCACAAAATTTGAGTTCTTTAAAAGCATTAAATATAATTTAAAGCATTCACTAACTACAGATGCTAAAATAGAACTTATTTCAATCAAATGATAAAGTTGAAAGGGGAATCTTTTCAAACACTGTTCATGTAGTGGAAAAGCAGATACTTATTTTGAGATGAAGAAAGCTGTCCTCTTTTCCAAAGATTTGGCTCCATTTGACCAGACTGAAACTAGATTAACCTAAATTTTCAGTTCAAATAAAAGAAGAATGGGGTATGTCTACATTCTCCACTGCCCTAATAAATTGCCATATAGATTGGGTTGGTATTCCAAAGATAGGAATGGGAAATAGATGCAATAAAAGTCTCATTCATCATTAGTGCAGAGGGACTAGAATCAATATGAAGGTGCCATGCTGTCTCAAGTAACTAAATAGTTCATGAGGGAAAGTTTACAATTAGGCAAAATCAAACTGTATACATTTTATGTGAAAAGGTTATTCCTCTGTCATAAATGATTTCTGGGTAGGAGTTTAGACAATAGCATCTGGATCTTTCTTGTGTGACCAGAATTCACATGGGTGCAGTAATATATTACCGTGTGAAATATCAAGTTATAATATCTAAGTCTTGGGGTCTAACAAGAGGATTGATAAACATACAACATTTAAAGCATTAAGTACATTGTGCCTCAGTGTATTCTTTATCCTTCCTTGCTTTCATAGTTGAAACCATTGCCATGAGATGTTTTTATTTATAAATTTATTACTATATATATACATATATAATATATATACATATACACACACTATACATACATATATACACATACACACTATACATATATATAAGCACTCTACACACACTACTATATGTATATATATATATACACACACACACTATACATACATATATATATATATGTGCACTATGCATACACTACTATATATATATGTGTGTGTATATATATATACATATATGTATATATATATACACATATGTATATATATATATACACATACACACTTAGGTCAACATATACATATGTATGGGCATACCTATGATATTTATATTATAAAAGCCAAAAGGAAAAATTGGATCTTTCCTTTACCTGAGCTATTCAGAGGCCAATAGTGACAAAGGAGTTCTCATGGAGCACTCTACAAACCAATCATATTTCAATGATGACAACCAGAATCATAAAACTTCAATTTTAAATAATAAATCAAATTGTTGACATTTACCTAAATCAATACTCTTCTCATTTCAAAGAAAAAACATGGATGCTCCCTTAAATGAATATTAAATAATATATTGCTTAAGTAGAAGAGTCACAATAAGAAAGAAATGTCAAAATTTCTATATTTGACAATTGCCCTTATTATGTCCTTATATTTCTGACCAAGTTTTCTAATCTCATTAGATTCTGATTTTCAAATTTCACTGTAGGGAATGTATTGTTTCCATGTACCTATTTTGAACAAGTCAATGCATTTGAACCACTTTATTTTTTTTTCTTTAACAAACTTTTAGTCTAATAGGAGAATACTTTAGATGCTCACAAGTTATATTTCATGAAAAATTAGATTCAGCCAGATAGCATTATGGCAGTCACATTTTTAGTGTTAAGCATTTAAGTTGTCACATTTTATGTTTTAAAGGGACAAATATGTCTTGAGATTTATATTTTAATGATATTTTTGATCACAGTTTCACATGAAAAGTCATGTTTCTTAAAAATAAAAAGCATATTACAATTACCAGAAAATTCCATTTATAAAATGTAGTCCACCAACATGTATCAAATATTTTATGTACTTATCTGATATACTGAGAGACATAGGATGGAGATCTGTGTCTAGATTTTAATTTAAATTTTCTATCTTACTTCATTAATTAGAAAGGTATGCATCTCTTTGCAAATTAAGTAATATATAGCATATAAAAAAGTTGATATTCTGTCCCTACTTCAACCTTTAGCCATGGTCAATCTCACATATTTGAGATAACCAAAGCTCATCACTCAGTGAGTAGCTTTCCATAAGGCTCCATAACCTTATGGGAAAAAAAAAAATACTTGGTACATTTCATGTTAATTACAATAATGATTTATAAAGTTGAATAATGCTTGATGTGACCAATTATCACTGTAAAGCAGGTGCTAAACATCATTTTACACACTACTGCAAAACAACTCCTTATTCTATCAGAGTTTTGTTTTTTAAGTTCAAAGGCTCCTAATCATTGTAGAATCTTGCAAGTGTTAAGTTGAAAGGAGCTTTTGCAGCTCATTTTGTCCATCCTTACACTTTTAAGAAAACACTTAGACCAGCCAATATAGATTAAACATGAAAGATTTTGTTTGTTTTCAAGATTCTAAAAGATTTCAGAGTTGGCCAACTCCAGTCAGACGATGGTTTCCTTAACACGCTTCCCCATTATTACCATTATGTAATAAAACATATTTATTACTTTACTTTTCCAACATCCAGAGGTTATAGCAGTATCTTTAATAATGAAAAACTTGCATTTAACTAGATTTGATACTCAAAATATTTAAACAGCAATATAGAATGGACAGTGATCATCCAAAATAAATATCAGGTCACCGATCAATAAGAGGGAATGACCATAAACAACCTGTATAGACTTGCTGTTTTTGCAAATCCATAGGGATAGCAGCCTCTGTAAAAGACTGACCAAAACTCTGCATTAGCACAGACATTTGCAACTGGGAGAAATCTTATTTAGAACAAGCAAAGGGAGATTTTTATTGACTTATAACTCCCAGAATAGTGCCAGTTTCATACATGACTGGATGGATTAAAGGATCAACCAATGTTATCAGGTCTTTAGCATTCCCTCTCCCAGTCTTGCCCACTCTGTGTTACCTTTATGCTCAGAGTCTCACAAAATGGTGTGTATGTCACCTCCATTTCTCTGTAGATACCCTTGACTTGTCAAGTTCCGGATAAATAATGCCTAAATGTTGGTTTTCATTAATATAATATTGGTGCTTGTTTAAAATGGTTATTCTAAGTTTCCATGTAGATTTGGGGTCACTAGGTCTTGGGTAAGACTTGGGAATCTGAAATTTTAGCACACATTGGAGGTTCCTCTGAGGAAGATATTGCTCTAGAAACAGAATTTGGCCTATGCTGCACATATACTGCTACTCTCCATAGTGACAGTTTCCCACTTTTTAAGGCAGAGAAATTTTTTGAAGTGAAATCTTTGTGTAATTCCAGTATATTAGAGGAAAGCAGAGACTCATTGATGGCATATTATACTTACAAATACATTAAAAGGGATGTTTTTGCATATTAGAACTAAAATTTAGAATCACAAGATAATTTAGAAATATCTAAATTCAAAACCTTTCCTCTTTTAATGAAAAAATGGACAGAGGGTTACCCCAAATTTGCTAGCTCTCAGAATAGAATTTCAATTATTTTTAAAGTTTATTTATTTATGTTGAGAGAGACAGAAAGACAGAGGGAGGGAGGAAAAAAGGGAGGGAGCACAGCAGGGGAGGGGCAGAGAGAGAGGGACAGAAAATTCTAAGCAGGCTCTATACAGTCAGCACAGAACCCTACACAGGGCTTGAACTCACCAACTGTGAGATCATGACCCGAGCTGAAATCAAGAGTCTGAAGTTTAACCGACCGAACCACCCGAGTGCCCCTAATTCTCAAATTAGAATTTCCAGTGATCTGTTAACTCTTGTGTGTCCATTTCCTCATTCTTCATGAAGCATAAATTCATCCCATATACTTTTTTAACTGGATTGAGAAAATGGAAGAGCATCAAGAAAAGATTTTTATTCAGTCTGTTCATTTTGTCTTTTCAAATAGTGAATTACATGGTATGAAAAATTCAAGCCAGGGGCCTGTTCTTAGAGGTAGCGGTGGGGAAGAGTGACAATATACAATGAAGTAAATAAACAAACAGGATGATGGAGGACTATAATCAGTTTTGTGGAGAAAATGAATAAGGTGATGTGTTAAAAGAATAACTGAGGGCAGGGGATAGTTAAATAGACTTCATTTTAGTTTACACATTGGTCCTGTCACCTTGATGGGAAGTTCATTGATAGCAAGGAGCGGAACACATTAATCTTTCCTTCCTTCACTTCCACTATGTAGCTTCTAGTATATAACACATGTGTCTGAATGTTTGTTGGATTTTTACCTATATATAACTTTTGTTCATATTCATCAGTATACTGATGAGAATGTAGCATTTTATATAAGAAGCATATAATAAATAATTATAACTACTGATTTTTTATCATTCCTTATAACATTATGTCTAAACCATACAATGGCAATGCAGGAAAGATATTGTTTACCTGCAGTTTTTTAAGTGATTGGGTAAATGTTTCAAGAATATGGATTATTGGAAGACATGGTATTTGAACCAAGGACTCCAGATTTCATTGCATCCATTATATCAAATTATTTCTGAGTAAAGTGTTTGTCAAATGTAAATAGTCACCACCACTACCTCTAACCAGGAAGTAGGGTCGGGCTTATGAGGTGGTAACCTATGTTGAGATTGAAAGCATTTGTCTGAGGATTCCCATAACCCTTATAGGAAGGATCATTGTATAATTTATTTTACACACTGGCACTTTTTGAGGGTAAGAGGAGAAGTTATGGTAACTGTGCTGTGACAATTAGAGTAAACAGAGACTATCTCAGGCAAAAGAGTAGGTCTGGTTATTCCACTAAAAGGGAGGTCAACAGGGGGTTAAGCTTTTTAAATCTTCAAATGTGCATTTTCATGCACCATTTCCTTTCCTATTTTATCAATGATGTAAAGAAGGTTTTTTTTTTTTTTTTTTTTTTTTTTTTTATTTTTGGGACAGAGAGAGACAGAGCATGAACGGGGGAGGGGCAGAGAGAGAGGGAGACACAGAATCGGAAGCAGGCTCCAGGCTCCGAGCCATCAGCCCGGAGCCCGACGCGGGGCTCGAACTCACGGACCGGACCGCGAGATCGTGACCTGGCTGAAGTCGGACGCTTAACCGACTGCGCCACCCAGGCGCCCCTAAAGAAGGTGTTTTTAACTTCATTTCAAAGTTGAGGGAACTTAGGCCCAAAACAAGTATGACTATGATTAGTAAGTGAAACCACGGAGATTGTGTAATGATCTATCAGACGCTGAAACAGATCTTCATTTCTCAGTACCAGAATAAGAATAAAGATAATAATGATAAAATTGTTTTGGTCACATATTGCGCAGAGCAAAGAATATGAAGTTAATGAAAACTATGGCAGGGATGCTACTAGGACTGCACATTTTCATTACAAATATGTTTCAAAAAATAGCGCCAGAAATAAACATCAGAGGAAGCAGATTGATGTCGCTTAGTCTTTGGTGATTCTCAAATTGGATTTTATAACCTCGTCTACAAAGGTTCTAAAAAATTATGGTGAGGATTGATTTGTGTATCTTCTAAAAGTTTGATAATTGCTAGTCCAAAAATAATTAATGACAGAGTAATGGAAACATAACGATTTTCATCCTGAAAAATACCATCCTAAAAAAAATAGGTTGTGTTTGTTTCAACTGTCTCAGAAATTTTTGGATTTCCTTCTTAGATTATGTGTAAATATTCTTTAGACCTGTGGTGGCTTTAGCAGTGAGTAAACTACCCAACTTGGACAGTCAAGACCTCTGTGTCCAGGCCTCTCTAGATTGACTGCATGTGTATTAAAAAAGGCACCAATAATTAATCAAGGTTAAATAATTTCAGATAATAAGGAAGGAAGTAAAAAGACAACATCTTAGTTCTGTAAATGCCTTTAAGATCTTGGATTCTGGAATTCTGAGCGGTTAATAGCTTAATATAACAATAGTAAAAACAAAAGCAATGCCATTTACCATTTATTAAGCCCATATTATAAGTCAAGCATAGCGTTGACAACATTGCATTCAGTATGTCGAATTCTTAGAACACACTTCCATTTTGAAAGTGAGAAACTTGAGACAGACTGGCTATGTACATTGCCCAAGGTCATACAGCTAGTGAATAATGGATCTTGTCTTAAATTCAAGTCTGACAGCTAATTTCCTACCCCAGTCCTATTCTCCCACCTCAGATATTTAACCATTTCTTAAGGGTTAATGACAACACATGCTGTTTAGAGAGCATGTTTATAATGTCTTTTTGAAAATGTTATCCTCTGAAATATTCAAAAATATTTAAAAAAACCCAAAATAGTTCATATGTCTCTTTTGTTAAATAAAGATGATGCTTGAGTGTAATACTCAGGATTTTACCTCTGCTAGAAGTAAAACAAAAGTGCAGGTAATTTCTTTCTGGTATTTACTTATGCAGTTCATTTTTTATCCACTTTTCCATACTGTTAGAATGATTATTTTTTAACTCCTGGTCTGTCATAAACTCTGAAAGATAATTATATCATGAGATATAAAGACACAGGCTAGTTTGATGTGCCTTCTTGGAGTCAGGAAAAATATTCACACAATGGTTCTATATTTTTCCTTACACTTCTTTCTTTAGGAATGTGCACTTTGTTCAATGCCTTTAAAACATTCCTCCACTTGGGAAGACTATTCATGTTCTGTCATCCCAAAATAGTCCTTATTGGAAGGGGAAAAACAAGTAATTGTCATGCACACACAACACACACATGTCCCTTTAACATTTAGTATCATGAAACATTTCTAGGACATTTCATCCTCACTTTCAGAAGAGCTAATCAAAACATTTCAATCCTTTAATGAAATGTGATAACTGATTTAAAAAATATTCCTGTTTTTAGTGGATTTTATGAAAACTAACTCAGACTTCCAAATAGTAGTCACCAGTTATTGTGCACTTTGTCTCTTTACAAACATTACACTGTTTAATTCTCTTATGCCATCAAGAGGTAGGCAGTATTGTTATGCTAACTTTATAAGTGGCAAACATGTGCCAATGAATTTAGTTAATTTACATTGTCTAGAAACTTTAACCAACGCTATTAAACACTATCATACACAAGTCTTCTGAAAAAAACAGAAATTATTGGACTGGTAACAAAAGATGGATAATCACTTTTGTTTTATAGATTGAAAATCTTAAGTAGTTGAATCAGTGACAAAGTTGAAAATTAAACTCCCATATGCCATCTTTTGAAAGATATAGATTATTTGGAAAGCAGTGATGTTTTATTTATTTATTTATTTATTTAAATATAATCTATTGTCAAATTGGCTAACATACAACACCCAGTGCTCATCCCAACAAGTGCCTTCCTCAATGAGCACTGATGTTTTAAACACAAGTAAATATAATGTATTCCCCCATTTGTCGTTTTTTGAAAGATATAATTTGGAAAGAACTGATGTTCTAAACACAAGTAAATATAATGTAAATTTTCTTATGAAGACTATTGAAGAATTAGACAAATTGACAATATTAAATAGGTATTTGGTATATATCTGTATAAATAATGACAATAAATCTGACAGGCTACTTAAGAAGACTGTCATTCCATGGACTACTACAAACATAATTATTTTTCATTTCGTGAGCAAATATAATTATAAAATTTGGTGGTAAAAGAATCTGGAATCAATTGTCCTGCCACAGGGTTTTGCTATCAAAAATACTACGAAGATCGTGCCCATGGAATTTATTCCTGCGCACATTGAGTAAGGACATTCATATGCTTCAGGGATTAAATCCATCAGTCCAAGGGTGCATGAATAAAATGTGAATCATTCTGTTGATAGTGAAGGAGATGGTGATTGGTGGTATTCACACCTTTCTTAAATCATATGCTGATAATACAGTAAGTGTATTTTCTCTTTTAAGTTTTTCTGCTTGAGATGTTGCTCATAAGGGAGAAAAGGTAAAATTGTTCTCTTAAAAGAAAACATACACTCCACTAAAACTGAAAGTATATTTGAAATATAAGTTCCTTTTCAAATTTAAAAGAATTTTCTTTCAGATCTCAGAACACAATAAAAGATTCATTGCATACTAGAAATATGCCAGGCCATGATATTTGCAGTGCTTTCTTTTACTTTCCATAATTTCCTAACATTGCTCCAGCTGCAGTGACATATTTTATACAAAAAAGACATTCTATATAATACATGGAAATATATGCCCTGTGTTTTTTTAGTATATGCAGTACTGTGCCATAATGATCAACCTGTCTTTAAGATGTTAATGGTGTTGAGGAGACAAGACTAACATCCATCAATAATTAAAGAAAAACAAAAAGCATATGCCACAGTGCTAAAACATGTGGTATAAAGACTATATGTGATATAATACTTGAGAGAAGAAAAGATTGTTAAGTGTTAGAAGATTATTCATGATATCTGCAAGCTCCTTTCATATGTCATTCTTTGAGTCTACTACTTGCTACCTGAGTCAACTTGAACAGGTTTTTATACTTCTCTGCGCCTTAGTGTCTTTACCTCTCGAAGATGTAAAGACAGACATGTCTACATGACAGATTTTATTTTAAAGAATAAATAAATTGGTATAAATTGAATGTACATTCAATACATACTTCCATGTCAATGAAGATGATGATGGCAGGATTCAGTTAAGTAGTAAAATGTGGAAGATAGAATGGACAGTGGGGAAAATGGGCAGTAGACATTAAGGAAGATGATAAAGTATTTTAAATATTTACTACCAAGAAAAAAATTGGATTAGTAAAGTGGAAACTAGAAAGTGTCAAAGGTCTAACAAAGGAGGATTTAACTCTTAACTCTGACAATTGTCAGAGTTGTATTTTCAAGCAATTTAATTAGTCTAGCTGATTGGTGTTCTCATCGTGGAATGGGATGGAAACACATCACAGGGATATTTTGAAAGGCATATGAAAAAACAGTAGAAATATCTGTTGTGTTCAACAAGGCTAATTTTCACGTTAGGTGCAGTACGCATAGTGCCTAGGGCCCATGATACATTAGGAGGACACAAAGTGTTCTAATTTTATTTCTTCTAAAATCAGAAGAAATATTGAACATAAAAATAAATAGATAATAATAAATAAACCTGATTTATATTAATTTTACACCAATTCAGTTGTAAATATAACTTTTAGTTTGTATGTGTATGTATATGTATGGGGGGAGAGAGAGAGAGAGAGAGAGAGAGAGACATTGAGAGTGAGAAGTTTTTTGTTTTTGTTTTTGTTTTTTTTAATGGAGAAAGAGCTCCATGAAGGCAAAATGACTAGTGTCCACACAAATCAAAATGGCATCATAGGGTGTGGTGTGCAGTTGCATTCTCGCCTCACTTTATACCTAGTCAACAGAAGAGGGATGGCCATGAGAAACACAGAAACACAGATTTTGAGCTCTGATGCAACCACACCTGAAACACAACAGCCCCTACCCTTGAAGTTATCTAAAAACATACTTTTCATTGTTTAATTTTCACTGTGTTTCCTGCAACCCAACATATCCTAATAGATACAACTAATATTCATCAATAATGTTTGCTTTAATCATCACAAGTATAATTCAATGTCTCGCTTTCACCATAACTGAAATGTCTTCGTTTAACATTTACATACCATTAAATATTTTAAGAATTAAGAACAAACAAAAATTAGCTGTGTATGATGAAAATAATGCTTAGAAAACCATGCCCCTATGAGCCCAGGTTCAAAGAGATTTTGTATTTAAAGTCACTCAGCTTAAATAGTCATTTCAAGCTTCACTCAGTTTTTCTTCAATTATATAAGTACATCCAGGTACTTGATACACAGGAAATCTTATTAAAATTCCACACCCATTGCTATTTGGTAGCACCTCAAACCTCCCAAGAGGCTCTCACTGTTGTCAACTGTGGTCCCTTCTTCACCCCTTCCTCTGGTGCCACAGTAGTCCCCACCCAGCATGTGCATGTGGCTCTAGCAGCCCCCAGAAACAGTTCTTCTTTGGAGAATTTGCAACATGTTCTCCTCCATGGTCCAAATGCTTGATTAGAGGGAAGGCTGGCATAGGAAAGGGGAAGGCCTAAGAAGCACCACAAATAAATACGTTTTTGTCTGGTACAGAAGTACAAATAGGACCAAAGTTTGAGTATCTACTGTCCATTCTCTTCTTCTGAGAGCATTAACTAAAATTATTAAATGGCTATAGATCCAATCAGCATGTTAGTAGCACATCTATAATTCTTAAAATGTTTGTTCTTAAATAGAAATTGCAAGTACTTTTGAAAAATAATTAAGACTATAAAGATGAAATAAGGGTCTGGTCCTTAGGATAGCATGTTATTTTCTTCTATATTTTTCCTGGAGGGATTCAGCTAACAATACCACCATTATCCTTAAGAATTGTTACATTTCTACTCTGCAAGGAAGTTTAACTGTCAAATGCCTCTGAAGTTTGGACCCCCTCTCTTTTTAATTGTTTCTGAAGTCAGTGTAATCATTGACAAAATGTATAGTTACAAGTTGATTTTTCTTACCACTTAAAAAAATTATTTTACAGCTTGTATTTCTCTGATAAGGAAAAAAAAACTGCATTCACTCAGTATGACTAAATGCTTTCTAATATATCAATATCAAGTAAGAACTATCCTCTAAAAGCATTGTAGCACAATGAAAGCTTCTTTGTCTTAGAATCCATGCATAGAACATGACAGCGAAGAGAGTCAGTGGACACAGACCACTTTAATTTTTATTGATAGTATGATCACAGGTGCATTTTTAATTATCTCACTACATTGCTTTCCCCATCAACTGTCACTAGTAATTTCATAGAGCAAACATGTTACCCTTATGACATTACAGAACACAATTCAGAGTCGTTTAGGATGCTTGCAGATTGACAAGTGCCTTCACCTTTTGATAGAATACAAGGGAGTCAACGGACTTAGGAAATTAGGTGCCAATCATGTTTGTAACCTAGAGGTGAGAGCAGCAGGAGCAAGGAAATCAAGAATATTGAAGTTTTCTGCATTCGTTTAGGGGCTACTGCTAAAACCATGTAATCTAGGGCACCTAGGTGGCTCAGTTGACTGTCAGACTCTTGATTTGAACTCAGGTCGTGATCTCACAGTTCGTGAGATCTAGCCCCACATCAGGCTTTGCACTGACCGTGCAAAGCCTGCTTGGGATTCCATCTCACTCTCTCTCTCTGACCCTCTCCTTCTTGCTCTCTGTCCCTCCAAATACGTAAATAAACATTCTTAAAAATTAAAAAAAAATCACATAGTCTAAAGAAAAAATAGGCAAAAAATGTGTCTTACTGGCATTGGCTATTAGGTGGGGAGAAAAACATGATATTTTAGTCTTTTGCTCTGTAACGGGTCTCACAGAATCGTCAATAACTGGTGCTTGCAGTGATGATACCCAAGAACAGAGAAGACTTTGGATGCTCTGAGCCTAAAGAATCAGTGATTAATTTCCTGGGTTTATGAATTCACAGATAAAGAAGAGAGTGGTGTTTATTTTTTAATCATGCTATATTCCTGTCTGTAAAGATTTGCTGTCTGTTTGGCATGTATAGGAACAACCCACTTCTCTGAGGTTAAAAAAGAACAAAACAACTAAAAAATTATTTCATATTTTGCTATGTTTCTTTTGTTATGTTTTCTAAAAACCAGGGTAATAGGTCTTCTGTGTTAAAAGAACAAAGAAACATCATTGGTCTTTACTATTTTTCCTGGTTAAGTGATTTTTCTATACCTTAAAAAAATAACAATCGACTACATTTTATATTAGAGTGAAGAAAAGTATTTAAGCATTGGAAATAAATAACGAATTAAGAAAAATCTAATTTAAACAACCCACATGTCAATAGATAGACAACTGAATTTTTAAAATGTGGTATATACACATAATAGAATACTATGCAACAAAAAGAAGGCAAACTTACTAGCACATATATTAACCAGAAGAATCTCAAAAACTTCTTGTTGAATTAAAGAAGACATTCACATAAGTACATACACTGTTTGATTCCAGTTATATGAAATTTAAAAGAAGAAAAAATTACATCATGGTGATAGGGTCAGCACAGTAGTTAGCTCAGGAAAGTGGAGGAGGGACAAATTTTTAAGGAAGAAAGGCAAAGGAACTCTCTTTGCATATGGAAATGAAATAAATCTTCATCTGGATGGTGGTTACATGCATATATACATATGTAAAATTTGTCAAGGTATACACTTAAGACTCATGTATTTTGCCGAATCCAAATTATACCTCAATTAATAAAAAGCAGAAGAAACATCTTACTGCATTAACATTGGTTAACATTCATTCACCACATACATAATTTCCTTCCCATAGTCCTCACAATAACCCTATGCGAAAGACAGTTAGTGGTCCAATTTTTAGATGAGAAAGGAGGCACAAGAAAGATAAAACTTTCCAAGGTTACATAGCTAGTGCATTGCATAGCTAAGTTCAGAATTCCAACTGTCTAGTTCCAGGGTCTACAGTCTTGACCACAAAGTCATTTTGTTTTTCCCTATCAGGTTCCTATAGATCTGATTTTAATTTGTAGAGGAGCTTCATGTAATAGAAAACAGCAACAGGGTTGTCCAGAGAAAAACAGTCATTAGAAGCATCAAAGCAATGGCAAATGAATGCAATAAACTATCAATGACCAGGTTTCTGGGCTTTAAATAATTTCCAGTGCATGAATTATATATATGGATGTGTAATGCTTTAATGGTAAATATCACATTGTTCCCCAAGTGTATTCAAGATAAGCCATTTGTTGCAGTTTTTCAAAGATCAATGGATATTAAAAGGAGTCAAACAGCTGTTCTTTCAGGACTTCTCTCTCCACTTTTGAAATAATCTCTACCATATTATCAGAACACTTTACATGTCCTGAAAAATATTATGGGTGGGGGGTGGTAAAACCGAAGCATAATCCATTATTCTAGATTTAATCTCTCAGCATGATTTACCAAGTAAGAAAATATGACATTGTAGCCCTAAATAGAAATAGATTTTATATTATAGGGTACCAAATTTGCTAAATTTAGAAGAGATGTTCTGGAATGAAAAGTAATATACACAAGTGCATTTAGTTAAATAATATCATTCATTCCATTTTCCCCAGCTTCCAATTTTGTTGGTTATTTGCAGCTAATGTGGTTGCTTATTCAGCAATTAAATTAAAATAAGAATTTGCTCAACTTTCTGCCATAAATCCACAAAATTCCCTACCTCCCCCACCCCCACATTTTCTTCTTTCTTCCTCTAAAGTAGAGTCATTCTGCTACAAGATTTATACCTCCAACCTTACTCTAGACCTACCTAATCCTGCCTGTCCCTGTCACTCAATGGATTAGTGTCACTTTGCTATTCCTGACATCCCACTTCCCTTTATTCCTCCTTCCTATCAGCATTACACCTCCCCAAAATCTCACCTTAAAACTCTCTCTTGGATTCAAGTCTCCATGTGACCTCCCCACTGCCATTTTGCTTTCCTTTCACAGAAAACCTTCTTGACTATATTGAGCATTCTTTACCTTCACATCCTCAGGCAAGGATCTCAGTCTTCTGCAATCTCTTCCAGTCCATGACTTCACTGGAAACACTACTCCCAAGGCACCAATGTTCTCCTTATTGCTTCCTGTGGACATTTTTCACTAATCCTTCTGGTTTTCAGTATTATTTGCTGCTTATGAACAATTTTTTCCTTGATTTTTTTTCCTTTGTTTTTAGTACACTGTCCTAGATTTTCTCTCGAAGATGTCTAGAGGCATCTTCACAGGAGGTGTTTTTTTTTTTTCCTACTTCTTTCTCAAATGTTCAATTCTTAATTGTTTGTAAGATTCAGAATAGTATTTCCATGGGACATCAGCCTGTCACAGCACCAGAATCCTTCACCTGAATAATTTCCACTCATCCTCAGCTTTCTGATTAAATGAGGCTTCTTCAAAAGGGCACTCTCTGAATCTAGGTTACACATCCTCCATAAGCTCTCTTAAAATGTAATATTTCCCCTATTATGACATTTAACATATTGTATTGTAATTGCATCTTTTGTCTGTATCTTCCGTATTCCTCTCCAGCTCCATAAAAGTATGGATCATGCCTGCTTTTCATTTCTAGATGTATTCCCTAAACTTAGCACAGTGTCTTCCAAATGGCAGGTACTCAAAATGTCAAAAGACATTTGTCTCTTCTGGTCTCAGTACCATATTATTTTAAGTGTTATAGTTTAATAATAAAATATGGAAATAAGACCTCATTCATTTTTCTAATTCAAAAATATTGTAGTTTTTCATTCTTCATTCCAAGATTTGCTTTAGGATAAAATTTCCAAGTCAATTAATTAAACCCATTGAGATTTTGACTGGGAGTTAGCTATATCTATAAACTAATTTAGAGCAATTGACACCTTCAGGGTATAGTATTTAGTTTTCTCATTCAAGATTGTGTCTTTCCATTTATCTATGATTTTTATATTATAGTAAGAATGCCAGAATTTTCTTTAGATAGGCCCCACACATACCTTGTTAATATGTTATGGGCTTTATTGTTATTGAAAAGGGTATTTGTCATTACATTTATCAGTGAGATACTTTCCTCATTTGTATACATGTGATGTAGTTTAGTGTTTAGGAACACAAGCTTGGAGCTAAACTTCCCAGACTTAAATCTAAACTCTTGTACTTACATACTGTATAGCTTTAAGCAAATGATTTAACTTCACTTTGTGTGTGTGTGTGTATGTGTGTTTACTGAAAAAAGTTACTTAATACTGTATTGTTATGAGAATGAATCAATATATAAAAAAAGGCTTAAGTAGTTCCTAATATACAGGAAAATATTCAATAATGATAATGATTATTAACAAGCAATTTTGCTCAATTCTCTTACCTATTCCAGGTTTCACAGTATATTCTCTTGGATTGGGTAGTAAAAGTAAAACAGATGATCAAATGGAGTTTAATCTTATTGGAGAAAACCTAGCAGCCAGTGTAAAACAAAAGCCTCACAACTATCCCATGTATTTACACACTAATTTCTATCAATCACTCACTAAAGGCTGATTCTGGGGCAGAAACCCTTTGATGTACTAAAGGTCAAGTTGATACTAGCAGGGTGCCAATAGACTCTGTTATAGTTATTTACCTGAGATATATTTACCCATTCTTTCAAATAGATATGATAAATTACATAGTATATATTTCATTTTTGCCTGAGGTGCTTTTATATTCTTAGATTTAAAAATTATTTTTAATGTTTTATTTATTTTTGAGAAAGAGAGAGACAGAGTGTGCATGGGGGAGGAGCCGAGAGAAGGAGACACAGATTCAGAAGCAGGCTCCAGGCTCTGAGCTGTCAGCACAGAAGCTTAAATCCACGAACTGTGAGATCATGACCTGAACCAAAGTCAAAAACTTAACCGACTGAGCCACCCAGGTGCTCCTATATTCCTAGATTTTATACTTGTTAAAAACTTCTATCAGTTGAATAATACCGCCTACTGTATGTTTCAACATTTACTGAAATGATTGGATATTTTTCTATGTGTAATGTTAATGTTATGTATTTGATTAATGGTATGTTAATATATTTTAATATATGAAACCATCTTTAAGTTTTCCAAATGAAATATGACCCCCTAAAGTAGTTTAAAAATGTTTTTGTTGCAGCTTACATGAATTTTATTTAGGATTTTTCTATTTAAATTTCTAGGTAAAGATGACCTTTATTTTTCTTTTTTGTTTGTTCTTAAAAAGGTTATAGAAACTGTAATAAAGTGCAGAGAGTTGTTAAATATAATACAACATATTTACTACTTCTTTATTATACTATTAATATACCTTGGCAAATATGTTTATATATATATATATATATATATATATATATATATATATATAATTTATATTGCTATTTATAAATGAGGAATATCTGGTTAAAACTCACAGTAATGATTTGTGGGGCTAAGTAGGACCTGAATAGGCTCTGGTATTGATATACTGCAAAAGTATGTAAAAGAAGGAATCTTCAAATGAATTTATATTTTTATTCAGAATTAAGCAAGTATATAACTGTGGTATATTTGACCAATAATCTAAAAAAATATTTTTCCATTATTGAAACATAGATCAGTATCTTTTAATTCTCATTATTTCCCAGAGTAATAGCCATTCATTGTATGAACATAGATCAGTAAAAGAATGTTGAAAACTGCCTGTTCCAGCAAGCATAGTTCCTTCCACTGTTAATGATACAGACTTGATTCTTATAATATATGTGGTTACCTTTCCAGATGCAATTGTGTCTAGACAGGATCCATTCCCTTATAAAATGGCTTTCTACTCCAGTTTTAGTTCAGGTTCAAAACTAATTGATACTGGAAACTGTCTCTAACAATGCCTACTATTTGGTATGCAAAGTGTAGAGTCTGACCAAACTGATGACTAAAATGTGCATGCGCTTTATAAATTGGAATAGAAAGTAAGTCCTTACCTAAATAATACCTTGCAATTAAGTAATATCTTCGCATTTGTAGAAGTGCTTTATCATGAGGTTTTTATATTATTTACCAGTATAAACCTTTGTGGTAGTTTTTCTTGCATTGTAAGGCAAGTTGATCCACTATTACTGTTCTCTCTATTTTGCAAAATGAATGTAGACAGAAGGATCATAGCTAGAGCCGAATCTGAGTTTTCAGTGCTATAACCAGTGTGCATTCCACTACACTGTAAAGGATTTATCACCACTAGGGGGAGGGAGGCATTGTTCAACATCCTGCCACTCTTTGGAATATAGGTAACTGGTACAGTAATTCTTTAGAAGCAATTCCACAGTATAATGGATGGTGACAAAATTACCTCTGCCACTCTTCCTCAAAAGACCTAAGTAGACAACTCACTTTGATGGCATACTTTTTACTATACCCTAAGAGTTCTGACTTTAGCTTGTCTTTCCCACTCAGCAGTATTGGGAAGCAGCTGAAGAACTTTATTTCTTTTTTCACATTCTCAGTTAGCTTCCTTAGCTCACAGGACACTGAAATTCCCAAACCTACATGACTTGTCAACCTACTGTTAGGTCTTTAATCAAACACAATGAGCCAAGTGTTTGTCTGTGACACAGTTTCATTATCTGCCAACTAGATGTAATAATACCTCCTTGTTTTAGCGTTGTTAAAATAGATGGCATGGATAATTTTAGCATGCTATAAAGCACGTAGCCAGCTCTCAATATATGTCATGGTATTATATCATGGTAGCAATAAAATTGATCCGAAGAGTGGCAGCATGACAGAGTAAGAACAGTGGGATGGCCCCTCTCTTGATCCTGTCAGATATTAACTTTGACTTTTGGCCAGAACCTTCGCATATCAGGGACTCAGTTTTCTCATTTGTAAAACGTGCAGGTTAATTGTGATGATTTCATATATCCTTTTCAGTACTAATATTATTGATTTCTATATAATGAATAACATCATCTTTTTGCCTGAGATAATACTTCTCAGTTTTGCACGTTGGAAGTGTTTTCACTGAAGTCCATGAAGGAGCCAAGAAATCGTTTACTTCCTGAGAGAAGTTTCATCTCCTAGCTGCTTCCTTCTAATAGTGTCTGTCTTTGTTCAGCTGTTTCAGTGGTCACAGTTCTAGGATTTCAAATTAAAAATAAAATTAGGCTATTGAAGTGGCATTGTACAAGAAGAGAAGTGATTTTATTGCTGAAGATCCCTCCTGTATTATGCAATCTTGTAAGTCAAATATGAATGTTGACATAAATGATATGTTGCATAATTACAGGCGTCACCGATAAAGCTGTGACTTCTAAAGATCCAGAAAGATAAAAAGTAAATCCGTGCTGTAATTTAAATCCAGGTTATAAACTTGGACTCCACCTGGGGTTTAGTTTAGGTATAAATTATCATATCTCAGCTCAAGGAACTTTCTCCAGAGACTTTTATTCGCACTTCATTGACATTTCAGTAAACAGTATTTAAGAAGTGGATATGAAATTCTACTTACTTGGCCTTTGTGGCAAGCAGATTTACTAAAGGGAAAAAACATCTTTAAATGATGAATATGGTATAAGGAAAGTTATTTTGAGATTGCAGAATTTTATATAAATATTTATTTGGACAGATTTAAATATCACATTATAATTGTCATTCAGGAACATTATGCCACTGATTTGAGCAGTAAGATGTTACACAAATAGAATAATGAACATGGGCACACTTAAATGTAGTGAGTAATTATATGATAGGAAATTGTCTTTGTGGTAAATACAGAATGATTAGACAATTAGAACATATCTGTGTGCATAACCTGAAAGTGTCCTTTATAAACAACAATCCATACCTAATCACAATTAAAACAATACCTTCAGATCTATAAATACTTTGTTTTGAACTTCTTATGCTTATATTCTGGCTGTTTCTTTATCAATTGTTTTCCTGTGAGCGCAAAAGAATTGGTATTATAGCCATCGTTAAGACTAAAGCTAAATTCTTTCTCAAGGCAACTAAGTAAATCAATATGGAGCACACACTGGAAGAAAAATCCTGTTATTTTTCTGCTATGATAACCATGGCACTCAGATACTAAATTACTTTACATATTTCTCATCTTGCTTACAAAAACACTCTGATGTAATCAAAACATATCATATCATCCCCTTTTAGTAGATGAAGAAACAGGTCTACAAATTGAAGAGCCTGCTCAAATACGTGTTCATTGTAAGCAAAAGGAGATCATGAAATCTGACTTCTAGTTCTGTGTACTTTTTACTACAGCACACTTGCTTCTCTTATATGTTCTGCTATAAGACAAAAATTTCCAAATATACTGAATTCTATTTCATCCAACAGTAATCTACTGTTATTATAATCTTGACCATACCACATGTTTTTGAGTTGTGTTGGTATGTATAAAATAACTCATTCATTTTTATATATCTAAAAATTCAGACATTGGGGCACCTGAGCGGCTCAGTTGGTTAACCATCGTACTCTTGATTTTGGCTCTGGTTCTGATCTTGCAGTTCATGTTTGAGCCACAGGTAGGGCTCCATGATGATAGTGCAGAGCCTACTTGGGATTATCTCTCTGCCCCTCCCCCACTCGTGCTCTCCCTCTCTTTCTCTCTCTCTTTCTCAAAATAAGTAAATAAACTTTAAAAAGAAGTATTACACTACCGAAAAAATTTTCAAAATCCAGACATTATTTTTGGAGTGAGATTGGCTGATTTAAAATGGTGCTGTATAATTATCATTTTTTAATGAGTCAGATTGGTATATGGGCAAACACAGTACACAGCAGGCACTCCAAAAACAACTTAGTATAAGACTGTTTAGAGTGTAGGACTGTTCTCATTCAAGAGTCCTGAAAAAATACACTGAAACAAAACACTAACACATAGTGTTAATACACTCCAGTATACAGAACTCTCCCAATGAAAAAGTGTGCATGATTTGCTGCTTTCATTTGACACTAACTCATAAATAAAAGATAAGAGGGTAATGAATTATAGTTTGCAAACACTAGAGCTAAATAATAACTGTTGATTGCTAATAAACTGCAGTGAAAACTGATCCATACCAAGCAGAGGTGATACTGCAGCAATAAACATTTAGGAGAGAACTGTACATTAATAACAATTCTTGGCCTGTCCCTTGAATATTAATTCTAATGTGCATAGTTTTGTTTAAAAGAAATTTATAAAACTCTTTGAGTAGAGCTTCAAAAACCTGTCAGAAACTCACTTTTGCTCCATTTCTCAGTTGCTTTCCTATTCCTGATATTTTTCAATTACCTTTCATTCAGAAGTTATTTTATGAAAAGAAATAAGATGTTAAATGCTACCACCTAATATTACAGTGTCACCTCTTCTTACAGCCATGGTAGAGAAAGTGGTACTGAGTTTTCCCTCCTTGTGTAAATAATAATAAAATTGCACAAATCATACGAAGCGTATATTTTTAGCATTGGACAATATGCAGTTCAAGACCATGAGTTTTGGGGAAGAACAAAATGAGCCTTCTACATTTCCTTGAATTTCTTCCTAAAGCTTTTCCTAAAAGCAACAGGAGGAGATAGAGTCCCAAAACACAGTATATCACCGAACTGAGAAGACAAGTACTGGAGTTTCGTGCTGCTAAGCTAGCTGGATTTCATTGGCCAGGGTATTGGAAAACAGATCTGTGAATACAGTACTACTGAAGTGTGTGGGATGGCTCACTATTGGTCTTTGGCCTGTATGTAAATAAACAGATCTTCCCTATAGGAAATGCTAAAGGAAGTCCATCATACAGAAGGAAAAGTATTATACATGGAGATGTGGATCTATAAGAAGATCTATATTTATATGGGTAAATACAGACTATTTTTTCTCTTCACTTAGTTTCTTTAAAAGAAAAATGAGTATTTAAAGCAAAAATAATCAAGCTGCTTTTTGAGGATTATAAAGGTATATAATTAAAGCATTTGGCCACAGCACAAGGGATGATGGTAAAAACTGATATTGTTTGATGGTACTTATATTTTACATCAAGATGTTCATTATCAATCTTAAATATGTATTAATAAGTTAAAGGACATGTATTATGGTCTCTGAATCAGTCATTAACAACCTACAAAGAACCAAAGAACTGGCTAAAAAGCTAGTTAGGAAGCAAAATGAATTACTAAAAGATATTTAACTGACCAAGCCAATGCAGGAGAAGAAAAGCAGAGAAATAAATAAAACCAGTAAAAATTATGAGGCAAATGTTTAAATGTAACCATGTGAATAATTACATAAAATGTGAATGAATTAAAAGCATTCCTATTAAAAGCTAATGATTGTCAAATTAGACAAATCAGTATCACTCAAATACTTTCTGTCTTAACAAGATAATACCTTAAATGTAGAAACACTGATAGATTAAAACTAAAGGATGCAAAAAGATATACCATGAGAGTAGCAAGTAGAATCAGAAACAGTAGCCTCCAAAACAAGGATTATTACCAAATACAAAAGTAAAATCTTTCATAATGATAAATAGTTCAATTCATCAGGAAGACATAACAATTATAGATATATATGCACCCAATAACAAAGCTTTTTATATGCGTATGTATGCGTATGTCTGTATATGCATGCATGTTATGTGTATATGTAATATGCATATAAAGTAGAAAAAAAACCAAAATAGCCAGATTAAAATGAGAAATAACAATGCCTCAGCAATAGAGATTTTATACTTTTCAGCATTTACAAAAAAAAACTAGTCCCTCCTAAAATCACTAAATCATAATTTTGATAATTGACGTATATAGAATACATGAAATATTCACCAGAATAGACGGCATACTGGTCAATAAAACTCAACACCTTACAAAAATTGAATCTTATAGAGTATATTTTCTTACCACAACATAACTAAATTGTAAATGAATAAAGACGAGAAATCAGGCAAGACTCTGTATTTGGAAATAAAGCAACATAATTCCAAATATCTATGAGTCAAATAAGAAATCATAAAGAAAATTAAAAATATTAAACTGAACAATAGTAAACACACACACACACACACAGAACATTTGGTAGAGTGCCTCTGAAGCAGTCATTTAGAGTGAGCAATAGGAAATCTTATATATTGCTATTGGGGGTATAAAATTATAAATTACTTTGAATAACTGTTTGGCACTTTATGGAGTTAGACACTCACTGAGTATATGGCTCAGCAATTCCACAACTAGCTCTTTACCCAAGAGAAATAAAAATATATGTTCACAAAAAAGAATTATATAAGAATGTACATTGCAGCTTTATTCATAATAACCCCAAACTGTAAACAATCCAAATGTACATCTTAAAGATGGTGGATAAGCAACTTTTGGTATATTCATATAATGTTTATTTAAAATGGAGAAAAATGGGGGCGCCTGGGTGGCTCAGTCAGTTAAGCGGCCGACTTTGGCTCGGGTCATGATCTCGCGGTCCGTGAGTTCAAGCCCCGACTCGGGCTCTGTGCTGACAGCTCAGAGCCTGGAGCCTGTTTCATATTCTGTGTCTCCCTCTCTCTGACCCTCCCCCATTCATGCTCTGTCTCTCTCTGTCTCAAAAATAAATAAACGTTAAAAATAAATAAATAAATAAATAAATAAATAAATAAATAAAATGGAGAAAAATGATACTATATAACAAGTATGCATTCTAAAAATATTATGTTGAAGGAAATAATTCACTCATAAAAGAATACACAACATATGATTCCATTTATATAACATTCCAGAACAGGAAAACATTATTCTATTCTATGGTGATAGGAATTAGAATGGAGTTACCTCTGATGATGGGGACTGACTAGAAAATGATTCCAGTGAACTTGATTGGGGGTTTGGGCATACAGGTGTATATATTTGTTAAAATTCCTTAAATTATGGCCTACGACCTTTGTATCTCACTGGATGTAATTGTTTTGTTTCAATTTAAATAAACACATGAAGAAATAATGACAAAGGAGAGACTTGTGTGGAAGCTATTTTAAATATATCTTGCCAAATTTGATCATATTTTCTCAAGGTTATTGTTTTAGTTATATCTTTTAGTAACAGTATTGGCTTTTATATAGACTGGTTTCACTTCAGGCACTTATTCAGAGAAGGTAATTTTTATTTCTCTCCTTATTAGAGGTGTTGAAGCACACCACACATTTTAGATGAGATATGTAGTTCATGCTGTGGTAAAAACCTCAACCAAAATTTTCAGTGGTTTAATGAAAGGAAATTTGTTTTGTTGTTTTGATATTTCTTTATTTTGAGAGAGAGAGCACTAGCCGGGGAGGTACAGAAAGAGAGAGAGACAGATAATCCTGCACTGTCAAAGCAGAGCCTGACTTTAATTCAACCTTCATCGTAATTACTCCATAAGAACCAATGGGGCTATAAGAGCACCAAACCTAGGAATCCTCTGACAGGACTGTGGTAGAGCTGCAAAGTAAGGCAGAGTGTAGTCTAAATCTTTTTTCTACGATTTACAAAGACATTTCTATGTGGAGAAGCTTTTTATTTTTTGTCAAGTTATTTTCTTTTAAAATTTTATACCTATATTTTTATTTATTCAGAATATACTTTAAAATGCCTTTACTCAAGATACATTGCTAAGTCCTGAATACCGGAAGTTTGAATATAAGACTTCTACTGTACTCTGCAGGTAATTCATATGCTTTATGATATCCTACAAGGCACTGAATCGTATGATTCCTGTCTCCTCCATTCCAAACCCATCTCCCAACACACAATTACTGTACTTCAGCAGTGTTTTTGCATATCATGAAAAATTCCTCTTGAGGCTTCAATTTATTTTTTTTTCTTAGCCTGAAAGTTTCTCCACCAATGCCTATCCCCCCAATTTCATACTTGTCTCTTTATCTTTTTACCTTGTTAATGTAAGGCACATTGTTCTGTCCCTCAACCAGTATGCTTTCTTAAAAGCATCACCTATGTCCATGAGGACAGAAACCAGGTTGGAATTATTTTCACTGGCACAAAAACAGGATACATAAGCTCTTGAATGAATAGGTGTAGGCAAATAAAAGAAAGATCTGTGAGGTAATGAGGTACAAATAATCAACTCAAGAATTTATCTCAATAACAATATAACTCTACAATTGTATAATAATGATTTAGAATTTTCAATAATATCTCATTAGGTCCATCATACTTTATTTTTATAGTATCTTTCTGAAGTAGGTAAATTAGCGTAATTTTCTGCATTTTACATGTCAATAAAGTAAAGCCCTTAGAACTTTGGTGAATTAACCTAAATCTTAGAAGTAAACATTTATAAAGTGTGACAGACTGCAACCTAAAAACAAAACCAATTTTTTTTATTCCCCTCTGCCCCCCTTGGCCCAAACCTGACTTCACTTCCCAGCCTCTTTCGCATTGGGTGTGCCCCTGTGTCAGATCTAGAAAACAGAATGCAGGAAAAAGTGAAATAATTCCAGGCATAGCCCATTATGTTCTCTCATGCATTATCTTCCACCGTTTTTTCTTTAGCCAGCTTGATACAAGCGCAGGGAACTTGGAAACCATGGGATAGCTTTGATATAACTACGCTATAGAAGATTGGATCTTCTCTCTTCTTAGAGAAGTACCTACCAGTTAAGAGAATGCATTTCATAATTTATATGACAAGAAATATAGTTCTATTATGTTTAAGCCAAGTTACCCTTCCATGTAGACTTTAGCATGTAGCCCATCTTCTGAAGTTCCTTTCAGTAGGTGGTTATTGCCTGACTCTGGCATCTGAATGTGTACCCACTCCTAAGGCAAACACACACACTTATATGTAATGAAGCTGTGGCAGTTACCAAATGCACTGCACTTTACAGACTTGTAGTACAGAGATCGTCTTTGACCAAGAAGTCCAGTTGTTGTGCTTTAAAATCCATTGCTTGATTTGCTATGAGAACACAGCATAGAGTCAACAACTGAGCACAGCAGATATTCAAAAAAAAAAAAAAAACAGAAAAAAAACCTAAACAAACAAAACTCCTATAAGATTTAGGACTCCTTTCTTGACAGAGTTAATAAGCTCAATAGGTCTTAGACTAGATGGTGGTCCAGGACATTTGCCTTAATCTGCTAAGCCTTTCACCTTTATCCAGGACAAGGCTAACTTCACAGGTTGATGTCTCTTTTTAGCTTTTTTGATTCCTCTCAATTTCCTTTCATATAGATATATCCCCTAATAAAATCATTGCATGTTTAATCCCATCTTGACCTTTTCTCAGAGGGCATGGACTAAAAAAGAGCTTCATTCAAGGGTAGAGCCACTGACCCTCATTGATTACACAATTAGTAGTAGATCCATTTCTTAATCCTATTCTATATCAGTTCATATTTTTATCTTTACAGATTTTTTTCAGTCATCTTAGTCTACTTTGGCATCAGGATTTTTCTTTTCCTCTTACAAAAGTGATCTAGATTAATTGTTCTATATATAGTCTAAATTGTTAGCATCCAGTGGTCAGAAAGATGCTCAGCTGCACAAAATAGCCTGAATTCTGAAATAAATTTGACACCAAATATTTTGTAAAAGATATTTGCAGATATTTTTATTATTTGAAATGATCAAATACTTAATAACATTCATTTTAGAAACAGTTCAAGAAAAAGTGTTGTATCTCTTGTCATGTCGATGGCCACACTCTGCATTCCAAGGTGGATAGCAAGGTTTCATCTAGGCATGCTCCCACAAGAAATCAAAACAAAAATAGGAAAATTATCCCAGAGAAATAGTGTGTGTGTGTGTGTGTGTGTGTGTGTGTATGCTCATTAGGTTAAAAATGTTTCTGAAGATGCCGTTATAACCATGATCGGTTTTCTGAATTTCCTTAGGATCCCAAGAAGGATCCCATTTTCAAGACAAACCTATATTTTTCTTTCTTTTTTTTTTTTTTTTTATTTATTTTTGGGACAGAGAGAGACATAGCATGAACGGGGGAGGGGCAGAGAGAGAGGGAGACACAGAATCGGAAACAGGCTCCAGGCTCTGAGCCATCAGCCCAGAGCCTGACGCGGGGCTCGAACTCACGGACCGCGAGATCGTGACCTGGCTGAAGTCGGACGCTTAACCGACTGCGCCACCCAGGCGCCCCATATATTTTTCTTTCTAATATCGTGTGTTAGAATATTAGAAGCTACAGCTAAAGGGATAATTACCAACAAACATCAAACTCTTAAATCTGCAATATTTCTTCATTGCTAAGTAAGTAGGGATAAAATGTGAGATAGGAAAATCCTCCAATTTAAGGATGTAGGTTTAATTTTCCAGATTAAGACATAAGAGCTTAAATGCTAACAACAAGAACAAAAATGTTTAAACGGATATGGGAAGGGGCGCCTGGGTAGCTCAGTCAGTAAGCCTCCGACTTCGGCTCAGGTCACAATCTCACAGTTTGTGAGTTTGAGCCCCGTGACGGGCTCTGTGCTGACAGCTCAGAGCCTGGAGCCTACTTCGGATTCTGTGTCTCATTCTCTCTCTGCTCCTCCCCGACTTGTGCTCTCTCTCTCTCTCTCTCTCTCTCTCAAAATAAATAAATAAAAATGTAATAAATAAATAAACAGATATGGGAAGACTGTCTATGAATGAAGGCAAAGTGTTCTAAAATTTATCTAGTCTTGCTATGCTTTCAAAACAGGCTTGAATAGATTTCAGATATAGTATTTTACCCACAGAGATTTAAAAATAAATCACATGACGGATGAATCACTGAGTTATACTCCTGAAGCCAAGACTACACTATATGTTAACTAACTTGAATTTAGATTTAAAAAAAAAAAAGGTAATGGGGAAAAAAATCACATGACAACCTATATATCTGTCTCCATGTTTATAATGAATTGTTTTTATGTAATATGTTTCCATTTTTCCACTCATACTGAAAACAAAAGAGAAGTTTGTAGAAAAAATCCTGAAATTTTTATCTTAAAGGGAGAACTTCAGGGAGGAAGAGCTGATTACATAGTAAAAAAGTATTTTCATAAGAATTGGAATATCTTATTCCTTGAGATTAGTTCCAGTGAGATGGAACTTTTGATGCAGGTCTCTTGGTGTGGAAGAAATGGGAAAGTTCATATTTAATAACATCTAGAAGATAACAGAAATGGCCTGGAGATGAAAGTATCAGATTGTTTCCAGATATCTTTTCTCAGCATATTCCCTTTTTCCTCCCTTTAATTGTCCTTGGGATGAACAATTTGAGATGGCTTAGACTAACCCAGACAGAAGTTGAAGAAATCCATATATTTTAGCAGTAAGACATATTAGGAAGTTATCTGGAACAATGAAAGTTATATGCCTCTTGCTGTGACCTCATCTACCAGTGTTGTTTGAAAGCTTTTCTTAGTTAGATCCTGAGAAAGAATAGGCCAGAAGAGTCACAGGAACAACATGAGTTGAAACCAAGACTGATTAAAAAGAATAAGAGTTGGAAAATAAATAATAAAGTTTTAATACCATGGTAAGCTGAGTAACCAGTAATTCTATTTTTAGAAATCAATTTAAAGGATGTACTCAAAGATCATGCAAAAGCATACTTGTCTTCGTGTTTTATATAATAATCCCCATTTAAGTAATATATATACCAAATAATAGAGACATGACTAACAAATTTTCATTCATCCAGAGAACTGAAATTTAGGAAATCATTAAAAATGAAGTTTTAAAAGAATTAGAATGACATTAGGAAAATGATCATAATACAGTATTAACTGATAAAAAGCAGGTTAAACATTATAACTCAAATTTTAAAAAAAGAAAAAAACAAAGATGCATAAGCTATATCCATTTTTCTATCACACAAAAATACAGTCATACAAATGTAAACGTTTGCATTAAATCTGCTATATATTTAAGGGTGCTAATAGGGTAATAAGATTAAAGGTGTTTATTACCTTCTATATACTTTCTTGGATTTTCTCAATTGTATGCAATAAATATGTAAAGCCTGATAATAAGAACAAAACATAATGGTAATAAGAAAAATAGTACTCAGCTAAAAATTATTTGAAAAAGAAATCAAGATAAGACAAATTCTAAGGGGATTCCATATCCTCCCTGTGGAAAGAAGGATATAGAAAGTACTAAGATGATCAATAAGGAAGAAAAGTAATGAATCCTTTATATTTCTTAGTAATTTATTGCAACCACTTTTGTAATCTACAGAGTTTAAAAAAAAATCATCATTAGTAAAGGCAATTGGGGCATTTCTGCTATCACAGTGAATGACTAACCGTATAAAGTAAACATTTATAATCTTAGTGTATACCCATTGTGATCCAGATGTGTATCAAAAACTGTTTATAGAAATGGATTTTAGATATAGATTCATTGTTCAGGTTGCTATGGTAACTATAATCCCAATGCGCCTTCCTAAACCAAGGTCTATTTGATTTTTGTCATTCTTGTCTAACAGAGCTCCAAACTCTGAGAAAATTTAAAAGACATTTGAGGAAGGGGAATTAGTTCTAAAATCTAGATCCTTTATTACCGCGCCTAGAGCCTAATATTTCTGCACTATGACACATGCAAAACCTCAATGTTTATTTGATTAAACACTAATGTGTTTTAATATTTATATGGTATTTTAATAATTCATAAGAAATCTCAACAAGTTCACACTTCAGTATTTGTACCACTGTCATTGATCTTTAGCTCTTGATCTCTCCCTTTCTCTTCCCCACCTCCATGCCCTCCCCATCACACACACATACATCATATACACACATGTGTTTTGCAAACTTGCCAGTATTTGTGTTTGTCAAGATATATTTTATGTTTGTGGTTTGGAACTCCTCCTATACACTCCTTATACTCTTTTATATTTTCTTATATAAGCAGTGCCCCATTGGCTCCTGGCCTTAATTACCAACAGGTAGGCAAGAAAGAAAACCAGGAGGTAACACATTTCTTCCCCATATACCATTTCTTCTACTTCCTGCTCACATCAAAAGATCTCTGATTAACAAACATTAGGGCTGTTTTGTAGAGTGAAAATAAATATAGTTAAATTCACATATTTCAGAGGAAAAAATGAGACTCAACAAGTCAGAATGTTTTTACCCATATATATGCCTCACATTCCACTTGCCAAATTTGCTAATATATAAACCTAATCATATCGTTCTTAAATTTTTGACAACGTACAACTGCTTCTCAGATAAATCCTATATTTTATAAACTATCTATTGATGATTTTTCTCCCACTACATTTGCAATCTTCTCTAAATTCCAGAAAGTACTTTTTTTTTTTTTTTTCAACATTTTTTATTTATTTTTGGGACAGAGAGAGACAGAGCATGAACGGGGGAGGGGCAGAGAGAGAGGGAGACACAGAATCGGAAACAGGCTCCAGGCTCCGAGCCATCAGCCCAGAGCCTGACGCGGGGCTCGAACTCACGGACCGCGAGATCGTGACCTGGCTGAAGTCGGACGCTTAACCGACTGCGCCACCCAGGCGCCCCCAGAAAGTACTTTTTTTACATTCTTTTCAAGATTTTACTTGTGGATCATCCTACCTGGAACCATTTTCATCCACACCAAGTTCTTTGCTCTTACTTCCCTCCTTTTACCTGGCTGTCTCTTACTCTTCAGGCCCCAACAAGATGTGGCTACATATCTGTGAAAACTACCATAAATTATTTGTCATTGATAAGATATCAGTGGGTGGTCTTCCCATGTACTCTCAAAGACTCTGAGTATCATCCTTTGTTGTATTTATATCAGTTTACTCAAATTAACTCTTACATATTTTCCTGTTCTACCCAACAATTTCCCAGATCATTTGTCTATTTGCTTTAATTATCCGGCTTCATTTTCTCTGGTCTGTATCATAGGAAATGTATTTCCCAGGTTCCCTTACTAACAATTTTCTGAGAGGCACTGAAGGGAAAAATTACAAAATAAAAATAATAATAATAAATTAATTAAAAAAACAGACATTAAAACCAGAAAATTTTCCCTCTCTCTCCTTCCTCAAGTGACCAAATGTCATGACAGTCCTTGCATGTCCTGTGTCTCCATCTCCCTTGAAATCACCTCTATTTCCTGCTGGAATGTGTTTAACTTGGTTTCCTAGGGAGTAGCTCTCCTGTTTTCACTAAGGAGTAGCTTTCACAGGAGTAGCTCCTGTTTTCACTAAGTCAGGTTGCTTCATCAGTCCCTGTTTAGCTTCTCATCTCTTTCTTTTCATGCCATAAAAGTCCTTCTATTGGAAATTCCTAGGATAGTATCTCTTTTACTGATCAGATTTTTTTTATATGTGTTGATTCAAACTGTGCTCTATAAAGCGAAAGCATAAACTTCTGAATAAAAATATGGATATTTAAATTAAAAGGGATATTTAGTTGATTTGATTTTTAAATGATAATAGTATGTGTCAAGGTACCGCATTTTCATTTAAAAATATTCAGTCTCAAAAATAATGTCTTGATTTAATAAGCATCTGATCCTTTATTTCCTTAATATTTTACTACTATCCAGTAAGAAAATACAAAGTTACTTTCTTTCCTTTTTCTAGAAAAAACAATTGCCATTCATTATTCCCCATTGGCTTTGCACACCCATTTGAGCATTGGTAGCTCCTTCAGTGCAACTATACATCCTTGAATTAAGCAATAAAGTAAAATATTGACAAACTTTATTTTTTATATCTGAAAAACAAAGTGGCCTAAAATTTTTACTTTTTTGCTTAATTGACAAAAATGGCCCAGAGCAAGCAAAGAAAGTTTAATCACTTTTGGTTTTAATTTTCTCCATTTTGTTTTTCTAATTAAAAATGGAGGATTAAAGCAGGGAGACACTACAGATAGCAATGTTTCTGCCAAAATTAATAAAGTGGAGCAAGATACCAACCCAAACAAGGCTTTTGCATATAATAGAATCTATGAACAGAGGCCATGGCAAAAACTTTTCAAAAGAAATATGTCCCCTTTGGAGATAACTTTTTATTTGGCATTTTTTAATGTTGGACATGATTTTATTTTATTTAAAAAAATCACATTGTACTTCCTGAAAAATATTTATGAATGTGTAAGAGATGGAAACATCTTCCAAATACCCTCATCCTCTACAGTATAGAGTGGATATGTTGACTACTCCACAAGCCTTGGCAAATTGGTCATGTGCAATGCAGAGCTTTTAATGTGAAAAAGAATCTGATAGAACTGCAATTCACCTATTGCCAGGAAGCACACAGCTGATGCTAGGTCAAAGAATATAGGTCGAATTTTAGACTATTGAGTGGCAAGATCGTCTATTATCTATATAATGAATATCCAAGCTGATTGGCATTTAAAAAAATAATATTTATTTTTGAGACAGAAAGAGTGACAGAGAGTGTGAGCTGGGGAGGGTCAGAGAGAGAGGGAGACACAGAATCCAAAGCAGGCTACAGGCTCTGAGGTGTCAGTATAGAGCCCGACATGAGGCGTAAACCGTGAGGTCATGATCTGAGCCAAAGTGGGACGCTCAACTGACTGAGCCACCCAGGTGCCCCTATTTTTTAATTTTTTTTAATGTTTATCTATTTTGAAGAGCCAAGTTGATGGAAATTTATAATACATATTGTTTGCCCAGCCTAACAAAAAGTTTTGCATAATTTTTTTGTGATTAAGGGAAAATAATGTTTTTTTTGAAAATTTACAGGTGTCAAAATTTAAATAAATGAATAAAATACACCAACAGCAACACCTAATCTCTTGCTTTGCTTTCTTTAATTCAGTATGGGTTGAATTATCATAAAGAAAAAAAAAGAATTATATTGTACATATTAAAAATTTCCCATATGTTAACTGAATCTTTAAATATATATCAATAGTTTAAATTTGCCACACTCTATAACTGAGATAGTTACATTTAATACCAAGATCCATTTCATTATTTCAGGCATTTCTGTAACGTAGGCCAAATGCTCAAAGACATTTGGCATAAAGTCAAAGTCAGATCAATTCTAAGCAATGTGACATTTCCCCCCAATAGTCAGCAATCAAATTTAACTGGGAGGACCTAAAATTGCCACTTCCATTCTTCTTGTTTATCCTTCTCTATCAGACATAAGGTACATAATCTAGCATGCAGATCATAAATGTGACCTTCATGAAACTTCCATCCAGATCAGATCATGACAAATTTTGGAAGCAACTCTCAGTCTAGTTTCTGTGGAAAGGTGTATTTCATCTCATCTCATGTCACTAGAAGTTTAACAAGAGAAACTGCTAAGGACTTATTGAACTCATGCTCTCTCTTATTCAAATAGGCCCAACAGTGTCTAGGAAAGACATAATTACATGATTAGCTATTGAAAACACAAAAGCCATCGCTTTAATTAGCATGCAAGCTTTCTTCTGACAGAATAAATGTAGAAATCAAAGATGATTGAGCAGGTGATTATTTCCATTTTTCTGGGTACATAGATGAAGGGGTAAAAGGTTATTTTTAAAAAGCTTTTTAGTAAGAAAAAAATATTTTTAAAGCAATAAACTATACCCCTAAAAAGGTAGAAGGGTTAGCCTCACATAAAATAATAGTCTTTTAATCAAGATAGTTACTTTTTAGTAATCTGTCACTGTTTCTTTTAGCTTATAGAGAACATCTAAGGCATTTCAGTGATAAAAATGCGATTTCACTTTCCAATCAAAAAAGTTAATATTTATCTTTCTCATCTCATTAATTTCTTTTTGGCAAAAGTATATATACAATTACAGTAAAAATCACTGCATCTTGTATTCCTAGAAGATTCTTCTTTACAATTTTAAACTCTAATAGATACATTAGTTTCCACTGTTCCTCTCTTCCTGGAGATTAGACATATAGACTATATTTGAGGTGGTAGAGATAGTTTAATTGGTTTATTCAATAATAGGATGTATTGATTTAATTGATTTATTCTATAAGGCCCAAATATCTACGTAAGTCTACAAGTTGGTTTCTGTGCTATTCTCTTTACAGTGTAAGGCCAGATATCTTGTTTTCTATGGTGAAGATATAAAACTCAGTAATAATCACTACTGACCATCATTAACGAGAAATATAAGAGATTTTCATTCTTTTCTTCAATGGCAATAATGATTCAGGAAATGAATTTTTTTTCTTTTTTTCTTTCTGGCAAATAGAATTTTCCTTTTGGGACATGAATGTGTTACTGGCCAACACATCTACTGCTGACCTTTAATTAGTGATCTCATAAATCCTAGCACATGGACTGACCTTCTAACCCACTAAAATAACAAGATAGTATATGTCTGATTTATTTTCTATTAAACAGTATCAGTAAATGGCCAAGATATATAACTCTACATAAAATCCAACTAAGGCTTCAAACAACTATAAAACAAAGTGATGACATTTACAGATAAAAATATGTAAGTACTAAAGCATCTTACATAGTTTGATAAATTAAATGTTCACAGTTTAAATTAATACCTCAACCTTTCTTTTTCTTCCATGCAATCCTAAATTGTTTATTTTGCTATGCATTTTGATTTATTTGACTATATTAAAACCCCTGAAAAAAGGATGTATTATTACTCAAAGTGTTTACTGAAAAACAGATATATTAAATCATAATATAAATTATGTATTTGCTCTATGTAATTTAGTTTGACATATTAACATTTTGCTTTTTCTTAAATGTGTAAAATTATTCACATATATTGCATTTAATTTTCAAGTACTCAGTAATAATCTGATCAAGGTATGTAAAACACACACAAACACACACACACACACGCACATACACACACAAACACACACACAAACTAAAATAAGACCAAAGATTTCATAGTCTTATTTCTCAAAGGTTAGGGTTTCTCCCAAATAATGTTGGTACAATCCTCCCCGACCCCCTTCCCAGTCTTTTGTGAAACACACAGGGACACATAGAATTGAAGTAAATAAATATGCTTTTTTAAGAAATAATACCAAAAATCTGTAAGAGAAGAGAAGATTATCTACAATTAAGTTAAAGAATAACTGGCTCTTATGGATAGCAAATTACACTTGCTTTTTTCTTCTTCCCCTCTCCTTTTTTTTTTTAAGGATTTAAATTTTACCTGTCAGTTTTCATTAGTGTTTCCTCCTCAGATTAAAAGATAGTGTTGAAGGCAGATGAGTGTTGAAGGTAGAAGACAGTAGAAGCAAAGTCTTGAATATAGAGGCCAATGGGATGACAGTCAAGTTCTTACCAGTTTCAGGCCTTGAAAGAAGCTCTGGTCATCTACGTTGAGTGAACAGACTAACTTTATGGGAGCTCTGTTTCTCTGTGCCTGGTCCAAGTCAGAGATAAGCAACCCCAAACAAGAAGTCCCTTGTATGTGTGTTTTGAATTCTATGAAAAGGCCCCAAAACTTCTCTTGACCTTCTCTTGGTAGATCACAGAAATAGAGATTTCCTTTTTGGATCAGAAAGAACTGTTCTGTTCTGGAATAAAAATTACCTCCAGATAAGGGTGCCATATAGGTCTCATTAACACAACAGCATGACTGAATATAATATAGACTTGATTAGGTTGAGGAATAATGAGACCCACAGATGAAACCTTTTATGGACTACAAGAAGCCTGGATGCACAGGGGTTCTGGACAGTTAAAACTGAACAGAAAGTCTGTCTATTTACAGTTGGTATCTAAAATACTACACAGGAAAATGGAGATCAAGACTAAATACAACTACTTGCAATCACACTCACTGTGATTAAACTGCTCTTTAAGTCGACCAAGAGGGCCAAACTTCAACACTGGAGAAAAAATTCTTCAATCTGAGAATTTCTCAAGTGATAAATGTCCAAGTCAAAATTGCTAAGTCCCATTAACTTTCATATATTCTATTTTTAGCCGAAATTTCCACATCATATTCTTAAGGAGAAACGAGATATAATTAGGTACTTCAATTTTCATTTTTCACTGACATACAAAATGTAAAAATTAAGAACCTCTATCACTGGTTAAGTTTCTCCAAGGATTTTCTTAATCTGGCTCTGCTCCTCAGGATACATGGAAGTCTTACACTCTGAGGTTCTAATGGCCTTGAGTCATTCAGAACTAACTCTACTGTGCCCAGTTCTCTCCTATTGGGGTCTTCCCAGTAAATTGCTTTACCTAACACTTAAAAATATTTATTTGTAAACTGTCCAAACAAGGTCTAGTTCGGAGGCATTTTTATCAGCCTAAACCTTTCTCAGTACAAGTGGTCACAACCATTTTATCATTTGTTGACTTCTACTTCAACATTGAATACACATACTGGGTAATGCTTAACCAAAGCCAAAGTCTGTTCTGCTTTCTTCTGTTGTAGTTTTTGTTGTTTGTGGTACAAAGGACAGCATAGATGCATTTTCCAAATGTTTCAATCTTAACTGTACCTGTAGCTATCACGAGTCGGTACCTCCTCACATTCTACCATATCAATATTGCTCACCCCTTTGTTTATGCACAATTTTAGGTCTTCCCATTTTTTTCAAGCCTATAAGGTAGAATTTAAAAAGTGCTTAAATCATAAAATTAATAAAACCTTAAGAAGTTGATCCAAAGAAAAGGAAAGAAAAAATAATAAATGCACAAATTCAATTCAATTTTAATCCTAAGAGGCTACAGTGTCCAAGCAGACCCTGAGGATAACCAATTTCTAGTTATCCAGATCTGTCTTCCCTTCTTAGGCAGGCCTTCAAAATGCATTATGCAGGGGGCGTGGGGCAGGGAATCTACGTGCACAGACTTGTTCCATATTCTCTCTATATAAGAGAGAATGATGGAGATGGAAAAGCGTTCTTATTTGGGGCAGGCTGTAAAATAAATTATACATAGTCTACAACAATTATAATTAGAAGTTAAAGAACAACATGAAGAACTGCATCAGGTAATAGATCTTAAGAACCATAATGCAAAATAAAATTGTATCTACACTGAGTTAATAATGATACAAACAGCACATACATATTTATCAAGGACTGACAGAAAACAGAAAAGAAAAATTAGGATGTTCTAGAGTGGGGAAATAAGGACTATTTTGCTCCTTACGTGCCCTCTGTTTTTGTTATTTTTAATGTAATTCAGAATTAAAGAAAAAAAAGAAGTAGTAAAAACAAAATCATATGTTGAGGAAATTAAATATTTCCCTCAGCTAATTGTCATGGGAATGCTTACTATATTAGACTCTTGGAAGACTAAATTCCAAATAATCAGTTGAATGCTGAAAATGGGGAATTAATTTCCTTGTACCCAAATACAAACATTCAACTGTCATACAACATTTAAGCTTTCTGCTTGGCCTTCATTGTTCCTGGGATAATTTGACAATACTCTACCTCTGATCTTTTAAAATTAAAATTGATTTTCCCTCTCAGTCTCCTTGCACCACTGCACCTTATCATTTAGTTTACTTCAAAGGAAAAAAAAAAAGAGTATCTAAACATAAACAGGAGAAAAGTTGCTTCTACAGCTCATCTTAATATATCTATACTCAATCTATTTTTTTTTTAACTTCCACCTACACTTACTTCAGCCAAAATGATATATACTAATTTGGGCAATAACATTGTCCAGCTGTGGTCCCCTTGAAAAAAATGACCAATAATGCTCAATACACAGACAGTTATGATGGTCACTTCCTTATATACTTAATCAAGAACAGAGGAGTCAAACAACATTCTAATGTAAACACTTTGGGGCGACTGGGTGGCTCAGTTGATTAAGCATCCAACTTCAGCTCAGGTCATGATCTCGTGATTGATGGGTTTGAGCCCTGCGTCAGGCTCTGTGCTGACAGCTCAGAGCCTGAAGTCTGCTTCAGATTCTGTGTCCCCCTCTCTCTCTGCCCCTCCCCCACTCACACTCAGTCTCCATCTCTCAAAGATGAATAAACGTTAATTTTTTTTTTAAAAGAAAACACTTTCCATAAAAGATTTAAAATTCTGTAATGGATGTATCCCCTACGGAGGATATCATTTATAAGGCTACCCACCTGTTTTAATAAATATATTATTTTGGCCCCTAAAATTAAGTTATTTCATTCCATTTATACTTCACTAATAAATGAGAATACTTATGGACTAAAAGCTTTACAATCACTCCATCAACTAAGACATCAACCAAGCCAAAAAATTAAGAAAACAAAGGATACAAATAAGTAAATGTTCTAAGTTGAAATAAGTTGCAATAATATTAAACAACACAATGAATATATTCTAAAAGCAGTTAAAGTAGATCAAAAATATTAGCACAATGATTAGAGTTATTAATATGTTACATACTCTAAGAATACTAAATTATGCTAAATTATGATTACCAAATTATGAAATAAATAAACATTTATCATTATTCTCATAATTTGTGAGACACTTTACTAGGTGAAAGGGGAAAAAAAAGATTCATAAGGAGAATTGCTCCCTAACTGCAGAACTGAGAAAACAGAGACAATAAAATATGATTCCCACATAATTCTGTTTGTATGGGGAAGGAGATTCTCTGGAAATAATGATGTCTAATTTTAAAACTTAATAAAGAAATAAACTTTATAAACTTTATAAACCCTTTATAAAGGAATAAATTTTTTGTGTAGACAGGTGAGAGAATGTGCTGTAGACATTCTAGGCAGAGCGAACAACAGCCTACACAAAATCACTGAGACAAAGACAAGTTTGAGTTAATTAAAGATGACCCTTATAATATAGTATCTCAGTTTTCACACTTCCAACTTTTTAAACCCCCACTTTAATGAATAAACATCATAAAATTTCTTCTAACACCCACAGTAGTACTGAAAACACCTAAATATTAGAAACACTTGTAGCTTGAGATTTCCATTGAAATTTTAGAATCCCATTTACAAAACACAGCAAATTACTGAACTTAAGGAGCAGTCATTGAACAAAATAACCATTTAATTTTTCCCTGGGATTTACCATACAAATATTTCCATAACCATTGGTGCCTATTAAATGGTAATGATAAATTTCAAAACATGTGACCCTACTCTTTAAAAAATTTTTTTTAATCTTTATTTATTTTTGAGACAGAGAGAGACAGAGCATGAACGGAGGAGGGGAGAGAGAGAGAGGGAGACACAGAATCCAAAGCAGGCTCCAGGCTCTGAGCTGTCAGCACAGAGCCCGATGCGGGGCTTGAACTCACGAGCTGTGAGACCATGACCTGAGTTGAAGTTGGACACCCAAACGACTGAGCCACCCAGGTGCCCCTTTGACCCCTACTTTTGAAAGTAACTGAAAGCACTGGGGGTCAGTAGACAATGCCTATCCTTGTTATAGAAAGATTTACCCCTAAACTAAGAAATCCATCCAAACGTTACTGAATAGTTATACAAATTTTAACCTGTGTTATGTATGTATAAAAATACTTTAAGATCACTTTTATTAAATGTTAATAATTTATAAAGTATTCCTTTTTATACATGATACATTAGTATCTCTTTATATTTGTCATTTTTGATAAAGGTTGATACTTTTATAATTATGAATGAGATATTCTGGAATTAATGACTGCTCACAGAACATTAGAATTTTCCTCACAAGAGCTTGATCTGAGATTTTTATCTTACAGTACCAAATTAGGTGGCAAGTTGGTATCTGCTGTCTATCTGTAATGCTGAATCATAAATATAAGTTAGAGACCAAGCAAATCATGAAAGTCTTTGCATGCAATGGTAAAAAAGGTTTGAACCCTATCCTGAAAATGATGAGGAAAGCATTTTGTTTTTAATATAGATAATAATCTTTTTAGACTGAGGGAAGATTTTATTCATACTGGTTAAAGTATAGCAGCACTGTTAAAAATTTTAGGTGGATATAATTTATGGATGTACATGAAATACAGGAAATAAATGCCTGTAATTTTAATTATATAATGAAATGTACAAAAGTTCACAAAGCAACTTTATAAGACATGGTGGGATCGATTAATGCAGAAATTGATATTCTGGCAATACAATCAAGAGTGGAAAATATTGTATCATTGATTTCCCTGTCTCCAACATGGTGGAATAAATAACAAAAATTAGGAAATTGAAGGGATGTTAAATATTTTCCTCAAAGACATAGTTCTCCACTATAAAAAATGAATTAAGGCAGACTTGTATGATGGATTTTTAGCATTATCTGTGTCAGTTTAATAGCATAGACACAGTGGAATAGCAGAGTACTAAAGAGGAAGGAAAGCAAAACAAAAATGATACTCAAAGATAATCAGGTAAGAAAGGTACACCTGGGAGTCAGGGAGTTGCTTCTATTCTTTCTCCCTGCTTATAGGTTACAGCTAAAAACAACTTTATTAAATACATGAATATGCCCATCCCATGACTAATTTGCTATCTTCTCTATACTTGAAATAAACATGTATATGTATATTTATATGTATATGTATATTCTATCATGAACTGTTCTTTTTATATGCACCATTAATCATTTCTCAACAATTTTCAAAAGACTGGCATCATATGAACTATAATTACAGTGCAGTTAATCTAGACATAAATAGACCCCCCCAAAAAAGTTTCCATGTGTAGCAAATTAAGATAGCTCTAAATAATCGCGATGTAAAAAAAAGTTAAAAGAAACTTCACACAAAACTTTACAATATTTTAATCATATGATAATGAAAAAATACCTACATAAATATGTCAAATGTATCTAAATCAGGCTTATTGGGTATTTTGAACTTTGTATCCATACATTAAAAAAAGGACAGACTGAAAATAAATTGCCAAAATATTTATCTCAAAAATAAAAAGGAAAAAATAAGAATAAACTTAAAGAAAGTAGAAGAAAAACAATGAAGAACAGAAATATATGAAATAGAAAAAAAAACAGATGGAAAGAAATGACAAAGCTACAGACTGATTCATTAAAAATATTTACAAAGTTGATAAAATGTTCTAAAGCTGACCAAAGAAAAGAAAAAAAAAAGAATACAGGCAGATATAATCAGTATCCAGGATAAAAGGAGACATAGTTTTTGAGACATTAAGAAGAGCACAAATCTAAATTATGAATATGGGCATCCAAAGAAATTTGAAAACGTAGGTGAAATAAATTCCCAGAAAAATCACAACACACCAACTTAAGAATAAGTGGAGTAAGTATTACAAAAGGAATTAAAATCAAGGCACATAAGACTATACAACATTCAGAAGAATTTAAAAATACATAATAGATGGAATTATATAAGATGGTTCATGGCTTGAAAGATTCAATATTACAAAAATGTGTATTTATCCCAAATTTATCTTTATATTCAATAAAACATAATCAAAATCCTAAGAAATAATTTTATGAAACTAGACAATAGGTTGTTTTTTTAATGTTTATTTGTCTTGAGAGAGAGAGAGAGAGCATGAGCAGGAGAAGGGCAGAGATAGAGGAGAGAGAGAATGCCAAGCAGGCTCTGCATTATCAGTGCAGAGCCCAACACAGGGCTTGATCTCAAGAAGAGTGAGATAATGACCTCAGTCGAAATCAAGAGTTTGTGGCTTAACAAAGCCACGCTTAGACAATAGAGTCTATAATTTACATGGAAATGGAAAGATAGGAGGCCTTGCTCTAGTGATAATAGTATCTTACTATAAAGTTACTGTAGTTAAAAGTGTGGTATTGGTTCAAAAATAAGCCAGATAATGAGGGGTGTCTGGGTGGCTCAGTCAGTTGAACATCCAACTTCAGCTCAGGTCATGATCTCATGGTGAGTGAGTTTGAGCCCTGCGTCTGGCTCTGTGTTGACAGCTCAGAGCCTGGAGCCTGCTTTGGATTCTGTGTCTCCCTCTCTCTCTCTCTACCCTCCTCCGCTCATGCTCTCTCTCTGCCTCAAAAGTAAATAAACATTAATATTTTTTTGAAAAAAAATAAACCAGATAATGAAAAAATACACAGCCTGAAAATAAAGCTATACATACATGGACATTTTATTTAGAAGTTGGCCCTGCAGAGCAGTAGGGATATGGGGGAACGACTGCTGAACCAAATGCATATCCACCTTAAAAAATAAGAAAGAGGGGGAGCCTGGGTGGCTCAGTCAGTTAAGTTCAGCATCAGACTCTTGATTTCAGCTCAGGTCATGATCTCATGGTTTGCAAGTTTGAGCCCCACATCAAGCTCTGCGCTTATAGCACTCAGCCTGCTCGGTCTCCCTCTCTCTGCCTCTTTCCTAGTTGCTCTCTATTTCTCTCTCTCTCTCTCTCAAAATAAACAAACATTTTTTTTTAAAAAGAAAGAAATTTCATACCTATGTCATCACACATGAAATTAATTGCAAACTGTGGTAGATGTAAACATAAGAGGCAAAATAAAATAAGGCTTCTAGGCCATCACATAAAATACCTTCATGACTTTGGTGTTTTAGCAAAAATTTCTTAAACAAAAAGCAAAATAACTAAAGATAAAGGAGAAAAATGATACACTGAACTACAATAAAATTCAGATATTCTGTGCTTCAAAAGACAACAATAAAAGTGAAAGGGGAAATATATTTACACTTATAACCATAAAAGAATTTTTAACTATAAGTAATCCATAAGAAAAGAAAAGATATTCTATATAAGAAATAGAAAAAGAATATTCACAAATACTTCATAAAAGTAGATATCCAGAGAGCCAATAAATTAAAATGAGTCTAAAACTGCAAATTAAAATCACATTAAAATACAACTACTTGCCCATAGGAATGCTTAAATTAAAAAAAAAAAATAATATTCTCAACGTTTTTTTTTTTTTTTTTTTTTTTTTATTTATTTTTGGGACAGAGAGAGACAGAGCATGAACGGGGGAGGGGCAGAGAGAGAGGGAGACACAGAATCGGAAACAGGCTCCAGGCTCCGAGCCATCAGCCCAGAGCCTGACGCGGGGCTCGAACTCACGGACCGCGAGATCGTGACCTGGCTGAAGTCGGACGCTTAACCGACTGCGCCACCCAGGCGCCCCAAAAAAAATAATATTCTGATTACTCAATAGGTGGAGTAGTAAGAAAACTCTTACACAACTGTTTCAACCATTTTGGAAAACTAGTTGACATTACTGGCTGAAAGAAACATATGCATACCCTATGACTCAGTAACCCTCCCCAAGCAGAAATGTGGGCATGTTGCTAACTAGGAGACAGAATCAACCACAATCAAGACAGAACTGAAGCAAATCATAATTACTTATTAGAAACATGTTGCAATAGTAATCTTGAGTCAGAAATACTTGGATTTGAATTTGATACTGCTACTTTTCAGTCACATGACCTAGGGTCACTTATTCATTTTTTCCTATTACAGTTTCAGTATATACAAGAGAAACAATGTTCCACTCATTTTACAGGCTTCCTGTAAAGATTCAATGAGATCAAGAATATAAAGTGCAGGGGCACGTGGGTGGCTCAGTCAGTTAAGCAACACACTGTTGATTTCAGCTCAACCATGATCTCACAGTTCCTGAGACTGAGCTGTCATCACAGAGCCTGCTTGGTATTCTCTCTCTCCTTCCCTCTGCCCCTCCCCTGCTGGCTCACTCACACTCTTTCTTTCTCTTCCAAAATAAATAAACATTAAAAAAAAAAAGAATATAAGGTACATGATACCGGATACTTACTCAAGTTCTCGAATATGTTAGTTACTTTTTTATTGGCAAAAAGCTATGGATTTTATGTACTTTTGATTTCCTAAATGGAATAGATTTCTCCTCATTCAAGACAATAGTAATTCACTAGTTTTTTTTTTTTTAAGTATTTTTTTGTACTTAACCATACAAGAGAGAAAACTGAAGTAAAGTTGTTTGTTCTTACCTCACTCTACTTCATAATACAGCTACGGTTTCTGTTGAAATGTAATTCTTCACATTTATTTTGATATAATGTTCTCTGCCCCAGGGCACACATCTAAATTATATTTAAATGCATAAGTTTCTAGGAATGATACATATTACAAAATATATCATAACCTGGGAATTTTGCACATATACAAATACTAGTACAGGATTCTATATATGTTTAAATGTGTTCAAGCACAGTACAAGAACAGTTAACAACATATGGAAAGTGCATTTCCATTAAGCTGAGGAGGATAGATTTAAGCTTAATTTACATATTTCCATGCATCCTGAATCATTTGTATTTTCCCGAAATAGTGTATTTTTTTCAACTCAGCTGTTTAACATTTCATGCTTATTTACTCCACAATAACTTTCAAAGAAAGCACAGACTAAATTTGAAGAAATGTGGCCAACATTTATCAAGATATACATTATTTTCCATTTTTTGGTGTAGTCTGCTATCCTGAAAGTAATTTGCAGCTGGAAAAATTTTTTATAGGCAAACAATTTCTCTCCTTTTAATTGACTGTCAATGAAACTTCCAGTGTCAGCATGTATTACAGAAATAAGGGGTTTCATTCAAGCAGTCTACAAGTCATAGAGTCAGGGGTTTAGTACTATTTAAACACATGTCAGCAGGCAGTAAGCTCTGTCTCTGACCTGAAGAAGAGAATCTCTAACTCCCTCTGCCAACGTCTCTCAAAGTGGAGTCCCAGATCAATTGCATCATACTCCACACTTGATCTTAGCCAAAAGGCTAAGAAGCAATCAACTGCATCCTGTTCCTCGAGGAGGCTTGTAAAAGCACAGCTCATATCTGAATTAGGCAGTGAACTGCAATCTTTAAAAAATCACTTTGAAAAAGCATCTTAACTGATTTTTATACACACTAAAATTTTAGAATCCAGTCCCTAACCTTTTGTTTGGGAGTGTTAGATTAATTAAACAAAGACACCATTAAACTGAGTTGGCTCTAATGCTATAGCAGCCTACGTAAGCAAGCCAAAATCTAAGCCTGTAAATGCCTCAAGATTATGAAATTCAACTGCTGAGGACAACCAATCACAAACAGCCGACTAGGTTTTAAGCTGTAGCCTATCAAATAATTTCCTTTCTTTGTTTGGGCACTTTATATAAATTGTTCACCTGGTTCCTATCAGTGGACTGCACCTGACCATTTCCAGTTTGATCTTCCCAATTAGATCAAATATATTTTCTAAAATAAATTCTTAAAATATTTAATATGCCATGGTTTAACTTTTAAGTGGAGATTTAGAATTTCTTCATAAGTTCTCAAGAATCCAAAAGCCAAAACCAATACTCTGGCTGCCTGAGAGATATTTCTGATTAATTCTGATGATTCTGGTTTTGGTTCAGGTCATAATCTCACAGTTTGTGAGTTCAAGCTCCACGTCAGGCTGTGTACTGATGGTGTGGAGCCTGTGTGGGTTTCTCTCTCTCTCCATCCCTTTCTTCCTCTCTCTGCCCCCCCCTCCTTCTCTCTCTCTTTATCTAAATAAATAATCTTAAAAAATTAAAAATACAAAAATAAAAATGAGAGCTCTTCCAAAATAAATAAAAATAAAAATAAAACAAAATAAAATAAAATAAAATAATAAAATAAAATAAAATAAAATAAAATAAAATAAAATGAGATCTATGCTGATAAGTGACATAGAAGTTCATGGTCAGAGCAATAAACCATTCTACTCAAATAGAAAGTTTAGCAAAGTGAATACTAGGATCGTTTGTACAAAGTGACATGGTTATTTTATGGTACCAACTGCTGTGGGAAATAAGGCAAAAGAAAAAATTAAATTTCCTTACAACTTATAGCCCATTGACAGATGTCCTTGGAACAGGCAGAGAACATTTCTCTAGGAGCTCAGATACCTCAATGATGACACTTTGCTAAGGCAAAAGGGAATCTTCACGTAACATTATTCCAAACCCCAGGATCCTGTAACTCTACTTTAACATATAAAAATTCCTTTTGAAACTTCCTTTATCTCTACCTGTCCTCCACCTCAAGATACATGTTGGCAATCATACTCCAAGCTTATGACCTCCTGATATACATCTGAAGGGTCTCATGACTGAGTTTTTACTAAATAGTAGTAAGTGATCTTTTCCTAACAGCAGCTAGTCCCTTAAGGTCCTGGAAACCTTGTTTCCAAAAAAGTTAGAGATTTATGCTCTCTTTAACCCCCTCCCAACCTAAAGGTATATAATCAGTCACTCTTCACATCCCCATTGTAGCTCTTTCTGCCCATGGGTCCTGTCCCCAAATTTTAACAAAACCACCTTTTTGCACTGAAGATGTTTCAAGAATTCTTTCTCAGCTGGGCTGTAGGTTCTGAACCCCAATATTTTCCACAGCACTAACTATTCCTATTGTATGGCATTGCAACCACCATCAACTTGTGTTGCTTTGAGGCTTATTTTCACTAAAAGCAGTATTCTATGTCAAATAATATTGCATACTAAGAAAAAGTCAATAACCTCTGAGCCAGATCTTTGTTATTTCATTTCAAATACTGTTTGCTGTTTGACTAGTATACTCATGAGATAAAGGTGAAGTTCAAGTTTTAGCCAAAACCCATAATATGTGGGAGGGTGTATGGTGTGGGTGTTGGAAAGGAACTCTTAAGAAACATTTCTGAAGGGAAATATCTGGATGTGATAAAAATGGAACCCATTTAACCAGATGGAAAACAGGTAAGTTTAGCTATGGTAAGCACTTAAAAGGACACTGCTGGTTGTGTTGCCAGGCAACCTGGAAAGCTTCATATTTCACTATCAAATAATACTAGATTTTGCAGAGTAAGTATGTAAGAAAACAAAGAATCTGAATTTTAAGTGCCTGAGCAACAAGAAAGAAAAAAGCCAAGGGAAACCCATCATACCTGTTGGTGTAATTCCCTGCCCTCCCCACTCACTAAGGGGGAAGAAAAGAAAAGAAAAGAAAAGAAAAGAAAAGAAAAGAAAAGAAAAAAAGAAAACAACTTTCATTGGATCATAAATGCCTTAAAATAAGCTGGGAGTTTTGAATTCTGAAACTTGAGATTCCTCAGATGTTTGAAGCAGCTAGAGTGAGCAAAGGAACAGCAAAATGCTTGTGGAGCAGGGGTTCCTCCAGCTGTGCCACTTTCCTCCACTAAGCATGTTCCTTGACACTTAGAACCTGAAAACTTAGCTCCTGTGCAAAACAACATTTGATAAGGAAGAAGGAGGGACTTAGGTGCGCAACTTCCTGTCAATGGAAGACAGGGTATATGTGGCAGACAACAACACCCTTAGTCATTATTTTGATTATTTTTTGTTTAAAGTTTATTTTTGAGAGAGAGAGACAGAGAGAGACAGAGAGAGACAGAGAGAGAGAGAGAGAGAGAGAGAGAGAGAGAGAGAATCGGAAGCAGCTCCAGGCTCTGAGCTATGGGCACAGAGCCCCATACGGGTCTCCAACTCAGGGACCAAGAGATCATCACCTGAGTTGAAGTCAGACACTTAACCAACTAAGTCACCCAGGCATCCCCTACTCACTATTTTTAAAAAGTGAACTAAATTAACAACAATTTTTTCATGTTAAAAACAGGCTTCTCAAAACTCTCTCTCCACAACCCCACAAAATAGGCAAAATCCAGAAAAACAATAAACTTTGGGGTTTGAGTTTTATATTAAAGAAACATGTGCACCTTTTTTTAGAACAATATATTATCATAAAATAACACGTGGATAATTGTTAGGCAAGGAGTATATTTAATTACTATTTTTTATTATCTCTTGGCTGATATCCTCCTATATATCATTGAAAAAAAAAACAGTTACCACCTGCATATGAAGAATCACAATTGCTAAATATTTATGCCTCCTGGGAACTGGAAGGGAGATGTTTGATTTTATTCAAGAACAAACATTAGTTTCATGAATTGAATGCAATTTGCTGAGGGCATTTTAGTACCAAATAAATATATATTTACTATGTTTAATCTTTCCTTGACACAACATATTCATCTAACTACTGTTCATCTCTTTTGCTAATCTACAATTCTTAAGATTTCCCTGTCCTAATAACAATCTGGCTTTTGCCTTCACTTGAAACTGCTCTTGTTAAAGTATTTGACATTCCAAAGCAAACTTTGAAGGGCTGTTTTCAGTTAGACTCATTTACTTGAGGCACTTGACACCCTTGACTGCCCTCTCCTTTAAATTTTCTTCTTCAACTTCAGAGAAAACTTATCTCTTACTTTTCCTTTCATCTGTTCTCTGATCTCTGTATTTTCCTTCTCTGTTCATCCCTCAACTCCTGTTATTTCTTGCAAGGGATGGGCAATGGCCTTTTCTTTTGCAACTATTTCAAATGAACTCCCAGTCCATGTGCTTCCAATGGGTTGACTTTAGGAGTGAGAAGGTGACCCAGGATGAGTCCTCCAGAGCCCTGAATCTCCTTAGTCATAATCAACAGTCATTCATAGATGAACCAATGATCCAGGACCGTGAATGTGAAACAGGATCAGAAAATTATCTGAATGTTGGTTCCTCTGGACATAAGCCAGGAAGAATCTTCTTGCTGTATGTCACCAGGAGAAAAGAGCTAACTCGGAAACAGCCAGCAAGGGGAAAAGTCTGGCTGGAGGATTGGGGTTGGCGGGGTGGGGGGGGTAGTCATTTTTTTGAGGTTGATATAAAAGCCCTTGAATCCAGCTGTGCCTGAAAGCCATGCCAGGCTTTTGCTTACCAATAGTTTCTATTCTTCTCTTCCTTCCTTCTGCCCTCTGTCTCCTTCTCCCCATTTCTTTTCTCTCAATCTCAAAAAATCAAAGTAGTCTAACAAATGTGCCTATGTTTGACTCTTGGCCATTTGCTTCTCAAGTTCTATTTTGTTTATTTAAATATTCTCTGTAATTCCCAGAGATTAAACTGATGTCTAACATAGATAACTCAACTTTTCTATTTCATATAGATATACCTTTAGATATATTACAGCCTACCAAACATCTCTAGCCATATCTCTCCCAGGTCTCAAAGTAATATAAGTTTGATGGTCTTATCTACCCTGTTTCCTCGCCAGAAATACTATCTTAAACATTGAAATTCCTAACCAGTGCATTTTTTTTCTAGTACTCATTTAGATGGAAGAAATCAAATTAGCATTCAAAAATTCCTTGATAACCATAGAAATAAATTAGAAAATCGATTTCAAGATACTCCAGTAAAAATTATGGTGGAACTAATATTATTAATTATATTAATATTTATTCTGTTTTACAATGTGGCAGTCACTGTTTTAGATGCTTTTTATGTGCTACATCCTAAGTGCACACAAATCCTATTGATTTTGCATCGCTGATTAAAAAATATTCAAGATCAACTAGTAAGCATACTTTTCCTTTGCCAGAAAATTGTTGGATTATTAGATTGATCTCAGAAGTGTGATGACAACTATTATTCTTAATTATTTTGTTTTCATTCTTCTTTGATATATCTTTGATATTTTGTTGCAATATTAATGGTTTTAGATTTTATGCCATCTATATTTTAAGCAAGTTACCCAAAGAATTTCAATTCTATCCATCATTTTACTGCATTTTGTATTGATACTTGGTGGGTAGGAATTCTTATTGAAATTACATATGATACATAAACATTATGTCACTGTTTTCTGTAATTTCTGGGCATCTGAACCTCTCTCTGACATTCATCATCAAAAATCATATAGACCTGGATTTTCTGCCTTTCTCTCTGCAGTCTATATTCCTGCCTTTACCTACAAAGGATAAAAGCCTTCTCTTCCTGATACTTATACTTTAATCAAAGAATGATTACTGATTATCAAGATATTGTCAACAACAATATAACGTGATCTACTTGCCCCTTTGAAAAGGTGAATCTTAATAAATTACAAATAACAAAAATCAAGATATCTGGGTGGCTCAGTCAGTTAAGCATCCGACTTCAGTTCAGGTCATGATCTCACAGTTCGTGAGTTTGAGCCCTGTGTTGGGCTCTGTGCTGACAGCTCAGAGGCTGGAGCCTGCTTCAGATTCTGTATCTCCCTCTCTGTCTGCCCCTCCCTCGCTTGTGCTCTGTCTCTCTCTCTCAAAAATAAGTAAAACATTAAAATTTTTTTGCTTCCCTTCCCTTATGTTCATCTGTTCTGTGTCTTAAAGTCCTCAACAGGGAGGGGGACAAAACATAAGAGACTCTTAAATATGGAGAACAAACAGAGGGTTACTGGAGGGGTTGTGGGAGGAGGGGATGGGCTAAATGGGTAAGGGGCATTAAAGAATCTACTCCTAAAATCATTATTGCTCTATATGCTAACTAATTTGGATGTAAATTAAAAAAAAACTTAAAAAAATAAAGCTAATTGGAAAAAAAATTAATAATTAACAAAAATACAACTTTCATAAGTCACAGTGATGTTTCACAAATTAAATGGAAGATGTATCATCAATAAAATTCGTGTTTTTCCATATTAATTTGAGAAGAATAAATTATTCATAGTGAAATATGAAAGCAACATATGGGGAAATTGACAGAGCTGCATTTGTTAAACAAATTTTGTTCAAATAAAAGATTAAATCATAGATTAATCTGCTTAGAAATATGAAGAGGATGCTTACTATTTACATAGGAAATTATAAAATTGAAGTACAGAAAAAGTCAATTACACAGAAACTTTTAAAGAGCTTGAAGACCCATTATATACCAAATATTGCTAGGTCAGTCATTTCTAACATTTTATATTATGAAAAATTTTTGTTACTGTGAAAAAACATACATAATGACAAGTGCATCAAGCACAGCTTTATTGTTTAAAAAAATTAAAATGTATGTGATCATATAAACATCATCTAGGTCAAGAAAAAGAACATTGTCTTACTCTTGAAACCCTCATGTGTCTCCTTGCAATCATCCCCCTCCCTTCACCCTATAAGAACACTATCTTAACTTAGTAATAATTCCCATCTCTTCTTTTTGTTTTTCGACCTACGTATGCATCCCAAAGAATGAAGTTTATATTTACCTGTTTTAAGTCTGATTTTACAACGTAAAAACAAGGGGGCACCTGGGTGGTTCAGGTAATGATCTCATGGTTTGTGGGTTCAAGCCCTGCAACGATTCTGTGCTGACAGCTCAGAGTCTGGAGCTTGCTTGCTTCAGATTTTGTCTCTTTCCCTTCTCTCTCTCTCTCTCTCTCTTCACCCCCCCAAACTTGTGTTCTGTCTCTCTCACTCTCAAAAATAAACATTAAAAAATTTTAAAAGAAGCATTAAAAACAATTACATTGTATGTATTTCTATGTCTTACATCTTTATTTCAATTTATATTTGTAAGATAAAATTATGTTCTTGAGTGTTGTGGTACTTAAATTATTTTTATAGTTCTGTGATATAATATTTTAATGATAATACCACAATTTATGTATCCTGTTGATTAATGTATGGACTTTACCCCCTAATTTCAAACAATTTTTAACAATGCTTTTATGAAAATTTCATACATACATTTGGACATGAGTTTCTCTAGGGCATTTAAATAGACAGGATCACAGTTTATATCTATTCCAGTCTTACATAGATTAAGACCAAAGAGGGGCGCCTGGGTGGCTCAGTCAGTTAAGTGTCCAGCTTCAGGTCAAGTGCTGACAGCTCAGAGCCTGGACAGGTCTGTGCTGACAGCTCAGAGCCTGGAGCCTGCTTCAGATTCTGTGTCGCTCTCTCTGTGTCGCCCCTCCTCAACTCACTCTCTCTCTCTCTCTCTCTCTCTCTCTCTCTTTCTCTCAAATATAAATAAACAGTAAAAAAAAAAAAAAAAAAAGATCAAAGTGCTTTCCAAAGTGTTGGGACCACAGCATTATATAATTTAAGATAATTTGGCTTCATAAATAAAATTACTGTAAGTGTAGGGAAGATATTTTACAATACAGACTATAGTTTTCCTGCAGATTTTACTACAACTTAATCTCAATTTGAGGAATAATGGATAGTTATCAGGAATATATAAACAAAGTTGGCCCATAATGGGACATGGTTTTAATGCCACAATAAATTAGAAAAGACCTGATGGTGTCATTCTCATGTCTTTGAAATGTACTTTCCCCAGAAATTTCCTTCTAAAAAAGATGTAATAAATTATTTAAAACATTTAATTTTTTTTTCCTCTGAGGCATTTCCAAATGGGCTTAAATAGATAATTATTCAACTTTCAGAATAATTAACGTGATCAGCTCAATATGATTCCCGATCACTTAAAGTTTGCCAATTTAAGTATAATGCATAATGTTCTAGAAAGCCGCAGTTTTTTTTTTTTCATTCAGGTGTTCATTTATATTTTTATCATAAAGTTCCTTCATCTTCCAGTGAAGTATCAATCAAAGATTGAGTCCAGGATATATTTTAATGTATAAAATTAAAGGTTCTCAGTTTTACATCTGTTTAACAATATTTCTACCTACCTAAGTGAAATGGAATGTTCAATAAATTAGTCTATTAAAATTCTTTTTAGACTGACAGATGATTTAATTTAATATCACATTTCAATCATTTTATACATATGTGTATATATAAATAATTGAATTTTACCTTTATGAAAGAACTACAGATTATTCTCTTGAACATCTAATCTACTTAAATGAACTGATACCTCTCACTATTTTAAGTATGCCACAGTATTATCCCCTCTAGGCACCTTTTTGTGTGAAGTCTACACCTAGTCACTGTGTATAAAAGAAGGTATATTTCATGATACAGAATTTAATGACAGTAAAAAATAAGTTCAAAATGATCTGTCCTGTCTAGACACCATTTGAGTCGGGGGCACTTGTGGTGGTACCATGTCACTATCTTGCCAGAGGCACAAATGTCTGACACCAACTGCCACTTCATTGGGAAATAATATCCCTTTAAAAATGTTTCAATCAAGAACTTGCTGAATATTTAGGGAAAAACATCAGGACAAACTTCTCTAAGTACCAACCAATTTTCAGAATGACTCCAAATTTCTTAAAATTGTGTCTGCTTTTATTTAACATAATTTTCTTTCTATAAACCTTTCTTCTCTTATGTATAACTCCCCAAGAATTACATCTTTAGTCTTTTTCTTTTTAAATATAATATGTACTAATTCCCAATGAATCACTTATTTCTCTACTTTCAATGATTATCCTTGCAGAAATAATTGGGAAATTACGTATAATAAATAAGCTCCTTCTAAGGATTATGTTTGCCTTTTTGGACTTCTTGCTATATGTTCCATCAAACCCCTTAAAATCAGCATGTTGATTTTAGACTAGAACTTTGACCTCTTGCTAGGATGAAGTGGCAAAAAACCTTCTGTGTTGAACAACTAGACAGCAGACAAAATATATGTAACATTTTTCAAACATTGGACAACAAGCAGCACAGGACTATGATCCCTGAGATAAGTGAACCAAAAAAAGATGTACCAACCAATAAACAAGGGTTAGCTGTAACAGAATCAAGTCATCTTGCCAAGTTGCGTAGATAGAGATCACATTTTGGAGAAGTCAAGGAAACTGGATTTGATTTGGTAGGTCAGAATGAAAGGGAGGGGTGGGCTGTAGAGACAGACAAAACTGCAAAACTTTAGGCCATCCTCAAATTCTGTCACTGAGTATTGCTCTGTACATTTCATGAGGGAAACTACCAGAGGCCATGGAAAGAGCCAAAAGAAAGGAATAGAAGAATTCCTGGAGCTGTCACAGGGCTGAGGATAACTCATGTCGCCACTTGCCAGCACAGAAAGACCTAATGATACATAGGGCATCAGGTATAGTCCTCAGGTTATTGACTTAGTGGTGAAGCTAAATTAGGGTAAGTATAATATTTTCTCAAGACCTTCCTTACCAAAGCTTAAAAACAAATGACATAATATATTAACAGAGCATAAATTTATATAATTGGATTGCTATAAAATGGAGGGCACAGGATAAGAACAAAATATTTGAATAGCTAATAGACTTTTTCCAAGTTGCTGAGAAGTATATACACAGGTTTAAAAATAAATAAATAAAAGAGGGGCGCCTGGGTGGCTCGGTCGGTTAAGCGTCCAACTTCGGCTCAGGTCATGATCTCACGGTCTGTGGGTTCGAGCCCCGCGTCGGGCTCTGTGCTGACAGCTCAGAGCCTGGAGCCTGTTTCAGATTCTGTGTCTCCCTCTCTCTGTGACCCTCCCCCGTTCATGCTCTGTCTCTCTCTGTCTCAAAAATAAATAAATGTTAAAAAAAATTTTTAAATAAATAAATAAATAAATAAATAAATAAAAGAGCCTAAGCAGTATAAAAAATAAAGCACCTGACTGGCTGAATCAGTGGAATGTGTGAACTCAAGAGAGTTCAGGGTTGTAAGTTTGAGCCCCATTCTGGGTGTGGAAATTACTTAAAAATAAAGTCTTTAAAATAAATAAATAAGGTAGGCCAAGGAATAATATAATGAGAGTACTGAAGTCAGTGATAAAGAAAAAATATTAAAATAGAATGAGAAAAAAGAAACATTGAATATAGATTAAAAGAGGGACAAAGCAAGCAAGGGAGCAAGCAAGGAAAGAAAGAAAGGAGGCTCATCAGAAACTGCCCAAACCAGAAAGACAATGGAGAGACATCTTTATAGAAAGAAAAACGATCTGTCACCCTAGAAATTTGGACAATCTTTGTGGCCATGGATGAGGGAATTTCTTAGATTGGACAGTAAAAGCTCCAAACATTTAAAAAACTGATAAATTGGCCTCATCAAGAGAAGGAAGACTAAACTAAAAATGTTTAGTCTTCATAAGACACAAGGAATAAAAGATAAGTCTCTGACTGAATGAAATATTTATAATACACATATGTGATAAAGGACATGAAAGTTGAATGTGTAAATAATCTTACAACTCATTAACATGAAACCAAGCAATTTAAATTGGGGTTTGATTTTATTACACATTTCACCCATAGAAGACAGATGAATGGAAAATAAATAAGACAGCATGCTCAACATCAACAGTCGTTAGGAAAATGCAAACAAAATCACGATAAGATAGCACTACATGTTCAGTAGAATGGCAAAAATTGATAAGACTAATAATACTAAGTTTTCTTGAAGATAAGGAACAATTGGAACTCACTGTTAGAAATGGAAAATGCCACTGCCACTTTGGAAAATAGTTTTGACAGTTTCTCATAAAGATAAACATAGCTGTCCTAATGACCCAGCAATTCCTCTTGTAGGCATTTGCTCAACCAAAATGAAAACACAGGTTTACACAAAGAAGTATATTTGAATGTTTAATGCAGCTTTGTAAATAATAGCCAAAACATGGGCATAAAAATAAAGTAAAACTATTTTCATGAAATAGAATACTACTCAGCAGTAAAGGGGGAATATACATTCATGCAACAAAAGAGATGAAATACAAAAGTAGTGGGGAACATTTTAGCCCACAGACATGGCTGAGACAAGGACATGGAGGGCGAGAGAATATGTGGCATGCATATATTGATGCATGTAAGTACCTGTTAGATAATTGGATAAGGTATGGTTTCTTTTCTTTTCGAATGATTTGGTTTGAACATTGAGTAAGAAGATACAGGAATCTTATGATATGATTCAGAGTTTGATTTACTTGTAATGTTTATAAGGACTTTGACAGGTTAAGCAAAAATCTTACAGTTATCGTGATGATTAAGTAAGTCCTTAATTGGGAAGTCCTTAGAATAGTGTTTGGGACAGAGTAACCACTACATAAATGCATGCTATCATAACTATTAAGTTGAAGAGATTTGTCCTTTAGAAAGATCTCTCATCCCAGAATGTGCAGGATGTGTATGATTGGGTGCAATTACACACTGGAAAACATTTAGCAAGCTGTTTTCAGCTATTCACAATGGAAATACTGAAATCTGAACCATCTCCCATCTTGTTTGTACACCTGAAATGTTCACCATTCTTTTCTGCTATAGTAAACTATCAGAATCCTATCAATTCTTCTAGACCCATGTGAAAGTTTGTATTTTTCAAAGCTTATCTACACCAACATATTCCCAACATAGTCTCTTCTTAGTAATATTACTCCATTTACTCGACACTTTTATTTTTGTGTGTATAATTCCATCTGTTATATAGTTAATTTATGTATTGATGCTCTTCTTCCAGAGACATAAATCAGTAAAGTAATTATTATGTTATATATGAACTATAATACAATGGTAGGTAAATTACACTTTTTAAATAATTTTATTCAAAAAACTTAAATTTATCAAATATTTAGATTTTCAGTATCTAATAAAAAATTGCCTTTTCACAAAGAGGAGCACCATCAAATTACTTAATGCAATGGAAAAGAAAGGGATAGGTGAGCTATGCATAACAATAAATCATTTGGACTAAAATAATGAATGATTTTGGTATATTTTCATTGATGTAGAGCACAGACTTCAACAGCCTGAAGTTTCCTTACAGGTGATTTAGTCAAGTAAGCCATGTGAACTATCTATAACTGGTAAATAATTCTAGAAAAAGTAAGGAGTTCAAGATTTTGAATTTTTTAATTCCTGTTTTATTAAACAGCAATTCTGGCTCAAATATTTTTGTTGTGGTAAAATATACATAAAATTTACCACTTAAACCACTTTTAAATGTAAAATGTACTATTTACTGTATATTCACAACGTTGGGAAACCATCACCTCTATGTAGCTCCAAACATTTTTATCACCCTTAAAAGAAACCACCTATCCATTACTTTCTCATTCTTTTGTCCCCAGCCCAGCCTCTGGCAACCACAAATTTGCTTTCTGTCTCTATGCATTTGTTGGGGTTGATATTTCATATAAATAGAATCATATAATATGTAATCTTTATGTCTGGCTTCTTTCACTTATAAAGTTTTCAAGCTTCATCTACGTTGTAGCATGCGTCAGGACATCATTATTTCTATTGCTGAATAATATTCTTTGTCTATTATGTCACATTTTGTTTATCTGTTCATTTGTTGGTAGACATTTGGATTGTTCTTTTTTATTTTTTTTATTTTTTTTTTATTTTTTTGGGACAGAGAGAGACAGAGCATGAACGGGGGAGGGGCAGAGAAAGAGGGAGACACAGAATCGGAAACAGGCTCCAGGCTCCGAGCCATCAGCCCAGAGCCTGACGCGGGGCTCGAACTCACGGACCGCGAGATCGTGACCTGGCTGAAGTCGGACGCTTAACCGACTGCGCCACCCAGGCGCCCCGACATTTGGATTGTTCTAATTTTTGGCTATTGTAAATTGTGCTATGAACATTTATATACAAATTTTTATTTGAATAATGGTTTTTAAGTTCTTTTGGGCAGACACCTAGGAGTGAAATTGCTGGATTATATTCTATGTTTAATTTACTGATCATAAATATTTTTTATTAAGATGTATTCTTTGCTGTGTTGATATTATGGCTTGTAAAGCAGACAGAGATTGTATATCTATCTCTCTCTCTATATATATATTTATATATATATATATATATATATAGAGAGAGAGAGAGAGAGAGAGAGAGAGGGAAAGAGATAAATGCATATAAAACTTCACATACAAATATATATGTCATGTATCATATATATGTATATGCATATATATATATATACAGACATATATTACATATGGCATGTCTGAAAAGTAGTCTATGTTAATAGCAAATGTTTTCCCAATATGTATTAGTTAACTATTAGTCCTAAAAATTAATCACTATATGTCAGATTTTAAGCACTAAGGATCTGAATAAATAAGGTGGTGTTTTATGTGGTTCTTGCCTTAAAAAAATAAATTAAATAAAAACAGAAAAAAATACAGGAAAGATAGAGAGAAATAAAGGATGAGTCAGATTTACAGTGGGATGAATAAAGAACTCTTCTGTGTTTAGACTTAAAAAACACAATCTATGTGGTCTTCAAATGGGAAGATACTTCTATGAGGAGAAGATCTATACAATTAGATCATTCTATTGCCAAGTTTCAAAAAAATCAAGACCTGGGGCAAGTGAAAGTTGGATTCCTTTGGAACCTAGACATAAACTAGCAAATTATCTTTACTGAAATTAGATGCAAACTGGTGTTCCACCCAACCCCCTCTGAAGCCAGGAACTGGCCTTTCTGCATGCTGGTCTCCAATATGCAGTCATGCTTTGGTTAGGTCCCCACCCAGATGGAATCAGAGGCAGCAGTGGTTGAAAGATTGTTTTGAAATGAACAAGCCAGATTTCCTTGAGATCCAGGAAAGCTACACGAAAAGGTTTTCCAACTCATTGCAACTTTGGTTCTCTGCTGCTGTTCCCTATGAAACTGGGAGAGAATATGAGAGTAGATTATGTGGTGTAGATAATTTTACAGGCTGGTGGAGTTGAAACCCATAGCAGATGGATTTTAAATAAGCCTTCCATCTCAATATAGAATCCCAATCTTCCAACCCAACTACATATTAGTACTCTTGGTGCAATCACTTGAAAAAAAAGTACTTACAGCTGTATAATCAGCTGCAAAATAACTTGGTATAATTTATATGACTGGCTGCTTATGAACTAGCAAAATCTCTATTGAAATGGCCATTGTGTAGCTATTTAAATATTTTGGTTTTACGACATTCTTCCCTTTAGTTGTTTAATAACTATCAAATAACAATGAAGAGCTGGGTGAAAATGGTGAAGAACTTCAAAGAGGTGGTCAGCTTCCCTGGTTTGGTTTATGAATACAAACTTTGATGTTGATATAAAACAAATAGGTAGCATCAACAAGCATTTTGTATACAGATAGATAGCACTGTTATTACCTGTTTATATTTTTTCTTTCTCTTGATAAAATGAAATCTCCTTAAGGAGGTTTATGTTTTATTCATTTTTTTTAGCCCAAACACCACAGAAGTCCAACCTACTGGTGATAGATACATGATTAAGAGTGAGTGAACTAAGATACAATCTCTAGGTTTCTTAATGGTTCGTAGTGATGACTTTCAGGTCATATGTCTAAACTCTTCTTTCCATTTTCTGACAACATGGTTATTTATAATGGGTTCATTCATACCACAATATTAGTTTATTTTATCAGAATGATTCAGGAAATTATTTGATTATCTCTTATTGTGCCCTAAATTTCCTGTTTTGATTTTCATACTCTGGGTGTTTTGTTTTGCCTGTTTAATTTTTTTCCTCTAATTAATATCGCCCATTAAAAAATACATTATTCAGGGTTGCTTTTCCATTGAACAAAATGAATATCATGTGGAATTACCTTTGTATTTTGCAAAAAGAAATATGCTTGAAACAATATCTGATTTCATATTATTTGCCATATTTAATTCAATTGTTTTTGTTGCTTTGCTCTATAAAAATACCTTCATATTAATGATGATGTTACTTTTCAACCACTAACCTTACAAATTAATAAGTGCCATTGCTAAACTCTGACAAAATGATGATTTTAACTTTGTCTCGATAATTATGTTCAAAGTAATTATGTATATGCATATGCTTTTTTGCAAGGAAGGAGGTAGAGTAAAAGTAATAAAACATATCCAGAATATTTCCTAACTAATGTATCTTGAAAAGATTAAAATGTAGTTGTCTATGCTCCTCTTTTTATTGTCTTTACTTAAGATGAAACTGTACTCATAATAATTCTGCTATAAAACAATAAAATGTCTAGATTCATAACTTTTGTCAAAATAATAATAAAATTGTGGAATAAAGTCACAACATAACTAGAAAGAAAACACCCATACAAACAGACACACATTAAATAAATAGCCATGCAATCATAGTTTGAGCCAGGAGAGAATTTAAAAATAGAAGCAAAAAGTAGTTCTCTTATAAATTGTTGATCTCTTCATACATCTTGTCGCTATGTTAGTTGTTTTGCTTAGGAAGAAGGATCATTCTGACAGCTACAACTTGTTAGTGTTTCTTTATAGAATTGGACTAGAAATATTATAAGATATTCTTATGATCTCTTTGACATTTCAAGAGTATTATTTGTGCAATACTGAAAGAATGAGGACACAGCAAAATAGTCACATGTCCTTCATTTACCAAAATTGGACATCCTCAATTACTTCCACAGTGGCATCAAAGCCATTTTTCATTTGGCTCTGTAGAGAGAGGTAAAATCAATTCATCTCCTCACCATCAAGTGCCTGAAAATTCCCACTCAGAAGTAGAGGACTTAGCGAGACCAAGCGAGATGATATTTATTGTCAAAGAAGATAATAGCTTAATAAGATAGTTACGACTACAGAAATAAATAAGTTTGTACTATATATGTATCCCTTATGTAATATGAAAATAATGCATTACACAAAATATAAATATATACTAATTGATATATGTGTGTGTGTGCATACACACACACCAATTGTATATTTAGTATTACTTCTTATGTATATACATAGGCATATATATATATATATATATATACACACATATGCATTTATATGTATGTGTATATATATATGGGTATGTATGTGTGCATATCAGTTAGGAAGGATTCGAAACAAGCACTCTATTTTAAATGCAGGTCCTAAAGATTATTCTAAAACATACTTCATTTACTATCTGAGTTTTGTCTTGGAGCAAAACTTCTGAAAGTTTGTTGCTTAAAGGAAACGGTATACTGTGCAATCCCACCTTAATGCTAGTTAATAAACAAGGTAGAGAAAAGTGTTCATGAAGCTTCCCAGAACTTTTCTGCCATACTTATCTGGGATCACTTTTAGTTATCTATGCCCTTCTTATTTTTATTTTTGCCCTCCGAGATAGGGATCAGTATATATGAAACTGGCTTGAATGTCTGGGTACAACTCTAGTCTCCTTTTTCACCCACAGACCCTAAGGACAGGTATTTGATTATTCAGCAAGTATTTGCTGAGTGCTTACTGCTGGTGCAGGTACTGAGACACAGCTGTAAATATAATGAACAAATTCCCACCCTCATGAACTTAATAGATTAAGGTAGACAAGGAAATGATTAAAATAAAATGTAAAATTTAACTGGCAGCAGCTATACATTTGTAAAATAGGTATTTCCTTAACTTTGAATGACTAATTTGCATATATGCAGCCCTCTGGGCTGAGACACTAGCTGCTCTGGAATTCAGCCAAGCCCAGAAATAATTTACTCTGGGAATTTGCTCACAGAGATGGGACTCAAACATGTGGCCAATTCAGTTTTGAAAACTTTTAGTGAAGATATAAGAGACTCTTTACCTTTACTTGCTTTTAGGTTAGAAGTCAAATATTTCTGAGGCTGCAGATGACTACAAACAGTTTTAAACTATCCAAAGGCGTTAAACTTGATCAGATGCTCTGAAAAGATAGCATGACACTTGAAAGTCAATTGAAAGGCTGCGAACCTATTACCGTTTTCAATTTGAATGCTGGTCTGTGGTTTGAAATTAGTGTGAAAAAACAAATACCCAGTGATTAAAGCTTAGAGCAGCACTGCTGTGTTGCTAAAACACCACTACAGAGGGGAGGGCTTTGAAAAATCCTATACAAATACATTCAAAGAGAGATTTATTTTTTAAAAAGCAGCAAATGTGGTAAAACCTATGTTTTTTTTTTCACAATGTAAACTCTTTTAAATGTTCTTAAGTTACATGCTTATTATATCTCTTAGAGTTTAATGTGGAGAAACATGCTGAGTAGAAAAGTCAGCCCATAGTAAGGAGCCTGGGAGTGCTAGAGCAAAGATTTTTCAAAAGGGATTTCCTTTCTATCTATGTAGTCAACCACAGAAAGACACGGGACACTTCAGTGTATAGAGGGTTAAGGTGTGTGGGTGTTCAGGGGCGGGGTGGCAAAAGTGAGGAGGAATACTAATTGTACGTCCTCAAAAACCTTTCCATTTTTCCTATAAGATATTCTATTTGAATATGCATGCTCAGCTGTTCCTAAAAGAAATCTTGTTCCTAGCCAAGAAAGGTAATGTCATATCAATATAAATATTCAGCCATACATTGAATTTGCTGATCTGGTAATTAGGAACACGGATACTAGTTAGACATGCAGTATTTCTGTTACTAGCTTCCTAAGAGATATCAAGATAATTGCTTTTTGTGCTTCAATAATATTCTATGCATAATATTTCACTTGATGCATTATTTTATAATTACCTATCTCTGTATATGTCTCCATGCTTGAGGATGGGGACTCTTAATTGTCCTTCCATTTCCAGCACCTACCTTAGTGCTTGGCAGAAGTTTGGCACATAATGCTTAATTCAAGAAATGACTATGTTTATTGGCAGGCCAACCTCTTCTATAAATCATCAAGTACATTTTTCTTGCTTTAAAGATTTCCTAAATAGAATTTACAAGTTAAAGGGCAAGAATTAATTGTTAATAATTTGCCTAAGAAATTAAGTCTCTAGATGGAATAAATCAAATGCAATTAGTAACATCCATGCTTCTGTTGAAAACCTATCAACCCTGATAAAATTTCAAATTACAATCTGAAATGTGAAAATGATCAGTTGGAGATTATCAAAAACACTGGGCCGGACAGAGCAATATGTCAGCACCTTTGCCCACATCCACAGCCTGGAGGTGTTCGAAGGTAAGCAGTGCTTTCATCATTCTGGCATTCTATTTTAGTCTAAGTCTACATCAGAAGCCTGCCAGGGCTCAGTGCTGATAACAAAGCACTATCGCTTTTCAAAGTGACAGAGCACAGTGACATATCAACAGTAAGACTTAAATGAAAAGCCCCTTCTAATTTAACTGGGAATCTGCTGAAGCTGTATTCAGCCGAGTACTCTGGTTTTCAATTAAAACTTTCTTGTAGTAAGAGAAAAGTTTGGCATATCCTTTCCTTTTTTAAGGCAGTTATGGAATTGCGTGGAAAAGACAGTACAGTGTAGAGATGGTCCAGGAACAGCTAAGTACATATCAGCCTTTTTTATCTACTAATTGCAGTTCCTACAGTTCAACAAAAGTTTCCCGAAAACTCACACTGCTGAAAGGATCCTTTCTCTCAATACAACTCTTCTTCGATCGATGTTTTTCTGATACAGTGCATAAGGCAGCAAAGGGAGAATAATGTATCAATTACTGAGTACCTGCTATCTGCAGGGTACTATCAGTATATGAATGGGGGTGGGACCTCTTACCTGTGCTAGTTCATGTAAATATTAAATGTGCTATTTCATTCCTACTAAGGTATATGTGGTAGATAAGGCTATTTTGTTTATATAAAAAAGAAACTCATGAGCAAAAAAATTAAGTTACTTCTGTATGATCATACACCTGCTAAGTGGTGGAATTGGAATATGAGTATACATCCATACCCATTAGTCTTGTATATTAATTATAGTATTGATAAAATTTAAAAGTGGAGAATTATGGATAACATCAACATGCTGACACAAACATCTATTTATTTATTTAATGGCACTTCCAACTTGCACTTTCCTTAAATGAAGCTCTTGAAACATGTACAGCCTACAGTCTTTTATCTTAAAACCAATTCATGTTTTTGTATCTTTTCTTAAAGTTTTATTCAAATTTCAGTTAACATACGGTGCAATATTAGTTTCAGTGTACAATTTAGTGATTCAACACTTCCATACATCACCCTTGGCTTAAAACCAATTCAGAAAAGGCCAGCATACTGCAAATTTCTTACACAAATATACATCTTAAAACCTGTCTTTGAGAATCGCAGTGCTGTCTCTTGTTTGGCATGGTTCAACAGAATCCTCACTATTGAATGTAAAGATGTGGTTAAGGGTATGTTCAGATAAGAACCATGTCTTCTTTATGAAGCCATTTAACAAATATTTTTCTCAAACCTCAGTGCTAATAAAAGCTTTTCCTTTCTTAAATAATTGGCATTTAAAATCTATGTATCTCATATATACTTAAAGACATTTTTTGTTTCTGCTTCAGCCACGAATAGTATCAAGGCCAAGTGTATTACCCAGTTTCACAAACTTCTGGAAAATTTTTTCATTCATAATTTTACCCTTAGGTTTATTGTAAAATTTTATAAAAATTCTCCATACCTTCAACATTTATCCCATGTTATTATGCACACTTCTAGAGTTGCCTCTATTATTTTTGCGAATGATATAAGTTACCAATAAATAGCTAAACAAAATTTGGACTGGAACCAGAGGAAGGATGTGGGCCAGACTTCTTGATGGATTTTTTTTATACCATTAGATCATAATCAGAGCATCTTTCAGAGTATTTCCTCATATTTGTTAGTGGAGTTTCAAATCACTAAATTGGAACACTGGGCTTTCAGATTGCTATCATGGAAAGAATACACTGCCCTACTCCAGGGGATAAAAGCCCTCAGTACTGGTGATAAACAATAACTTTAGTCACACACACGAGCACAGCACCAGTTAGACTTTTAGAAGGAGCATTTCCTTTTAGGGATAAAACAAGTTTTTTTGGCAATTTGTCTCTGAGTCAACCATTAAGTACAAAGTGATTATATATCTCTATATATCTATATATCTATCTATATCTATTATCTATATCTATTATCTATATCTATATCTATATCTATACGTATACATATACACACATAGCTTATGCCCCCCCCCCAATCTTGGTGCTTATAACACAGTTTTCTTTTTTTTTAATGTTTATTTATTTTTGGAAGACAGAGAGACAGAGTGCAAGCAGGGGAGGGGCAGAGAGAGAGGAAGACACATTATGAAACAGGCTCCAGGCTCTGAGCTGTCAGCATAGAGCCTGTTGCAGGGCTCGAATCCATGAAGCACAGGATCATGACCTGGGTAAGAAGTTGGACACTTAACTGACAGGGCCACCCAGGCACCCCTAGAACACATTTTTCTTCAAGAAAATCTTTTAGGTGACTTCCTCTACATCAAATCCCTATCTTCTTCAAAATGGTATGAGTCAGTCTGCCATCCCTTGATTGATCAAAACTTGGACCAAAGAAGGGCAGCCATATGGCACCAAACTCGATGCTAGGCTACAAAATAGAAAATCTGGAGTCAGCAGATGCCAAGAAGCAGAATGCATGGTGGTATATGAATTAATGCAGGCAGACATGAATAAAAATATTGATGCACTTTCAAATGGATATTGATACATGTATGTCAATGAATACTTATGGAATCATTTTAGTTTTCCAAACAAATGATCTAAAGAGAGATTATAAAAAAAAAAGACTTTGATTTAAAAAGTCAATCGGAATAGAAAATACATTTAAATGCATACTCTTGTTGTTTTACTTTCTGTTTTCTTTCATTGCAATACTGTAACCAGTCTGGCATCACAGATATCGTATGGTTAAATGATTCAACCACTCAGCAAATATTTATTGAGTTCTTGCTAGTGCCAGGTACTTTTCTAGGCTCTGATGATGTTGTAGTAAGTAAGACAGCTATGCTACTTTATGGGGTTTAGGTTCAAGGTGGGGAGGCAGAATACAAATTAAATTAATGCACAAGATAATTTCAGGTAAGTATTATGAAGAAAATAATGCAGGGTGACATAATAAAATAATGGGGGGGGGAGTGAAAGGAGTTACTCAAGACAGATTACACACAGTGACTTATTTGTTGAGACCTGAATGGAGATGTATAAATTATGAAAAAAATATGGGAAAAGAACACCCCCTGCAGAATCACCAGCAGGTACAAAGTCCTTTAAATGGGAATAACCTTAGAATGTTTGAATGCAGAAGGGAAGCTTTCGTGTCTTGAACATAGGGAGTGGAAAGGGGGAGATGGAAATAGAAAAGAAGGACATCCTGACAAGATGGGAGGCTTCTGCTGTAAACTACTTCTGTTTCTTGTACAGGCAAAACTTACCTTATTTGGGCCTTATGTTTCTCATAAATCATGAACTGATCTTTGGAGTCCCTTCAGATCTAAAATATTCTGTAAAAATACTTCCAGAGTGCTAGATATCTTTTGGAAATTCATTCACAGTAACCATTTCTGGCATTTAGAAATAAATGCTCTTTGACTAAAAGGGTTAAAATATCTATTTGTGTTAGTAATGCACTGAATTTTTTAGAGCATGAGATAAAAATGCATTTGAAAATTAGTTCTCCCAAAGTGCTCACTGCCATTAACTGGGAGTGTTGTCCATTTTTGGAAACTGCATTAAACTCTTTTAGGATATTAGGATGCTACTTAGTAAATTGTTGCTTTGCTTCAGTGAATAGAAAAAGCATTTCCAGTTCGCTAAACTCTAAGCACGTATAGAATATAGAGAACCAACCTACATTTAAGAATCTATTTTTTTATTTTTTATTTATTTTTTAATTTTTTTAATGTTTATTTATTTTTGAGACAGAGAGAGACAGAGTGTGAGTTGGGAGGGGCAGAGAGAGAGAGGGAGACACAGAATCCAAAACAGGCTCCAGGCTCTGAGCTGTCAGCACAGACCCTGATGTGGGGCTTGAACCCACAAACCGTGAGATCATGACCTCAGCTGAAGTCGGATGCTTAACCGACTGAGCCACCCAGGTGCCCCATGAATCCATTTTTTTAAATCAGTGTATTTCAGCTTTTTCCCCAATGTCATGTCATGTCATTCTCATATACATCCCCATCAGTAATAGTCCTCAAGGTGGAATGGGAATTACCCCATGAAGACGTTTGTATAATTTGCTATCCTTTGGGGATAAGATCCTCATAAGGGAATGACCTCCTTTTCATTCTCCTTCCCCAAGAATTATTCTTCTAAAGTTATTAATTATACAAATAAAATTTATTAAACTAAAAAAAATTCCTTACTTTCTACTACTGCATATATAGTCTTGTTTTTAATACTTGGGCCATTTACTGTTTTATCACTAGGCTAGTATCTCCCAGCCAGGGTTTTGCAACATGCTGGTGTCATATGATCAGAAGAGACATGCATAAGTCACACACCTATGTATTTAACACATTGTTATTATGTACACATTTTGTGCTGGGAATTGTGCTTGGTTGGGTATACAACCACAGGGTAGAGAGGTAATTTCTGCCTCACAGAGCACATGGTCTAGGATGTGTGTGTATGTAGAGCCATTGAGGGGGTTGCAGACAGGCTAGTTGTTAAGTACAATATGCAGTGAGAATGTCAATGATGGAAAAAGAATTCAGTGAAATAGAAACACCAAGGAATGGTATGTATACATGTTCAGATAACCAGAAGCCACCCAGAAGAAGGGGTGTCTAGATAAATATTTAAGAAAAGATAACAATAAGGCAGATAAAGTGGGACTTGAGAAAAAGATTTCCAGATAGAGTCTAAGAAAAAGACTTGGCAGTAAGAAAATAAGTTCTATTACTTTATTTATGTTATATTAGCTGCATTTACAGGTCTGGTGAAAGGAAGATGAGGTAAAACCTTCTCTGTAGGCTTCTGTTTTCTCTGTGCCATCAGTAGATAAGATTATCCACTTAGCCCAAGGGGGAAAGCTATGGGGTCCTGAAGTATTAAGGATAGTGAGAAAGTATGAAATACAAACAGTGGGCATTGGTTGCACTCAGAGTTTGGATGTAAAAAAGTTGCAAAATATTTTTACTTCCATATTAACTGTAAAAACAAATAATCTACAAAATCATACCCTTCATTTTTGTATAACTCCTCAGATAGCTGAGGATATGAAGGAAACTAAAAAGATTAAATGAGAAAATAAGGATACTTTTCTACAGTTGTTTTCATTCCTTGCTGAGTGGTGGGAGGATATACTTGCCATAGATCATCAGGAATAAGGAAAAAATGGCTATGGTGGTCTACAATGAAACCACCTTCCTTGGCTCTACTATGTGACTTGTTTTGGTCAAGGCAAAGTTACTAGTGTGCAAACAACCTTGCAAAGTGCCTGCACATGGGTGCTTCTTCTTTTAAAATGCTCCCTATTGGAACCTGGCTGCCATGATATAAGGAAATCCAGGTTACAATGCTGAGAGGTCACATGGTGAGGCCAAGGATGAAAAACCACCATGTGAATATACAAGTCATGTGGAGAAGAATTGAGGCACACTGACTCATGGTTGGTATTTGTACTAAGGCTCCAGAAATAGGAAATAAGGCATCTTGAAGCTTCCAGCCTCGCCTAGCTACCAGCTGAATTAAGCCACGTGGGTGATCTCACCATCTTGTGGAGCAGAATGGCCTCACCAACCAGACTCATAAGGAATGTTGATGTTTAAACTCTCATTTTGGGGTAGTTTGTTACACAGGAATAATTAAATGATAAAAGTTAAATGTCTAACAAACTCCTAATTGCCACATGTTGAATTACATTGACAGGAAGACTTATTACAGAACAAGAGTGAATCCAGCCACACACTTTTTCCCAAGGGCATTCGCCAAGTGCACAGAGTGGTAGGCTGATAACTAAAGGGAGAATAGAAGAGATGAGGGTTTTTTCCCCGAGGCAAATGTAGTATTTCCCAAATGTAAGCCAATGCCAGCTGAAGAGTGGTTGTAATGCAGTAATGGTGCAATATTCCTTACAATGAATTCAGGGCTTTGACTGAGTGCAACTCAGTGGCAGGTTAAGGTTGAGTGGGGCAGAAAAAGGATCTTTAAAAAAAAAAAAAAAGATGCATCTAAAATCAACGAGCTAAGGTTTTGTTAAAAAAATAAAAAAACAGGGGCGCCTGGGTGGCGCAGTCGGTTAAGCGTCCGACTTCAGCCAGGTCACGATCTCGCGGTCCGTGAGTTCGAGCCCCGCGTCAGGCTCTGGGCTGATGGCTCGGAGCCTGGAGCCTGTTTCCGATTCTGTGTCTCCCTCTCTCTCTGCCCCTCCCCCGTTCATGCTCTGTCTCTCTCTGTCCCAAAAATAAATAAAAAACGTTGAAAAAAATAAAAAATAAAAAACAGAGGTGTGTCTGGGTGGCCCAGTCGATTGGGCGTCCGGCTTTGGCTCAGGTCATGATGTCACAGTTTGTAGGTTTGAGCCCCACATCAGTCTCTGTACTGACAGCTCAGAGCCTGGAGCCTGCTTTGGATTCTGTGTCTCCCTCTCTCTGTCCCTCCCCTTCTTGTTCTCTCTCTCTCTCTCTCTCAAATAAGCATTAACAAAATAAAAAAAACTAAAAATTAGAATAGTAAGAACAAAGCAAGAAAATAATATAAATAATAACAGAAGTCAGCAAAATAGAAAAGCAACAAATGAGCAGAAAAAGTTAACAAATCCCAAAGTTATCTCAGGAAAGATCAATAAAATTGATTAAGTCTGAGTTATGTTGCGCAAGAAAAGGAGATATTAAAAGAGAAATAATGAGAATAGAAGATTAAAACAATTTACCAGTATCAGGTATGAAAGAATAGCTATCACATCGAATCTATAGACATTAAAAGAATTATAAGAGAATACCACGAACAACTTTATGTCAACAATTTGGAGAACTCATACAAAATGACCAGATTTCTTTAAAAATTGCATTGGCTCCTATGCCACTTAAAACCAATATTTAATTTGTGGTAGGTCATACAAAAATGTAAAAGCTAAGGGTGCCTGGGTGGGTCAGCGGTTAGACATTTGTCTCTTGATTTCAGCTCAGGTCATGATCTCACAGTTCACGGGACTGAGCCAAGTGTCGCTGGGCTGACAGCGTGGAGCCTGCTTGGGATTCCCTGCCTCCCTTTCTTTTTGCCCCTCCACCACAGGCTCATGTACGTGTGCTCATGTGTGCTCTCTCTCTCTCTCTCTTTCAAAATAAATAAATAAATAAATATGAAAAAACGTTAGAAATAAAAATAAATGAATAAATGTAAAAGCTAGAAGTATATAGGAGAATATCTTCAAAATTTGGATTAGTCAAGTATTTCTCATACAGGATACATGATTTTTTTTACCCTGATTATAAAAGTACTAACCATAAAAATACATGTTAAATTAAAATGTTAAATTGAAGTTCATCAACATTAAAAATGCCTGCCCATCAAAATATATTAAGAAAGTAAATAAACTAGTGAACCTACAGAGCAGGACCAATTCTTATTATTCTTACTTATTCTTATATTTATTTATATATATTTATTCTTATATTTGATGAAAGATTTATATACAGAATATAGAGAGAGCTCTGATAAACCAACAATACAAAGAGAAACATCCCCATTAAATATGGACAGAAGACTTGATAGATACTTCACAAAAAAAGATAAATGAGTGATCATCAATCCTCTGAAAAGGTAATTAATACCATTAGTCATTAGAGAGATATTAGTAAAACCAGAACGTGATATGATTTCAGTTTACTAGCATGCCTCAAATCAACAATATAGACAATTCCAAATGTTAGCAAGAACGTAGAGTAACTGGAATTCTTATAATATGTGAAGGATTACCTTGGTAGGACTATACATTTATGCAATTATTTTGGGAAACTTGTATGTTTTATAAAGCCAAAGCTAAACCTCCCACTAACAGGTCTTTATCCCAAGTACATGAAAACATATGTTCAAAAGAAGACTTGTATGAGAATATTCATTACAATGGAAAACAACTGTCAACCTACAGGAAAATAAACTAATTGTGATGTATTCATACAGGGGTATACCACCCAGCAATAAAAAGGAATGGGCCTGTGTTAAACACAATTATTGAATGAAATTCAAAATCATTAATTTGAGCAAAAGAAACCATGCACAAAAGAATGTATATTTAAGATTTCATGTACATGGATTTTAGGAACAGGCAAAACTAATTATGAAATAGAAAGTAGATAAAGTTTGCGAATGGTGGATGCTGGACATATAGAATTGACTGGAAATTTGTACAAAGCAACTTTCTACAGGGTTGCAAATAATCTGTATTTTTTTTTAATTTTTTTTAACGTTTATTTATTTTTGAGACAGAGAGAGACAGAGCATGAACAGGGGAGGGGCAGAGAGAGAGGGAGACACAGAATCGGAAGCAGGCTCCAGGCTCTGAGCCATCAGCCCAGAGCCCGACGCGGGGCTCGAACTCACGGACCGCGAGATCGTGACCTGAGCTGAAGTCGGACGCTCAACCAACTGTGCCACCCAGGCGCCCCTGCAAATAATCTGTATTTGCTTCAGGTGGTAATCCCAAAGGTATACACAATTCCCAAATTAACTGGACTTATATTATATCATATCAATAACACAACAGTTTATATAATTGAATTTTATTTTATACAAATTGTGTTAAAATAAAGATTAGACAACTACCTAAAAATGTAATTGATAAACCATCCATGATTTTCCATATTAGAGTATATTGAATGATATACTTCTTTGCTGATAGATCAAACAACTTGCCAAGAATTTTGCAAGTCTCAGAGATCATTTTAGGTAATAAATAGGGCCAAAATTCATTATTACAGTAGACAAACAAAAAGGAATGTCAAATAAAATAATTTTCGTTTGGGGCTTCTTCTTTGTAATGTAGTCCCTATTATTGTACAGTACACTTGACTTTTCCAAAGGGTTATTACCTTAAAACTTGAAAGAAATTGCTACAGTGGAATCAGAAGAATATGTGCTCAACTGTTTTAAAATAATTTGTTTATTAAATGCATATTATTAGAGGGGCGCCTGTATGACTCAGTCAGTTAAGCATCTGATTCTTGATTTCATCTCAGATCATAATTTCACGGTTCATGAGATCCAGACCCATACTGGGCTCTGTGCTGACAGCGTGGAGGCTGCTTGGGATTCTCTCTCTCCTTCTTTCTCTACCCCTCCCCTGCTCATGCTTTCTCTCTCTCTCTCTCTCTCTCTCTCTCTCTCTCTCTCTCTCGTGTGCGCGCGCGCGCGCATGCTCTCAAAATAAATAAATAAATAAATAAACTTAAAAAAAATGTATATTATTAGAAGCTACCATTTTCCAGAGCTCTTAACAAAAATTGCTCCGAGTCCACATTTTATCAGGCAACTGTCAGATTAGAACCTGTACCTTCAATTTTGTCAGCTATTCCAAATTTCACAAAACTGGACTTAATCTGTTCTCTTGTAGGAAATGCATCTAAGCTACTGCCCATATCTTTGTGATATACTTCAAAATAACCTTGGCTTGAATTAAGCTTACCGATAAATGGTAAGCATTTAGAAAGCTTATTTAAAACCAAACCAATACCAGGCTGTTTCTTATGAAACCGTACTCCCTCTTATTTCATTAAACCTGTAGAACATTTATCTCTAAAACCTTTATCATAAGAATCAAGCATATGAGAAGCGAGTGTTATTAGCCATGTCTAAAACAATTGTTTATGACATTTTAATTGACTGGATTAAATGTTTTTTAATGCTCTTATCTAAAAATGCCTTTTATTCAATAAAGTTTTCCAAAAGGGCTACTTTGTTTAAATGTTTTAAATTGTTTTCATTTGCTCATTTTCATTTGCCACCTACATATGACACAAATGTCTTTAATTCTATTCAGGTTTATATATTCCATTAAGAAATATTTATTTCACAGTGTTCTTTTTATAGGGTATGCACTTAATCCAATTACATCTTAAATATTTTGAGAACTTACCTTGAAATTGCCTTTATGAAGGCACAAAAGAATATCAGTCACCTGCTTTTATAAGAGTTTAACAAAAAATATAATTTTAATATCTCAGTGCACTCTTTGCGCTCATGCAAATTAGATCTATAACGACTGATTTCTATGCAGGTTAATAAAACTTACCTTGTATCATTTACTTCAAAAAATTTAGACTGTTTACAGATTAGCCCAATAGGATTTATCTTTATGCATTTTATTATAATTTCATTTAAATTGTTTATCTTAGGTACTTTATTTTATCATTTTATTATAATGTCATTATAATAGGAAATTAAAAAGTAGAAACCCTGAAGCAAATTCTAGCCCAAAATCACATTTCTAATTAGGACAGGATTCTGACAAACTCCAAATAAGTTTGGAAGTTCCAGCTCACCTAAATCTTGTGCTATTTAAAGCAAAATCAAATCCCAGCTCTATTGTTGCAGATTCTCCTGTATTTCACTTATTTTAGCTTTTGTTCTTCACTCATGTTTTAAAATTTTCTAATTAATGTCCTTTTAACATTTTCCCTTAGACAGTTTTGAAGTAGTCTTTTTTTCATTTAATTTCATTGTTCCCTTTTCTTTGTTTATCCTATATTAACTTTCAGTATTATCTTTTTAGCTCCTCTGTTTTCCCATTACTGATTATTTTAAAGATTACCTCCTTAATATTTAAAATGCTGACAGCAATGACCAAATGTATTTTTTCTAATGTTTTATTATTTATTTTTGAGAGAAAGAGGCAGAGCATGAGTGGGGAAGGGACAGTGAGAGAGGGAGACACAGAATCTAAAGCAGCTCCAGGCTCCAAGCTGTCAGCACAGAGCCGGATGTGGGGCTCAAACTCATGAGCTGTGAGATCATGACCTGAGCCAAAGTCGGACACCTAACTGACTGAGCCACCCAAGCGCCCCAGCAATGGCCACAGTTAAAAGTGCTCTTCCTTTTACAACTAAATTCCATTTTTATATCAATGATAATAATTGCTTTTATCGACTACTTATGCCAACTAGTCTGTTAAGTGCTTTATGTGTATTGTCATATAGCTGTAATGAAAGATTAAAATATTTGAGATTCATAGAATATTTTTAATCTAAACAAGTATGACATTTGAGATATTTGAAAGCATTGTTTCTCAATGAAAGGACATTGAAAACACCAGATAAATGTGGGAGTCATATTTAAAAAGTACTGAGGATGTTATGGGCTCAGAATCAGGAATCAGTGAATTTTTCATTTGGACCCATCACCAGGGCTTAATTAGCCCTATGACCAACTTAAACTCTCAGAAGTCTCATCTCTAAAACATGAATAATAATAGAATCTGCTTTAAACTGTTTTGAGAATTAAACACAGGCAAAATGCTTGATTCAGTGACTGACACTCACCTCGTTAGGGCTCAGTAAATGAAAGTTGTTATAACTTTGGAATGCATACCCTGAGTATCTATAAAACAAAAATATTTATCTTGTGTTTCAGCATATGTAATCCTTCTGTTGATCCAAAAGAACTCATCTTTGTTTGCGTTTTCTCTTTTGATTTAATGACTAGAATTGAAAGCCTACATTAGTTTTCATTTCTAATGAGGAATCTCAGAACAACCCAAGAAAGACAATTGTCTTTTTTCTCCCATTCGTTACTTTACTTTTTTCTTTGTATTTTTGAAAATTTTTTTAAGATATGACATCAAGAGCTAAATATGGTAAAGATATTTATTTTCTGGCTTAGATGAAGTATTTAAACATTCATTGGGCAAGTTAAAAATTCCAATTTGGTGCTTAAAAAATACTACATTTGATAAATAGGTCTTGTTTTCAGTAAACTCACATAGCATTCCATTTATTTACCTGACTTGCTTGAAAAATGAATAATCCTTGAAGAGAAAGAAAAATGGGTATAGAAATGAATTATGCACAGAGTTAGAGAATATAAAACCTAGAATAGCTATGGCAGAGTTGTGAGCTGAATGGAGATTCTTTAGGTCATACATTGCTGAGAGGAAGTAGAATTTTTATCATTCAGAGTGCAGACACCACTGTGAACATGATAACCTTTTAAAAGAGATTCCAGAAAGACAAGGTGTTAGAAGTAAATATACTTGGTTTTAGAGTAAGAGCTACTGTCTACCCACCCTAATAAATTCTTAACTTTATGCTCACAAAATCATGGGGCGCCATCAAGAAATTCACTGATGCATTAAACAATCTTTAAAAGAAGATAACATAATCTGTTTTCTCCAAATAATATCACCGTCCTGAAATAATGGGCACACACGCAAAAATTACTAGACATGTGCAGAGGCAGAAGAATATGTCCTGTACCCATAAAAAAAAGTCAATAAAAATACCCATGTTGGAATTGTCAGACAACAACTTTAAAGCAGACATTATAAATGTGATCGATAGTTTAAAGGAAAGTTTCATTTAACAAATGGGTAGATGGGGATTCTCAAAAAAGAAATAACTCTATAAAGAAAAAAATGAAAATTTGGGAATAATGGCTAAACTTCACACACACACACACACACACACACACGTAAGCAAGGCAGTAGAAAATGCCCAACTGAAGGACACAGAGAAACAATGGTTGACATGCATCTCTGATATATATAAAATCATATCATGTGGCCTAACAAAATTTAGTTGAACTATAAAAAAAAAGAAAAGTTTAGAACAGAAAAAAAACATTTGAAGAATATTTTCCAAAACTTTCCCAAGTTTTCCCAATTTAATGAAAAGTATCAAACTACGAATTCAGGAAAGCTCAGTGGACCATAAGCATGATGAATGCACACGAACACATACACACCTGCATGTAGACACACACCAAGAAACAGCTCATGATATATCATAAACAAATTACTCAAAATGAAAGATAATGAGAAACATTTCAAAGTGGCTCAAAAAAAAAGGCTTATTACAGTAAAAAACAGCTATGATAAGATTTTTTTCTGACTTTTCCTCAAAAACAAAGCAAGCCAGAGGACAAGGGATACATCTTTAAAATGCCAAAGGAAGAAAGAAAAACACTGTCATCCCAGATTTCTTTATCTAGACAAAATAAAGGTGAAATAATGTCATTTGCTGAGCAATAAAATATAAAATAATTTGTCATCAGCATATATGTACTTTAAGGAATAATAAAAGGAATTCTTCATGCTGAATAGAAATAATATGAGATCAAAATTAGAATCTACATGAATGAAGATAAGGGTTGCAAATAGTAAATACTGTTTAGGACACACAAAACAAATAGCAAAAATATAAACTTAAACCCACATTTATCAATATTTACATTAAATGAAAATATACTAAAATGTACACTATACTACCAGTTAAAAGGCAAAAATGTATCAGTATTTGACAGATCAAGATGCAACTGTTTGCTGTTTAAAAACACACATTATATAAAGACTCTAATAGGGTAAAAGCAAGCAATGGTACAAAACTACACCTTTCAGGCACTACTCATAAGAAATCTGGAGTGTTATAAAAGACAAAGTTGACTTCAAAACAAGGAACATTACCAGAAGTAAAGAAGGATATTTTACAATAATAAAATGGTCAATTCATCAAGTAGATATCAACTATCCTAAATATGCACTTAAAAAGAGAACTTCAAACATAAATGAAGTAGGGGTGCCTGGGTGGCTTAGTCGGTTAAGCGTCCGACTTCGGCTCAGGTCATGATCTTGCAGTTCATGAGTTCTAGCCCCGTGTCCAGCTCTGTGCTGACAGCTCAGAGCCTGGAGCCTGCTCCAGATTCTGTCTCCCTATCTCTCTGCTCCTCACCTGTTCACGCTCAGTCTCTGCCTCTCTCAAAAATAAATAAACATTAAAAAAAAATGAAGCAAAAATTAACAACACTAGAGGGAGAAATAAAAACTTCCGTAACCACATTTGATTCTTTTTGTGCTAGTTTTCAATAATTAACAGAAAAATTAATTAGAATAACGACAATTTGATCAGCACTATGAAACATTTCAACATAACTGATGTTTTTAGGACCTATAACTTCAGAATGTATCTTTTTTTCAAGAAACACAAAGGCAAACATCTTTGGAGGAGGAAAAATAAATTCTTACGTAGACGCAGAAAGCACAAACTTAAAAGAAAGAAATTTTTTAAAAATGAGCTTCAAAAGTTTTAAATTCTGCATATTGTATTATATATAATATACATGGCAAAGGGCTTATACTCAGAACATACAAACATCTCCTATAATTCAATCAAAATGCAAACAACCTAATATATAAGATGGGCAAAATGGTAAGCAGATGATTCAAAAAGGAAACTATTGGAATAGGCAATAAATATATAAAAAGTACTCAAGACCATGCATTATCAGGGAAATACAAATTGAAATCATGATGAGATGCCACTATATATCCAATATGAATTTAAAAAAATTCACAAGACTGATGTCACCAACTACTGGTGAGAATATGTTAAATACCAATATATCCTATGATCCAGCAGTTCCATGCCCTTATATTCAAACACAAAAAAAGATAAAAACATGTCACAAAAAAATGCTTTTGCAAAACAAACTCCAGACAAATATGATCCACTGATTTTGGACAAAAGTGCAAAATCAATTCAGTGTTGGAATTATCCAACAAATAGTGTTTGAGGAATTGGACATCTATAGGTAAAAAAAAAACAGAACCTCAACTTAAGCCTTATATTGTATGCAAAAACTATCTCAAAATTCCCCACCGACAAAGTATAAAACTTTCAAGAAAAAAAAACCACAGAATATCGTGGGACTTATGAGTAGGCAAAGGCTTTTTAGATGGGATAAGAAAAAGCATGATTGATAAAAGGAAATAAACAATAAATTGAACTTGTGATAGTTAACTTTTTGTGTGAACAGGCTAACCTGTGATGACCAGTTGTCTGGTCAAACACTGATCTGAGTATAATCAGGTTGATTCTTTGATGTGATTAACAATTAGTAAAGTTTAAAGAAAGCAGATTATTATCCATCTTAATTGATAGCCTTAAGAAGACTTGTTTCCTAAAGAAAAAAAGATGTCTACCTTAAATTGTAACAAAGAAATCCTGCCTCAATCTTCAGCCTTCAGAGTTAAGACCACAATATCAATTCTTATTTGAAACTCCAGCTTGACAGCTTGCCCTATGGATTTCAGAGTTGCCAGCCTACAATCACATAAGCCAGAGATGGTAAATAAACACATGAAAAGATGTTCAATACCATTTGCTATCAGCAAAATGTAAATTATAACCATCATGAAATATCAGTACACACTGATCAAACTGGCTAAAATAAAAGTTAGTGACAACACCAAATACTGCAAGGAACTGGAAAAACTGAACCATGTATAAATGTGCTGGTATGAATGTAAAATGCTACAAGTTATCTAGTTTGGCATTTTCTTATACAATGAATCATGTAAACACAATATGACCCAGCAGTTGTGCTAAATATATAAATCCTTGTATATTCCACAAAAAAAGAAAACTTGAATTCACATAAAAACTTGCATATGAAGGGCTCATAGCAACGTTATCTGAAATAACCCCAAACTGGAATCTGTTTAGATTTAACAGGTGGATGGTTAACTACATTGTGACACATCCCTATCACTACTGAACAATAAAAAGGAATGGACCCTTGATATACACAACCATTTGAATGACCCTCCTGAAAGCTGTGTTGGATGAAAAAATAATCCTAAAATGTTTTTTACTGCATGATTCCATTTATATAACATTTGAACACAATGGAATACTATGTGGCAATGAGAAAGAATGAAATATGGCCTTTTGTAGCAACGTGGATGGAACTGGAGAGTGTGATGCTAAGTGAAATAAGCCATACAGAGAAAGACAGATACCATATGGTTTCACTCTTATGTAGATCCTGAGAAACTTAACAGAAACCCATGGGGGAGGGGAAGGAAAAAAAAAAAAAGAGGTTAGAGAGGGAGAGAGCCAAAGCATAAGAGACTTAAAAACTGAGAACAAACTGAGGGTTGATGGGGGTGGGAGGGAAGGGAGGGTGGGTGATGGGTATTGAGGAGGGCACCTTTTGGGATGAGCACTGGGTGTTGTATGGAAACCAATTTGACAATAAACTTCATATATTGAAAATAAAAAAGAAATGATAATATTTTAGAAATGGAGGACAGATCGGTGGTTGCCAGGAGTTAGTAGTGAAGGGTGGATTAAATAAGTGATAGAAGGTGGATTGAAGAAGGATGTAAGTGTGTTTATATAAGAGCAACATGAGGCATTGTTTATGGTGTTAGAACTGTTGAGTATCTTGAATGTGGTGGTAGATACACTAAACTACACGGGTGATAAAATTGCACTTAATACACACATGTACACACAGATGTGAATAAAAGTAAAACTGAAGAAATATGAGTATGGGCGGTAGATTGTTTCAACATCATAACGCTGCTTATGATATTATGGTATATTTTTGCAAATACAGGAGGAAACTGGAGGAAACGGCAAAGTATGCAAGGGATCTTGAATTACTTCTTGCACCTGCATGTGGAATCTACAACTATCTCAACAAAAATTTCAATAAAAAAAGACATACAAGAATGTCTTCACAGTACCAATAAAACTGGAAATAACTGATATGTAAATTGTACATATGCAATGGAAGCTGAATATATTAATAATGTGTGCAATATATGTTTAAATCATAAAACCTTCATGTTGGACAACTAAAGCCATTCACAAAAGAGTACTTATTGTATGATTCAATTTATATGAAGTTCTTTCACTGAAAAACTAATCTATGGTGATAGAAAGCATAACAGTTGTTTCTTCTTGAAGGAGCAGAGATTGTCTGGGAAGTGAAATGTGGAAATTTTCCAGATTGATGGGAATAGTCTATGTTTTGACAAGGATGTGAAATAAACAGGTATACACACTTGACAAAACTCATATAATTATGTACTTAACAAATGAAGATTTCACTGTACATAAATATGGATTTAAAAGCACGTGAAAATTAATAGTTATGTAATTCATAATAATATGTAAAAACCAAATTTAAAAAAATGTACTCGACAGTAAGACAACATCCAAATTCTTGGAGTGTGTGTGTGTGTGTGTGTCCAACTTTCATTTTCTCATTTCAACTGTAATTGTATTTAAAGTTAACTTTGGAAACCAATTTGACAATAAACTTCATATATTGAAAAAAATAAACATAAAAAAGTGGAAACCAATTTGACAATAAACTTCATATATTGAAAAAAATAAATAAACATTAAAAAAATGGAAACCAATTTGACAATAAACTTCATATATTGAAAAAAAATAAACATTAAAAAAATAAATAAAGTTAACTTTGTTTTTCTCCTAAGAAAGGGGGTACAGCTTTAGAGAAAGCAAATGATATGGACTGGAATAGAATCTTTTCTTCCAATTCATGATAGGTCAAAGATTCTAAATTTAGTGAATTTCTAGACTTTCTTAAAAATGACTCATTTTAGGATTTCAAATAATGTAATAGATTTCATGTCACTTTTGAAAATAACTTGTTTTTAGCCAGCCTATACTTAGCACGAGTATAGTTTCCCTATGCGATTTCCCTTCTGTGGTACATGCAATACTACAAAGCAAAAATGGACAACAGAGGAAGTCAATGGCCATGTTTCCACAGAGCGTTAGTTTTGGTAACATGTATATAGTGTTAGTCCCCTGAATGGCTATAGACACATGCTCAAAACTGTAAATTAGCTTTGAATAGTGTCTCAAATTAGTATCCTTTATATGTCTAATCTGATGATATTTCAAGGAACAGGGGTAAGGTGGAGGAAATCATTTGTAATGATAATCAACGTGACCTTTCATAAAGTTTATAAAATTACAATAGAAAAAACACTAAGTGCTTAATTGAAAAATTTCATAAAGCTGACAAATTGAAGTCAAACCCTAACCTTTTAGAAATATGTTCTTCAAAATAAAGGTCTCTAATTATTCAATAAATCTAGCACATGTCCGGTTTTCCAATAGTCGTAGCAAGCAGTATTATTTCTCTTTAATCATCCATCGACACAGGTGCTTTCTTCTACACATGATAACATGTAACCGGACTGGCACTGGGATAGATGTAGTTATTATGTATACAGTGCTTTAATATAAATATATCCAAAATGGCTGTTGAATTCACAATTTAACAAATATATATCAACTCAGCAAACTCACTCTATATCTACCTAATAGAGTTCATGAGACATGTTTCTATGAAACTAGATATGAATTTTGGGAGCTGAGAATACTGCATTCATGTTTGGCCATTAGCACTTTTCACTATACCCTCTGCCTCCTTTCACTGAGATTTTTAATATTCAGTGGTAGCCCCATTTTCATCATGAGTACTTACCAGTCTTGCTGAATAAAGCTAGTGATAAAAAACTGACCATGTACCTCCAACCAATCAAGTCCCACCAGCCTGGATCAGGCTAAGACACAATGCTCCAAGCCAATTTATACATCTGCTAGTGTCTTATAAGTAGGGGTTTGCAAGATGGTAATCAAAAGAGAAAGAATGACTAAGTGGAACTGAGATCATCTCTCAGGGAATTTGAATTTAAGACATGCAGAAAGATGCCTGTCATATTTAGCAAAGGGAGAACGTGGAAAGAGACAGAAAGAGTGAGAAGTAAACAAACCATGAGGAAGAAGAAGCAACAAAAATACAGAAATTATAAGATACATAAAGTTTAACTGCTCACCACCATTACCTGGAAGGATTTCTAAGTGTATGGATCTGTATGTCCCACTTCAGAATCTCTTCCAAGTTTGAGAATCATCAATACTTAGAATCTCATTTACTCTTCATAGAAGACAAGTGCGAGTATTTCACTTTTACAAATAAATAAACTGAAGCTCAGACAGGTTAATTAATTTTCCCAGTCTGTCTAACTCCAGATCACATTCCATCTCCTTTGCTCCAGGAAACCTCTAAAGCAAAACAAAATTGAAGAGGAACAATACACAGGAAGTACGCAAAAAGAGGGAAATTATTTTAATTTGAAGTCACAGAGTCAGTGCTATTGTACTTGTGGATAAATTTCATTGTCAATTGCCATTTTCCAAGTTTAGTTATATCTTAAAACATAACTAAAACCTAGAATTTTGTTACTCCAAACTGTGATAGTTTTTCAATAAAATCCTCAGTAACATTGAACATCAAATAAGTTTACTTAGCTCTACTTTATAATTTAGTTCTGCTTATGAAGTGAATTGTGCCAATTTGTAGTAGGGTTTCCTTAATTAATGTGTAAACACTTGCTTCTCTGTGGTGAATCTACCATAAGCTTGTTCTATCTAATGACCTAAGAACACTTGGAGATTTATCTCCTGATTTTCATACGTTGCTCAGGCTCAAGGTTAGTGCCTGGGAAGACTCTGGAGATTCCTGTATTTTTATGGAGCAAAATCATACTGTGACATGGCTTCTTTTCAAAGGTGAATGCTTCATTCGGCAGTTTGCTTCACTTCCTAATACAATTGAAAAGTCATTTGCTGACAGTAAACCAGTGGCAGGTGTGCTTTGTGTTGACAGCTGCAGTTCTGACATGGATCACAGACAAGCTCTGCTGGCAGGGCTAGAACATCTGGAGTGTTTGGGCTGATTTCAAAAGCCAATTTGAGAGGACTGTCTTCTCCCATTTCAGAAAATAAGTTATGGACACTGGGGCCAAATTTGCATTGTGGTTGGACAACAATTCATTAGATTTCTTATATTTTAAGTATGATGGTAAAGGCCACTATGTACACAAACACTTCTAATATAGGGGAAGATGGTTTATAAAATAGATTATGGCAACCCTTTGCTTCTCTCAGGATTGCCTGTGGCAATTTGGAAGCACTTGGTTGATAGAAAAAAAACTTAATATTTAATTCTTACAAGTCTGTTTCCAGGAAATTCTTTCACTGATTTGCTCCTACACAACAATACTTCACAATTCTTAAGTACTAACTGTTGTTAATACTTATTGAAAGAGTGAGTTAATTAAGTTTATTATTCTTTTCAAATTTCTTATTAAGAATAATAGTCATTGTTAATACACCTCATTAAACACACCTTATTAAACACACCATTCTGCCAATATTGGACAAAACAATGTCACTTAATTTCCAAAAACATCTTGCCATATAGTAGCAGATGATATCATCCCCATTTAACAGATGAGGCTACTCAGACTTAAAGAATAAGACAATTTCCCAAGTCCCACAAATAGGAAGTACAAAACTGATAATTTTTTCCCAAGTTGGAATTCCAAAGATCATACTCCTTCTACTGTATTCTAATGCTTCTAATGGCATTACAGATATACTCTTAGCTTGCTGAATTTGTGAAGTTAGAAAAAAGAGCATAGAACTTTCTTTTCCTACAAAGTAAATCCAAATATACCAGACAATATTATCAACAGTAAGGAACTTTCTACCAAAATATTCATGGTGTGACCCATTAGCACATGGAGTTTTTTAGAAAAATGAGGCAAAGAAGCTTAATATGTTCCAAACTTCAATAATTACAGGTAGACTAAAAAAAATTAAATAATGCTCACCACTTCTCAGCATGCATCAATTATTTAAATTGGTGACTATTGGGCCCTGTGGTAGCGAGGAAGGAAAATTGACAGCTTCAGGCACCCACCTCCAAAAACCAGAGCTTATACATGGGAATTTTGCTGCTGCTGATTCTATGAATTTTTAAGGGAATTAACCAGACGCTGATGGGAACATGACATCTGAGGATTAATGTCATTTTTGAACATTCTGTTATAGACTAGGTAGTAAAACTAAATTCAAACTTCACTTTCCATGTTTTCATATTACAGGATTTCAAAAGATAAGTGGGCAAGGATCCAAAAATATCAATTGCAAATGCCATTAATGTGTTCATGTGGGTGTGTAAAATACAGGCAATGTTACCAAGTAATTTATCTTCAATACTGTGCCAATAAGGATGTGGCTTCTTCTAGTCCACATGCCAGAGAATGTCCATTCAAATGATATTAGAGCATTTTATGGATGAGTGTGTGACTAATGGATAGAGACTAATATATTCTCCTTCCCCAACATTATTGAGACCAGAGTATTTACTTACTAGCACACATGGTGACAAATGATTCTGTTTTAATTTTTTTTTCTTGATCCAAGTCACTCATTTTTTAGATTACACTGCTAGCTATTTAGAAAAAAAAAATCCTGACATGACTTTTAAGGGGGCATGTCAAGTAAATAGTGTAGGGTTAAATATCTTGAAAGAAATGCATTCTGGCACCACCCAAGAGAAAATGAACAATCATACCTACTCTGGCACCTGAAAATGTTGGTTGATGTTTGGCACCTGAAGAAATTACCCATGAAATGAACACTTGGGGCTTGATTCATTAGAATTCAGCTCCACTGTCTTCAAATGAATAAGAATCTCTACACAGATACTGAGAAATAGAGATAAAAAGAATCACAGAGGAAACGACAATGCTTCTTAACTGTAGGAAACTTAGATTTAATGGAATTTGCTCCATGACATACACAGTATGAAGGTATGATTATAGGTCAGCAAGGTCATACGTTTCAAGCCAAAGAAAACCATATTTATTTAATGATTCAATGAAATAAAGCCAATTAGAAAATATGGATTTTAATTTAACTTCCTTGCTTATAGCTTACATTTTCTGTATTTTACAAATTTTACTTTATAACCTAGTCAAACATGGGTTGGGATTTTTAGGGTTTACATAAAGAAGGACATAATTCTCTATACTTGTGACATATTTCACAGTTTTGAGAGTTAGTTTTTAAGAGAAGGTATATATAACACTGCCCACATAAATTCTTCACAAATATATTGTGTTCATTTCCTGTAGAACATTCAATATGTGAGATACTAATTCCTTATACAGCTAGCATGATATCTAATATAGTAAAATATTTTACTAGGGCAGATAAACAGCTATATTTTCTTCATTAATTACCTATGTAAACCTAAATTTTCCCCTTACTCATTAACCCAGTTAACATTCTAAGCAGCATCACACATTATTTAGTGTGACTGGGTTTAGTAGGATGAGGGAAGTTCATTAAGTATGAAACGACATTTTTCATTGCATTGTACAAGAAAATAATAAACTCAAGTCTGATTGCCTGATAACATTTAGCATTAATATTATTGAATGATAATATTAAAAAATAAAGACAAATGCAAAACTGATAAATGCCTGCAAAGTTTACATATAGAAAAATAAATTTAAAGGACTTCTGTTTCTTATTACATTTATTATTGTGATCCTAAACTATTCCTTTACATGACCTTATATAATGCTTGCAATTGTTCACAACAATTGTGAGTAGATTGTACACTCCTGGAGGGCTAAAAATTATGGCTCACCCTTTGATTCTAACTTCCCTCCAATTTTCTTACTCAGTGCCTTGCCACACTATAAATAATCAGTCCTTTTTATTTAGTTATTGTTGCTAGGGCCTGGCATCAGGTGAATGGATAGTTTAAAGCATATAGCTTTGGGGGCGCCTGGCTGGCGCAGTCAGTTAAGCGTCCGACTTCAGCCAGGTCACGATCTCGCGGTCCGTGAGTTCGAGCCCCGCGTCAGGCTCTGGGCTGCTGGCTCGGAGCCTGGAGCCTGTTTCCGATTCTGTGTCTCCCTCTCTCTCTGCCCCTCCCCCGTTCATGCTCTGTCTCTCTCTGTCCCAAAAATAAATAAAAAACGTTGAAAAAAAAATAAAAAAAAAAGCATATAGCTTTGTCTTTATCTTTCTGGGGGCTGATAAAATCTGAAACTGTCGGGGCGCCTGGGTGGCGCAGTCGGTTAAGCGTCCGACTTCAGCCAGGTCACGATCTCACGGTCGGTGAGTTCGAGCCCCGCGTCAGGCTCTGGGCTGATGGCTCGGAGCCTGGAGCCTGTTTCCGATTCTGTGTCTCCCTCTCTCTCTGCCCCTCCCCCGTTCATGCTCTGTCTCTCTCTGTCCCAAAATAAATTAAAAATGTTGAAAAAAAAATTAAAAAAAAAAAATCTGAAACTGTCATATCTTAGATGATCAGGCTATCAGATTAAATCCAAGCCTCAGAGTATGATTCCTGGTGAGAAACAGAGAATTCATAGTTCACTATCTTGAAGATGAAGAAGTGAAGCCTTAGAGATGCTTAATGCTTGGAAGGTCTCTCAGCTACCAGGAAAAGCTAGAAGACTAGAGCCCTAGATTAGAACTGTAGATGAAAAATTCAATTCTACTATAAGAAAAGCATAGACTTGAATGAAGATGTATTTGTGGTTCACTGGTTACCTCAGGTAATATACCTAACCTCTCTGAGACTTGGTGCCTCAACCACAAAATGTTGACTGAATGATTGCTGTGAGTATAAGATATAATGTCCACAAGTGAGAGGAAGAGTATCCTTCCAGTATATTGTCTGACTCTTACTGCCATTCAATAAGTGGTCGTTAATTGCTTGTCATACTATTTGGGGGAAAATAGGATTTTCAGAAAGAACAATAAAATGACATAATATTCAAGTAATGAAAGAGAGTATCTTCTTCTATTTTTACAACTACAGTGAGGAATGTGGAGGGGGACAGGTACTTAGCTTATCCCTTAACCAAAAGGGACTCTTCTGTTACTTTCAAAAGAGGGAGTTTACTAATTTATAGAATATCTGTGTTGATAAGACCTCTTCCTCCTTACAAGTGGAGATCATTTTCTTATGGCTTTACACACACCACTCACTTTTGTTTCTCTCCTATTTATAGGTTATATCTTGTCAGTCTTAAATGCTGCTTCCTTCTCTTCACCACAAACTTAATGTTACAGTGCTGTGGGGTTCAGTCTTAGACGTTTTCTTTTTCTTTCTTTCTTTCTTTCTTTCTTTCTTTCTTTCTTTCTTTCTTTCTTTCCTTCTTTCTTTTGCATTTTCTTTATATATATTCACACTACTTTAAGGATGTTTTCCCATCATATGGCTTTAAATACCATCTCAACATTCATATTTTTATCATTTGCAGTGGCATACCTCCCAAACCCTACCCTTATATATCCAAATGACTACTTGATTCTGTAGTTAAAAAAAAAACAAAACAAACAAACAAAAAACTGAAAGAGTTCCTCACCACCAAACCATCCTTATAAAAACTACTAAAAGATATTCTTCTATCTAAGACAAAAGGATGCTAATTAACATCATAAAACATATGAATGTCTAAGACTCATAGGTAAATATAAAGTAAAAAACAAATTCTCTGATATTGTAATGCTGATGCATAAATCACCACTCAAATTTAAAAGTTGAAAAAAGTGTTAAAAATGATTATGGCTGCAATAATTTGTTATTGGATACCCAATATTTTTTTTAAGATGTACGTGGTGATATCAGTAACCTAAAATGTAAGGGAGTAAGAAGTATAAAATTTCTGAATGCTTTTGAAGTTGCTATCAGTTTAAAATAGGATGCTTTTATTATAAGATATTTTATGTAAGTGTCACAGTAACCACAGAGAAAAAAAAATCTTTAATAGATACATAAAAGATTATGATAAAGGAGTCAAAGCATACCACCACAAGAAGTCATCAAATCGCAAAAGAAGACAGCAAGAGAGGGAGCACAGTACAAAGGATCTGCAAAAACAGTCAGAAAACAATTGACAAAATAGCTATGGGAAGTACCTACCCATCAATAATACTTTAAAAGCAAACTGATTACATTCTCCAATCAAAAGACATAGACTGACTGAATGGATGCCTATTAAGAGACTCACTTTAGCATTAAGGGCATAAACAGTCTGAAAGTGAGGGGAAGAAAAAAGATATTTCAGGAAAATGGTTTAAAAAAGGAGGAGGAAGTGGAGAAGGAGGATGGTACCTATGTTTAAATCATACAAAATAGACTTTGAAAGATAAAAATAGTCACAAGACACAAAGAAAGTCATTATATAATGACAAATGGGTCAATTCACCAGATAGATTATTTATTATAAATAGTTACATACCCAACATAGCAGCATCAAACTATAAAAAGCAAATACTAATTATAGAGGCCACTTTTAGGCAAACATCCTTTAGCAATGGAATGCAGAAAGGGTCCACAGTAACCCCTGGGCTGAATACAAAAAGTCAACCATCAGGTGACTCACCTCAAACTATCCATAGGTCCTAACTAACCGGGCTATTTACAACCAGGCACAATTACCAAAAAAGGAAAAACTTCATATGTCACCATATCTCCTCACCTTCCCCCTTTAAAAACAGACCCTCTCCACTGCCTCAGGGCAGACAGCCTCTCCTTTGCTGTCCTGCTCACCACTCTCTTTGTGGTGTATCCTGTGAACTATCTCCCGTGTTCTCCCCAGCATCATTGAGACCTCCACCTGATCATTGCCTCACAGTTGGGGGCTCTCATCTGATCAGGAGAGACACACCATTTAGACACCACACTAACATAACTGAAAGGAGAAATAAGCAGCAAAACAATATTTAGGGACTTAACACTCTACTTACTTTAATGAATACTAATCATCTAGACAGAGAATCAAAAAGAAAACAGTAGATATGAAAAACACTATAGAGCAAATGGACTTAACAGATAGATACAGAATATTCCATCCAACAGCACCAACATACATATTCTTCTTAATTGCACGCAGAACATTCTCCAGAATAGATTGTTTGTTGGACCATAAGACAAGTCTAAAGTAGTTCATGTATATAGGAATTCTATCTACTATCTTTTGTTGATACAAAAGTTTCAAATTAAAAATATGAAAAATTAACAAATATGTACAAATCTGAAAGCTGAAAAATTAACAAATATGTGGAAGTTAAGCATCCCACACCTGAACAACAAATGGATCAAAAAGAAATCGAAAGGAAACTTAAACAATATATCTTGAGACAAATGTAAATGAAAACACGACATACTAAAACTTACAAGATACAGTAAAAAGAATTCTAAGATGGAAATTTACAGTGATAAATACATATGTCAAGAAAAAAAGATCTCAAATAAACTACCTAACATCGTATCTCAAGGCATGAGAAATAGAACTAACTAAACTCAAAGTTACTACAAGGAAGAAAATAATAAAGATTAGAGCAAAAGTAAGTGAAATAGAGACAGGAAAACATAGAAAGTATTTTTTTTGAAAAGACAATTGTGACAAAGCTTTAACGAGACTAACCAAGAAAAAAAGAGAGAAGACTCAAATGAACTTACAAATGAAATAGGAGATATCAAAACTGATACCACAGAAATACAAAGGGTCATGTGAGCTGTGAACAATTGTATATCAGGAAATTGGATAATCCAGAAGAAATGGACAAATTCCCAGAAATATACAACTACCAATACTGAATCATGAAGAAATAGAAAATCTTAACAGAACAATACTGACAAAGTAGATAGAAGCAGTAATCAAAAACTTTTCGACAATAACAACAAAAACCCAGTATCAGATAGTTTCACTGGTGAATTCTACTAAACATTTAAAGCAGAATTCATGCCAATCCTTCTCAAAGTCTTACAAAAAATTGAAAAGAAGGGAACACTCGCAAACTCAGTTAGGAGGCCAACAATACCCTCACACCAAAGCCAGGTAAAAACACCAAGAAAGAAAACTACAGGCTAATATTCTTGATGAATATAGATGCAAAAAAAATCTCAACAAAATCCTAGCAAACCAAGTTCAACAGTGCATTCAAAGAATCATACATTATGATGAAGTGGGATTCATCGCTGCGATGTATCCCTTTTATGGTTCAATATATACAATCAAAAAGGTGATGTTTCACAGCAGCAGAATGAAAAACTTTTAAAATCATATGATTATCTCAATCGTTGCTGAAAAAACTTTATTAGAATACAATATCATTTCATGATAAAAACTCCCGATAAATTGGATATAGAAGGAATGAATGTGCCTCATCATAATAAAGGTCGTATATGATAAACCACAGATAACATTATTTTCACTATTCCTATCCACCATAGTATAGAAGTCCTAGCCAGGCAAGAAGAAAAAATGAAAGGCATTCAAATTAAAAAATTGTCTCTGTTTGCTGATAACATTACTTATAGAAAATTCTAAAGAATTTGCCAAAACTGCTAAAAGTAACAAGTGAATTCAGTAAAGTAGCAGAATATAATATTAACATACAGAAATCACTTGCATTTCTATACAAAAATAAGAAACTATCTGAAAAAAAGGGAAGAAAAGCCATTCACAATAGCCTCAAAAATAAAGTTACTTAAAAAAAAATTAACCAAAGAGATAAAACATCTATATACTAAAAATTATGTCATTGATAAAAGAAATAGAATAAAACACAGAAATGGAAAGATATCCTGTGTTCATGGATTAAAAGAATTATTGTTAAAATGTAACAACCTAAAAAATAAAAGGAAATAAATAAAGGTAATAGCCAAAGTGATTTTAAGAAAGAACAAAGGTGGGTTCATCATACTTTCTGATTTCAAACTGTACAACTTAGCTGTAGTAATGAAGAGCGTTTGCTACTGGTATGAAAGCAGAAACATAGATCTAAGGAAGAAAATCAAGAGTCCAGAAATAAACCTACACATAAATAGTCAACTAATATTTGACAAAGGAGCCAAGAATACTCATTGGGGAAAAGAGTCTCTTCAATAATCGGTTTTGGGAAAACTGGATATTCACATGCAGAAGAATGAAATTGAACCACTATTTTACTCCACTCACAAAGTTAACTTGAAATGGATTAACACTTATAAGTGTGACCTGAAACCATAAAACGCCTAGAAGAAAACACAGGAAAAATTATCCTTGATATTGGTCTTTCCAATGATGTATTATATATGGCACCAAAATCACAAGCAACAGAAGCAAAAATAAAATGGGATTGCATTAAATTAAAACGCTTCTGCACAGTCAAGCATACCTTCAACAAATTGAAAAGGCTATCTACGCAAAGGAGAAAATATCTGCAAACAGTTAATATTCAAAATGTATTAAAAATTACTAATTTCAATGCAAAAATAAAAATAATAATTTGACTTAAAATGGAAAAAGGTCCTGAATAGACTTCTTCCCCCCAAAGAAGATGACCAACAAGTACATGAAAATTAATAATATCCTTAACATTACTAATCATCTTGATAATGCAATCAAAACCACAATGAAATACTACCTCATAGTTGTTATAATGGCTATTAAGAAGACAAGTGAAAACAAAAGGCAAGTGATAACAAGCATTGATGAGGACGTGGAGAAAAGAGAATCCTAGTGCACTGTTGCTAGAAATGTAATTCGATACAGTTACTATGGAAAACGATATGGAGGTCTCCTCAAAAAACTAAAAATGGAACTACCATAGGATCTAGAAATTCACTTCTGGGTATATATCCCAAAAAATCACTATCTGAAAGAGATTTCTGCATTTACAGTTTATTGCAGACATAGAAAAACCTAAATCCATAACTGAATGAATGGATAAAGAAAATATACATATATGAATATAATTTAGCCATAAAAAAGGAAATCAGTTGTTTTTGACAAAAGGGATGAACCTTGAGGATATTATGCTTAAGTGAAATAAATCATAGAGACAAATACCATATGATATCACTTATATATGTAATCTAAAAAAATAAAAATAAAACAAAATGCCCCAAACCAAACATGTAAGTACAGAGAACAGATTGGTGGTTGTCAGAGGCAGGGAGTGAGGGGTACGTAGATCTTAAAAGTTCTCACCACACATGCATACACACACACATACACACACACACACACACACACACAAACTGTAACTATGTGAGGTCATGATGGATGTTAACCAGACTTACTGTGGCAGATCATTTTGCAATATATACAAATATAAAGTCATTATGCTTTACACCTGAAACTAATGTAATATGTCAATTATATTTCAATTTCAAAAATGAACACACAGTGTTTGGTTAAAATGTACATGAATGACATTGAGATTTCAAATTGCCTATATCTCAAGGTTCTGCTGTTTCCTGTTAACTATCTCAACCTCTGTAATATCATAAAAATAATTTTAAAAAAGATGTAATACTCAAAGATTAAATTTACTAGTAATATTAATAAATAATTTCATAAACAGGAAAGGATTGCCTAAGTTGGTAATGGTGAAATAAAATATTTTGTTAATTTTCCTCTCTCTTTACCACTCAAACCATACATTTTAAGCCCACTACACTATGCCTTGATCTATTTTGATAGGAATTTCTCTGGACTAAAATCTTATGTGGTCTTTCAATTTTATAATTTGGAAGACAATGTAAAAATGGAAATACATTTATTAGGGTGAAAATATTGAACTTAAATTGAGAATAAATTCTTATTTTGAATAATGGTATCTACATGTGAAGATGTATTAGGACTGGACAGAAAAGCATGAAACTGTGTCTCAATAACTTCAGAATCTTCGTCCCAGGATGACAGATTTAATGAGGATACTCTTTTTTTTTTACTTTTGTTGTTTTTTTTTTTCTTGATTTTGAAAAACTGGTTCTTAATATTGCAAACTACTTTTGTAATGATATAAGAATGCTTTTAGATATAAGAAATAAAGAGAATGCATCAAATATCTACAGAGGTCAAGAACTATAGGTAGGTCTCTCTGTTTTTTTACAATCACTTTTATATTTTTCTACCATATTCTAAGAATTGCATACATTATTTATATTTTTGTGCAATTATAAAACAACCATATGTCCTTGGTGAAAACAAAAGTAGGAGATTACACTTTGGCCCTGCTTCCTGGGATTCCGAAGACCTATCTGTTAGCACTGTTAAGCATGCAATGGAGAGAAATGAGATAACCGACAATGAGCAAATAACCCTCCCAAACCCCTTCACTGATGGTATCATCTACAGTAGGACATCTATAATTTCATTTTTCAGCCCTCTGATGTCAGATGGGTTTATAAATATGCTATGATAGATACATAATGAATCATTTATTGGCTTCTTCCTCATTTGTGACAACTCAAATGGTATATGCTGTTAGGAACTGCTTTTTTATTCTTTTTTTTCCTGCAGATTTTTTCTTCCCCAGTGGTTTCATCTGGGGAATTTTTTTTTCTTTTCCAGTATTTGTCTAAAAGAATCATAATCTACTAACACTCACATTTATAAGTGGACAACATAAATCAAACTATTTTTGTATTTTAAAGACTTAATTATGTGAGCCCCTGAATTCAAGGAGAGCAACATAATCTGCATATGTTAACATTTTCAAAAATAGTTACATATGAAGGTAAATTTTAGTAACATAACTATAAGGATTTTATTTATTTGTTTGTTTAATGAGGTGAAAATAGTTACTCCTGCACAGCAATTAGTGATAGTATTGTGGACAAAATGCTGTATCTTTATTGTCTTGAATCCATGCTTCTTGATTATAGAATTCAACCCCTTGGAGAATATATAATGGTTTGCCTAGGATATCAAAATAAACCAAGTGATTCTTTCTGGATATTGAATTTACATAATAATACATAAACAATATTTTATGCTAAACAAATCCTGAATACCATATAATCTAAAATACAGATTTATTAGGGATTTAAAAGACTAAACACTACAGAATATAAAATCAATGTGGTGTTAAAAGTCCAAACACCCCAGTTAAAGAAAGTTTGCCCTTGTAGTAGGTCATTACTAATTATATTCTATAGATTATCTCTTGTAGATCAAGATTTTGGATAAGGAAACATTGTGACATTTGTGGAAAATTTTAAGAACTTTGAAAAGTTCTCTAGGATTATGGAAAAAAAAAATTCCCAACTATTTGCTTGGTTTATGTCCACTGACTCTAACACCATCTGTTGCCCAGACACACACTCTCACAAACACAAAATAACTTGCCTTATGCCAGTTATTATAGACTCCAACACAAAAGCAGCAAGGACACCAGCTTTACCCTCAAAACATGTAAAGTTTTCTGCAGACAGAAATCACAAAGTCAATGTAAAGCCATAAAATAATCAATCTAATAGAATTAGATCAAAGCTCAATGGGTAAATGAAGGAGCAAGAGGTCACCTGAGGGTTTGTGAAATATTTCACAGAGGAAGTGAAATGTACCAGTGAAATATGAAGGAATTAAGGAAGAACCTCTCTTCCATCATTTAAATATACATGAGCTGGTCAGATATAAGAAAAAATTACAGGGAGGATTGGTTTGAGGGGGGTTGGCAGTGCTAAGGGTACCATTGTTATGGTGTTGAGAGAACCTCACGGGCAAATGCAGCAGCTAGAAAGCAAATGGTGCCTTTATGCATGTGGTTGTGGATGGGAACAGAGCTTTGTAATTCAGGGACAGATCAAATCTTTATTCTGTATATTTTTAAATTATTCTATTGAAAATGAGGACTCAAAACAGAATTTGGAGGAAGAATGTGAATGTAAATAATAATAATTGCCTACTTGGTAGGAAGTAACCTATTCAGTTTGATTTGCATATCCCTGGAGACTTTTCATTCTAAAGTGGACCCACAGTGTATCTGTTTTGTCCTCAGGGAAAATGAAAATTTTCATTCTAAGAAGAATACAGTAGCCCAACAAAGCATAATCAGTATTACAGATACCACTGGATGCCTGGCTAAGGACCGTTTCTTCTTTCTTCCTTTCTAAAGGATATATATATATATATATATATATATATATATATATATATATATATATCAAATACATATATACCTGTGTGTGTGTGTGTGTGTGTGTGTATGTAAAGTTCTTTCCATCTCTGTGCAGCCCTGAGCTTTTGTGGAAGCAGAACATATTTTCCAATGCAGAGGGTAAACATGATTGGTCTAGGCCAGCTATAATTGGTTCTTTTAGGCTGAGGCATATGACATATTTGATCAATGAGATGTGAAGAGATATTTACTGGCAGTAGGTAGTCAGGTGGGACTTTTCAAATAGCTTCTTAATCTTAAAAGACAAACAAAGAAGGCAAAGTCCCTTTTCCACTACTGAGTATCTTGCGTCTGGATGTGAAATTTGAAATTATGACCCACATCTTTCAATGTTGAAGGAAGCTGGCCAAGAACAAGACTATGACAGAAGACAGAGTACAAAGATGGAAATAACCTAGGTCCTTAATAATATTGATGGGTCACTGAATTAATCATTTGTGGAACAATACAACTGCTCAATGTATCATGATGTATGATAAACCTCTTTTATTTTAGAGTTTAAATAAGTAAGTTTTCTGTTAGTTGTAGCCCAAAGCATCCCAACTATACAATAAGAATACTTCAATGTATCGCTTGAAAAGATGCAAAAGTCACACTGCACATCTTCCTTATCTGATATTTGAACAAAGGGAGGAAGTGAGAAAATAAATGACTTGTGTGATTTCTCTCAATAATTTATAAGCAGTCAGGATTCCTAAGTTCCACAAATACTCTGCTAACTTATATATTTCAGTTTTATCTCAAAAATAGTATTATCTTATTTGTATAAAATTATCCAGCAGAATGTGTAATAACTAAGTGCTCAGTAAATACTGATTAGTGCTTGACTAAGTATGAATTTCTATTTTCAGCTTTGTCCAACAGTTTTGACATTAACCATCCAATTATGACAATGAGGATCATATATACTATTTACACACAACTAAGTGAGTCACACCTCCAAGGATGTGTAGGTTTTGCTACTTGCTTTGGCCTCTATGACATGATACACACTTTCTATACCATCATCAAATGTTATGTCTTTTAACCCACTGATTGCAACTTATTTTAATGTAACTCTTAATTTCTCTCTGTTACATGGCTAAAGTGTTCATGGAGTGACAAGGAGATATACAGCTTAAAGAACTTCTAGGTGATGGCCCCTTTGTACCTGGGGGATGACCTTAGACCTGGTAAGCTCTCCTGAACTATACATTTCCTGCCTATTGTTTACTAGTTTTCCAATATTAGCAAAATTCCTATTCTATGCAAATGTTTAATGTTTTTTTTTTTTTCAAATTAATGGACAGTAGAAAATGTGTATCTAGAACACAAATAGGTGAACAAAAGAGAGAAAAAGGCAAACACACTGGGGAAAGTTAGTTGAGAAAATGAAATCTACCAAGTGTCTCATTTTGTTAGTTGCCAAGTTTAAAGTAAATCCTCTTTCTTAATCCTTACTCTGCTTTGTCTTCATCTTCATCAAATAAAAATAAAATAAAATAAAATAAACCTTGATCCATGTGAAGTCATAATGCCCTAGTGATTTTTAGGATGCATTAGTATAATGAAACTGAAACCATTAATTGACTGACACAATAATTTCCACAGAGCAGAGAAAAAAATGTATTTAAGAGAATGAACTGGTCCACAAAGTAAGATTACTTTAAAAAATACATTTGAGTTTCAAGTTTAAAAAAGGCCGTCACCAAAGATTGGTATCAAGTGATAACAGTGGCAGTTTATTAATAATCTGTCATGTAAAGCTGACATATTATAAGCTGAATTCTGCTCAGCTCTACAATGAAATCCCATCTATTTTATTACTACCAGAATTAAATATGTTCTGTTGAACGGCTTTAAAAGGCTTAAATATGATTTAGAGCTCTTTTTTTTCAATACATTTACTGCTTCTCTACTACTTCATTATCAGCAAGTCAAATCGACAAAAGTCTAATCTTGATTTTCCTGGATATCCATGGTATACCAAACAGGGAGCAAGATAAAACACACATGTTTATAGAGGTTGATAAGTTTGGCTTTAGACAAACAGAAAAGTCTTAGCAACTAAATTACTTGTTTCTGACACGTTGGGAGCAGGGAGAAGCCTAGATATAGTGTGGAAATAATATAAAGTAAGTATTAAAAGTTAAGCCTAGAGAATTCACAGATGGATAATTTATATATTTAATCAGAATTAGATGTGAGCTAGTCAGGTAGGAACAATCTAGTCAACGGTGTAAAGAGGTGACAGTCCATGTGTATTCAGGCTAAAGGATTTAGATGGGGCATTTTATAAGTAAACATCAATGAACCAGATTTTCATAAATAGTAGTTGAATATGCCCATCAGAAGTTGAACTTCATTTTTTTTATGTATTGTTCAATTTGGCTATGCAGGTTTATGTCACTACCACTTACCTAACACATTTTAGATGAACTCTGTTTGCCTCAGGCTTCCAAAAGTATGCTCTGAGGATGTGACGGAAGATGGGCTAAAAGGCATATGATGTACTCTAGTTGATAGTAAGATTAAGAGTTGGTACACAAACAACTGGGCTGAGCTCAGAGATTTTGCTGTAGGGTTGGCATGACAATCAGTAAAGAAATAAGTAACACCTTGCACTACAATATGGTGAGTTAGAGTACTAGTTTTCATCCATTAGAAAGTTAAAAGTATTCTTATTACTAAATCCCAAAACCATAATCTCAAATTCACTTTTCTTTATTCCAGGATTAAAACCTTTTTCAAATGATACTTGAGAATTGTTGTCTGTTTCTAAAATTTCACAATTAAAATATAAATTCTCTGAGAGATATCAAACTTAAATCTCTTTCATTGAAAATATTAATCATCAGGTAACAACACTTTAAGACCTACCAGCAGATAAGAGTGCATGGGAGGAGTGGGGGGGGGGGGAAGGGTGCCAGGAAATAAGTTTCCTACCCCAGATAAAATTTTGCCATGGCTAAGAGAAATAAAAGAGTGTGTTTGTGTGTTTCTCATTCATTGGAGAAAGTGTTATATAATAGTACTCATTAATAAATTGCTAAAGAGAAGACCTTTAGAAGTTCAAAAGAAGAGTAGAAGGAGAAGAGAAGCAGAAGAGTAGAAGCCTCAGTTTTCCCTGTTCCAAATTCAGGTAAGGGGAAGTGACAACTTTTAATGTTTCATAGTTCAAGGATAGACAATTTTAACTACATTTCCATAAATCATAATTGACTCATCATAATTGGCTAAGTGGCTAAAAGTTTACTCACCATGTGAATATAAATGGTAATTTGAGTCAAAATAGAAGTTTATTTTCTATAAAAAAAATCTGAAGATCAAGGTAAGCACTTCCGAAGGTGTTGGATTTATTGGCAGTATGTGTGCACAAAGTGGTAAGGAGAAAATATGTAATGTTGGATTTAGGAAAACCTGGCAGCATTTGTGACATAAAGAAGATTTTAAACATATCTATAGCCATTAATTTCCAGGTGGCAAAGATTTCTGGTGTGTATGTGCACACACGCACACAATGGATTACAAAAATGATTGGGGTTGTATTTCTTTCTTTTCTCCGCACCCCCCCACCCCCAAGCCTTTTTTTAGTTCTTAACCTACTACTGGCACTTGCCTTTTAGGAAGGTAACTAACACAAAAACTTGTTAGCTTCTCTTTGAGTTGTTGCTTACAATGATTTCTTTTTTTCCAGTCTTACGGCCCTCACCCCTTGCTCTGCCACCATTTCACTTGGTATAGTGAAAATAGCAGGAGATTTGGAGTCTGTCACGCTGGTAACGTATTGAAAGTCATTAGTATCTTAGAGTCAAAGATAACATTCTATGAGATGTAGGTAATAATGTGGCTCACAGAGATTTTGTGAAGATTAAATAATATAGGAAGCAATTCCTTTTAACTAAGTATGTCAATACCAGAGTCCTCTTTTCCTCCTTATTACTGCCCCCTTCTTCACATTTTTAATCCCTTGTTTTCTCCCCATTTTGCTTTAATATAATAATATACTCTGTTCTTCATTCCTCTCAGAAACAGTTTCCCCAAAAAAATATTCTAAAAACAACCTGTGTCAGAATCACCTTGGGATGCTTGATTAAAATGTCACTTCCCAGGCTTTACTCCAGATCTTACCAAATCAGACACCCTAGATGGCATGGGTACCTGAAAATCTGTGTTTTAACAAGCTTGCTCTGGGAAATGTGCACACTAAATTTGCATTCACCTGATCTAAACCATTATGCTTACACAATGGTTTTAACAGTCTTGTTTTATGTTCTAGCACCTCTTTTCTAAGAAAATCTTAATCAGAGCTGGCAGGCTGCCTTCTAAATTTAACATAAGAAAAACTAAAAGTGGGAAATGGAATTAATTGCATTTCACAACTCAGCCTGGACAGAAATGGTGATGAGAGTACTTTATACACTCAAGCTCTCACCAGTAACCTATGGTTGACTCTACTTTTTGTGTTTTGTGACCTATATTCTGAATTCTTTGCATACCTTGTCACTAAATTCTAATAAATTTATTGCTTATTCATTTTTTCTTCCATATCATAATTTTTGGAGAAAATATCTGCATATAGTGCAGGAATTATAAAGGATGATGTTTATGGGTAAGATGACTATTTCGTCACTCTTCTCTGAAAACTTGAGTATTTAAATGATGAAGCTACAATATGGTGAAATATTGTTTGTGTCTTTAAATTTGCAAAAAATCTGCCTGAATATTTGTTACTGCTTATTTTTATAGATGAAAGGTAAAACTGATTATTATAATAGAATTAATACAGCATACATTTGATGTAAAAGTGCACCATTTCAAACCACAAGTTCAATTATTAGTGGATGCAAACACATAGATACATGGAGTCTAGTTCCATAAAGGTAGCTTTTTAAGATTGTATAAGAATTATTGCCTGGGTTTTCAGTTATATAATTATTTTCTCTAGGACGCTCACAGAATTTTGAACAAATGAGTGGAATACACTCGTATAAGCAATATTTTAAAATCATTTTTGTTTCAGGTAAAGTCACTGATGCTGACTACAAAAAAATTAAAAAATTAAAAAGCGTTATCTTTTAGTTTTCTTTTTTTTCCTACTTTTTAATATGAAATTTATTGTCAAATTGATTTCCATACAACACCAGTGCTCATCCCAACAGGTGCCCTTCTCAATGCCCATCACCCATTTTCCCCTCCCTCCCACCCCCCATGAACCCTCAGTTTATTCTCAGTTTTTAAATTTTTTTTAAGGTTTATTCATTTTTCAGAGACAGAGAGAATGTGAGTGGGGGAGGGGCAGAAAGAGAGAGACACAGAATCTGAAACAGGCTCCAGGCTCTGAGCTGTCAGCACAGAGATTGACGTGGTGCCCTACGTGGGGCCCGATCACACAGCCAGTGAGAGCATGATCTGAGCTGAAGTCGGATGCTCAACCGACTGAGCCACCCAGGTGCCCCTATTCTCAGTTTTTAGGAGTCTCTTATGGTTTGGCTCCCTCCCTCTCCAACTTTTTTTTTATTTTTATTTTTTAGTTTTCTAGTTTCCCCTTCTCATAAAACATAAAATAACCTTGATTTTTTGATAAGTGGAGAGTTTCATAGGCTTTAATAACAGAATAATTAATTATTTTTCTTTACCATGTAGTTCTAGAAAGTAATAATGGTTATTTTAACAAGACCATTCCTGGATTAAAGATAAAGGTCAAAGCAAAGTCATCAGAAAATGTCTCTGAACTCCTTTTTAGTATGTTGGTAGTTAATCTACCAAAATGCAGTAGTCATTATTAGTGATGTGCTTTTTGATTAGAAATGTTGTCTGTCAGCATCAAATAGCTAAACTTATCCCGTTCTAAAACTGCACAGGCATTTACCGCCTTCCTCCTACACTATGTTCCTGCTTTAGTCTCTGATGATTTTCTTTCATAAGTAATTTTTCCATGGAACTCTTTCATATCCAACTTCTTTTAAAATACATCACTAGAAGTGTTTTCAGGTTTCTTTTCTGGTATAATTATACTGTTTAAAGTCCAAATTAAAAACAAACAAAAACTATGTCATAACATATAAATAGGAACATCCAAGGGTCTTAAAATGAATTCAAGTATTTTTTCATTGTTTTTATTGATTCTTACACCTGATACAAAAACATGTTGGTGACCTTTCTTTAAATTCTTTTTACTCGGTAAACAGTATTCAAGAAAGTGTTTGTATCTGTATTATCATTATTGTTATTATCATTATTAGCAGCTAAGAGATAGAATACTCATTTTAAACAAGCTTTATTACACAACTTCAAAATTAACCTCATAATCACATATATTCACATAGTTGATAGCTCAGTTTATTAAAATACTCATTTAAGAAAAGATCTCAATATGACAAATGAATAGCTAAGATGTCAATGGTGTTCTCTTGGCTGAATGAAATGGTTATTTTCTTGACATTGTTGTTGTCACTATTATTTGTGATGCACTTAACAGAGATTTAGGTGGGTGAGAAACAGGGTTAGCTGGGATTTGAAGACAGAGCTCTTGGCTTGAGAAACTACTTGTTTCCCTTTTATTTCTCTGAAATTGTACTCTTCTATTTCTCCTCCAATGTCTAAGCTTTATGATCTTTCTTCTTTCTATAATGAAAGTTAATTGTTGACAGGATTCCTTTTTTATTTTATGTTTACTTATTTATTTGAGAGAGGGAGAGAGAGAGAGAGAGAGGGAGAGAGAGAGAGAGAGAGAGAGAATCCCAAGCAGGCTCCACACTGTCAGTATAGAGCCTGACATGGGGCTCGAACTCATGAACTGAGATCATGACCTGAGCCAAAATCAAGAGTTAGATGCTTAACCAACAGTGCCACCCAGGGACCTCTGACAGTATTATAAATACTACACTCAAAGTCATGAATTCCAAAGGCACAGCTTTATTTCTGTACACCAAGGTATATTTCTATATGTCTAAGAAAGTCCCTTGACTTTTGCAATAATTTCCAACACAGAAACATTCTCACTTACTTGTGTGCACTTTATTTTGATGTATGTGATTTTAATTATTTTGGATAATTAACATACATATAAATGCAGATATATTTATATTAATAGGACCACCCTATATGTATTAGTCTTTCCAGTTACTTGGGCCATTAAAGCTCTGATTCACCATGCTAACTTCTGTAAGTTTATTCCATTCTCCCTGAAATGAGAACAGAGGTTTTCCAATTGTTTCTTGGTGAATAAATTACAGAAATGTTCTATAAATACAGATGATATAGGGCAATGGTTTCCTAAACCTTCCTAACAAATTCATCCTGACCCTGTTCATTCAATGTTCCATAAGGAAAATGCCTAAGGTAGAGGGGATATAGAAACATAGCCATTTTTCTATTTGTTTTTTTGTTTTTGTTTTGTGTTTGTTGTTATCATTGTTGTTTTTTGCTATCTTCCCATCTCCATTGGCTTTTTCTGGGAGCCTAAGTGGCTGTCACCACCAGCACTGCACAATACCTCTCTAGAAGCTATAAATACCCTGGCTTTTCTCTCGTGACAGTAGGAAATCCTTCTGAGTCTAAAACATGAATTTTTTCCAAAGTACCAATAAAAAAGGTAAGAGAGCCCTAAACCAGAGATAATTGGGCTCATGGAATACAGATTCTTAAGCTATCAGCTACCACAGACTGGCTAGGCTGTTCCTTCATATGTCACTATCATATTTTCTCCCATGCTCTTTTAAAGGGGAAAAATTCTGCATATAAGTAGCTATCTTTAAAGAAAACAGATGATGTTTTATCCATGCACAAGATAAAAGAAATCTTTCTTCTTTTTGGAGAATCAGTGATATATTGTCAAATGTCTCAGATGCTTCAGCATTTGCTCAGAAGCCTCTTCTTTTCTTTTTATGTAGAGTAAAAAAAAAATAGCATTATAAAATTCCAGAACTAAAAAAAAACCTTGGAAATCATGTTGTCCCACTAGCACATATTATAAATGATAAAATGAAGGCCATAAGGCTATGGAAAATCGTATTAGATGGAAATATTCCCCTTATCTGCCTTTACTACCCAGCGAATCTCATATTCTTTTTGTAAGACCTAGCTTAAATTTCGCATCTATGAAGTAGGATATCTTCACAGACTCTTTTAGGAATTTATTATTATCCTAGCCTCTCCTATAACATCTGTTTCATATCCTTCTAATAGGATCTATCATCTCTGGTACACCTCTCTCTGGCCACAATGACTTGAGCAAATTTGATACCATCTCTTAATCTAAATTTTACTGGAATAAGCAACTCTCCTTATTTCTCTCAGGGATACTGTAAGGATTAAAATAAATAATCATTGTAAAGGATTTAACATATTGACTGGCATACTGTGCATGCTCAACAGATCTTACTGTTGTTCTTAGGATGATATAATTCACATATCCACATGTCCTTCCCTTTCACTAATTGGGGAGTTCCAAAATTAGCTTTTATTCAGTTGGTAGCCCAGTGATTGGAACTGGGTTGTGAACACTTTACCTTCAAGAAGCCTGTGCTGAAAATGTTAAGGAATGAATATTCTCACATACGTGGTCCCTAGTAAAATCCTTTCTCCTCATGCATCCTTCAGAATAACCACAATGCCTTATACTTATTTCCACAAGTATAAAATAAAACAATGAACAAACCACAAACTGGTGCTTTTGTTATGTGTGTCCTTAGAAAAGTCAGGTTTTGGTTTTTTTTTTTTTTTGGTTTTACTTTGAAATTTCATACCAAGTGTAATAAGTGTGTCCTTCTATGATTTCTCAAGAAGAAAATGTAGTCCCTCCCAAATATATTGGATTTTATCCTTAATTTATATTCAACCTTTTCCTGATGCTGTGGTTTGACCTGAAAATTTTGAAGTTATATCTCTATTTCATGCGTGGGCAAATGCTCTAGCAATAGTATTCAAAACAATTTTGCATGGTAAGCTTTTTATATAACATTTTACCTGTCACGCTTGAAATTTACATTAGAAGAACAATTGACTTCCTTACTTAATGATACCTTTAAGGAACTCTGAAAGTTCATGAATAAAATTATATTTTATGAATAATTTGAAGTAAAGAATCTTATTTTAGTCAGTTTATAATATGTATGTGTTATAATTATTTTCAATTTTGAAAAAAATCCATGAAGTGAAATAAATCAATGTTCACAATGATAAACATGTTTACTCTGCTATCGGAAATTGACTTATTATAAAATTATGATGCCATAGGAAACTATCTCTATACCAGATTTATATTCTGGTAGTCATATATATCTCTTGAAAATGGGAAGCCACTGTTATTAATAAGAGACATGTTAGAAACTCTTGAGGTTCACAAAGATTTTTGTTTGAATTAGGTATCGGTTGATTATAAATGTTATCATTTATAATAATAGTACACTTGAATATCTTACTTCTTAGCTTCAGAGACTTATCAAAATAAAAACCCCTCTTAGCTAATATTTTTCATATAACACTTTCAGGGAGAGAGTCTACCTTAGGTAAGTTCATTTTATAGATTTTATATTAGGGGCAAAAAAATCATTTTAAAGATATATACTCAAAAAAGAAAATTAGCATTGTCCCTAAATTATAGATGTTCAGAGCTTATGACTTCTCCATTCATTCAGATATTAAATGGTGTTTTTAAGTTGGAGGGAAGGGTACTGGGAAGGTGGATCCTGTTTAAGCTGCTTCAAAATATTTAGAGTATCTGTAATTTCTCTGCCTCTCTCACTACACACACACACACACACACACACACACACACACACACACCCCATTACCTCTTATAAATATCCAGCACAATAGAAGCATCAACAGAATAATAATTATTGTATCTGTTAAAAATTGATATTTATTTTGGAATAATGATAGATTTTCCTCAACCTCCTTAGCCTTTCTCCACCCTCCATCTTGTTCCATTCTGTTTTTCAATGGTACAGAGGATTATCCATCCCAGAGAACTTGGAAATATTGGAAAACCAGTAGAGTTTCTATGACAAGTTCTCACTGATACCATTGTAATTTCTTATGACAATTTACTTATGAGCTAAAATACTTATGACCTTACTTTAAGTCTGGCACCTAAGACCACTCAGCCATCCTGACATGACTCGTGACCTTACTCTGAGGAGATAATAGGGACTTACCAACTTAAGGTAAAAATATATTTAACTCTCTGAATACAGCAAAAAAAAAAAAATCTTTTACTCTTAAGCTTATTTCAAGATAACAGGTATTTATAATAGCATTGTCTTTCCTTGTAGCCCACCAGATTGGAATAAGACACAGTCATTGAAATGAATACATTTTCTAGTGTTTTTTATATGAAAGATAACATATTTACTTTTTAAATAATTATACATTGAAATAAACTCACTAATAAACTCAGTGAATGATTATAACAAGTAACAACAGATTTAAAATAAGCATGCTTAGCTTATTTATTTGAATCTGAAATTACAAGTTCAAAATACATTCCTTTAGCTTATGATGGGGTTAGAACCTGATTAACTCATCATAAATTGAAAATGTCATCAATTAAAATGCATTTAGTACACCTAACTTACTGACCATCACAGCTTAGTTTAGTTCACCTTAAATATGTTCAGAACACTTACATTGGTTTATTACTGGACAAAATTCTTTAATAGTGTTGAAAATCTCATGTAATTTACTCAATACTGTACTGAAGGGAAGAAGAATGGTTGTGTGGCTACAGAATGGCTGTGAGTGTATCAGTTGTTTACCCTTGTGATGGCATTACTGACTGGTAGCTGTGGATCACTGTCACTGCCTGGCATCGTGGGAGAGGATTTTGCCGCATATTACTAGCCTGGGAAAAGATTCAAATTCAAAGTATGGTTTCTACTCAATATGTATAGCGTTCACAACATTGTTAGTAGGGGATCATTTGTACATATAATTAATAGATAAAAGTCCTGAGATAATTAAGGTTTTAGTTTTACCATATCATAATCCTTCTGTTGCTGAGATAAATTCTCATTATCATGGGTAAAGAGGAGCTCTTTGAATAAGAAGTCTTATGATAAATGCAAAATTTTTCTGTATTTATTAATCATGGCTAAATATCATATGCTGTTCTCAAGATTATAATGAAGGATATTCTGGACTAAAATAGAGTGGGATGATCTGAAGTAAATGCAAAAAATTCCTCAGGTCAAAATTTCAGATAAAATGTGTCAGAATACAGGTCAGTTTATGATAGTGTGGGTAGATATGAATTATGATATAATTATGCTATTAAAGAAATGAAATGAGGCAGCAGGGATCACAATTTCAAAGAATCAGGTGTCCCACCTTCACAGACAAACAGATATAAGGAATTATGGGGTTTCCAATATCTTCAGCTTTGTCAAAAAAGGCAGATAGGAACATACAGAAACCTCTGTGCAAGTTAATGACAGATAAATGCTCTGTTTTCATTTCTCCTCTTATCAGATTCCCTCAAGTATTGGGATCTGTTTTCCTAAAGATAATGATGATGATAGAAGTTTATAGAGGTCTTTCAATTTCCACTTATTCTAGTAAATTCCTCTTTCCATATTGTTCCTACCAGTGCATATGTTCAATTGTGAAAGTCATGTTAAAATTAGAAATTCTTTGCTCAATGAAATAACATTTACCTATTTTCCCCAGTTGTTTCTCTAAAGAATACCAGCCAATGCTACTCCTTTCCATTTATCACCGCCTCAATCTCACTGTAGACTCATTTTATAATCCCAAATATTGTTGAAGTCTGTTGTGTTAAAAATGTATTTAATCTCAACCTTATCCCATACAATGCTTAGTCCCAATGATTACTATATGCCTTTGCAGTGTCAATTCATACATAATTCTACATATATCAACCCAGGACAATTAGCTAAAATAGTCTGGGTTGCTAGATCATTGACCTGAATGAATCTCTAGAATGTCCAGTATTGAATCCTTATTCCCTGCTTCTAATTTGGTTTTTATCTGAAGTAACAATTACAAATTGCACTCTGAGTAGAAGGTAAGACAATACATTCTTGATCCCAAATGGAGTTATTGATTCTTTTACTAGAGTTGTCTCCCAATTTCATCTTGGTCAACTCAGTTGTGAATGGTTTTGTTATACAATCAACTGCTCTAATCTAGGCCTCATGCTCATTGTCTTTTTTCTCACCTTCTACATCCGATCAATGATTAAGTCCTTTTGGTTCTACCTCCAAAATAGATTGAAAATCCATTCCAGTGATCCCATCCTTGTTCAGGACATCACATCTTTCTCTTTTGGCAATCTTCAAGTGTTTCCTAAATGATCTCTCCATGTCTAGTCTTATTGCCCATTAATTCATTCTCCACAAAGCACTTATCTTAAAACATAAATGGGATTACCACACACTTGTTTAAAAGCATTCAGTGGTTTCCAGTGGCATTTACAATGAAATCCAATATACTTGTCATGGACTTAAATGCTTACTTCATCTCAATCCCCTCTCCTTTTACTTACTACACTTACTCCACTACACTAGCATTCTTATATTTCCTTGAACATTCAAGTTCTTCTTTTCTTAAGATCCTAGAAATCCTTTTATACCCACTTTCTCTTTCCATTTCCTCATGTGGTGAACTCACCTTTCATTTAAAGCTTTTAGCTTAAATACCAATTCCTGTCCTCATAATTCTATATTTCAGAATGTTTTCTGTAATGACATTTAGCAAAGATTTGTTTTGCATGTTTCTTTTTCCCCATTAAATGTGAAATCAGTAAGATAAAAACTTTGTCAGCTCCCCCACTGTGACATAAGTCAGCCATTTTATTTCTTCTTCTTCTTCTTCTTCTTCTTCTTCTTCTTCTTCTTCTCCTTCTTTTTAATGTTTATTTATTTTAAGAGAGAGGGAGAGGCAGACAGAGTCAGAGACGGAGAGAGAGAATCCCAAGCAGGCTCTGTGCTGTCAGTGGACTGAGCCACCCAGGAGCCCCAAGTTAGTCATTTTCATAGCAATAGTAAGTTCCTCATTTTTGGAAATGGAAGGAAAGAGAGAGGAAAAAAAAAAAGAAGAGGGAGGGAGGTGGTGGGAAGAGGGAAAAAAGGTTGGAAAAGGAATATGTTTGAGAAACAAATATTTGATTTAGCAAAAGAAAGCCAGTTGTTTCTCTAGCTCATATACAATTGATTTTCTAAGATAGCAAATATTTACAGAACACCTGCTACAGCCAGATATCATGCCAGGAACTAGGAAATATTTCTATTTTGGGGGCGACCCTAATATTACCTTAATAGTTTAATGAAATAAATATATCATTGAATAGGGTAAACAAAAATAAAAGAAAAAAGAGCATTTTGTATGTACAATTATTTTATTCTCAAGTTAATATTCACTTATATTACCAAAACTTTTATATATTTTTTTGCCTTTTTAAAGGATATTCATGCTCTTAGATTATAATTTAATTGCAGTATTCTTTCAATTTTGAGTTCAAACTATGAATAATAAAACAATCTGTTTATAATTCCTCAGTTGGTGTAATTTTCCTTCATGCAGCATGTTAATTACATGTCTTTGAACTTTATTTGTCCCTAAGCTCTGTCATCTCTGTGAAAATGAAGCCAAGTGTATTTAACTGGCATCATTTACTTGTATCAGTGTGTCTCAAATGCATTTTTTCCCTTTAACTAACATTTACCTTCAGGGATACCTTCATAAATTAAATGCTGAAGTACTTGTGTAAACTATGCTGTATTTCAAAGATAAATTCATTAATAAACTTTATTAACTATTTGAAATGGCTAGTGGAAGATCAAACCTATTAATGCTACATAAACTGTACCAATCTTGAAGACACCTTTCTGTGGTGTCTGTGTTTTACGTCTGTTTTTCCTGCTCTAAATACCCCACAGAGAACAATAATTTAGTAAAAGTGAAAGTCACCTATTAGCTTTTAATTAGTACACACACTCCATATTTCATCATCTTTGGCTACCTAAAATAGACAATAAAGTCTGAAAGGAAAAAAAAAAGAACTGATACAAACCCTATGTTCTCCAAACACATGAAAATAAATGAGATACTACCTTTCTTTTGCTTCAAGGATTTTAATCTATGACCCCTACATTTTTCTCATCAGATTTTTCACTATTATAAAGATTAAAAAAAATAACTAATTATTAAAAGCAGCCTATTATAGGGTTTGCTTTTGCACTTCCATTGTTTGAGTTAGGAGTTACTCCAAAGTTAATTAAATGTCTTGTATTATGGACCTAGAGATTTAAAAAGAAATGGTCAAAATTGGATATGTGAGTATTAAATTATTGCATTTTCTGTTTTAAATAATTATTTAATTCCATTATGTTTCATTATATCTCTCAAATATTTCAACTATTATGGAGATAATTTTTTGTATTTAAATCAAGATGATTACTTCAAGAGTAAAAAAAAAACAATTAAAAACCATGCATAATGGGACAATACAATCTATGGCAAACATATATACAATTGCATAACTGACAGTTTTAAGGATGAAGTAATACTGATTTTTATACTATTGTTACTATCAAGCAAAAAACAGGTATGTGATGCACTTCTGTGTTTGTCATGGAAAATATTGTACATACATATGTCTATATATAAGTCTCAAGGCAAATAAAATCTCAATGTAGTACATACAACAGTATTCTGTTGTTAATCTTTTAGGCTGTATTTATTATGACTGTTATGTGTTTAAGTAATTTATTATAAAATATTTTGGGGGCAAGTAAATGCATTATAATAATTTTATTTGAATACTAAACTGTTAGCTTAATTTTTAATGTTTTAATGATTCTGTAGATAATTTATTTTGAAGAGTTTGCTTCACTTAATATATGCTAAAAATTATCATAATACATAAGGGTTAAAGTCAAATATTAATTTTGTTATGCTGCTGAATATTCATTTCAAAATTGTAACTGATGGCCACAAAACTGATTATAGTGTGTGACAGACAGTAGATAATACATAAGTACATATCTAATTTTATGAAGTCCTACAAATTGCTTATAAACAGTGACATTAAAGTATTAAATAAATATCAGCATCTTCATATTTATTTATGAATTTTACAATAAAAGTTAAAATAAACACAGAGCAATTACTATTCTAATGATAAGCTTTCCAGCAAACTATCTTAAACATACAAGAAAATAACAATATCCTTACAATTTAACAATACAATAGTATTCTTAAAACCTAGAGGTCATTACATGTAAAAATTTAAACAATAAAGCTTTTATAGAAACCATAGGAAAATTCCTTAGCGTGGCAAAGCAAATATTTCTTTTTTAAAAATATTTATTAAGTGGGACAATAGTCAGACAAGAAACAAACCTACTTGAGAATTTCTATTCATCAAAAGACACCACTAGGAGAGTACAAAGAAAAACCACCAAATGGTTTAATATACAATATAAATATCCAGTGGTATGCCAGTAAATGTTTAACGACCAACTCCCCAGAAGAAAAAATAAAGCCCTATTTTTCATGTTTGCCAGTGTGTGTGGTATAAATAAACACTTCTACCATGGAAGATTTTCAAACTATCAAGCAGCTCCCAAAATTCCTGACACTTTAACAGTTGGTCTTGTGAATCAGTTTGAGCCAGCTCTATCACAGAGGATTCAAACAGCTTATCTGGTATATGGTTAAGGAAAAAGGATGCACGGTATGGTATAAAAAGGGCAAGTCTTAGACACTTCAAAAAGGAGAATAGTCATATGACAGTCATCACAAATATGACAAATAATCATAAGACGTGTTGGATGCCATAAACTTTCAACATATTCAAATTAAAATATTTCTATAAGCACACTAGAATGGCTAAAATAGATGGATGCAAAATCCTGTTAGTGAGTATATGGAGCAACTCACTCTCACATCTTGCTTTGAAAATCCCATATTACCACTTTGGCAGACTATCAGTATCTACTAAAGCAGAACATATGCATATCCTATATATCCAACAAAATTCATGCATGCATTTCCTGCAACACATGTTCCAGATAGACATATAACCACTATTCATAAGAGCCAAAGTCTGGAAATGACCCAAATGCTTATCAATGGGATGTAGATCCTAATTTGGTATATGGGCACAGTTGAATACCACACAGCAATGAAAATGAGTGCTTTATCACTGCATATAATCTTACAAATATAATGCTGAGAAAAAGAACCAAAGTAGTAACTGCTGTATGACTTCATTAATAGAATGTAAAATAGGAAGTAATCTATCCTTCTAGAGGTCAATACAGTGCTTATGTTCCATGCAAATACTTACGAGAAGTGCACTATGTAGTGGGCTTCAAAGTACGATAATGTTTTATCTTTTATTCTTTATTTTTCTTTTCTTTTTAATGTAAGAGCTGATTATAAGGGTGGGTTCATTTTGTTACAATTCACAAAGACTGTGCATTTAAGATATGAGATGATAAATGATGAGTGTACATTTTTAAAATATTTTGACATATTTTATAAGTCGAATTGACTTGTGAGAAAAGTTAATTTGGATATATTTGTAAAATATGTTACAACTTAACAATACGTATTAGGAATAAAATTATTGCTTTATGCATATCCAAATAATGTATTTCACAAAAATGTCTTCCATTATCAATAGAGTCCATTGATACAGAGTCCTGTATCAACAGAGTAGACCAGTGAAATTCCCCTTGCTTCTATGTGACACTTGTCTTTAATAATCATATGTTGAGTGACTCAAAAAAAAAAAAAAAATGTAACCAAAGCATACACCTTACATAGCCCAGAGCTGGTCATTGCCTATAATCACTTAAAACTTCTTCAAGATACATTTCAATAATGCTGTATTACCAAATCAACAAGTTTTACTCAATCACTTTTGTGTTTTCCAAGACATCATTTACCCGAACATATAAAATATATGACACAAATGCCCATATTATCCCCATTTTATGTATCAGCTACAAGCGGATAAATCTTCATCATGTTTACAATTAAAAAAAGAGATGAACTGAACATTCTTTTATTAAACTTATGTTTATGTTTCTTACATTCTGTAGTAATCAATTATAAATGGAATCCAGATTTACGTTTTTAACAAATTTTATTGAATACAATTAACCAAAGTAACTGACAAATTAATAAAGCCCATAAAATCACCTTAGAAGTCACGGGTTATTTTTTTATCATATCTATTTCCATAGTTACATATTTTACTTTCAACTTTATAAAGCTGTAATATCAAGCTTTCCTAGAGGAACCCAATTTTGATAAATCTTGACAGGTGTTAAAATAAGTTTTCCTTTCAATAACTCATTGCCTCTATTCATTGTCATCAAATAGACGTTATTATAAAAAATTTTTAATATATAAAATTGTCATTCATGTCCAAAGAACTTTTTTCAGAGTTATAAATCTTACCTTTCTGAACAATGCCTTCAAATTCACTTAGAACTTATCAAAGACTATTTCAAGTGACTATATTACTATAATCTACCCAAGAACATAAACATTTGATAGAAAGTATCACATATCAACATTTATGTAAAGGTATCATAAAGTATCAAGGGAACTCTGCAAATTAGCTCTATTTTTACTGGATAACATCAAATAGTGATAATAAAGGGAAAAAACTCAAAAATGAATTTATTAATTATAATCTTACCATAAGCTCACAGGTTAGGAATTCAGAGAAGAGGTTCACCACCCTGAGACCTAGAAAAGTATAACCAAAAATATTTCCATCAGCACTGGCACTGCATTTTAATTCAAGCATCACAAAATGTTAAATAGTGATTCATATTATGAAAAATTTCATTGTATGATTAATTAGTATACATATAATTTAACAAATAATTTTGACTACAATATTCGTCTGAAATAGCATTATCATTACTCAGGTCACATCAAACTATTGTGATTTAAGATTAATTACTCTAATTTGAGCTCCTTAATGCAGGATGACAAACAAGTAGAGGATTTTTATTGTCTCCTTTGCTTCTTATGGGACTATGGGTGATGGGTACATCTGCAAGCAAAATTTATTTGGCATATGTTACAGAACCTTAGTTGCATTCATTTATACAGCTTCATATATATATATATATATATATATATATATATACACCCATATACACATACACACACTATGCATGTGGGCCACACACACACACACACATTTACAAATGTAGTTAACATACTACAAACCTACATTTATCTTTGTTCTTTCTGTTTAAATCAGGGATAATATATAACTTTCCATGATTATAAATATTCTCTAATATTTGTAATTATATATTATATTATTATAATATATTATATTTATAATATATATAATCCTGATTTAAAAGCTGTATGGTACTCAATAGTTTATTATATACCTTAAATTATTTGATATTTGATTTAATAACACTTTATTTATTTTTTTTTAACGTTTTTTATTTATTTTTGGGACAGAGAGAGACAGAGCATGAACGGGGGAGGGGCAGAGAGAGGGAGACACAGAATCGGAAGCAGGCTCCAGGCTCCGAGCCATCAGCCCAGAGCCCGACGCGGGCTCGAACTCACGGACCGCGAGATCGTGACCTGGCTGAAGTCGGACGCTTAACCGACTGCGCCACCCAGGCGCCCCAATAACACTTTATAATATCAATTAATATTATCTTTAAATTGAGTCATTTAGTTACCATCACATGTAACAATGTTTAAAAGTTAATGTGCTTGGCAAGAGCTTTAATATTTTGATGCAGTGCTGACTTACTAATTAACACATATTGATTAAGCCCTTGGATTTGTTTACTTCTAGGCAGATTCTGCTCTAAATGGATAAAAGAATACACTGAAGATTCAATCTTGGTATAGGTGAAGAAATTAGTAGCATTTATGAACCTTTTAGAAAACTGAATGACTGGTATATAGGCAGGTGCTCTACTGTGTGATGTATCACAATTTAAGTTAATAGAAGAGAGAAACCATAACAGATTGAATCTAGTAGTCAATGTCTTAATGAGTAGTGTTGTTTTTAAGGATAGGTTTTTCTCAAAGTTCTATGCATTAAATTATGCCAACCATTTTCTACTGCAACTGAAGGAAACATAATATAACATAGTTTATCTCACAAAGGAATGATATTTAACTCTTAGGAGGAATTATAATATGCAGAAATGATTCTGATACTAAAAGAACCACTTGACGACTGAAATGAAATGTTTCCAATATCCTTCTGATGAAATATTAGCGGAAATCAAAATATCACTATCACTGAGGTGTGAACATTCACATTAAAATGTATTATTCTTATTCTGCAAATTGAAATGTATGTGTGCAGTAAAATCTTTAATAATGACTGCTCAGGCTTTCTTGGTCAAAGTCACTGAACTGGGCGCCTGGGTGGTTCAGTCGGTTAAGCATCTGGCTTCGGCTCAGGTCATGATCCCATGGTTCATAGGTTCAAGCCTTGCATGGGGCTCTGTGCTGACAGCTGAGAGCCTGGAGCTCTCTCTCTCTCTCTGCCCCTCCCCTGATCGCTCACTCTCTCTCTCTCTCAAAAATAAATACACATTAAAAAAATTAAAAAAAAAATCCAAAGTCACTGAACTAACTGGTGGCAAGGACTTAACTGAATTCTGAGTCTTTGATTCTCAGTCCATTGTATTTCATTCCAATTATTGGCCATTATCCCAGGTCTCCTTGTTCCCAAGTGGGTAGACACTGCTTCCCAGCCTTCCACAGGTTTCTGTCCCACCCACTCCTTTTACAAATTCCAGTGCACATGGATTAACCATGTGAACATGCTATTCATTCTCTATTGCATTCTGCTTTTATTTTCCCTGCAAGAACAAGGAGTGAGAAGAGGACTTCAAAAGGTCTACTTCTGGGGGCACCTGGATGTCTCAGTCAAACAGCTGATTCTTGATTTTGGCTCAAGTCATGATCTCAGGGTCATGAGACTGAGCCCCACTTCAGGCTATGAGCTGAGTGTCAAATCTGCTTGGGATTCTGTCTCACCCTCTCTCTCAAAATAAATAAATAAACTTAAAAAAAAAAAAAAGATTTGCTTTCTACTGATACTTGCTAAAGAGGAAGACTTTCCCAAGAACCTATTGTGCTCTGAATGCTTATACTTCAAGTCAGTCAAAGAATTATATTGAGACCTTCCCCTCTGCTCCCCGTTTTTATCAAGAGGTGCATCAAATTCAATTGGGGGTAAATGTATAACGGTTACGTGTTAGAATCTACATGTGGCTGAAGCAAAGTATTACCATTGTGAAATGAATGCTTTGGATACATATATTAAAATTTTTAATTGTTATTACCATTTTATTATTAAATATTTAAAGTCAAGCTTTAAGGTTTCACACTATAATGCAGGAACAATAATTTCCTGTAGCACTATCAGATGCTAGATTACTCCTGCAGGCACTATGTTGCATATCTGCAATATTAAATTGACAGTTTTAACTGAATAATAGAATTTCAACATAAAAAGCACATAAGGGAATTTATATCTTCCAGTTATATGTAGAATGTTTATCTATATCTGAATGTGAATATTTAGATAATAACAGTAAATCCAAAGGACATCCTTGTTTGGATTATGGACATTGTTATACTGAGTAGATATGTTAGGCACTCAGACTATATGTCACTACCCATGTGTAAATTCAGGAATTCCAGAAATTATGTTTAACACATTTGGCTAGTTTTTCTTCAAAGCCAAAGCCGAGCCAGAGAAGTGATTTTAGACACATAAGAAAGCCAAAGCAGAAATATGGTTTACCCAAACGTTATTCCATTTCTACAATGATTTACATGGCCTGACTCAGTCAAGAATACTGAGTATTGAGACATAATTAAAGAAAATATATGAGAGAGAAAATAAATTTTAACAATATGTGGATAAGATAACTATTTTTTAGGGAAGAGTTTGTAATGATGGATCAGTAATTAAACTATCAGTGACACTGGCACAATGTTAGAGTTTTATCATTGATGCATTTCAGGAAATTTTATTTTAGAGATAAGATTCTAGTAAATAGACTTGATCAGATATACTCCTTTCATTTCTACTACTTGCCCATGTAAGGATAACCATTCAGAAAGAATTTATGCCAAGTGAAGTAAGCAGACCAAAGCAAAATTGCACTTTTGGTAATTCTGAAATTCTAATATGTTAAACCTATCATATGCCTACATAGTACTGCAGAAATCTTGCGAAGTTGCATTTGAATTAATATTTCTATAAATTAATTAATGTTATTAGTGAATGCATTTATCAGATATGTGACTCAGAGTTTGAAGAAATTCATGGATCAGCATTTCAGATGGTGGTTTTCTCTGATGCTAAAAATAATTAGACAGTGTTCTCTTTTCCTGGCTTGTTCACAGGAATTCAATAGTTTGGAAGGAGTGAGAGGAAGCTGAATTTTAAAATGATCTGGAAACCTAAAGGTTGTGAAATTATTTTAAATAATTATAAACAATTTTAAATAATAGTAAATAAATTTAAATATTGGTTTGATAAGTTTAAGAAAATCCTAGTTAATAAGCAATTGGTAAATAGTACAGTGATAAGATTTCTACACTTTTTGGCATGTATCCTACATTGATACTCATAAAAGTCTCTTGTATTAGAGATTATTTTCCATATTTTCAGATAAGAGATTGGAAGCTAACAGTTGCTAAATAAACTCCAAAATGTCTTACTGCTAATATATTGTGAAGTCAAAATTCAACCCAACCTTAATTAAGTTCAGAATCCCAATTAGTTCATATATCAGGGTAGGATAATATTAATAGATCTATTTACTGAATATATAGCATATGCCAAGCACTGGTCTTAGTATTTTGTATGAATTAACTCATTTAATTCTTACAAGTGAATCTCTACTTTCTAAATGAACTGAGCTGTCCTTTATTATCCTTTTCTTCTTCTTTGTTTTTTGTTTTCTCCTAACCAAAGAGATCCTGGCTTCAGAGACTGTGCTATGAATCATTACATAGTAGTCTCTACATGATAATTGATCATTTTGCAGTATTCTTACAAGCGGTATTTCAATGCACATGTTTACATTTTTTCAAGTTTGGCATCATGCACATGTAATTACACATTTAATATGTGTTAATATGTGTTAATATGTGTCTACCGTCACCTTGGTTGTTGGTCCTAGGTAGTAATAATAGTATTTATTGAATATATACTGTGTCAAGAATTGTGCTAAGGGCTATAAATTCATCTCATTTAATTCATATAGAAGTCCTAACAAGTATTACAGTCACCCTAATCTCATAGATGAGAAAATTACCAGAAAACTTAATAAATGTGCTCACGAGCACACAGAGTAAGAAAAAAGCACAGCTGAGTTTCAAACACAAACTCTCTTATATGATGCAACATAGAGATTCTGATTCTTCTAATGGGGAGAGAGTTGTGAAAGAAATTAGAGGCTCTCCTTTTAGTTCATTTAGAGAGAAACTTAAAACTTCAACTTCTTAAAGTAGAGCTACGACTACACCCTAATTTAAAAAAAAAACATAAGAATAGCAAATAGTCTTATAACACCATTATATTATGATTAATTGTAGGTAGTTACAGCCCCTCAGTCTCTGGCTCATTAAATGTTAAACTGAAATGATGCATTATTTAGCAGACATGCCGATTTCTAGAATTTTCTGCCAATAAATTCGAGAATGCATGAGATTTTACAAAATATGTAAATTTCATGTAATATATGCACAATTTTGGTAGGGGTTATCAGCAATGCTTACTTGGAAAACCAGATAGCCTTCTATTCATTTAGAAAAATGCAAATAATGTGTAAAAAAACAACTTTGAACTCTCACTTCTTTTAAGACTGCCAAGCTTATCATCTCAGAAACACAACTATTATTATAATTATAGGCAACAGGTTTGGGAAAAAAAATTGGCTGTTTCAGTGAAACTTGGCATATTACAAACTCTCAATAAATAACTAAAGAATACCTAAGTGGTCCAATAAAGAAATGATCGCAGTTAGGCTCTTAGGAAGAAAACTATACTGTATTTAGGTAATAGATTTCACCTTACCCCAGTACTGTCCATACTTTCTCAATGTCTTTTTCAGTACCTAAATCATTTCCTTCAAAGCATCATTTTTTTTTTCAAAAATCTTTTTTTTTTCTTAAATTCTAGGAAAATTGGAGTGACAGGCAGTGATGGGTTTGGGGAGTATCAACTCCTCCCATGATTAGATCTATGTAAATATGCCATGTAACTACAAATATGTATACATATATATGTATAGGTATATATTAATTCATCTATCCAACAGATATTTATGGAGCAACTATGTGTCAGGCACTATTATATCAGAGTGTGAGGTTAAAGAGATAAACAATACAAATATGGTCTAGTCTCACAGATTTTATATCCAGGTTAGTGATATTACATTTAATGATGCAATATTTTGTTGCCACTATCAAAAACCACTAGATACCCTGCTATAATAGTCTATGCACTTTTGAAAGGATTTCTTTTTAGATGTTTCAAATTTCAACCTAATAAGCCTATTAAGTTCAAGAGGGTTTAACACCATGGCAGAACATCATAGTTATCCCCCTATTCATATAATATTGTTTTTAATAAGAGAACCACTGATTTTAGCAAGGTTCATGGCCTTCTGGAATCAGATTATGATCCTTAGACTTGGTGCCATAAGACTAAGTCCTGGAAAAGCATGTATGTGGAAGTGGACTGAGTGACTTCTAGAAAGTGTCACTAAATGTAGAAAGTATCCTTGTCCATTTCTCCCATTAATTTCTAGATAGAATGTGGAATAAAGACTTGGAGTTCCCGCAATCATTTTGTATCTGACAGACTACCCTCACCTCTTTGCTCTGTTAAACTCCCAAGCAGAATACTAAAATGGGAGAAGTCTGGATCCTTACAACAGGGAGTGTCATCTCAAGCCTGGAAGGATTATCTCTTGAGTAAGCAAGAAATAAACTCTATAGAGACAGAAACTAGATGGGGCGCCTGGGTGGCGCAGTCGGTTGAGCGTCCGACTTCAGCCAGGTCACGATCTCGCGGTCCGTGAGTTCGAGCCCCACGTCAGGCTCTGGGCCGATGGCTCGGAGCCTGGAGCCTGTTTCCGATTCTGTGTCTCCCTCTCTCTCTGCCCCTCCCCCGTTCATGCTCTGTCTCTCTCTGTCCCAAAAATAAATAAAAAATGTTGAAAAAAAAAAATTAAAAAAAAAAAAAAAAAAAAGAAACTAGATTGGGGTTTTTAGGGACCAAGGAGTGAGAAGATGGGTACAGAATTTCTCTTTCGAAAATAAAAACATTCTAAAATAAGATAGCGTTTGTACAATGCCAAATATATGAAACCCAATAAAGTGTTCCCTGTATTTATTTTTAAAGTGTTCCCTTTAAAAAGTTATACAAAAAATGAATTTTATGGTATGTGATTATATCTCAATAAAAATGTTATTAAAAGTGTGTGTGCCTTATATCATCCTATTAGTTTAATTTGATCTATATAATAATTTGAATACATTTTACTGTGCTAGAAAATTGCATGGCATATTCTTTGGGAACTCAAATTCAGCTGAATTTATTAATTTCCTACTACACATTACCATGTTTGTAGAGTTTGGGGGAAATAAAAATAACAATACAAAAGAAAAATAATCTGTCTTCCATAATCTACAACCTACTGAGGAAAGAGGCTATTCCTGAGTTAAGTAACACCATGACCAAATATTTACCATCCAAGGCTTCTGTGAGGATTTTATTATATGCTGGGAAGTTATTTGAAAACTACTTAATAACACAATTCATGATTAGAAAAACAAAAATTTGCCAATAAGCATTATATGCTGATATTTGTGTTGGCAGTGGTGCCTTTGATAACTTTGTAACTAAACGAGTATGTTTTGAAATTGTGCTTATAAGGAAACCAAATGTTAAAAAACACTAAACAAAGTTTTATCCTTGAAAAAAGTATAAAAGTACTGATTACAAATATTTCTGGTTTCAAAGAAACAACATTAAACAATCCGTTTTGGTGGTGGGGATTTAAAACTTTTAATCTAAAATGTATAGATCCTTATGTTTGATATTTTGGCTCAGACATCACTAGTCTGAAAAACTCCTCTCCAAATTATTCAAAACACCAAACTTTTATTAAAAATGTTTCTATGGGGCGCCTGGGTAGCTCAGTCTGTTGAGCGTCCGACTTCGAGTTCGAGCCCTGCATCAGGCTCTGTGCTGACAGCTCAGATACTAGATCCTGCTTCGGATTCTGTGTGTCTCTCTCTATGCCCCTCCCCTGCTCATGCTGTCTCTCTCTCTCTCTCTCTGTCAAAACTAAATAAACATTTAAAAAAATGTTTCCTGTTGGGGACATCTAGGTGGCTCTGTCAGTTAAGCGTCTAACTCTTGATTTCAGCTCAGGTCATGATCTCACAGTTCGTGAGATCAAGCCTCACACCTGGCTTTGTGTTGACGGTGTGGAGCTTACTTGGGATTCTCTCTTCCTCTCTCTCTATCCCTCCCTTGCTCCTGCTCATTCTCTCTCTCTCTCTCTAAAAATAAATTAATAAACTTAAAAAAATGTTTCCTGTTGAGGCACCTGGTTGACACAGTCAGGGGAGCATGAGGCTCTTGATCTCAGGGATGTGAGTTCAAGCCCCACATGGGTGTAGAGATTACTTAAATAAATAAAACTAAAAAAAAAATGTTTCCTGTTGTGTGGATATGATTGGCAACAGTAAAATCAAACTATAAATGGATACACAATAAAAAGATCCTCCAAACTTCTCATGAATGACACAATCATAATTTTCTGAAGTTGACATTCAGCCACACTAATTTGTAGAGTTCAAAAAATAATATCATCATAAAAGTTGGAATTTATTCACTATATTGTACACCTGAAACTAATATAGAGTGTATGTTAACTAAACTGGAATTTAAAATAAAATAAAGTAAAAAGAGAAAAACGTTGCCATGCTATAGATACCTACACATTTGAGAAGAAATGTAAATGTAAATTAAGTGTAACTCCAGCATCATATAATGATTCTTTAGTTACTGGAGATGATTATACTGGAAAATCTGTAAGAATGTGTGAAAGTTCACAGGACTGGTTTAACCTTTATGTGAATTAATTGGTTACTACAACAACATTAATTTTTGTCTCACTTCAACTGTTGCAGAAGCTCGAATCAGCTTTGGAGCTTCATTCAGTTCTATATTCATTGGAGATATACCCAGAAGTGGGATTTCTGGATCATATGGTCATTCTATTTTTAATTTTTTGAGAAACTTTCATCTTATTTTTCATAGTAGCTATATCAACTTACATTCCTACCAGTGGCACACAAGGATTCTTTTTCCTCCGTATTTTTGCCAACACATGTTGTCTCTTGTCTTTTTTAATATAACCATTGTAACAAGTGTGAGGTGATATATCAGTGCAGTTTGATTTTCATTAGTAATGTTGAGCATCTTTTCATGTATCTGTTGGCTATTTGTAGATCTTCCTTGGAAAAATGTCTAATCAGCTCCACTTCCTATTTTCTTTTATTTGACAGAGAGTGTGTGTGTGTGTGTGTGTGTGTGTGTGTGTGTGTGTGAGTGGAGGAGAGGAGCAGGAGGAGAGGAAGAGGAAGAGGAAAAGGGAAAGGGAGTTGGAGGGAGGGAGGGAGGGAGAGAGAGAGGAGGGAGAGAGAGGAGGGAGAGAGAGAGAAAGAGGGAAGGGTAAGGGAAGGTGGAGGGGGCCGGAGAGGGAGAGAGAGAGAGAGACAGAGAGACAGAGAGACTTAAGCAGGCCCCATGCTCAGTGCAGAGCCCAAAGCTGGGCTTGATCCCACAACCCAAGGATCATGACCTGAGCTGAAATCAAGAGTCAGATGCTCAACTGACTGAGCCACCCAGACATCCCTCCTCTGCCTATTTTTAAATTTTATTTATTTATTTTGAAAGAGAGAGAGAGAGAGAGATTGAGTAGGGGAGGGTCAGAAAGAGAAGGAGAAAGAGAATCCCATGCAGGCTCTGCACTGTCAGCACAGAGCCCGATGTGGGGCTCAAACTCATGAACTGTAAGATCATGACCTGAGCTAAAGTTGGACACTTAACCAACTGAGCCACCCAGGCATCGCTGCCTATTTTTAGATTAGATTTGTTTAGTTATGTTTATCAAGTTATATGAGTTCTTTATATATATGGGATATTAATCTCTTATCAAATAAATGGTTTGCAAATATTTTCCCACTATGTAGGTTGCCTTTTCATTTTGCTGATGGCTTCCTTGGCTGTGCAGAAGCTTTTTAGTTTGATGTAGCCCCATTTATTTATTTTTTGCCTTTGTTGCCTTTGCTTTGGGTGTCACATCAAAAAAAAAAATAGTTGCCAAGACTGAGGTCAAAGAGCTTGTAGTGAATAAAGGAAAGCCTCAGGTATGCTCTGAATGGAGGCTATTAGCATGGAAAAGCTGGAGTGGGCTAACTGCAAGGAGAATATCTTATGATTGGTTTGGGGAGCATATTTGGCTTTCTCTGGTTTGTTAGCAGATAGAAGTACGAGGTAAGGAGTGGGGAGTGAAAATAAAGGAATTTGGCTGTCATTCTCCTGAAAATGTCCTGCACTTACTAGATTTCCCTGACCATTCAGAGCCAACTTCTGGAGAGGTTGTAATTTGTCTTTCTAGCCTTACTGGTCAGAGTTCTATTATCATATATGGTCTGGCTGTTGTCTATTTGTTTATTAGTCTTGCATACCTTACTTTTCGTTTTCCCCTCCAATCATAGGAGCATCCCTCCACTTAGCCACTAGTTATATTTTATACTGCCTTATGTAGCCTTGATGACAGATTGTCTAAACCTCCCATCATCAAGGAAGAATATTTGAGAAATATACATTCATTCAATAAATATTTAATACAATAACAAATCTAATATAATTGTCATAGTGGGAATTATTATGTGATTATGTGTATGTAGTGAAGTTATAATTATATCAGTTAGTTTTGTATACCAAAGCATTTGTTATTTTTAATGTTGAAGATATTTTATTAAACATTTTTATTTCTTCTAGTTGTTGATTGCTCAATATGAAACTTTTACAGAGTACACTAAAGATACTTTAATTAGTCTCAGATACAACATTATTTCTCACAATTCTATGAGGCAAAATACATTTCTTTCAACTTCTTAATACCTGGTTTCTTTCTCTTTTTTTAATAAAAAAATGAACATTTGCATATTTCTATACCACTTTTACTAGATAGCTTGAACATTGATAAGTGAAAGGGATTAGTCAGATACCATGTAAGTTTATAACTTTGTTTACATTTGTTGGCTATTCTGACATATGCCTATTAAAAATAGAGGGAAAAATATTTTGGTTAACATAGCTCCTTAATCTCCGATTTCACTAGCATAGCATACTTATTCCATTTTATTAGCATCTGAAGAAAGATTTAGCCACAGATTTCTTCTTCCTGATCAATTACGAGTGTTTACTAAGTATCTATTATATGTCTAAATACAATATCAGATATTAGGAAATATAAAGCATTACCGCCTCTTATGATATTTAGTTAGCAAGCCCAGTGTATCATATCAATGTTAAACAACAAAGGAAGAGGAAATGTATATGTATATAGGAGACAAAATATATGGTACAAATATAATAATTGTACATAGTGGGAAAAGGAAGAAAAAATAGATCTTCCTTTAGAGGAAGACAAACCTAGAATCAGATTCAGGCTGTATCAAACCTAGGATTAAAGTTTCATTGTATGACATCTGGCAAGTTATTTGACTTACTGAGGCTGCAGTAATAACAATTATAATTGACAATAATAATAATAATAATAACAAACAAGAATTACAGGTGTTCTAGAATTTTTCATACACTAGTCAATTTAATCCTCCTAACGACCCAAAGTAGCAGGGCACTTCTATTATATTCTATTTTATAGATAAATTAACTGAGGAACAGAGCAGCTAAATAAGTTGCCCAAGGGCAGAGATCTAGTTAGGAGAGGAGTCTGCTAACAACAAATTCTTGTATGCTATTAGAATTTATATGGAGTAATTTACTTGAATTGGCCACTATGGTGACCGATTCTTGGTAGCTGCTCCACAAACATTGGTTTGCTTCTTTCCAATTGAGTATAAGTTATTACAGTGCCTCTCAAACTTCAGAACACACCAGAATGGCTCAGTCATCCAAAGATATCTGGGCCATGCCCCCAGAGCTTCTGATTTATTAGGTGAGGTGTGGAGTACCTAAATTTGCATTTTTAACCAGTTCTCAAAGGCTGTTGATGCTGCTGATCAGGACATCCCACTTTAAGAACCATGGAGTCTATGCTTACCTAACAGAATCCCACTTATGCACTCTTGGCCTCTCAAGGCTCATGATCTCATAAAGACTGTTTTGAGAACTGAAGATTTACAAAAACAGAATAAAAATATGATCCATATAGATTGGTTATTAAAACTGAAACATGCCCATGTAAGTTATTTACATTTTTAATAATCAAGTGTGGTTAAAATTTATAAAATAAAACCCAAATGGAATTAAAATTCAATTGTCAAGGTACATTATGCCAATCACTTACTGTGGGGTTTGCAAAGTTTTTACATGCTAAAATACATTTACAAATTAGAAGCATACAACAGATACTGTTCTATAAAGAATTTTATTCAAGGCACTATATATCATGATCATTTTCTATACTCTACTAGATCATTTTCTATACTCACAAGGGCAAGGATCTTTGTTCCCTCATTTAGCATATCCCAATGCTTAGAACAGAACCTAACATGTAGAAGGTGCTTCTAAATATTTGCACATCATTCACTAATCCTTTTGGTTAAGAGGAATTACAGAGCCAAAAGATATGAATGGTTTTACAACCCTGGATTGGCATTACCAAAATGACTTCAAGGAAGGATGTACCAGCTTCTACTCCCACTAGCTCTGTGTGTTTGTGCCTATTTCCATTGCTCATAAACACCACTTTATATATCTGCCAATAGTAACAATTACTGCTACATGTGTTTACCATATGTTGTTTTTCAAATTTTAACAACTCTAAAATCAAGATGCATACCCAATGGGATAATTCAGCTTTTCTTTTTCTCCCTTTGTAGAGCTCCATAAAAATAATGATTTGTCTCACAGCTTATGGCATTTTAGATTCAAAAAAGAAAAATCCAATGACACATAAATCTTAGTACTGTATTTGTGAATACTAGTCATAATTACTTCAAAAGCTATCTAATGCTGTTAAGCATTTTGAAATATCACTGGAACACTATGTGTCGAATGTTGTCTTAGAGTTCTGATTAACTACCTAAGAAATATCCTATTTTCCATGGGCTTACTGACAAATCAGAAACACACAACTTGTCTTAATTGCTACAAATCAGCATTATTTGTCCTATATTTAAAAGAGATAAAAGGAGAACATGTCACCAGATTTAAATTAACAAAAACATTTGTAAAAGAAAACATATATTAGGAGATACATGGAAAAAAAGTAAATATACCTGTAATCAAAAACCTCAAATTTTTCTATGGAAGAAATGTATAAATGTTTTTAATTGATTTTACTAAACTTATCTGCTATATGCTACTATGGTGTGCTTTTTTTACTCTCAAATATTAAAAATTAATCACATATCAGACAAAACTATTATATTTTTTCTCACTATTACATAATTTTCAATATTTCAAATCTTTAGGAATAAATATTCTTCCAATGACTTAGAAATAAGAAAGATGAAATGGCATGGATTGCTTCAAATGACCAATAAGTATCATAAAATGGTCAGCTTTAAATAGTAATATATAAAAATTAAAATTGAGTAAATTTGGAGGATGAGCCCTATGTTGTGCTCTGCCCTGACAGTGCAGGGCCTGCTGGGGATTCTCTCTCTCTCTCTCTCTCTCTCTCTCTCTCTTCAAACTAAATAAACCTTAAAAAAAAAAAATATATATATATATATATATATATATATATATATATATATATATAATGGATAATTTTTTGCCTCAGAACTGAACATATATTTTTTGCATATAATATTAAAATTCTTTCAAGACTCAATTACTCCAAATGGAGATACAGAGTTTATACTTGATTACAAGGATTAACTGATAACATGCATGCAAAGTGTGCAGAAAAGTTCTGGCTCATAGTAATTATTCACCAAATATCAGCTATGATGATGATACTGATAATTTAAGAATTTAGAGAATAAATCTATGTGGCTAGTGCAAATAAGGTTTTCTCTTTTCATTTTTACTTCTATAATGAACAGTTGGAGGATGCATAGTAGCACTGGTGTAATAACCCACCTTCATAAACATAGCTATAGAAAAAATATTAGCTTCATTTTCTCTGCTGCAGAGGGGGCAGAGAATACAAACATGTATATGTACATGAATGTGTGACTAATATTATATCTGTATGCATGTCTGCAAAGGTTTGAATATTGAATAATCTTTCTCCTTAAAGAAAGGGAAACATGGTTTTGCTGTTGTGGCTTGGATATTAATAGTCAATTAAAGACTTCCTGTGAGAGAATATGATAAAAGGGGGTTTGTGGCAAAAGGGAGGGAAATGTTGAGTATGTGAGAGGGAAGTTACAGAAAGGGAGGGAGGCAAACCCTAAGAGACTCTTAAATACTGAGAAAAAACTGAGGGTTGATGGGGGATGGGGGAGAGGGTAAAGTGTGTGAGGGGCAATGAGAAGGGCACTTGTTGGGATGAGCACCGGGTGTTGTATGGAAACCAATTTGACAATCAATTATGTTTAAAAAAAAGAATATTGTGAGTATGTGAGATGGAGTCACTCCAGATTACAAGAAGGTGGAGGACAAATGCCAAGAGATTGAGCATGGGGACATTCCCAGAGAGCATCCCCAAGAGTGGAGATAATTTTCCTAAGAAGTGAAAGGGCGCTTTGTCTTGAAAGTAAAACTAGGGGAGAGCCAAGGTTAAGGTCATTGGGGAAATAGAGTCATTGTCCCTCTGATCATTAGCCTTTGTTGAAGGAATGCCAATTGTTACCTGGAGAACTTCCTTACTCAACATAACCCAGCACCCCACCAACTCACCATGCAGGAGGAGTGACATCCTTCAGGACTTCAGTACCCTTTTCATTACCCAAAGAAGATATCTACTTCCCAGCGATTTAAGACACGTGCAGCCTGAGTAAAGGTGGTTGGAGTCTTGGCTAACTATTGACATGGTAGTGTAGGATAGCACTGTAATGCTACCGTAAACGATGGGCAGTGGTTAATGAAGTGGGTTTTACAATTCTATAGTATCCTTGTTGCATTAAAACTGTCAGTTTAGTATGGGTTGTTTTCAGCACAAAGGAAGACTATAATCAAATAGAACAAAAAATAAATAAAACACAAGCATTCAAAGATAAGTGGCTTAGATATATTTTCCTTGATACCAGTGTTAAAGTGTTTTGTCTGTTCTCAAGATGGACTATAGTATGTAGTTAATGCAAAACATTATTTCTATTATCATCTATTTCGAAACATTATTTTCTTTGGAATGCTCATTAACCCAGGAGCACACACATCCTTTGAAAAAGCTCATGTTTAACTAGGAAAAAACAGAATAACTATGGTATATGTATTTATTCACGGGCCAAGGAATACGTATGTGTACTCTGTTCATCATAATACTTAAGTTAAATAGATATCAATTTATCTAGTGTTTATCCTAATATTTCAGTCACAATGACAACTTAAAAAGTAGACAATATTAGAGGTTTCTTTAGTGAATATTTTTAGAGAAAAAATAAATGGCATGCCAATAGATTACTTCTTGTCTGCGTGTTCTACATATTACACATGTATTATATGTAAACACCATTATATATTCAATAAACTATTCAGAGGTACCTTTTGTATCTCCTTAATGGCTCTCAGGGGGATGATATCATACTATATTTTTTCCCATTGTCCACTTTATAGAGAACCTCATTTTTTTTATTTAGGGAGGTCAACTGTTATTGTTAAAAACACAAAAAATATTTTTAAAACATCACCTCATATATCATTTGTGATGTTAGCCTCATTTTTCTAACACAAAATGTAGAAGAAATGATTGATTGCAAGTTTTCTTTCAGATGATACAGTGACAAACAAAAAGCCAAAAAATGTTATCTAGGATGTGGTTAAACATTAAAGACTTTACAGTCCATATTCTTTAAACTGGTATCTAAATAGCCTATTAGTATTATGTATATAAGTTGGATAGTACCTTGAACTATGATTAGCTTAAATTCATTCTAAATATCTGGACACAAAGAAATATAAAACACATTTTGCCCTTAATTTAAAATATCTTTCAAAAATATAAATTTTACATATGGTATTATTCACAAATCCCACAAGTAAGTAAACGAACTTTTTCATTAATAAAATTGGGATCCATTGTTTTGGCAAGACTATTCTGCTATGAATAAAGTGGACGGGTCAGAGAAAGAAGGCTTTAGGATTAAAGACAAAGTAATTAGCAGGAATGGAAATGCATTGACTCGTGTTAAAGAAGCTGTCAGTGAGAAGCTCCTAGTGTCTTTGAAAAACTAAGGGAGATAATGAGAGAGAGTGAATAGGTCCTTCAACATCTGCCTAGCTCTAACATGGAGGGGGAGTGAGGGCAAGCAGAAGGATCAAAAGCACAACGCAAAGACAAACACATGTAAACTCCTTCATTGCAGGATATGAGCCCTTTCAAAGGAAAGAGGGAAAAAGACATAACCTTAAACGAAGTTACAATGCTTATGAGGGGCTCCTGGGTGGCTCAGTTGCTTGAGTGCCCAACTTCGGCTCAGGTCATGATCTAGGTGTTCGTGGGTTCAAGCCCTGTGTCAAGCTCTGCACTGGCAGTGTGGAACCTGGGATTTTCTCTCTCTCTCTCTTTCTCTCTTTCTCTCTCTCTCTCTCCCCCCATCCCCCACCTATACTGTCTCAAAACTAAAGTTAAAAAAATAAATGAAAATGCTTATCACTATAATTGCTTATCACTATAATTGATAATGACATATTAATTGTACTGATTTATACCCGAAAGCAATTAAACCATGGAAGCTGGCTTACATTCCATTTAGGAATAAAGAAGTAATCCCACAGATTAATCAAAAAGGGAAGTAGGAAACCTACTAAAGTTGCTTTAGGATGATACCCCTTGAATATTGGTCATTCAACCTGATGATTACAGAAATATGCATCCTTAGAACACTATTCAAAAGTAACAATACTGTAGAGTTACAAAAACTAAGGTGGGAAAGAATTGTATAAAGCCAGAGGAAGTCAATAGTGCTGAAAAGTGAAGAAATAGGAAAAGTAAAAAGATCAGTGATTTGTGAAAAATAAAAAATAAAAAGATGTGTCATGGATGATAGTGGAGAAAGTGGTTTCAGTTCAGTAGTTCAAATGGACAGGAAGAGGCAAGTGCACAAGAAATAGAAGGAAAGATACAGAGATATTTGAAAATTTTGGAAGGAAAATAGCATATAGAATAGAATATAGTATGCCAAATTCTAAATTAGCAGTTTTGACAAAAGAACACAATTTCTTCTCGATACCATAACTAATATTTTTGTTAGCATCTTATTTTTTTCATCATGCCTACTCTTCATGTTAAGTTTATATACAAAACCCATGTATCAGATTAAAGATTTTTTTCCTAAAAATTATTATACACTCAACACTTCAGGATTTTAGTTACACTAAGAAAATTTCAATTAGCTTTCTTAGGAATCAGATTTTACAGACATGTATTTTGTTCTTCTACAATATAATTCATTTTTGCCTTAAATCCACCCCAAATTTTCTATATTTGCTTACCAGAATAGACACTATTAAAAATGTAATATGACTTGGCACAACAGTAATTATACCTGTACCCACTCTAGGATGTATTTAATTTATGTAGGTAACTATCATAAGCTACAGCAGCCTGGTATTCTACAGGGTTCTGAGTACAGGAACAGTTTTGACTTAAATATTCAATGTAGCATAGCAATATTTAATCATTTAGTACAAATTATAAACTGGAAGAGTTTGGTTAAGATATTCTAAATTTGAGAAGTTGTTTTAACCATTAATTGCAACCTATCAAATTAATTATTAATTTATAACCAGTAGAAATTAATAATGTTGCTCTCCTGTATTCAAAAACTGGAGTGTGGGATTATTCTTTAAATTAGCTCTCTATACATAACACTTTAATTTTTCTCTGCATTTATATGCAAATAATATAAAGAGAGTGGTTGTTTAAAAATATGTCGAAAAACTCTTTGAGAGTCCTCCTTTCAAAGATGGGACTTAATATCCCCCTCCTTGAGTGTTTTGAAGGAGTCCCTGTTCGAGTGCTGACTACCTAAAAGGTCCATGGTATGATAAGCAATAGAGACAAAGAGAAAGAGAAAATGGCATTCAGCCACATATGCAGCACTTCAGCCACTGGACTCGGGCAAACAGCTAAATGTTGGGGCTCGTACTCCCACTGTCCCCACTACTCACTCAGTATCAAGAAACTCACAGCTAAGGTCCTTGCTTTCACCATGGCATGGGCATGCAAGAATGTGGAAAGATTACCAAATAAGAAATGGATCTCTCCTCTCCTGTTGGATGCAAAGCCACCTTAGCACTGGATGAAAGCCCTCCTTCATCCTGTTGGACTGGATCCCTTCTACATCACACTAACTGCACTATCATATTTATAGAAAAAAATAAAAGGGAAAATGGGTGAGGTGAGAGGAGGAGAGGAAGGAAGAAGGGTGAAGCCTGCTTGTTACTATTTTTTTTATGTATTCTGAATTCATTATAATTAGGAACTATTGCTTCCCTTCAAAATCCCAAGTCCAAATATCTTTTCTTGTCCTTTGGAACCTTGACTAGTACATTTGGTTTAAAAAAGTCATTTTTAATGAAATTATTAAAAAGTAATAAAATTCTCATGGGAGAAAAGTATGGAAAGTTATGAAGAACTCTTTAGACACCACTAATATATGTATGTGTTTTGATTAACTCCTTCCCAGAAGTTTTAAAACTGCTTTTAATAAAGTCTTAAAGTTTATTGTTACAAACTATGTATGAATTCTTATTCTATTTAAAATTTATTCAGAGCACATTTTTTCTCCCTTCCTTCTTTCTTTTTTACAATATTGGTAAATTTACTTTTTAACCCTCCTCCCATCATTTATTCTGCATTTCAGTGGCTCAATTCCCCTCATAGTAGCTTATGAGAAATTTTTACAGAGCGTGGACATGGGTTTGAATCTTGGCTTCATCACCACTCAGCCATGTCATTTTGACAGATGATCTAAGCTTCAGTATTTTTTTTAACAAAGTGTCCCCTTGTCTGACAATTAGCTCCTCAAAATTCTTAGTTCCTAAACCCTCTCAATGGGAATCATTGGGGCTGATAAATGAGAGTAAGATTATCTTACTATCAGGATGATAACAGTGCTAGATATGCATGATAAGTATTCTCACCTCCAAAGAACATTGTATTTAAACACATTATAGGTTTTAAGATTATTATTTAGCATCTATACCCCCATACAATTAGTACTAATATATCAATATGTATAATATGTTAATCATTACATTATTAATAGTAAATTAATATATGTAATTATTTATTGATTATTACATTAATTTATTATGCATTAGTATATTATATTAATATAAGTAGCACTACACTTCTAGAATCCTAAAGAGGTGACATTCCCTGAGTGCTTAAACACCAGGCACAATACTGAACAGTGCCCTTGTATTATCTCACTGAGTCCCATGACAATTTCATAAATTAGGAACTCACGTGATGCCCCTTAGGAAGATGGGGAGACTGAGTTTTAGAAAAAGCGCATATGTTATCCAAGGCCACTCACTCTTTTAGTAAATGTCTGAGTTGGGACTTTAACTGATACTGATTAAAACCTGAAGTCCATGCCCTTAACCATGATGCCTTGTGACCTCCTGGGCTTCTCCAAGTCCTGCCAGAACAGCCCTGGGCTTTCCTGGCCAGGTTTTGATACAATCCTTCTTCTAGTATCTATAGTTTTCCCTTCTAGAACTTTACACCATACACTGGTTCTTCTCACTCTCTCCTCCTGTTTTCTCTACTTTTCTTCTTACATTCTTATCTTTATTTTTCCTAAATATTATTCATCCTGAATAATTTCATCAAATTTATTGTCTATTATTTTTTTGTTTTTATCTATGCCTTAACTCAAATTCTAATTGTTATAATCTATATTTCTAGAACTTCCTTAAACTTTTCTCTACATAGCAATAACAAATTAGAAGATTGAATAGAATATATGCTACCATTCACAATAAAAAATGCTATAAAATATCTAGTTGTTCATTGAGTGCAGAATATTTACAGACTTTATGTGGCTAATTGTGAAACTCTGTCGAAGGATATTAAAGACGACCTGAACAAATGGAGATATATATCCTGTTAATGCACATAATTATTTAACATTGTTAATATCACAATCGTTGTGTTCATAGGAGTGTAGGATACACAGACTAATCAAACAAAAAATGGTATCACAGTGGTATGAGAAAACACAGAACACAGTAACTTTTTTTTTAATTTTCTTTTCAATACTCAGGCTTTTTTCCCCAATGTTCAGGAAGACTTTCCAGCTAAGTCTTTGCAACACAAATTATTTGAGAACATAATGATGAAATTTAAGTTGAAACTGAATAATGCAGGAAGGGGTGTAACTGACAAGTTTAGGTAAAATACTTACACCCCAATATGTTCCTTATTTAGACAAACATAATAAGATCTTTCTCTGTGGATACCACTCATAAATATTACAGATCTCATTCACTCACTCATTCACTCACTCATTGTTTGCCAGTCGGCCCCGGTTTTAAGATTTAGGCATATCGTGGACAATAAGTGTTCTAGTCTAGCACACTGGCATGTGAACAGAGTCATTTATCTCAGTGTGAGAAGTGTCTAACAGGATCTGTGTCACTGTAGAAGAAGGAGCTATGAACACAGTTTTGACATCTGTCTGCTTCCTCCTGACAACCAAGAGGCCTTCCCCTACAACGAATATCAACTATTTGATGAACTTCCTTTAACTGTTCTTTCTTCCCTGTTTATCCTTAGGATGACTCTCACAAGACTTGGCTAGTATTCTACAACAATTACAGCAGAACTGTTCATCCTTCTGTTTTCATTCACTGACTGATAACTCAGCTATATAAAAAATTTCTGTTGTACTAAAATTTAATGAATAGTCCCTAAGTGTAAGAACATTTTTTCCTTCCTCACAAAATCTGAATTATCCTCCCACATTTTATCAGTCTGTCTTCTCAATAGTAGCTGTGATAAAGATATATTGGCTAGTGATGCTATAGACTTTTTTTTTCTACTTGTGCATTTCATGATACATTTGGTTATTAGGTGACTTTTTTAGTCCTTGGTTTCGTCTAACCATTGGTAATGAAACCTGGATATTCTATTTGAAGAATGATCCAAAAATATGAGAGAAAGGGTACAAAGCTGGAAAACAAAATAAAATAATGAAAACCAATCAACAAATGAAACAAAAAAACATGGGTATTATCCAGGGTAAATACATTGGGGAAGAAGATTTAAGTGTGTGTGTGTGTGTGTGTGTGTGTGTGTGTGTGTGTGTGTAATTGAGCATTTATAATATCTGAGTTACAACGACTTTTGATAATTTTTTTTCTTTTCATTATGAGGTTATAAGAAATCAATTTACCCTTAAAGAAACTTTCAATCTAAACTGACACTTAACACTGACATTTGATAATCTTCTTGGAAGTGATGGCTTTGGTCTCCACACTCTATTACTAAATCAGGGAACAATCTGTCGAGTCATATAAGTAATATATGATTATTGTAAGATTATATGTTCACTATTTCATCCTAAAATATTATGAAAGCACACATGATGTGTTATTTTTGAAGGGATGAAATTAGGGATATGCAGATCAACAATTCAGTGTGGGGCTCTTAAATTCAAATTTCAGATTCCTATTCTTAACACAAGATATCCAGTCACATATCTATTTATTGGTCAGGAAATAATAAGGGACCACTTCGTGTCAGAAATGTTCTAGGTGCATTGTTGAATATAGCATATAGAAATCATTGCCCTGGTGGAATCTGTATTATAAGAAATGGAACAGAAAATGAACACTTAATATATGTGAGTAAAGTATACACCATGTTAGATGGTGTAAAGTGCTAAGGAAAACAGATAGTGGAAGGTAAGGGAGTTTGGAGACCTTGCGGGTAAGCATGAATATTTCAGAGAATAAATAATAATAGGACCTTGGGTCATCATAAATCTGTGGATTCTATATTTCATACTACTGCATACATAAAAGTGCTTTTCATTGATTGAAGATTGGAAGGTTAGTGTGTATGCATATGGGGATCTTCTTCTGAGAAGACGACCTATTACTTTCATGAAACTCTTAAAGAGATCTTATTCCCAAACAAAAAAGCCTAATGTTTTTTACAAAAGTAGATAACATTATTCACTGCTTTTTACTACCTTTGCTTTCATTAAATGTAATTGTGTAAGTGAGACTTTTTAGAAAATATTATGTTATCATTACATGTGTTAATATTAACTTAATCTGAAAAATTTAAATAATAAAATAAATGATGCAAATAATCTCGGTTTCTTCTTCTTTAATTGCAGCCTTTTCCAATTTTAAAAAGAAAACGGACTTATAAATATTGAATGTGATCACAATGACTGATCCCACCAACATATTGCATTTCTACACTTAAACCAATGCTCCTGAAAAACAACAGGATCTAGAAAGTGTTAAGCACATGGTGAAATAATAATAATTAATTCATTCTTAACAATTGTGGTTTTATTCTGTATAAGATTGTATTGGCATATTATTTACATCTATCTTTTCTTCTTTTTTTCAATTTTTCATTTAAATTCTAGTTAGTTAACATACAGTGTAATATTGGTTTCAGGAATAGACTTTAGTGATTCATCACTTACAACACCTAGTGGGCATCACAACAAATGCTCTCCTTAATACCCATCACCCATTTAGCCCATACCCCTGCCCATATCCCCTTTAGCAACCCTAAGTTTGTTTTATATTGTTGAGTCTCTTATGGTTTGTTTCCTTTTTTCTTTCTTCCTGTATGTTCATCTGCTTTGTTTCTTGAATTCCACATATGAGTGAAATCATATGGTATTTATATTTCTCTGACTCTGTTTTGTTTAGCATAATATACTCTAGCTCCATCCACATATCAGCAAATGGCAAAATTTCATTCTTTTTGATGGCTCAGTAATATTCCACTGTGAGTGTGTGTGTGTGTGTGTGTGTGTGTGTGTACACCACATCTTCTTTATCCATTCATTAGTCGGTGGACATTTGGACTCTCTCCATAGTTTTGTTATTGTTGATAATGCTGCCAAAAACATCAGAGTGCATGTACCCTTCAAATCTGTATTTTTGTATCTTTTGGGTAAATACCTAGTAGTGCAATTGCTGAGTCATAGGGCAGTTCTATTCTTAAGTATTTGAGGACTCCATACAGTTCTCCAGAGTATCTTCACAAGTTTGCATTCCCACCAACAGTACAACATCTGTCATTTCCTTTGTTGTTAATGTTAGCCATTCTGACATGTGTGAGGTGGTATCTCATCATGGTTTTGAAGTATTTACATTTAAAGTGAGGACTTTAATTCCTGCCTTGAAAGACTTATATAGGAATTAAATGATTCAGTATATAAGTAAACTCATCCTACATCATGTTTCTTGTTTTTTTTATAGGTTATGGGTAAGTATGATTTTTTTCATTATTACAAAACATACATGTAAGGATTCTTTGCCAGGATAGATTCTTCCTTGACATGTGGTTTCTCCAATGTTACTGCATTTTAATCCTCCATAGATAATCTTTGAAAAGTTCTTTCATTGAAGGAAATCTTCTTTCCCCATATTCCTCCTCTACCTTTTCCTAATGACCAATAATGCCAGTCAACCATTTCTAGTTTATTATCTCCCTTCCAATCTATGTCTGTGTGAGCAATCAGGTATCTCATATTGTACAGTTCTCAATTATATAAATGATAACTTGTGTTATCTTAGAGAAAATTATTTTTTCTAAAGGTCCCCAAATTGGTCTCTATGTGTCTTAAAGATTAGTTTGTATTACAAAATACATAAAAATAAGAGTAAGAAGGGGAAAAAAAAGATTCACTTTTTAAAATAATGATCAAGTTTACTCTATAAGAACAGTGATTAGGTTAAAAGGCTGCATATATTTGATTAAAGGGGGATTAAAAGAGGCAATGCATAACTGAGACACACTTCTATACAGGATGCCTCTAACAGAGTAAATATCATGACTGAATACCTACTGCAGTCTTGATCACAGTGCCTTTGTGTTCGCCATGTTAGGCAGGGATGGACAATGAAATGAATCCCTCCATCCAGTGCACTGACATGAGTAACTGACGCTTGGTCACATAAAACCAACTATAAATCCAAAGGCCCAAACAAATTGAAGAGCCCTAAGATGTTTAAGTACAAAGTTTTATACCCAGCTTTGCTGCCCCAAGTTTCAAAATTATGAGAAATAGTAAATAACGTTTATATAAGTCATGTTAGGCCATAAAATATATGGAGATCTCAAAACCTTTAGGAAAAGTAAAAAATTAACTACTTTTCTTTATCATAAATTGCAAAATTGATACCAAAAATTATATACATACAAGTGATTTAGAAAGTATTTTATTTAATGATTGCTGTAAATCATTTAATTTCAAATACTATAGCATTGGTTTGATTTACATAATTTTGCTTTAACTTCTAAAATTTCATTTTTTGGGGGGGGCATAAAAGTGTATTAACTAAGAGTTGGTCTCCAGTTTTTCAGTCATTAGCACTCAAACTGAAAGAACTATGCTACCTCATAAACACACAGTGTCACATCTCAGTGACAAATCCTTAAACAATCCAGTAATTCAATACTCTTTCAATGAGAACACATACCATGGAAATACAGAACAAATTTAAATGTGTTTCTTTTAATGTATTAAGACATGATAGGAACAACCTTGAAAATCAAATATTTATCAAATTCAATCAAGATTCTAGTTAAGCAAGGGTATACTCAGGTTTTATGAAGGGAATGTTTGTTCTTTGTCATTTAAATGATTTATATATGAGAGATCAGTGAAATTTTAGTTTTGTAACAAATTAATGTATTCGTATGTCTTAGAATGAATGCTTTCTGTTAAAGAATGATGTTCTTACATTTAGTATAAGAAATCTTTTCAATTCTAAAAATAACCATGAAATCTATCATGTCCCATAAAGTGTGCTTTGAACAGGCCATTCTGCTTTGGTCCCTCCCCTAAATAGATTCATTTCCTCAAACCATATCTCCTTTTTCACAGCTTATTATATTTAGAAATTTAAATCATGTCTATACATATAAGTGGCAAATTTTCAAGAGCATATGTTTAAAAAAGTCAAATGTGATCCATTTCCATGCCAAAAACGTTTACATGCCTGGTCTTTAATCACATTTGTGCAGTTCTTCAGTGTACTACCAAATGAACGTAGCCTAGGAAACATTTGGTGATGAAGAAATACTCAAAAGTCACAGAAAAATGCAGATTCCAAAAGAAACTAGAAAAAAAAGTCTAAGTCAATATGGAGAGGTAGATTTTATTACTTTCTTATAAACTTCATAATTTTTTTTCAACAAGATGTTGCCCCTAATATTATGTACGTAACAATCTAATGGGCCAGATATTATTTTCAACTGTGAAATATACATTAGTAAACTGAGATTTTAAAAAATTTCTTTGAATAGAACTTTAGCAACATTCTATTATCCTCTGAGAAAACATTTCTTTCCCTTCTGCCCAGTATTTTCACAAAATTAATACACTGGAAATTTACTCTTTCACATCCTTTTTGTGGTAATTCTGCATTAGACAATGTGTTATACTACAGCACTTGCCACACTGCAATGATGTTTACAAAATTATTTTTGAGTGGCTATTATGTATTAAATGCTATGCTATGACTGAAAATGTTCAATACATAGGAGCCATTTAAAATGTTTCCTTAGATCTATCTGGTCCCTGACCTGTATTATCTATGTCACTGGAAGCTGTGAATTCTTCACATGGAAAAATAAATTAGGAAATAAGCCTAGCAAAGATCTGTAGCATCTGCTCCTCCCTTACCTTATGAATACATTTTTGGTATTTTGTATATGTGCATTTTGTAACCCTGATTCCCCACAAGCAATATTTTCTATATTGTGTGGTTTGCAAATCACTTAGACTTTAGCATGGAAGCAGTAAGGAAACACTGCACATGTATAATCAGGAAAAAGATGTGATGAAATTTGTGTTTTGACCATCAATATGGAGAATGAACTGGAAAGAGTTGAGACTGGTGTCAGGGAGAACAATTAGGGAGTAGGGCAATGATACAAGGGCAGGAACTATATGCAAAAATCCTTTGTAAACTTCAAAGTCCTTACAAATGCTACTTATTATTATTAGTGAGATTAATTCTTCTGGTAATTAAACCTCCTTGGATTAGAAGCAAGAATAGGCTGCATTAGACAGATTTCCTGCCATAATGGGGCTTGTCATAATGAGACTCCTTTATGTTATAAGTGAAGGCCAAAGTGCAAAACTAAGCTTCAGCCTGTTTTGCACTACAATGACCAGCTGTCTATTTAAATAACTCTTCTGCTAAAAAAGAATCTCTTATTATATTAACGTCTCTCGGTACTACAGAAAACCATCTCAAACTGTTCCACTAGTCTGTTTTAAGAGCAGTCTTCCCATGATGACCCAGAATGAATTTCCTAGATGTAACCTAATTTAAATGGCATATAAATCTCCAATTTGCCATTTGCTATGTAGATAACCATAAGCACTCTAATAAGAAAATGTAGGTGTCATTACACTTGGTCAAATTTACTATTAAATGACTAGCTAATAGACTTGGAAAATTTTTACATCCTTTATCAATGGAGATGTCATTAAAAATAGACCCTGGAGCTATTTCCTGAATTTCATTCTAAAATCAAAGCACATTATCATTATCTTGTTCTGTTTCATTATAATTAGTTTGGTCTCAATACAACAGCAATTCCTTTAAAGCTTATCGTATGATAGAATGAAATCGGGGGATTTCTTTTAAACTACAAATAGCTTTCAGTTATTTCCTCCCTCTATCCCTGTCTTTTCCTATATCCCCCATTACTAAACTGGTGCATCACGTGTCTAGGATGAAGCTTCCCGAGTATTTGGGGATTTATGCTCCTCATAATGTCTGTCAATCTTAGAAAAAAAAACTATGAACTTATATGTTAAACAAGAGTTTCTGATCATTAAAAAATTTAGGAAAAAAAGGCCCAATACCCCTGAATTATAGCCTTCAGAAAGGGGCCTTTATTATGTATTTATAATATCTACTATCTGGGGGTAACATATATCTCTAAAAAGACAGTTATCGGACATCAGAAAAATAACTGAAGTCCGTATTAAAACTGTAGATTGAGGTAGACAAAGAAATTGTTTAAAGCCCAAGACAATAGCTGGCTGTCAAGCCCACACAGATTATGTCTGAGCATCCCCTACGCACCTAGATTATGTCTAAGCATCCTCTTCAGGCTAAACTTTGAGTGCTGGTCTTCAATGTTTAAGGTAGACCAAACTATCTGGAAAGCTCATTTTGGTGGAGAAATCTGACTCCTTGGCACTGCTATGAAAGATATGTTTCCTCCATATCATAAGGTCGCATAGTGCAGCATTATTGGTGTAGTGGTGAGGATAGCTGCTTTTCACAGGGCAGCATAATTCAGAGGAATTTATCCTCGAATGAAAACTCCCTAATGCAAAGCAGATGACTGATAACATCCTTTATACAGACTGAATGTAATGGTTTATCACTTTTGCATACTAAAACCTTTTGAAAGTTAAGGGAAGCAGAATAGGCCATCACAAAATGTGCCACTTTGGCATGAGGACTATTTTGAACTGAAGGCAATCAAGACCCAGTGGATTCAAAGACCTTTACCTCTCCCTTAATTGTCTCTGAGAATTTAGAGGGCCTGGTCCAGGAAGAGAGGTACCACCAGAGATATCCACAAAGAGTATAGGGTAGGTGTGCCAAACTAAGGAGAACTCAGCAAGACATTTTTGTTCAAATTCCTCTCTGTGTCCTATTGTCTCTGCAGAGCATGACAAACATTTGTTTACCAAACATTTACTCTTACCATCTATCTGTTAATTATCTTACTTCCTTTTGAAGCCAAGCGCCATCCCCTAACACCTTAGATCAGGATGGCATGTAAGTCTCAATTGCCTGTCTGTAAGCTTTTCATGTCTTTGTGGGGCTCCCACAAGTACAAAGTTAAATGGCTTTCTCCTGTTAATCTTTTTTATATCAATATAATTAATAGACCAGCCAAAATAATTCAGAAGGGTAGAGAAAAAATTCTCTCCCCTACAAAAGCAAACAGTAGAAGAGTAGCAATATGATTTTAGATTGATGGCATAAATTGAACAAATCACAAGAAATTCAATCACGTTTGAAGCTGGCATCCATCTTGTCAGTTCAGCTGAAAGAATGAACAATAGAAGTCATATCATCCCCAGGCACAGCTGGACTGACCAAAGAACCTGTAGGAATGCAACCCCACTAGCTTACAAATAATCAGCACTACCCTAAAGTTATAACCACCAGATGTTCTTAACATAAGGAATAAAGATACTTTTCATATTCCAAATCTCTTGAGATGGAGGAGACCTCAGGGACTCAATGAAATGGCACCAGACCATCTGCTAGCATGACCTCACGGGCATCCAATCAACAGTGTCCACCTTCTCAGGAAATTCCTTCTCAGGAAATGCTCCAAATTTTGCCCTTAAAAATCCTCACTTGCCAACCACTGGGGAGTACGGAACTTTTGAGCATCGGTTCCCTGTTCTTCTGGGTAGTGTCGTGCCATTAAGAGCCTATCTTTCTTCACTGCAAAAGCTCAGTGTCAGCTTTTATTGGCTTGCTGATCCTTGAGAGGACAAGCTCTTACTGGGTTCAGTTATTTGGTTAAAGCAGCATAAATATACCCTCTCAGTCTTGAAGACAATGAGGGAATTCTTGGGGCTTTTAGTCATCAGGTGCATCCTGCAGATTCCTCAGTTGAATAAAAGGCCAGCTTGGCAAAATGAACAGACCTTCTATTCTGAAGACTTGGATTAAACATGGGTTAGAATCAGACCTGACTGCCTACCAGACAAACATTTAACCATAATGACACTCAGAGAGGTTAAGATTACTGCCTCCTGAATCAAACTGATCAGGTTCAAATCCCAGCTCTGCCACTTACTCTGTATTTCCGTATCTGAAAAGAGATGTAACAACAGATAGCTCACAGGCTGACATAGGATTAATTAACCAGGTCATGGAAGACACACAATATATTTTGTGGCATGTTGCTTACCAACAGTTACTACAATTGTTGTTGTTGTTGTCACTATATTAAAATAATAATGTATATAAATTTTGATAAATTAGGTAATGCATGTGATTTTAAAGCATCTGGAGCATGAAATTAAACCTTATTAATACTTCCTCTTCCTTAAACCTTTATCTAAAATATTGTACTAATGTTTTTAAATCAAGGTTGTCCAGTAAGAGGCATTTTTTTCTTTCTTAAAGCTAGGTAGATCCTCAAGACAAGTATCTCTCTAAATACCTACTTTTCCCATAAAGTAACCAGTGGTCCTTTGCCAGGAGCATCCCTGTCAGAAGACTAATAGGGACACCACTTGAGTCACATAGGTATTCCATGAATAGAATGCAGATGTGTAGAAAAACAAAATGTCATCATTGAGGTTGTTGAGCTGAGCAAACATGGCTTCACAGTGTCAATGATTTGGAATTCTCCTCCAGTTTCTCAGAATTTCTGGTGACAGCTGTGGCACAAGAGCTGATAGTACTGAACTTGCTCTATGATTTCCTGCCCAGAGTTTTAGATTTATTAGATTGAATAGAGTTTGCCTGATACCTTGGTAGATTATTCTATACATTACTTTATAAGAATTACCTCCCTCGCATGACTCAGTGCCTTCAGTTTATAGTCACTAAGACTTGGTTTATAGTTTATTCTTGGTTTGAAAAAAAAAATCACTTCCCATTGTTCTGGTTCTTTATATTCCCCATCTACTTTCAAGATGCCAGAACAGTATGATTATATGTAGTATTCCAAATTGAAGATTTATTATACATTGCATTTTTTTAAAAAAATAGATTATGGATCTAAGAGTATACATTGCTTAAGAAACAAAAGACTGGATGTGTGATTTGTGTGCATATACTTTTTTCCCTATATTCTCATCAAGATTACCCCTGACATTTATGAATCTGAATTGATTTATTATCAAATGAAGTTTTAAAAAGCCTAACAATTTAAAAAACAAGCATATATTTAAAATAAACAAAATAGAATCACCTGATTGAATAACAATAAGCCTGATGACAATTCAGGTTGAGGGTGAATTGTCTGTATACCCTATATATATATGTATATATAGTATATACATATACATATATATAAGAATATATATATATATATATATATATATATACACACACACACATATATATATTCTTAGTCTTTCCCTAAAATTTTTATTTATGCTGTATTTAAAAGCAAAAGCAAAAACAAAAACAAAAAACAGAAACAAAATCAAAAAGCCTGTATCTAGAAGAGTATAACAAGTGACAACGTTCAAGTTTCATAAGCTAGAACTCTCCTTATTGGGAAAACAAATCCAGTTGGCTAGTATGCTCTGTTTAGTCGATTAGCATATTTTTAATTGGGAAATTTTTCCAGGGTGCCTGGCTGGCTCAGCTGGTAGAGCATGTGACTCTATCTTGGAGTTGTGGGTTCGAACCCAATATTGGGCATAAGATTACTTGAAAAATAAAATCTTAAAAGTAGTTTTCTAATTTATAAAAAATCAGAAAAATTAGGCTAATAGTCTTCATTGGCAAAATTAGCTGAAGCTGAATACTGGCTGTCCCTGTACTCATGGCACATGTTCTCCAAATGTCTCTTGGTCCCCTTCTTCCATCTTTCTCCATTCATTTATGTTAGTGGGCTAGTGTCTGGACACACTTGTGCTTGGAAACACTGACATAGAGATGCCAAGGGATGATGTGCTAAGATCTAACAATCAAAAATGTTTAATTCTGTAGAGGTAAGGTTAGGAATCCATCAACAAGTTTTATGATGTAGTTTACTTCAACATAATAATAGTCATGCAAATGAGAATAATTACCCACTTAGTACTTGAACAACTATAACATTATGCAGCCATTAAACATGATGCCTTCAAAAATATTATATGCAAATATAAAAATGATTTGGTTAAATGACAAAGCGATAGATCATACAGTTGCAGGTAAATTAGTATTGAGTTATATTCCAGAGAGAATTCAAACTAGATGTTTACTATTAAGGCACTACTCTCGATAGATGGATTATCACTTAGAATCATAAGCTGAATTGGCCAGGCAAACCAATTCCAGGACCAAAGATTCATATTTATGTATGAATTGCAACTAATTATATTTTAATTGAATTGTTCACAACAAATTAGCGAGACCAGCATGCTTCTTTGGAATAGAGGAGAAAAATAAATAAATAAATAAAGTAAGTAAGTAAGTAAGTTAAGTAATAATTATATGAGTATTGTCTAAAATTTAAAGTCCAGAGGGAATGGTTGAATACTTGAAAAGGACTAAGGATTAGTTAGCACTAGTATTAATTAGTACTGCAGTACTAGTTAAGCAACATTTTTAATAGTATAATTATTTTTCTGATAGTTTTTTGCATTTTTCATATTTGTATTTTTGTTGCAGTAAAAGCAGTTCATTCTCCATGTAGGTCATTAGAAGAGAGAGAAATGTAGAAATAAAAAACAGCTTACCTATAATCTCACTATCAAATTTTACTATTAAAGTTTCAATCTTTTTTTTTTCTTGTCCTTTTATTGCTAAAACAAGCTATATATGGACTAGCAGCCTTCATTTTTCTCACTAAACATCCAAATACCTACACAGAGCTTATCAAAAGGGAAAAAAAAGTAGGCATTTGATAGGTATTGATTGAACATATATATTCAAAATTGGACTTCTATTGTTCTTTTAATTTTCTGTCTTGTTTTCATTTAACTTTATATTGTGAGCATTTCCTCTGTCTTTAAGTGTTCTAACAAAGTACTTTTTTTTATTAAAATCTTAACGTTTATTTATTTTTGAGACAGAGAGAGACAGAGCATGAACAGGGGAGGGGCAGAGAGAGAGGGAGACACAGAATCTGAAACAGGCTCCAGGCTCTGAGCTGTCAGCACAGAGCCTGACGCGGGGCTTGAACTCATGGACCGTGAGATCATGATCTGAGCCGAAGTCGGATGCTTAACCGACCGAGCCACCCAGGCGCCCCACAAAATACTTTTTAAAATGGCTACATGATTGTGCCATAATTTCTATTACTGAATATTTAAATTGTCTTCAAATTAGCACTGACACAAAAATACTTCAGTAAGCATCTTTGCATAGGAAGCTGGTTAGTATAAATATCTGGCATACCAGATAAATACCAGCAGTAACCTGAGGTTTTATGTTGATTATAATTTTTGCAAATTGTAAAGAAAAAAATGGTATCTAATTGTTTTGATTTGTAGTTACTTGATTACTGATAATGCTGTATATTTTTGTGTATGTCAGTCAAAGACACTATCTTTAAAATGGCAATATTATTATTCCAAAAATTTAACAGAAATCCAATGTATAAAATATTTGATCTCATTTAATCTGTATATAGTTATAGAAACATGGACACTTCTAGCTTTTTGTTATATAGTTATATTATTCATTGCACATTAGGTCATATCACGATTTCAAAATACATGCACACACGCACATACATGTGTATTAATTGTACATTTACTGACATTACATATATTTCTTATCTGACAACAGATGCATATTATTGACTGATGCAGAATTATTGAAGAATAAAAATACTAACACTGGTATAGTCATTTGAAATATAGAATATTAACTTCTGGTCTACTTACACTATCAAAATATATTCATTATATATTCAATATATATATATATATATAATATTCATCAGATATTAAAACTATGTTCTTTTTTTCTTTCTTTCTCATGTATACACTGACACACACACACACACACACACACACACATTTGGAACTGGCAGAACAATATCTGCCTTAGTAATTCCCTATATGTAAGACTTGCTAAATACCCAATTGCTTCACAAAAACTTAAAGATATGTATTTCTGAGAAAAAAATGAAAAAAGCTAACATGTTTATTGCAATATATGTTAAACTTTCAGTTTGGGGGAGCATCACTTATGCTATGTTGATGAATATATAGATAGATAGATAGATAGATAGATAGATAGATAGATATAGATAGATAAATATGTAAATAAATATATAATGGTGTGAAATAAAATTGAATGTATGTTTATTTAACGTCTCTTTTTCCTTTTTTTTTACTTGGAAAAAGATGTTTAATTATGCATTCCTGCAGAAAGGAAAAATCAGTATTTAAGCTTCTGAAATGAAGTTGGAAAGGTAGACTTGATTGAATGCTCAGACAGAAATAGCACAGCCTAGAAGTATCCTGACTGTTCAAAGAAGCCCTCTGCCCTACCACCCCAGGACACAAATCTGCTTGCTGCTGGCCATCTTTCAAATTGAGACTCATGTAACCAGTGCAGATGTGTGTGTCTGTGGCTGCCACGGGATCCATCTGCAGTTTGCACCTGTTGTTTTGCTGAGGCCAGAGTGGAGGTGTGAATATAAAAACTCAAAGGGCAAGTCAACAACAAAATTAAGGAAATGGTATCTCCTCTCATGATCTGTTTCTGCTTTTCTATCTTTTCTTCCACCTTAAGGGTCAAGATGCTGATGGGATAATAACCCATGGTCAGTGTCAGCCAATTATCCTAAGTCAGTAATTATCATAATTTTTCACTACAACATCTTAAAGTGAGAAGATGATATAAACAAATTTCAAAGCCATAAAAAGAAAAATATAAAAGGTTCTTCAAAGGCAGCCTCTGCTTGGACAATTTTGATTCATGTTGATATAGGAAACACTTTGCTGACAGCATAAACACTGCTAGTGTGTGATTACATATTCTCCATTTATTTTCTTTTTTATGTCTTTTTTTTTTTTTACAAAACATATTTGGTAAACGTACTTTTAAAGAATAACACTGAAGAACATTTTTCGTGGATCTTTCAAATCAGTGCAGAGCAGTACTTTTCAAACATGACTATGCATAGGAAACCAAGTGTTGGTATTGTTTAAAGGCAGATTCTGATTCAGAATGTCTGGATTGGAGCCTGAGATGTGCCTTTCTAATAGGTTCTCAGACGGTGCTGGTGGTGCTGGTCCATGCACTACACTCTGAATAGCAAAGCTACACATTTTATGTATGAGATTTCTTAGCACGTGAAATGATTTTGAAACTGTAAACAGAAATCTTTCAACAAATATAAATGAGTATTAAAATGTTTATAAGTTGATTTACATGGGCAATAGGTGTAACTAATTAAATTAGCAATAAATCTAATAAAAGGTATTTTAAGCTATTAAATTGTCATGTTAAAATTTTAAGCACTCTCCTACCTTGAGAAAAAAAAAATGGCATGAGTTCTAATGACAATCGCCTTCAAGATTGTTGTTCCTAGGTATGGTAGATAGATAATTGTCTTTTTTTTTAAACAATCTTTTGTCAACATGTTTCTATTTGATTTTTAAATTTTTAAAAAATATCTATTTTTGAGAGAGACAGAGCATGATAAGCAGTGGAAGGGCAGAGAGAGAGAGAGGGAGACACAGAATCTGAAGCAGGCTCCAGGCTTTGAGCTGTCAGCATAGAGCCTGACATGGGGCTTGAACTCACAAACTGTGAGAGCATGACCTCAGCTGATATGGGATGCTCAACCAACTGAGCCACCCAGGTGCCCCTGATTTTTAAGCCCTTTGTTTTAGACTCATGTTGAGACAGAAGTATAGAGATTTCCATGTACATCATGCCCTATGACAGGCATAGCCTCTTTCTGATCATCGTCACTCACCAGAATGGTATATATATATATATATTTTTCCATATCAAGGATAAACCTACTTTGGCACATCATTATCACCCAAGGTCCATAGATTATATTATGGTCCATTCTTTATATTTACATTCTACATATTTGAACAAATCTACAATAGCATATATCCATTATGATAATATCATAGCATATTTCAGTGCCTTAGCGAAAACAAAAACTATTCATCCTCTCCTTACACTCCCAGCAACTATTCATCTTTTTATCGTGTTCACAGTTTCGTCTTTTCTAAAACGTTATATAGTCAGAATTACATAGTATGTGACCTTCCCACATTGGCTTCTTTCACTTGGTAATTTACATTTAAGTTTCCTCTACATCTTCTCATGGCTTTATAGCTCATTTTTATTTTAGTGCTAAATATTTCCTTGTTTGTAGGTAGCACAATTTATCCATATACCTATTGAAAGTCATTTTATTTCCTTCCAAATTTTGGCAATTATGGATAAAGCTCCTATAAATATTCACATACAGGTTTTTGTGTGAACATAAGTTTTTAACTCTTTCAGATAAACACCAAAGAGCCGAAATCTTCAAATTATTTGGATGTTACTAATATCTTGGTATATTCCAACCATATTGTGTCTTACCTTTCTATGCTACATATGGTTTATGAACTAGCAATATAGGCAATGAATGAGAGCTTTTTAGAATCTCAAGTCTCACTCCAGTTAACCTGATAACCACTAGTGAGTCATTCTAATTCCACATCACTTTGCTATAACATAGCAATTCTTAGCAGTTCCACTAAGTTTATATTTTCAAGGATTTTTAGTTTTCTTCTGGATCATGCTCAGAATAGTAATTTTGTTTATATCATTTTCTCTAAGAAACATGTTTAGGTAATGGGGAAAAAATGAGCCCTCTCTTAGAGGATATCAAAGAAATAAAAAAGACTGTTTAAAGTATATTTCTTTGCAAAACGCATCAAATGGGTCATTATTTACATGAAATCTTAAAAAATTGTTATGACCTATTGTGCACATTTTAAACGGACATTGTATAGGTAAATTATGCTTAGGCAGTTTTCAAAAACTGGATTTTTGAATCAATAGACCATAGCATCTCTTTGATGTGCTATTTTGTAATTCATTAAATTATTTTCTGGCACATGCATAGCTATCATGATGCTAATGGGTATTCATATTTAAATTATGAACTAAAGCTACCTTATACCTATATAAGCCAATTTTTCCTATCAAAAAGCTTGGAACTGAAAGAGCTATAGAGCAAAACACAGTATTTGAACAAATTTTCACAGTGTTGTGATTTCTAGATTCTCTCTGTATTTGTTAAGCCAATCTGCTGTGTCAGTTATCAATTTATTGCCTTTCAGTTCCAAATGCACCTTTCAACATGGTAAACAATAGAATTTGTTTAAGCATTTCTCCTTTAAAATGTACAGTGTTAAGCTTTCTTAGTAGAGGGCAGAGGGGAGATCTTGCAGGAGGTAGAGACTTCCTACAATTTGCAGCACTGGCCAGGAGGCCCAGCGGTGTGAAGATGAGGACATCTGGTAAGGAACTACCCAGCAGCCACAAGCTCAGGATGTGGTCCTTTGATCTTTCAGTCTCATCGTGGCAATAACATTTCTACAGACAGCCTGGATCCCTCTGACAGGCCCAGCATAGCCTGCATGCAGCCACCTGTGTCTAGAGTTCACACACCAAGTAGTCAGTCCTTCAAAGAGCAAGTTCTGTCAACCTTTCACCCTTGCTGGCACCTGGATGCCCATTGCATACCCAGCCACCATTTGCTTACCACCTGTTCTTTGTATCATGGAAGGTGCCCTGTTTGCACAGCAGCTCCAGATCAGTTTTGGCCTGGCCAAACCAGTGGTCATCTCTGCTAACCAAGGTCCAAACTACAGGGGGTCTGAACTCTTTCCAAGTCAATCCTTCTTTGGGGACTCTCTCTCAGCCTTAGGTTACCATATAGAAGTCCTTTATATCTTATTGTTATGTCTATCATAGTTGAAAATTCTAACACACTTTAACCTACTGTGTGGTTTCTGTCTCCTGACTGGACTCAGAGAGCTATCCTTGCTTCTATAGTTAGAAGTGAAACTTACTCTAGAGATCATTTTGTTACAGTAACGGCTACTTTCTATGTGTCAGTCTCTTCACAAATATGATCTCATTTCATCCTCACAAAAATCTTATGAAGTGGGTACTTCATTTTACAAATGTAGGAACTAAGTAAGGCCTATAATTAAAGCAATTTTCTCAGGGGCAAGTCAGTGACTCAAGATTTAAAGCCAGTCCTCTCTCAATATTATTATTGTGCTTATCCCTACTATCCTAACTCGTAAACATCATAAAAACTTAACCAAAATGCCCACGGAACTTTACTTTTTTTGAATGATTGATAAATATCTTATATAGGTTTATTATCCAGATAGAACTTAAAATATACCTTTGGAAATCATAACTTTCCAGGTTATATTTGAAGCCATTAATATAAATGGAATCACCCAAGGAAAATGTATGGGAAAAAAAAGAAAAGCACAGGGTTGGTTGGAGAAGACCCTGAGAAACACTGCCATTTAAGGAACAGAGGAAAAGAAACCTCTGAAGGGAACTTACAATATACAGATACCTCTTTTCTCTTTTTACCAAAGAGTAGGCAAAAGCAAGAGAGAATAAGATACTGGAGGCAAAGAGACTTTCAGAAATAAAATGCTGGAGAGAAAACAAGAAGGAGAATGAAAAATGTTGTGTTTTGGCTTTAGCAACATAAAGGTCAATGGTAAGAAGAATGAAATTAATGGGGCTAAATTTCATATTATAGTGGGATGAAGGCACAAAAAATGAGGAGCTATAAACTTTGAGCAAAACAAGTCTTTCAAAATATTTGACTATGGAAAAAGAAGATGACTGCTATAAAGACATCTAGGTCCAAGGTGAGATTTGGGGTTGTTTGTCATAAATGAGAGACTCTCAAAAATGGTGAAGTTGAAACATTATGAGAACTAGACATTTAAGATACAAGAGAAGGGAAACAAATGATAAAACAAAATCCTCAAGGAGACAGGAAGCATAAAAAGGAGGTTTCAAACAGCATACAACATGATTGAATTAAATAATTTTTAAAGATTTTTATATCAACTTTGACATTCACTGATCTTGACCCTGATCCTACCTGAATCATACACATATGGAAAAGGGGCATGGAGAAGTGGAGAGATAATTTGTTTTCAATACATAGAGTTAGCATCATTAAACTTACATGGTTTCCCTTAGGTTTAAGGTCCATCTATAGAAAGTTCCCATTATCTGGGAGCTATAAAGTCACCTTTTGACATTTCTGATTCCTACTGTGTGTGATATCCTCCAGGCTCTCTAGGAAATAGAAGCTGCTGAACACATAGGCATGTTTATACTCGCACTGCCCTACTGCAGAGAAAGAAAGACACACATATTTCAGACATAAAAGGATGTGGATAACTACATTCAAGTAGGCTATAAGCCCCTAAAGGAAGAGCTATGTCAAATGACTCTTTTACCCATTAACCAACCTGCTCTTTCACCCTGGGCAGGTATATAATTAAGATAGTTTGATAACCATATTCATCCTTAGCTAGCATATTGGGTGATCTGGCTTCTATAGCATCCTTTATAGAACAGCTATGTCTATCTGAACTGATTTCTTCCTATTTAAAAATAAACAAACTAAAATATTAAGCCCTCTCTCACTGTGGAGTATACCAAGTGTCACTATATATCTCATTATCTTTTAAGTCTCTACTATCATTCAACCAACTCCTTCCCACCCCCTGTAGTTTTCCAATTTGACCTTTCCACATAAATTTGAATGCTATGACCTAGCCCACATTGGGATAACCCTTTTACACAATTTTGACAAAATTAAAGTAAGCTATGGTTTTAGAAAAAAAAGTAATATATGTTAGCTCTTCGTGTTCTTCTAATTTTTGAGATTCAAGTGATACCATAGTGCTTTATCGTCAGCTACATCAGCAGTTAGCTTTGCCAAGTGAGGTTGCTAGCTCTTCTAAATGCAAATCAAAAGAGAAGAGAAAAAAAGGAGCAAAGCATTATGAGGCAGCAAAGTGATATGGTACGTGGCCAACAAGGTAATAGCCTCTACTGCACACCAGTTCTCCAGAGATGGGGGGTTATCTTGTCAATGGTATTAAACTTAAGACCCAGTTTCACTTGCATTGATGTCTGTGGAGGGCAGGGATGGGGATGCGGGAGGAGATAAAGAACTTCTCACAAAAGTAGTACTCAGTATCCTTCTAACAACCACAGAGGGGCTCTTAGTATCTGTGAGTGTCATCACTGTCCAGGCTGTGAGGATACAAAGAAAGAGGTGTGTAATGCTCATTTCCTCCAACTGTGAACACTTAACACTAGTGACAACCAGAAAGAAGCTGCAGTCCCCTCTTCACTCACAAAGGACACTGTGACTATATATTATTGAACAGTGGATATTAGAAGAACATCTCATCATTTTTAGAGTTTTATTTCATGTTCATAAAAACATTGCCATTTTTCTCTTCCTGAAGAGCACCTCTTGAACTGAAACTGCCAGTGACTTTCCACATCCCTCATCCTATTTCATTACAGAAACACTCATAAAGACACAATTTTCTCCTATCAATAAATATGTTTGATGTTCCATAGAAGTTCTATGTAATACATGCAGAACAATGGAGTCAGACTCCAGGATAAATTATTATCAAAACAACTTGAAGCGATGAGCCTGCCTCTGGATGCTCCCCGGTGGATGTGATGCGGGTGTTCAGTGGAAAAACAGAATGAGCAATAAAGCCCATGAGTAATAATCATAAATCCCAAACAGTCATCACCCTTTCTTAAGACATTTTTAAACTCCTTGAAAAAGAAGACTATAAGGTGCAATATGGTTTTAGAAGCATTCTACTTTTCTAATACATTTAGTTTAAGTTTGAAGTGGAACCTGCCTGGACTGGGTGGCTTTCTCATGCTGTGGACTCAGCTGGCAGCAACCTGTGGACTGCCATGATGTGATATGAATGCTGCCTGAGCTGCTGATGGCATTCTGAGCAGACCCTCAACATTTTCCTGACTTGAGTTTGTTTTACTTTTATGTCCTATTTCTGTTAAAGTTTCCTCAAATCTCCTAGCCAAAAAGTGTCTCAAAATACAGAATCTGAAGAAAAGAAAAACAGGTGGGGGTGCACCTAGGTGTCTCAGTCAACTGAGTGTCAGCATCTTGATTTCAGCTCAGATCATGATTCCAAGGTTGTTGAATGGAGCACCATTTCAGGCTCTGCGCTAAGTGTGGCTCCTGCTTAAGATTCTCCCTCCCTTTCTCCCGCTGCCCCTCCCCCATGTGTGTGTTCTCTTGTTGTCTTTCAATCATTCTGTCTGTCATTCTCTCTAAAATGAAAAAAAAATACAGAATCTACATGGAAAGTGCTTGGGAACACAGAATACTTTAGTGTGGCTTATTTATAGGATAGGAAACAACAAGGATGGGTGCTTCCCAAAATAGACCATTAGGTCTCCTGTATTCAAGTCTGATTCTGTATGTTTAGCACTCATTAAATTCAAAGTTCAGGGTACTGACTGCCAAGATAAATAGGTTTGTTTTCTGCTTTTCATATTTTCTCACGTGAAGTCACATATGCCACGAAATCGAGTGCTATTTTAAGAACTAGACACGCTGTGTGGGAAATTCCATACTGGGTATATAGTCTTGATTAATATATAGAAGTTATGTGTTTCTTCTTTTTACTTCTCATTATTTTGTGTTACATATTGCACAAATAGAACAATAGTACATCTCAAAGGGAAAAATGTACAAAAGTATTGGTCAACCAAAATTCTAGTATTTTATCATGGAATTTTCAATATGCTACGTTCCATGAACCTTATGTAGGTTCAATGAATATTATTGAAGTTCACTGTCATACAAAGTTTGGATATTGCTGAGATCTGAGGAAAAAAAAGTTCATACTGTGCATTCCGAGAATTGGTAAAATATATTTACAGTATTCAAATAACAAGAATACAGTGATGGATCACCCTACTACAGTATATTTTACATACTGGATAAAGAGATAAGTTCTTCAGGTATCTCAGGACAGGGTTTTTTATTACTTCTAGATGTTCAACTAATTATTTAACAGCTACTATAGTTTGGAAATATTTTAAAGTTCAGGTAACATGTCATTATCACAGAGCCTCCAGTCCTGCAGATTTCATGTTACAGAGAAGGCAATATATACATCCTTCCATGGAAATTCAGATAGAGATATCTAATTTGCTACCCTGCGCAGTAAGATAGGTGACCTGAGGCATCCAGTCAACACACTGAATGGGGCTGGGCCAGACTTAGCTATCTCTATAAAGAGGAAAGCTTTATAAATATTAGTATTTGCATATCTATTGCCTTTCACAATATTCCAGCTTATTTTCATATCACTCGTCTAATATAACAATTATGTAAGAGGTAAGACACTATTTTTTCTATTTTTATTGTTATCACTTATCTGTACAATTACCACCTTAATAACATCTAAATATTATCTTTAAATCACATTTTTACTTTTTCAAAAGCCTCATTAAACTTCATGCTCTTTGGAAGCACATATACATATATACAAAGTGCCTTTTCTAGTTTTAGTGTCTATACATGTGTTGCGCACACACACACACACACACACACACACACGTAATACTATAATGTCCAGGACATGACAGCCACTCATTAAGTGCTGAAACAATGAATCAGTAGGTGAATAAATGAATACTTCTCATTGTCTTATTTTTGTTTAGCACCTTTGAGTATCTCTTCAACTAATTTATTACTAAATACCCAGCACTGTACCACACTGTAGGATATAAATGCTACAGCAATCAATTAAAGGTTACTCCACAATGTGGTCCAATGATCCACCTGCTGCCATCTGGATGCTTGTTAAAAACTCAAATTCCTGGGCCCAGTCCCAGATTTACTGAATTAGAATCTCACAGATACTGAAGTTAGAAAAGAACTGCACAATAAGTTGACAATCTTCTTGTGAAAACAGGTCAATGGATTTAAAAAATAGTCATATTCAACAATCAGTGTTTCTTACAATCATTCTCTAATATTCTTTATATGTGATCTCTCTTAGTAATAGATTGGGTGAAACTAAAACTTGTGAGAGATGAAAAACTAACAACATGTAAGTGAAAGTTCAAAATGAAGGTAAATGGTGTACTGGTTTAGTGGGTCTGGGGCTTCAAAAAGAACAGCCACTCTGGAAACCTATCCTCGTGAGATGTATTGATCATTAGAGAAAGAGAGGAATAAACCAACAACATGGTGTCATAAATCAAGGGGCAGTTTTTGTCCTTATTTAAACCATAGTTATGTAGAATATGAAAATACTTATTCCCAGTAGTAGAAAAAGCAAGTCTTAGTTAATTAAATTATAGGTTGCTTTTTGTTTACATTTATATTTAAAAACTATATATTTATTACTCTTCTTTCCCATTTCAGTTACTCCATATTCTAGTAACTAGTGTTTTTAACTATCGTAACTGTTTTGTAACAGAGTTCAGTTTTTGAAGACTTAATCCAGAGTCAGAAATAAGTTTGCTTGTTCTCTCACCTGTGTTTCAGTGGGACTCAGTCAGTGCTAGCTAGTAAAGAGAACCAGACTTGGGGGTCTTCCTAAAATCTCAGACCTCACAACTCTGATCATGTTGCTCTAGGCTCAGTTGTTACAGATGAACTAGACAGATTAGTGGAGAAAGTAAGTACTTTAATGCCAGGTATATTTATCCTAGCTCTGTCAGTAACCAGCAATGTGGCCTTGGTTTTCTTATTATTTGCTTTTCTTTACAATTTTATCACACAATATTGAAGAATGGTTGTAAGGAAGAAAGATAAATACTTACTGAATTCCTACTGATTAACAGGGCCAAAAAAAAGATCCCTATTGTCAAATGACTGTTAAAGCCACAGTGGTGACTTTTAGGCCTAGAAAAGTAAATCAAATTACTTGAAGTCACTTTAAATCAAACTATTTGAAGCGTGCAGTGTGTTTCGACTTGCCTTGACCCAATTCTTGTTAATATTCTTTCCAATCTGAAACATCCCCTAAGGTTGTAGACGGGTTACACTTGGGTAATAGAACACAGGAGGCTACAGAGAATAGGGAAGTGGACAAGGAAGAAGCAGCACAAGCTGTACTTAATACATCTCAGGTAGAACAAAAGAAGCCTGCTGGCCAGTGTCCAACGCTCTGCCAAACGGTGAACACCCAGGACTATCTGTAGCCAAGAGGAGGCCATCAGAGTGGTCAGAAGTAGACCATGGTGCTGCAGCACAAGTGGCTGTTAGAGAACTTCTGCTAATTTTTAACCTTAGCAACTCTGCCTTCCTGACTAGACTCCACTACAATACCAACACCCTTGAATTAGTAAAGTGATTTTCTGACCATATACTTGTTTCTATATTTTATTTTATTTTTGAGACAGAGAGCGTGTGCACACAAGTGCAGAGGAGGGGCAGAGAGAAAGGAGGGTAGAAGATCTGAAACAGGCTCTGAGCTGTCAGCACAGAGCCCAACATGGGGCTAAAACTCAAAAACCATGAGATCATGACCTATGCTGAAAATGAAAGCTTAACTGAATGAACCACCCAGGCACCCCCTGTCCAAATACTTGTTTGAGAAAAAGATTTTTTTTTAACCAAGAGAAATCTTAAAACATAAGAGCTCAGGGTCTGAGGTAGTCAACATTCTACACGATCACATGAAATTTCTTAGGCTTGTGTTCATGGTGTGATCCGCAGTAACTAAGAGGGACAAAGAACACACCAGTCCATTTGAGGGAGTTTCTTCAAATGCAATGGTAGGGTAGGTTCTATTTGAAGGGACAGCAGAGCAAAGAACAGTTCATTGTAGAGAGAACAGAGTAAAGTGTAGCATGTTATTGGCTTGTTTAAAGAACTAGGACTTTGATGGACAGTAATAGAGAGATTTTTCTCTAGAGCTGGGATCGGCAGCCTTATTCTGGAAGGGGTTGGATAGTAAATATTTTTCACACTGAGGACCATAAGGTTTTGTAACAAGTGTGTGGTTTTCCTCTGTAGCACAGAAGTAACCATCTATGATATGTAAATGTACAAGTACAGCTGTGTTCCAATAAGGTTTTATTTGCCAAACTGGCAGAAAGCTAGAATAGGTCTACCAGCGATTGTCTGTCCATCCCTGCTTTAGAATAAAATAGTTTAAAATGAGAAAATATTCATGTTGTTTCTAGTGCCCCTCCCCACAGCCAGTGGGGATACCTGCACTTTTCACGAAGCAAAACCTTTTCCATATAACACAGAAAGTACCTCCATAGGTTAATGCAGCTTGGATAGGATGCTGACAGTAATGGCTATTTTCAAAAGGAAGCTTGAAAAGCAAGCTAAAAACTAAGGCTCCGATTTTATACCCTGCTGTTCCTCAGCACCTAGCATAGTGCTAAACAACTCATAGGGTTTTACAAATTTCTAATAAAGGGAGCCATTCATATACATAGAAAATCATACTTCAAAACTCCTGGAGAAGATTTTATCTTAAATCGCTTCAAATACAAAACTGTATTTGTACTTACAGCTGAACTACCTGATTAAAAAGTAAACAGAAACTAGAGAGGGAGGGAGGGAGGAAGGAAGGGAAGGAAGGAAGGAAGGAAGGAAGGAAGGAAGGAAGGAAGGAAGGAAAGAAAGGAGGAAAGAAGGAAGGAAGGAAGGAAGGAAGGAAGGAAGGAAGGAAGGAAGGAAGGAAGAAGGATGGTAAGAAGGAAGGAAGAAAAAGATGAATTTTCTTAAAGTTTTCACAGGCTATTGAAAAATAATTGAGGAGAACCAAGTTTTTATAATTTTTAAGTACTCTGCATATGATATTTAATTTTAAACTGAATAGAGTTCTGTGAGGTAGGGACCCCAGTTTCTATTGTAACAGATTTAAAAAGGTAAAATGAAATGACTTATTCAAAATTAATTATCTACTAAGTACCCATATGGACATAAATTCAGACGTTCTGACTACAAATCCATTTGTCTCTCCATGAAATTATAACCATATTGATGTGGGTGAAAGGAGTGGAGGAATCAGTGGGATAAACAGGTTGAATGACAAAGTTTTCAACATGAAGTATTAATTTAATGGGAATGTTAGGATAACTTGGGAATGCTATCAGATTCAGAACTTTCCAGAATTCAAGGAAAATTAAATTCTCTTTTACATAAGCAATGCCATGGGCTCCTGGGTGGCTCAGTTGGTTAAGCGGCCGACTTCAGCTCAGGTCATGATTTCGCAGTCCATAAGTTCGAGCCCTGCGTCGGGCTCTGTGCTGACAGCTCAGAGCCTGGAGCCTGTTTCAGATTCTGTGTCTCCCTCTCCCTGTTCATGCTCTGTCTCTCTCTGTCTCAAAAATAAATAAACATTATTTTTTTTTTACATAAGCAATGCCAAAGCCTGTTGTAGACTTTTAGTCAAGACTTCTACCCGATTTGTTTGTATTCAATTTATTTGCTATTCATGTTAATAATTTATTATTTGCTACTGTGGTGAGAGAGCTAGAGATAAATGAAATCAATTTGAATCAATTTGACAGGGTTTTCGCTTAGAAACTAAACACTGTTTTGCACCACTAGAATTTCACACATTATTCAGCTCTTCTCAGTAAGATGGGGCTAGAAGGTGAGGTACCTGCCAACAAAGTGAAAGACAAATCTATTTTCTTAAATAAGACTTAAATTGCTCTGTATAGTTGTTAAATAACTGGACCCCTTCTATTTCTTCCAGTAGAGACTACAGGAGATATCAGGAGAGGGAGAGGATTCCAAGAAAGGGTACAGAGTGAAAGGATAAACTGGAGAGAGGGAAATATCACAGGTCACCTTTTAAAGCAAGTGATAAAAAAAGAGCACATTAATTTATTCAAAAAATATAGAAGACTAATTTAATATGATATAATAGGAACAATGAAACCTTAGAAGATTACATTACCCAAAAAGGTAAGAGTAAATACTGCCAGTTGACAAAGGGGGTAGAAATGAGAGGGAGGGAAAGTCTTTGGGGGAAGGAACTGGTAGCTTTCCCTCTCAAATTCAACATCTTGGAGGGAGGATGCTTTGAGAGAATCACTCAAAACAGTTTAAGGGGTTATAGCACGGTAGCTCTTCATATCTCAGTGGATATTGGATCAGGCAGGGATCTTGTCTCCTCATTTAGCAAAGAACAGGGGAAATGAGAATGGGTGAGATTTGACAAAGTGGGGCCATGTGCAGGAAAAGGATGGTTAAGACTGATGCCTAACTTTAGTTTCCAGCTCCTGGGAAGTAAGGAAGATAGCTCGGATGTGTGCTTCATGATCTGAGAGTTATTCTAGAAGGAGGCTGGAATTGAGGGCTGCAGTCTTTCTGGAAGACACAAGCATCAGGGGAGACACAGCACCAAAAAGTCAGCCAGATGTGGTGGCCTGCTCTCTTACAGGATTCACAAATTCTGAAGGGAACAGAATTGAAGTGAGCTCCTCCTCTGGGAGACAGGTTGGTGGTTGCCACGCTTTTTCATTTAGGTCATAGACAACTTGCTGGGCATTCATTTTACAGTAAAAGAGAAGAATTCATCCTTCTTGGTTACCTAAGAAGATACTTGCACTTTTCCTGACTTTTTTTTTCCTTTTTCTGACATAGAAGACAGTAAGAGACAAATGGTGTCTAAGATCTAGCCCAAGCCCCACTTTCCTCACAAGTTACCCTTCAAGTCACTGAAACTAGAGTCTGCAGTAGGAAAGGGAAAGAGAGGGGATGTAAACAGACCTTGAAATTTTAAAATGCACTGAGATTAAGTCCAAATACTTGAATAAGAACATTTTATTAATATCAAGTGGCTAACATTTTATGAAATATGATCAAAATATTCTGTTAAAAGAGCTTTTGAAAATGAGGGAGTCAGTGTCTAAAACTTGGGAGGAAGATTGTGGCTGGAAAATAAAAGCACGTCACTGTTATATCGCAAATAGTACAGACTTATCATTAAATGGATTTTACATTATTCATATGTTGCGTTTTACTATGCTATATTTGCATATATGTCTAATATCTTCACTGAGACTGTACATTTTAAGGTCAGAAACTAGGCTTTGCATGATTTCCCCCATAGAGCCTAAAATATACTTGTATATTAAAAGTGATAAATAGGGGCGCCTGGGTGGCGCAGTCGGTTAAGCGTCCGACTTCAGCCAGGTCACGATCTCACGGTCCGTGGGTTCGAGCCCCGCGTCAGGCTCTGGGCTGATGGCTCGGAGCCTGGAGCCTGTTTCCGATTCTTCTCCCTCTCTCTCTGCCCCTCCCCCGTTCATGCTCTGTCTCTCTCTGTCCCAAAAATAAATAAAAAACGTTGAAAAAAAAAATTTAAAAAAAAAATAAAAGTGATAAATAAATATTTATTGATAAAAAAGGAATTAAATCTAATTAGAATATAAGTTATTAGAGTAAAACACAAGAGCAGAAATAGATGCAGAGCATAGAAATCCTTTCCACTTACTGTGTCTTTAGTGAAAGAGGCAGCTGACTATAAAGAAGCAGATAGGACTCTGCCATCATTTTGAAGCAAGAACACCTGTTACAAAAGTTTAAGAATGGAGCATTTGTAATCACATGGGCAAGGAGTTAACTTCTAGTACTGCTCCATCTTAGCTGTGTGGTCTTATAGAAGCTGCCTCATTTATTTAAAAAGAAGAAGGAGGAAGAAGAGGAGGAGAAGGAGGGGGGAGAAAGAAGAAGAAGGAGAAGAAGAAGAAGAAGAAGAAGAAGAAGAAGAAGAAGAAGAAGAAGAAGAAGAAGAAGAAGAAAGAAAGAAAGAAAGAAAGAAAGAAAGAAAGAAAGAAAGAAAGAAAGAAAGAAAGAAAGAAAGAAAGAAAGAAAAAGAAGAAGGAGAAGAAGCAAAAGAAGCAGAAGGAGGAGGAGGAGGAGGAGGAGGAGGAGGAGGAGAAGAAGAAGAAGAAGAAGAAGAAGAGGAGGAGGAGGAAGGTCACCTGGGTGGCTCAGTTAAGCGTCTGACCTTGGTTCAGGTCATAATCTCACAGTTCGTGAGTACAAGCTCCACATCTGGCTCTGTGCTGACAGCACAGGGCCAGGAGCCTGCTTCAGATTCTCTCTCTCTCTCTCTCTCTCCCTCCCTCCCTCCCCTCCCCATCTCATGCTCTGTCTCTCTCACAAAAATAAACATTAATTTTTTTAAATAAGAAGAAAATCTGGCTAGACTATAATTTTTAATTACTCTCCCAGGTATAAAACCCTACAAATCCAAGAAAATCAATATGCAGCAAGATGCTGAAGGAGTGAACACAGCCATAGCCTATACAATCTGTACAACATCCACCTGGCACATACCTAATACATATAGAAAAGTGACACGAGTTATTCTTTCAAATGTTAAGTTTGACTCATTTGGGTTAAAAACAAGGTACACCACTTCTCCTCTGCTCACTAAGTTCTCTATCTAGCATTTCTTATTTCAAATAATATGCCTTTTCTTCTTTTCCTAAACACAATCTACAAGATTCAGCAGGTTTCAGACTCGTTTTAGGGAATTAAATGCAGACCAAGTATATTCAGCCTCATCCCAAACCTACAGCGGGTACAAGCAATGCCATGTAACACAGGCAAAGGAGCAAGCTGTCATCTGTGTATTCCAAGTGCATCTTCTGTCTGTTGTTGATGACACCAGACACAGCAAAGCATAAAAACAATCATCTAAAATTAGCAGGGAGCATCATCCTACAATAGAAAAACAATCAGAGCCTCATTTACACCACAAAAACAAACAGCCAGATTCAGCCATTTGCTGGGCAGTTAAAACAAACTTTTAGTTATTGGAAAATGTAAGTAATTTGGAAAGATAAATCATGACACCTCAAAAACAGTATAATACACTAATCCTCTGCAAGAAGTCCATCAGAATAATATAAAAACTAAGGTTGATAATGAAAAAAGGGTTTAACAGTAAAATGAATTCTTCAGAACATGGCAAATCAATCATTCCAGTACAACATATATTAGAAACAAAATAACATGACAAAAAGGAGTTAATAAACTGTTGGTTTGCTTCATTTTTTGCTTTGACACACCTCTTATTAATGGAGCTTCCCTACCTCAATGTAGGGTATAAACGCTGACATCACAGATGTCACAAGTGGATTCAAAAGAATGCCTGATAAACTCTCCAGCCAAATATGAGACTGTTATATAGGTATACATATAATTAAAGACATAAATGTGCCACTGTGGGAAACTAGAAGTTTCTAGAAGATTTGCCAGAAGATGTGACCTTGAGCCAGGCACTGATGAATGACAAGGAATTGTTAGGTTTAAAGAATGGGAAAAATTTCATGAAAGAAGAAGAACCAAGAAGCTGAAGGATTCCTTAGGAAACATGACAAGCTGATCAGCTGAGAACAGATGGGAGAAGGGATGGGAATTGGAAAGAAAAGTTCTAGTCAGTAGGTAAGAAAAGTCAACATCACATTTGTTGAGGAGTTTAAGCTTCATTCTGTAGATGGTAAGGAGTTAACAGAGATCTGTCAAAATGTAGTTGCATGGGAAGAAGATTTCTACCCTCCTAGTTTCTGTGGTTGGATGTAAGAATGAAATGGACTTAAAACAGATTCCCAGGAGAAAAGTGTACAGATTTTACTCAGTATTATTATACACACATGGGGAGCTTCAGAAGGAAAATGATGATTCAAAAAAGCCATTAGGCCAAAAAGATTATATTCCTTTTTATTTTTTTTTAAATTTTTTTAACATTTTATTTATTTTTGAGACAGGGAGAGACAGAGCATGAACAGGGGAGGGTCAGAGAGAGGGAGACACAGAATCTGAAACAGGCTCCAGGCTCTGAGCTGTCAGCACAGAGCCCGACGCGGGGCTCGAACTCACGGACCGCGAGATCATGACCTGAGCTGAAGTCAGACGCTTAACCGACTGAGCCACCCAGGCGCCCCTATATTCCTTTTTAAACAAAGAATGATGAGCCATGGTGATATGATCGGACAATGAGGCTTAGGCCAGGGGCAGCTAACTGTAGGACAGTGGCTAGGCAATATATGGGGGAACTAATAGAAGATAAGGGTTATTATAGTAGATTTATTTGTACTGGCCAACTCCCAGTCTTTGGTGATAAGAATATTCTCTTCCTGGTACAGGGAGGACACCTTTCTCATGGGAAATGTTATAAGCCTTATTTTCATTACAAAGGGGAAGGTCATGGAGACCTCCCTGCAATTTCTGCAATTTCTCAAGTGGCTTCAGCTCAAAATAATCAATATGCCAAAGCCCGTATTTTTGGGTAGCATGTTCTGAAGCCCCTCATAGTTCAAATACTCCCAAATATGCACTATTTCAAAGTAACACAGATATTAATCTCCTGCATTGCTATTGCATATAGAAGGTAGGTTAAAATATATTAAGGTAAATACCACTTATTTAGAGCTGTCACATGTGAGTAATACCTGACTCTTAATGAGAGGTATCTTCTCTGCTCCCAGAGCCAAATCCACTTGATGTAATTCCATAATCCATGTTCTAAAAAGTAATATTAGTAATTAAAAACATATTCTGAAGGTTATAGGTTATCTCAAATATAGTGAAAGGGTCAGGGTAGGGCTTGATAATATCAGAGCAAGAGGAAATCTCTTACATAGAGACATTTTTAGGTAAGACCATCTGCTTTAAATTGGGGAAGTTCATTTCCCCTAAGAATATTCCCAGAATAATTTATGTTGTCTTCTCCAGTGCAAATTATTAGCATAAGGAGACTTACGTACACCCATTTGAACCCAAACAACCATGCACACACATATCACTGAGTCAAAACTGAGAGTCTATGTGCCTAACTTTTCCCCTTTACCTGTCTCTAAAGAAAACATGTTATTCAAATATGAACCTTTATGAGAGGGAATCTAACCACAATTTTTATTTTAGTTTTACTTATTTTAAGATTTCTAGGTGTTACAAGCCAGTAATATGTTCACCTTGATAAAAGCAGCTTCAATTACATGGCAAAAATGTCTAGATCATAAAATTAGGGTGATGTTCCCTATGAAATTACCATGTGTCAAAACTCTGTTCACATAAGGATGGATGGATCAGAAACCTAGGCTAATTATACTGAAATTTCTGTGGATATTACAGTACTTTAAAGTATCTACTATGATGTCTGATAAATAATAGCTAATTATTAATGCTATTTTCTTCATTTTCTTGATTTTGAATATAATGTATTGTTTAATTAAAATGAATTTCTTCTACTTTTACATATCAGAAGCTCCAATTTCTTGACATTGCCCGTTTCCTTTTATTTTGTGTGGGTACATGCCTGTACCATAATGTGAAATTAGTTTCCTATAAACTTTGCTAATGTAGAGATTTATTTCCCATTTTGTTCATTGCTGTATCCTCAGCAACTAAATCATGATGGGTGTGTTGTTGCTCAATAAATATATGTTGAGCAAATGAAAGAATGGCCTCAGGTACAAAAGTTGTTTGTTAAATTTTTAGAGTTCAAAACGGCTTACAAATGGGACTTTTTAGAGCATTACATTTAAAACTTTGAAGAGATAAAAAAAGAAAATGAGAACAAAGCAGTCTAGAATTCAATATGGCCCCAGAATAAAGACACTACTATTTAACTTTAAAATGTTCCCAAACTCAGTAAGCACAGTTCTTCTGGTTTTGATGCCTTAATATACCTTTGATATTCTTTTTTTTTTTTTTTTATACCTTTGATATTCTTATAAGAAATGAGATAGGGAGAAGGAGGGTCATTACTTTCAATGCTAGAAATATCTGTGCAACTCCAGACTTAAGTAACAGATGAGAACAATGATAATAAAAAAAAATACTAATTGTGATCCCATAGTACATCAAATGCATGCATGTGAGTATGCGTTTCTGTGATGACTATTTGATCAAACTGTTAATTACTCAAATTCACACAATTGCATATACCATAGGAGAAAGGAAGGAAGTGTCTGATCACATCTTCCCAGGTAAAATTCATATTTCATAATATAACCACCAAAACACGAACACATAATAAAATAATATCTTTCATAACAGTAGTTTCTATCTAGTCAAAATCTAAAAAGCAGTCAATTCCAAAAGCTCAAAAATCAAGATATCTGATTTAAGAGTGGGTTTCTGTGATATGTGCATACACCTCATTTGAATGGGTGTAAAGTGTATAACATCCCACCGTGTTAATGGGAACTGTAAGTACCAGTTCCCACAGAGTAGGGATTACATGTTACTTTTATGTTGAGTACTCGTGTCATTTTTAATGTTAGCCACATTGTGGGATAACTAGTTAGAGAAGTAAGATTGTATAAAACCGTAGGATGAAAAGAGGAGATTTAAAGTGAAATGAGGAAACGTTAAATACAGATGAATGGATGGATTAGATGCTGTTTGATGTTTACTAGTATATTGAGTGAATGATATTTAGTATCTCAACAGGAGAACACATTCCTACTATTTTTTTAAAGGATGGATTAGACCAATTAAATGGTATCCATCTATTTTTGGGTGCAGAATGACATTTATAGCCATGCAAACTGAAATACATTATTTTTTTCCCTTTTAGATATAATATCACCAACAGAAAATAAATGAAAAAAATCTTCATGATATATTTGAGGGTGTTATGCTTTCAAATTATATTGAGGGCTTACTATTTGTTACTTTTAGCAATTTGTACCTTTTAGCAATTTCATAATAGAAAATTTTGCCCAATGCTGAAATGCTACCTGTTTGCTGTTTTTTTTTTTTTTTTTTGACTACTAGGAAGTGTTGTTTGTTTGTTTGTTTGGCTAAGAGTGCCTCAGGGGGGTCCGTTCTTCCCCCACTGAATGCTCCCATACTTTGTGTATGTATATACATATACACACACACACACACACACACACACACACACAAGAGAATATTAAGCAGGTTCCACTATTAAGCAGAGCCCAATGTGAGGCTCGATCTCATACAGTGAGATACTGACCTGAGCCAAAATGAAGAGTTGGACACCTAATTGACTGAGCCACCCAGGTGCCCCAGAATATTCCCATACTTAATGATAAGGTCTTGTGCTATCCATGAAAACAGATCCTGTCTGGGCATTTAATTATTTCATTTGTATCAAGAGCAATTATTCACCCAAATTCGTTGACTTCTGGGAAATGTGAAAAGCAGCTTGGTTTGATTTCACAATGGAGGGAAGATATTCTCTAGTCTTTGGAGACATTGACAGATTTAAGGAGCATTAATGCAATACCTCCGTAACCTGTTATCCTTGTTGCCACTCCTTTTATGATCCACTCTTACACCTCTTTCTGTACAGTCTCAACATGAACCACTTCCCTTGACCACCACTCACTTCAGCAAGACTGGGAAGCCGGAAGTCACAGTTGACAGATATGCTGTCAACATCTTTGCTCCACAATTTTCTCCACCCAAACCATACCTAATTCATTTCAAGTCTTGTCAAGTTCTCCCTCTAAATGGACATCAGTCCACTTCTCTACATTTTCACCACCAATACCCAAATAATCATCATCGCAAAATTTGCAGTTTTATCCCTTTCTTCATTTTGGTTCTCTTTACAGTAGAAGTAATATTTCTATGACTCTCCACTGTTCTAGGATTCTTCATTGTCCAGTGTAGGGACATTTTTCACACGGCTTCCTTCTGCCTAAAATACCTCCTTGTCTGCTCCTTACTCATTCAAATGTTACTCATTTCCTTGCTTTCTGCTTAAGCTTCTTAGGAAAATCTTTCTAGATACCACACTTCCCTGGTAGAGGCTTTTAAACATAGTAAAAGACTTCACATTTGTAATTATTTTGTTTCTGAAATTGATTAATGTCTGTAGCAGACATTTTGGTCGACTCTCAACATCCACATAATTTAAATACAGTTTAGACCAATCATAGTAATTCCTTCCCTCTTCTCCAATGACGGATGCAAGGATTTTGATATGCCTTCCATCTGGCCAGTGAGATGTGAGAAAAAATTTGAAGGGGGACTCCAGGGACTCTTATATTCATTTATATGATGGAGATAAAAGGAAAGATAGTCTTCTTTTTTCCTCTGGTTATTTTGTATTTGGATATTGTCTCTGAACTGCAGTAAACCATTTATAATCAGTTTGAGGATGAAGCCAACATCAACATTCGCAGAGTAAAGAGAAAGACTCCGGGTATTTACTGATGTCACTGAACCTTTAAATTACTTAATCTCAAATTCTCTCCTACATGTATACTAACATGGATTAGTTAATTAGAGTTAATAACTCTATCTAGTTGTTATTTAGAGTTAGTAACTTTCTAATTATTAAACTGCTTTGGTTTGGGGTCTGTAGGCAAAACCAGTTTAACTAAGTAATATCTGTCTGGGTCTTAGACTGTAAGCTCTGTTTGAGCAGACTCTCTGACTATTGCTTTTTTTAATGTTTATTTATAAGAGAGAGAGAGAGAGAGAGAGAGAGAGAGAGAGAGAGAGAGAGATGGAGGAAGTATACGGGAGGAGAAGAGAGACAGAGAGAATCCCAAGCAGGCTCCATGCTATCAGTGTGAAGCCCAATGTGGGGCTCGAACTCAAGAACTGTGAGATAATGACCTCAGCCAAAATCAAGAGTCAGATGCTTAACTGACTGAGCCACCCAGGCGCCCCTCCATGACTGTTTTTACTTGTCATATTAATGCTAGTATCTAGCTTAATGCCTGGTATATAGTTTGCATTCATGAAATATTTATTAAACAAATGGATAGATGAATTCCAAAAATTTTCTAAAACAACTCCTGCAATACTGTTTTGTCTTTTCTGCCCCCCCCCCCCGCCCCCGCCCCGCCGCCCTTCTAGCTTCTGGCTATTCTTATTTTTCATACTGTCAGTTACTTTTGTTTCTCAAAAGGCATGGTTTCACCCTGGTCATTTCCCTATGAATATGTTATATTTATCTCTGTCCCTCTGAAATATGACAGTTAGTACAAGGCAAAGTCCTTTTGCCATTCTTTGGTCATAGAGAAAAATGGATTTATAATTTTCCTCAGTCTATAAATATCAGTGGTTCATAAATAAAATTATGTATGAGAGTTGCTGTGAAACTTTAAAAAATATATAATAAACCTGTTCAGAATCCTCCCTAAGTCTGATGTGGCTTATATACATCTCCCTAGTTCTAATGTGGCTTATATACAGGCATGTTTACTTGTTCAGTGCTTTATGAAGTGATGCTGATACACCTCCAGGGATTAGATTCATTGATCTATACACTAAACGTCTTTAACTTGAATTTGCATTAAAACTTAAGTGATCCTGTGCATTAACTAGTCATCCTAAATATATGGTAGGCTGAAGAACATTGTTGTCACTTCAAGAATTGACATGTTGCAGAGAAAAAGAGAAATAGCTTCTGTTATGTAGAGTATGAGGAATTATTTATAGATTAATGAAGAAACCTCTAAGAAGGTAACTTTTGTTTGACTATAAGAACAAGGCATTTTCAACATTGTTTTCACTATTCTTGGTAACTAAACCTTGATTTCTTCTTAGGGACCTGTCTTGACACTCTCAGCCCATATGGTAATAAATAGGGATAATCAAACCTTGATCAAAAGGCAGATATATGGGGTGTTTTCCAAAATAAACGAGAACACCCCATTCCCTTCACCAGAATGATCAGCTTAGTGACACTCATGTGTTCTAAATATAGCCAATGAAGTACATTATGAATTTTGCCACGGATGCTGAAACAGTGGGTGCCACCCTTTCCTACAGCATTTGAAGCTGGGCCAACATGAGATCCTAGGGCACGTGCAGCTATTTCATGAATTTAGGGAAGAAAGCCTGTCTGTAAGCAATGAAGCAGAACTGAGAGACCATGAGAGAAGAACAAGAGCTCAGTGACATTGTTTTTGATCTCTATAGTCTGCCATGCCTGAAGCCTTTGCACTTTTCATTTAGTTGGGACAATAAATCACTATTTCACTTAATACACTTTAGATTAGGTTTCTGTTACTTGGAACAAAGTCATAACTGGTCGTAACCGATACAATGAGGAAGAGTTTTTTAATTATTAAACATCTGCACATAAGGTAAATCCATAGGGAATTTCAAGTTTCTAACCATTAAAAACTTCATATTCTGACCTTAGGCAATTACTTGAACGGGATGCTTTAAAATGGAGCAAACGTCAGAATGGTGATTGGTCTTGGTGACATTTACAGGGCTGGGACGCTGAGAGGTGATCCTAGGCAACAATAAGTCAAAAAAGAGGAAGAAAGGAAGAAGAAAACCTTAAGGGGGCATCCTTTGGCCCTGACCCATCTGTCTGATTCTGCTGTTGCTAGGAGGATGTTGTAAAGAATGGAAGCACATTATGCCAGGCACTATTAACACTAAGTGATTTGATCTGACTGATCTGGTCTGAGACAACGTAAGACCAAATCCAAGTGGCTTCCTGCCAGAATTGCTCCACGTACCTAACAGGTTGTGATGGTTCACAGAGATAATGCTGGATCAGCATGAATTATTAATGATTTTGGCAGCTCACAAGTTCTGTGAGGTAATAATGAAAACTATAGCTTTAAATAGCTTGGTGGAAAAATGCAATGGGGCAGAAGGGAATTGCAATGGGCTCCCTGAACGGTTCTGTTGATGTTACCGAGCAAATATAGCTCCTTGAATTGTTTTTGTTTCATCAAAATCATGATACTCTCGAGTGTTGGCAAGGAAATATCAGGTAATGAGAATGCAGTGAACATGCCTTTCATCAGCTGAAAATCTTTAATTGTAATTGCAGCATGTAATGGTGTAATTAGTTGTCTAAGTGACAGGATAGGCTCAAATCTTTCCTAGTGTTTTGCAGAAAAGACCATTAAGTTTCCATAAACCTTTCTTCAAATGAGATGATGGGCAGGCAAAGGTGGGAAAGGGTTTCATTTTTAACCCCATGAACTGAGCAGCCTCACAATTAGAAATGAGAGGGTTTATGAAAGTAAGAAGAATAGATTATATTACTACTCAGATAACCAAGTTCTTAAAATAAAACACACACACACACACAAAGGTTAAATAATAAGCACCATCCTTTAAACAACTCAAGGTACATATATGTATATATAGATATATATGCATCTAGCTAGCTAGCAATAGCTCAGAGAGACCAAGGAATGTACTTAGGGTTGCATAGCTACTTTGCTGTAGGAGCACACTATAATTTGCTCCTAGGACAAAATCTTAGTCTAAGACTTTAAAGCCTATTATCTTGTCCCTTAGAATAAGCTGCCTTCAACTCTCTTCAAACCTTTAAAACACTAGTTCTCAAATTTCTATATGTATAAAAATTATAGAGAAGCTTGCTAAAATGTAAATTCCCATCAGAGAGAGATTTGAGTTGGTAGTTTATGGAGGCAACCAATCAATTTGCAATGTAAACCAATTACCCAGGGAATTTTGAGGCAGGCATTGTTCAGGCCACATAGTCTAGAATGTTTTTTGCAGAACCCTGGTCTGACAGAAGTCTGGGGATTTTTATACAGGGAAACAATGCAGTGAGGATTCTAATGATATCTTGATGACAAAGGACAACATGTAAAATTACAGATTTATACTTAATCAAAACCAGTCACATATAAAGCTCTAGGCTTTGCAAAGTTACACTAAAAAAAGAACATGGGGTCTCAATCACTAAACTCAAATTGCATTTGTAACTCCAGGACTGCTAGGAAAACAGCTTTTTCATCTGTACCTGTTACAGTGGAGAGGATTCTAGAATGAGCAGTTTGAATACAAGAACATATTTTTCTTCATGAAGGAAGCAAATAATGCTGTAGGCAAAACTATGGTTGATGGATGTGATAGTGGATCTTTTCTTTGTGTCTTTGCCTTATAAGATTAATCCTATCCTCTCTTTTAAGCATATTACATAAAATAGAAAGAAGAATAAAACAAAATCTATTTTTCTAAATTAAAAAGCTTGAAAAGCCTCGCTTCTTTGTCTATCATGATATGATTGGATCACTGCCAAATCAGAAGCTATATAAATGATTGTTCTTAGATAATAGTCCCTTTTAGAAAAATATAAAGCTGCTTTTCCCAAAACTCATATCATGAGTTTCCAAACACAATAAATCCTAGTTTTCTAAAATAGATGTTTTATTTTGGAACCAATTTTACCTTAATTTTAACCATTGTCTGCTAAAGAATTGTATCAATGAAACTCATATGCATTTCAATATTCTACAGCTATTGCCATTGTGTGAAATCTACCATCTACTTAGAAATTTTGCTAAAGTCATTAAGTTTAACAGGAAGGTTTATGAATTGCAAGGTTATGTTTTTGAAAATGCTGGTCCCTCAAATCTTTTTTTTTCTTTCTCTAAAAACATGTGAAGTATTCCATGTTATACAAGAAATATAAAAGTGTTGTTGATAATTACTTTGATTAATAGAAATGCTTATATAGATATCTGTCTGGTATAGCAGGAAGTGCATATTGTCACAGCCTTATTCAATCCTCATGAAATTTTGGATTTACCTTGTGTAGAAAAGGAATGAGTTTCAAGTGGTAAAGGATGGCTGAAGCTGGGAAGAAAGAGAAGGGAATCTGGGAGCAACAAAACTTGAGGCCTGTATGGGCTTCTCTGTAAGTTGATTTAAAACAGTAGAAATCTAATATGCTCATTGAGGACTAATGATATGAGTACAAGCTCTGTCTCTGTGCTTAGACTATTCTGCTCTCAGAATGATCATTTTCAAATTATTTGGGTGAATGAAGATTTTATAAGCCAGTTAAAAAGACTATCTTTCATTTCAGCTGTGCTGCAATAAAGATAATGAATTAAGCTTTCTGAAGAGCTGGGTTTGAAACTTGACTTTTCCACTGTGGGGCCTTTGGCCAATTACTTAAATTCTCTGAGTTTTAGTTTCCTTATCTGTAAAATGGGAATAACACCATCTATTTCTAAGACTTGTTCTAGAGATAAAATTATATAAAATTTGAGAACACCTGGTTCATATTAAACTTTTTTTTTTTAATTTGAGAAGGCTAAAATAGACTAATTTATTGTTGGTGGTTTTCTGTTGTTTTTTGTGTTGTGTTGTGTTGTGTGTGTGTGTGTGTGTGTGTTTGCATTATATAAATTATCAGTTTTTTTCCACATATTTTTATTTGCTTAAAGGAAGTATCAAATAATCAAAACATTTTTTATTAACTTTTCAGTATGCTAGCTACAGGATGTAAGTTGTAATATGCTCTAGGATTTTGGGTATCTTCAAGGGGTGCTACAAAGACCATAAATTTTAGAATTAGGCCCACCTGGATTTCCCCCTTCTTTCCTTCTTTTGACTGATATTTTCTCAATTTTTTCTTATTTCATTTCTCCTCTATTTCCTTGAAAATTATGTTCTCTATGCCAAATATTTTAATATTAACCCTTACTATTTTAACCTTCATATCTTTACCTTCCTCTTGAACAATATAAAGAAAATGGAGTAAGGAGATTTTAATGGCAGCATTTTATCAAAATTACAAGCAAATTGTGTACAGCATTTGTTCTCCCCCATAAATGAGATATTGTTATTGCTGCTGTTGCTGCTGTTATTTTGTGCTAGTTTAGAACACATTTCATGTTTATTTATACTTAGATACATATTTACAATTATCTTTACTTACCAATATACTTTCCATCTTAGATCTTCCATCTGGGACTATATACATTCTCCATAAGTTGCATATTTAAAATTTAATTTACTGAGGATCTGTTGGTGCTAACTTTAATTGTTGTCAGTCTTTCAATGTCTTTCTTTTGTCAGTATTTGAAAGTTTTACTAGATACTGTTAGAGTAGGAGGTTAGTTAGGTTCTAACTGGATACCAGGAGGTCAGCAACAAGGAAGTTATGGTCAGCCCTGGGGAAACTCAGTGACCTGTCCTGCCACACTCCACAAGAAGCTGGATCAAACCAGACAGGCCCAAGATGGTAGATGTCATGACAGGAAATCCCTGACCACATTAGGAAGAAAAAACACAAACTCTGTTTCCCACTCCAAGTAAGAGATATCCCACCCCTAGTTAACAACTGTCAGTAAGTGATAGTAAACCCATCCCCCAGGGCTCACAGACCTCTTTCTCTTGAGCTGGCCCATTCTCATATCCTGAGAGTTTACAACTAGCTTTAATAAACTTTCCTGCTTGTGTGGCTTGTCAACTGTGCTATTTGTCTCTCTTTGAATTTCATTCTCATGACAAGACCAAGAACTTTAGGCAACTCTTTTGGGATGGGCTCAATGAGCATCAAGACCCCAGGACCAGGCGTAACCTCAGTTCACTCAGCAACTATACTATTAAGGCACAGAATTGTAGGTTGCCAATTTGTGTGTGTGTGTGTGTGTGTGTGTGTGTGTGTGTGAGTGTGTGTTTGTTGCTTAGCACATTTAAGATACAATTCTGCTGTCTTCCAATTTACATTGTTGGAAAGTGTTGAAAACCCATTTAACAGAGTAACTATCAATCATTTGAAAGAAATCTGCCTGTTTCTTCTGGCTACTATTAAGATCTTCTCTTTCTGTTTTTCTGACTTATTTATGTTTCTGGATGTGAGTGCTATTTACCTATTTATTGAGATACACTGTATTTGATACTGCTTCTTTACTTTAAAGTCTGGGTTAAATATGCAATTCCATCAAGAACATTTATACTTAGTTTTGCCAATTTCAAATACATATACCACCAACATGAGACCACTTCAAATTCTTTTATGAATAGACATAATGTAAAAATGGCCAAAATCAAATTTGGCTTGGGGTCATAAATTCTCATTGGAGACCTGTCTTCCCCTTCACCCAACGCCAAGGTCAAGACATAAATTTCCTAACAGGAGCTCTCTGAGCAATGGGTTAATTTCTTATCCACTCTCACTGTGAGAACTGACCTTTAGTCTTGGCTTTATAGGGATATTTTCTACTAGTCTTCACAACTTGGGCATGCCCTAGGTTTAAATCCTATCTCCAACTCCCTGAGGAAGATTTAACTGTAAAGCTCAAATCAAAGGCTTCTGAAACTCTAAGGTATAAAGGTTTCTTGGGGCAACTGGGCAGCTGGGCGGCTCAGTTGGTTGAGCAACCCACTCTAGATTTCAGCTCAGGTCATGATCTCACTGTTCTTGAGTTCAAGCCCTAGATTGGTCTCTGTACTAACAGTGTGGACCCTGCTTGGGATTCTCTCTGTGTCCCTTCTTTCTCTGCACCTACCCTGCTCTCTCTCTCATTCTCAAAAAGAAATAAATATTTAAACCAGTAAATGTTTCTCTACACTTCAGTTCTCAGGCCTCCTATGTTCATTTCATGTCTTCTGTATCTGCATATCCTTTCCTTTGTTTCAGCACAAAATTGCAATAGTTTCTTAAATTATTTTTTAAACATGGTGATCTCTTAACCTCCTCAAGTTTTATTTTTTTCTGCCTACCTTGTCCTCATAGCAGTGTAATTTTATTTTTTTCCTGATCATCATTATGTTGATTTTGACAGAAGAATTTTGAGTTATTTTGATATATATATTTGAAAATGTATTTTATATATTTATATTCATAAATAATTTCCTTGGCTTCACTGAGACTATATACAAGTCTCTTACAGAAACTAATTGTTGGGTGCAACACTGAGGTGCATATATTTAGAGCACCCAGACCTAACAATCTGTAGACAGTGCAGAGATCTGCCTAATACTGCTTCATACCAGTTGGGTCTTGATTCCGATATTGCTTGAATTCACTAATAAGATCAATTTTATGTTTCTTTTCTGTATAAACCAACCCCCAAATACTAAGGGTATATTGGCTATATTGTATTTTGCACTTATCTCTATTTCTAAACTTTTTCTTTTTTTTACAAAAACTCAAACTAACTTAACAAATAGCCCAAACTCTCAAATAAGCTGGAGGTGGGAAATAAAACCATGAAATCCCTCAGGGAGGAATTAGCTAGGAGAGCTACCAAGTAAGCAAAATTTAAGTAACAACAGTAAAGACTAGCAGCAGGGGAAAAACAGATTCACAAATGAAGCAAATATCACAGGGAGTGTCTGCACTTCTGACCAGCCAAGCGGAGGGCCCTGGTTGATAAGGTCTGAATTTCCCAAGTCCCCAGCAGGAGCCAGGGGAATTGGGCAAGTCTCTGAGAGGGAGTAAACAAACCAAGACTGAAGTATTACTCAGGACCTATAAATAATGGCATTGAAACTATAAACCATATAGCCATATATCATGAATTTTCTAGAAGACTCCTCATTTCATATAATCTGATCTATTTTATATATTAGAATACATTCACTATATTGTCAAAACTACTTCTAGAACACAGACATTCCTTCTCACACTACATATTTCACTTTGAGTTAAAAAAAAATGTGCACAGTATCTGTAAAATAGGAAAATTTAGAGAAGAACTTTTATGACAGCAGTGATTATAAACTTATTAAGCTCAATGCTACTCATTTACCCAGAAACACATGAAATGGAAAATTAGGTGATTAATTATACACTCTAAAAGTGGGGGAGAATTTTTTGTTTGTTTGTTTGTTTTCCTTTTTTAAGCAAAAATCATCAAGAAAAACAAAATTGAAAGATTATATTTTTAAAAAGAAGGAAAAAACCAAAATATATATTCACTCTAGTTTTCGGGACACTAAGTCATATCACAACCTCAGGGAACTAAAATATTTCTTACATATTCATTGTATCTGATATTCTTACTATTAGAGTCATTCATTTTGTACTTGAACTCATTTTGGGCTTGAACTTACTAACCCGTGAGATCATGACCTGAGCCAAAACCAAGAGTCGAATAACCAACTAAGCCACCCAGATGGTGAGAAAAATATTGTTTTAATCATAAATGTCCACTCTTTCTGTCCAAACAAGTTTAAATACCATACAATGAATGCCATATATTAAACAAAAAAAAAATCAAAGACATGGAAATTAAAATGAGATGTAATTTTTTAGCCATAATAATTTTTTAGCCATACTATTAGCAAAAAACAGCAGGGATACTCATAAGCAGTCTTCCAAGTGTTACTCTTCCTGAAGAGTATGTTCTGGGCTATCTTTCTTCATTAAATTATCTGCAGAAACCTGGCCCCATATATGCCTATAACATGTATGTGTTAGTTTTATGTCTCTCATCCAGAACTTGCATCTAAAATCTAAACTCACATTTTCAGTTGTGTGAGGTAACTGGACAGCACAGCACTTCTGGTGTGTCACAAGCGTATCTCAACATTCACTTACCCTTGATTGGAAGTTTTGCTTTACCCACAGACTCTTGATTTCTCCCTTTCCATCAACCTCCACTTCAAATGTTAAATCCTATCATTTGCATTGTCTTCCTTACTACCAACTCTCTGTAGGTCAGCCTCTTGATTTTAATCTCCAGTTCTCCTGCATGCTTCTCATCTGTTTTCACATAATAGGAGTCATCAAAACACCATCTGAATCAAGTTACTTTCCAGCTAAAAGATCATTCATCACTCATCCTTTGCGTGAACAATGCTACCCAAACTCTTCTCAGTAGCCTCAAAGGTCCCATCTTATTCCCATAAATTTTGTTTTTTCTCCCTCCATTCTAGCTACACTGTCTTCTTTCTTTGTGGCCTGATTTAAGACTTTTTTCACACTTCTCACTGGAAACTCATCCCTTCTCTTTCCATGACAAGATCTTTCTCATGGTCTTCTCAAGTCTCAGGTTCAATTGTCACCTCATCAGAGAAGTTCTCCCTTCCTACCATGTATTTGTTTCCTTGTGATCTAATAACACATCACTATCATCATATAAATGTGTTGATCCCCATGATTTAGTCTCTCTTTCTCACTAGGAAGTGGAAGGAGTCATGTCCACCTTGTTTATAAGTGAATTCGCAGAATTGGACCTACTAGGATCTCAATAGATATTTGTGGAAATAAGAAATAAATAAATTATAACAGCAAACATAATTTGATATAACCCTTCTCCCAAGACCATTAGCAAACTATTCCAAATATTTCAAAATAGAAACATAAATCAAGTCCTGGAGAATGGGGTATGGGGGTGTGTGGGAGGAGCTAATTCTACAAATAGAAGAGTTTCTTGGTGGTATATGCCAGTGTCACCTGCTAGATCCCGAGTCCTGACCTGTACTGTACACCTGCTTGTACTCACCAAACTTTGTCACACATTTTCCCCTAAATTCCTCTTTCCAGCTTATCTTTTAATGCAGGCAAATGGAAACCAATACCACCACTGAAGTGATGGAAACCACCATGACCAGACCTGCAGGCAGCCCAGACCACCCAGACCAGTTTGAGCTTAACTCCTGAGTCAAGTTCTGCATGGATGGACCATGGAACCTCATTATAATACTAAATCTCTGCTTAAGGAGCAGCATAAGCTTCATTTACATAACATAAAATTCATATATAGGCATGCATGCTTAAGGCTCATGCATGACCTTATGCCCACCTCTACATGCAATGAAAAGGATCCCCTTTTAAAATATTCATCCTAACCTTAAATGAAAGCTCCCCATTCACCCTTGCTCCTGGAGCCACAACCTTGGAAGTTACTCCTTGTGAGCCCCTTATTTGCTGCAAATAAATTTTACTTTGTGCGACAACTCTACCTGGTGTAATTTCTATCTGCAACTCACCAAGGAGAAAACTCATGTTAGTTTGGTCACATTTGTTTGTTTATTTATATTATAATATTAATACTAAGAATTTTTTCCACCAAAGCTTTGAATGTTATTAACTCTTTCAGGGAGGATGTATGTCCCCCAATTTGAAGACCAGCTACACCACTTCCTATATTCTTATTCTCTGCTGCTGTCACTCTATTCTAATATAACTTTTTTTCTTATGTTACTTTTTTCTTATGTCACTTTTCTTATATTACTTGTCCGAAAGACTTTTCCACTACTGAATACAGTTAATTCATTTAATCTATCTATTTTAAGAATCAAATATAAAAATAATACCAACTGCTGAAAAAGATATACACATAAAAACATTTGTCAAGTTAGTATATGTTAATAAAAAATTCAAAATCTAAATTTCCAAAAGATATTTTGAAAACTTTATTATTATATTGAAAATGATTAACAGAATGTAAAGAAGATTAACAATCAATATAATCACAACTAGTTTTCCAAAATACTGCTCAAAGAAAATAATTTGTGAGGAAAATTTTGGAATAAAAAAATGCCAAAATGATAAGAGTGGTTTATCTTTATACAGTGGTTCTATAAGTTATTTTTCCCCATCTCTTTCCATATATATATATATATATAGTGGAAATATGACTTAAATGTATTTTTTATTTTTTTAAATTTACATCCAAATTAGTTAGAATATAGTGAAACAATGATTTCAGGAGTAGATTCCTTAATGCCCCTTACCCATTTGGCCCATCCACCCTCCCACAATCTCTCCAGTAACCCTCAGTTTGTTTTCTAAATTTATGAGTCTCTTCTGTTTTGTCCCCCTCCCTGTTGTTATATTATTTTTGTTTCCTTCCCTTATGTTCATCTGTTTTCTCTCTTAAAGTCCTCATATGAGTGAAGTCATATGAGTTTTGTCTTTCTCTGACTCACTAATTTCACTTAGCATAATACCTTCCAGTTCCATCCACGTAGTTGCAAATGGCAAGATTTCATTCTTTTTGATTGCCGAGTAATACTCCATTGTGTATATATATACCACTTCTTCTTTATCCATTCATCCATTTGGGCTCTTTCCATACTTTGGTAATTGTTGATAGTGCTGCTATAAACATGGGGGTGCACGTGTCCCTTTGAAACAGCACACCTGTATCCCATGGATAAATGCCTAGTAGTGCAATTGCTGGTCATAGGGTAGTTCTATTTTTAGTTTTTTGAGGAACCTCCATACTGTTTTCCAGAGTGGCTGCACCAGCTTGCATTCCCACCAACAACGCAAAAGAGATCTCCTTTCTCCACATTCTTGCCAACATCTGTTGTTGCCTGAGTTGTTAATGTTAGCAATTCTGACAGATGTAAGGTGGTATCTCATGGTGGTTTTGATTCGTATTTCCCTGATGATGAGTGATGAGAATTTTTTCATGTGTCGGTTGGCCATCTGGATGTCTTCTTTAGAGAAGTGTCTATTCACGTCTTTTGCCTATTTCTTCACTGGGTTATTTGGTTTTTGGGTGTTGAATTTGATAAGTTCTTTATAGATTTTGGATACTAACCCTTTATCTGATATGTCATTTGCAAATATCTTCTCCCATTCTGTTTGTTGCCTTTTAGTTTTGCTGATTGTTTCATTCCCTGTGCAGAAACTTTTTATTTTGATAAGGTCCCAGTAGTTCATTTTTGCCTTTGTTTCCCTTTCCTTTGGAGACGTGTTGAGTAAGAAGTTGCTGCGGCCCAGATCAAAGAGGTTTTTCCTGCTTTCTCCTCGAGGATTTTGATGGCTGCCTGTCTTATATTGAGGTCTTTCATCCATTTTGAGTTTATTTTTGTGTATGGTGTAAGAAAGTGGTCCAGGTTCATTCTTTTGCATATCGCTGTCCAGTTTTCCCAGCACCATTTTCTGAAGAGACTATCTTTATTTCATTGGATATTCTTTCCTGTTTTGTCAAAGATTAGTTGGCCATATGTTTGTGGGTCAATTTCTGGGGTCTCTATTCTGTTCCATTGATCTGAGTGTCTGTTCTTGTGCCAGTACCATACTGTCTTGATGGTTACAGCTTTGTAGTATAGCTTGAAGTCTGGGATTGTGATTCCTCTTGCTTTGTTTTTCTTTTTCAAGATTGCTTTGGCTATTCGGGGTTTTTTCTGGTTCCATGCAAATTTTAGGATTATTTGTTCTAGCTCTCTGAAGAATGCTGGTGTTAATTTGATAGGGATTGAATTGAATATGTAGATTGCTTTTGGTAGTATCGACATTTTAACAATATTTGTTCTTCCTATCCAGCAGCATGGAATCTTTTTCCATTTTTTTGTGTCTTCTTCAATTTCTCTCATAAGCTTTCTCTAGTTTTCAGTGTATAGATTTTTTCATCTATTTGGTTAGATTTATTCCTAGGTATTTTATGGTTTTTTGTGCAACTGTAAATGGGATCGAATCTTTGATTTCTCTGTCGCTTCATTATTGGTGTATAGGAATGCAACTGATTTCTTTGCATTGATTTTATATCCTGCAACTTTGCTGAATTCATGAATCAATTCTAGCAGTTTTTGGTGGAATCTTTGGGGTTTTCCATATAGAGTATCATGCCATCTGTGAAGAGTGAAAGTTTGACCTCCTCCTGGCCGATTTGGATGCCTTTTATTTCTTTGTGTTGTCTGATTGCAGAGGCTAAGACTTCCAATACTATGTTGAAAAATAGTGGTGAGAGTGGACATCCCTAACTTGTTCCTGACCTTAGGGAGAAAGCTGTCAGTTTTTCCCCATTGAGGATGATATTAGCGTTGGGTCTTTCATATATGGCTTTTATGATCTCGAGGTATGCTCCTTCTATCCCTACTTTCTTGAGGTTTTTATCAAGAAGGATGCTGTATTTTGTCAAATGCTTTCTCTGCATCTATTGAGAGAATCATATGGTTCTTGTCCTTTCTTTTATTGATGTGATGAATCATGTTAATTGTTTTGCAGATATTGAACCAGCCCTGTATCCCAGGTATAAATCCCACTTGGTCGTGGTGAATAATTTTTTTTAATGTATTGCTGGACCCAGTTGGCTAATATCTTGTTGAGGATTTTTGCATCCATGTTCATCAGGAAAATTGGTCTATAGTTCTCCTCTTTAGTGGGGTCTCTGTCTGGTTTGGGAATCCAGGTAATACTGGCTTCATAGAAAGAGTTTGGAAGTTTTCCTTCCATTTCTATTTTTGGGAACAGCTTCAAGAGAATAGGTGTCAACTCTTCCTTAAATGTTTGGTAGAATTCTCCTGGAAAGCCATCTGGACCTGGACTCTTGTTTTTTGGCAGATTTTTGATTACTAATTCAATTTACTTACTGGTTATGGGTCTGTTCAAATTTTCTATTTCTTTCTGTTTCAGTTTTGGTAGTGTATATGTTTCTATGAGTTTTTCCATTTCTTCTAGATTGCCCATTTTATTGGAATATAATTGCTCATAATATTCTCTTATTATTGTTTTTATTTCTGCTCTGCTGGTTGTGATCTCTCCTCTTTCATTCTTGATTTTATTTATTTGGGTCCTTTCTTTTTTTTCTTTTTGATCAACCTGGCTAGTGGCTTATCAATTTTGTTAATTCTTTCAAAAAACCAGCTTCTGGTTTCATTGATCCGTTCTACTGTTTTTTGTTTTTTTTTGTTTTGTTTTGGTTTGGTTTCAATAGCATTAATTTCTGCTCTAATCTTTATTATTTCTTGTCTTCTGCTGGTTTGGGGTTTTATTTCCTGTTCTTTTTCCAGCTCCTTAAGGTATAAGGTTAGGTTGTGTATCTGAGATGTTTCTTCCTTCTTTAGGAAGGCCTGGATTGCTATATACTTTCCTCTTAAGACCGTCTTTGCTGTGTTCCAGAGGTTTTGGGTTATGGTGTTATCATTTTTATTGACTTCCATATACTTTTTAATTTCCTCTTTAACTGCATGGTTAGCCCATTCATTCTTTAGTAGGATGTTCTTCAGTCTTCAAGTATTTGTTACCTTTCCAAATTTTTTCTTGTGGTTGATTTTGAGTTTCATAGCATTGTGGTTTGAAAATATGCACGGTATGATCTTGATCTTTTTGTACTTAGGGCTGATTTGTATTCCAGTATATGGTCTATTCTGGAGAACGTTCCATGTGCACTGGAAAATAATGTATATTCCACTGCTTTAGGATGAAATGTTCTGAATATATCTGTTAAGTCTATCTGGTCGAGTGTATCATTCAAAGCCATTGTTTCCTTGTTGATTTTTTGATTAGATGATCTATCATTGCTGTTGGTGGGGTGTTGAAGTCTCCTACAGTTATGGTCTTACTATCGATGAGTTTCTTTATGTTTGTGATTAATTGATTTTTATATTTGGGTATTCCCACATTTGGTGCATAAATGTTTATAATTGTTAGGTCTTCTTGGTGGATAGACTCCTTGATTATGATATAATGCCTTTCTGCATCTCTTGATACAGTCTTTATTTTAAAGTCTAGATTGTCTGATATAAGTATGGCTACTCCAGCTTTCTTTTGTCGACTGTTAGCATGATAGATGGTTCTCCATCCGCTTATTTTCAATCTGAAGGTGTCTTTAGATCTAAAGTGGGTCTCTTGTAAACAGCATATACATGGATCTTGTTTTCTTATCCACTCTGTTACCCTATGTCTTTTGATTGGAACATTGAGTCCATTGACTTTTAGAGTAAGTACTGAAAGATATGAATTTATTGCCATTATGATGCTTGTAGAGTTGTAGAGTTGTAGTTTCTGGTGGTGTTCTCTGGTCCTTACGAATCTTTATTGCTTTTGATATATATATATATATATATATATATATATATATATATATATTTTTTTTTTTTTTTTTTTTCCATCTTTTCTCCCCTTAGAGAGTCCCCCTTCAAATTTCTTGCAGGGCGGGTTTAGTGCTCACAAACTCCTTTAAATTTTGTTTGTCTGGGAAACTTTTAATCTCTCCATTTTGAATGACAGCCTTGCTGGATAAAGAATTATTGGCTGCATATTTTTCTGATTCAGCACACTGAATATATCCTGCCACTTCTTTCTGTCCTGCCAAGTTTCTGTGGATAGGTCTGCTGCAAACCTGATCTCTCTTCCCTTATAGGTTAGGGACTTGTTTTCCCTTGCTGTTTTCATGATTCTCTCCTTGCCTGAGTATTTTGTGAACTTGACTATGAGATGCCTTGTTGATGGTCAGTTTTTGTTGAATCTAATGGATGTCCTCTGTGCTTCCTGAATTTTGATGTCTGTGTCTTTCCCCAAGTTAGGAAAGTTTTCCACTATTATTTTCTCACCTAAGCCTTCTACTGCTATTTCTCTCTCTTCCTCTTCTGGGACCCCTATGATTCTGATGTTGTTCCTTTTTAATGAGTCACTGATTTCTCTAATTCTTAAATTGTGCCCTTGTGCCTTAATCTCCCTCTTTTTTTCTGCTTCATTATTCTCTATAAGTTTGTCCTCTATATTGCTGTTCTCTGTTCTGCCTCATCCATCCTTGCTGCTGCTGCATCCATCTGTGATTGCAGCTCAGTTATAGCATTTTTAATTTCATTCTGGCTATTTTTTACTTCTCTTATCTCTGCAGAAAGGGATTCTAATCTATTTTTGACTCCAGCTAGTATTCTTATTATCGTGATTCTAAATTCTGGTTCAGACATCTTGCTTTTATCTGTGTTGGTTAAATTCCTGGCTATTTTTTCTTCGTGGTCTTTCTTTTGGGGTGAATTCCTTTGTTTTGTCATTTTGAAGGAATTAAGGTAGAAAAATAGAAATTAAAAAAAAATTAAAATTAAAAAATTAAACACACACACACACACACACCAAAATTGAATAAATGATGCTAGATCCTAGGTGTGTTTTGGTCTGGGTGTTGACAGTGGTTTGGCAGATTAGAGGTAAAAAAAGGGGGGGGGGGAGGAAAAAAAAGGAAATCCTTTGAGAATTTGAAAAAATGAATACACTGAAGTAGACTAAAGTGAGCTGATGGGGGTAAAATAGAATTTGAAAAAATATACACAGAAGTAAAGAATATTGTAGAAAAAAAATTAAAGAAAAATATTTTCATTAAAAATTAAAAATAAATGATTTTTTTCTGTATTTAAGAAAAAAGAAAACAAATAAAAAATAGAAAAAAGATTAAAAAAAGAAAAAGAAAACAAAAGAAATCATTTGAAAATTTGAAAAAGGGAATACACTGTAGTAGACTAAAATAAAATGATGGAAGTAAAATAGAATTTGAAAAATTTACATAAAAGCAAAACATATAGTAAAAAACTTAAATAAAAATATTTTTGATAGAAATTGAAAGTAAAAATTAAATTTTTCTCTTTCTGCATTCAAGAAAAAGAAAAGAAATGAAAAAGCAAAAAAAAGAGAAAGAAAGAAAAAAAGGAAATTGTTGGAAAATTTGAAAAGGTGAATACACTGAAGTATATTAAAATAAAATGATGCAAGTAAATTAGAATTTGAAAAAATTACACAAAAGTAAAAAATATAGTAATAAAAAGTAAAGAAAATACTTTTAATAAAAATTGAAACTAAAAATGAATTTTTTCTCATTCTGTATTCAAAAAAAAGAGAATTGTAAAATAGAAAAAGAAAAAAAGAAAGAAAATTGAATAGATTAACCTGCTAACAGATTGAAGTAGGACTGAAATTGCTTCATTTTCCCCTAGAAGTCAGTCTATGTAGCTCTTTACAGTCCATAAATTAAGCCAGCAGTGAGACTTGTGTTCTTGAAGGGAGGAGTTGGCCCAGTTGGGTGGGGCTCAGTGTAATGGCTCCACTCTCCACTAGATGGAACTGCTAGCCTACTGGGGTGGATTGTTGCTGAGCTCTTAGGTGCCTTTGAGCATGCGCAGCAGAGGTGGAAATGGCACCACCCAGCTACCCAGTCTGTTCTCCCAGATTAGCGATCACACACCTGTCCTCTGTCTTCAGCTCTCATCCTTTCCCCGCATTTTCACTCTCTGTGACCAGGCCCCAGGCAGTACCTCTCTCCCAAGTTTTGTCTCAGATGCGGCTATTTTCCCCAGCCCCTTACTTCCAAAGGACTTCGGCTTTGACCCTTTCTGCCCCTCTGCAGGAGAGTCTCACCAAGCAATAGCCAAATGAGCAATGGCCGAATATCGGCTGAACCCAGGAACACCTGCTGCACCCTGCTGCTTCTGGTGCCCCGAGACTGCAGCCAGGTGCCAGCCCTCCCCAGAAAAAGTTCGCGAGATAGTGTAGCAGCAGCATTTTAGGGATTATGGAAAATCACAACACACATCTGGCACCAGGCTTCACCTTTAACGAACTTATCCCAGCACCAGCGAATGTGGCTGCCTCCGGGGTCGGCTGGGACCAGGTGGCTTCAATGGTCTCTACCAAATGTCCTTCCAGCAGCGGAACCACTTTTCCCCGTGTGGACCGAGAACCTCCCAGACCCCCCACTCTGTTCCTGGGGATTCGCCCTTCCCAGCAGAACACCGCCAGGTATCGAGCTGTGGAGTTGCAGCCTTTGTGCTCCCCTTGTTTACAGTCTTAACGGAATTTAAACCCTCTCCTTTCTCCTTTCTCCCTTTTTAGTTTAGTCTCTGCAGTTGTTTCCAATTTTCCACTTTCTCTCCAGCTGCTTTTGGGGATTCCTGTATTCTCCCCCGCTCCCCAGTCTCCATCCTCTCTCCACCTGCACAAGCAGCTCCCTACCCTCTGTGGCTTCTTGCTCCCCAAATTCACCTCTCCATACTGCATACCTGCTGAATTCTGTGGTTCAGGTTGTGCAGATTGTTGTGTTAATCCTCCAGTTTTCTAGGTGTGTAGGATGGTTTAGTGTTGGTCTGGCTGTATTTCATGGACACAAGACACACAAAAACCTTCCATGCTGTTCTGCCATCTTGGCTCTTCCCCTGACTTAAATATATTCTAATGAATGATATCTGTTTAATCTTGGTTTTTATTTAATTATATTGCCTTCTCTTTCAGACATAGAAATGGATTTTTTAAAACATAACTTGAGCTTAGACTTGCAGTGTAAGTAGTAATTTTTCAGGCATATAATGAAGAAAGACTTTTCCAAAATTGGGAACTGCACATGCAGAAACATATTAAACTGAAAAAAATGTATTGTCACATATTGCTAGAAGATGTAAAAAATACCTTGAAGTAGTAATTTCCTAACATGGCAGAACTATTTTAAAGCTGCTACCTCTACCTGGGACTGAAATTAGAATAATGAGACAGGAGTCCTGGCTCTGTTGTGTATCCATTGAATGGGTACATTAGAATCACGGAAAATACTTGCAGCCTGATTTGTAAACTGTAGACAGTAATGGAATATCTGTGTCATAGGAATCCAATAAATACAATAATGTAACAATATTACTAATATAATATTTTAAATTTCTCTAGTGTATCACATTTTTCAAAATGCAATACATACATATTTTGACAGGAACTTATTCCAATGAATTAATGGAAATTACATATAATTAAGTTGAACATAAATAATCTTATATAGTTATAATTGTGTATAATAGAAAATATATATAATTTGTAAATATATTACTAGATAATTATTTTCTATATAAAGTTAATATATTTATATATATATTTCCTTATAAATACATGATATAAAATTATAAATATGTTTAACTTATAAATTATTATTACATATATGTAAACATGAATACATTTTCTATGTGTATAAATTATTTATGAGATGATTTAGTTGAAATTATATAAATTATTCTTCATCACAAAAAGACTATGAGTTAAGGTACTACTTCATAGTAAGGAAGCTCAGTAAGTAAACAGAGTCTAAAGGAAGGCAAAATAATACACCCGTAGTCACTTTTCTAATAACTGGGATGTTCAGTCTTACACTTTTTCTATCACCAAAACGTTAACTCCTATGTAAAAGATACATTGGTACTATATGAGAAAAACCTTTGAAAAGTATTATGGTTATACAGGTTTCACATTATTTATAGCACAATGACATTGATTTTCCAATTTTTAATAATTATACCTGCTTAAAGGCTGTCTTATTACTAATATGCCCTGGTCATACTATCTGACTGACTTGGTTTGAAGTCCTTTGCCCCCTCCCCACACTTCCTGTTTCTGAGTTTTTAAACTTCCTTATTCTCAAACCAATACTCTAGCTAATAATCTGAGACAAAATATGTGAAACTGATCACATTCATGAATATATGTAATGGTGGTTTCCTTTAAGATTTTAGAGACTTCCCCCTGACTGTGTAATAAATTCCTGTGTCTCCTGTTGATAGAAAGTTAGAATGTTTGCAGTTTATTGACATCACAGTCTGGGGAAGTTAATGACTATAAGCTTACTAGGTTCCCTCTAACTCCTTTGTTGCCTAGATGGAATGAGACAAATACTGAACTTATTGAAAGTAAATTCAAGGTCTTTTATTTTCTGCTGCTGTACCAAAATACCATACACTGGGTGGTGTATGAACAGAAGTTATTTCTCACTGTTCTGGGGGCTGAACAGAATGTCAGCCTGGTAGGTTCTAGTGAGAGCCCTCTCCTAGTTGCAGACAGCAGACATCCCACTGTGTTATCACATGGTGGAGAGCAGAGCAAGCAAACTCTCTCAGGACTCATATAAGGGTACTAGCCTCATTTATGATAGTTCTAACCTTATAATGTCATCTAAGTTACCTCCAGAAGCCTCCCCTCCTAATAACATCACATTGAGGGGTGGGGTTTCAACATACGCATTTCAATATTTATTCCATAACACTTTCTACCTCTTAACCAGAAAAAAAAAAAATACCACTTTTAAGGTGTTGAATACTTTTTTGATTAGTTGCATTCCTAGCCACAATTTCTCCTTCATGAGGAAATAAATGTTCAATACGGACTCTATCAAAGCTCCTGCCTTCACTTAAAACTTGCCCCAACCTCATTGTGCATAAAGACAAAACAATGGTTTATAGTTAGCAAATATGCAATTCCTTTAGTAAATTTAGAAAAAAAAAAGGAAAAAAATATATATATATTCAAAATTCAAAAGAAAAACCTGTTCCTTTAGTTTGGAGAAACATAAAAAAAAAAACAATCAACAGCCTTGAGCTTCCGTTATAAATGAGTTTGCTAGTAGGCTATTTACCTGTTTTTGTAGTTAGAAACTATACAGAAAAGCATGAAAAAAAATTTTTACTCCAATACCATGTTATAAATTAGTGGAAGGAAGTGGCAATCCAAATAAAAGTTTTGAAATGGACATTTCACTCCTTGATATGCTTACAGGATTTTTTCCCCTTAAGGGATTTGGTATGAAGGGCTATTAACTAAGGACATGGTATTTGAAGTGATAAATACAAAGTAGACTTCTCCTCTTGCTTCTTTATAAAAATCTTGAAATCTATTATTTTCATAGAAGTCTTATTTAAATGGTGTTTTTGGTAATTTTTATTATATATGAACTTTCTTACTTTTGCTTTGATGTAGCTAAGATATTATAGACCTCACTTAGAACATGATGAAAGGAAGGTTAGGGTTATAAAATTGAAACCTTACAAGGCCACTGTCTTAGATCAAAGACTTCAGCTGAAAATAATGGGCTGGTTCTGATAATTCATTCTTATTAAGGAATACACTTTTTATCCAACCCCAGGCTACATTATAATGCTTCTTTGCAATACTATGTAAGTAGGCAGGTAATAGCACTGGAAAATTTTTAATAACCCTATTGTCCCCTAATCTTAATATTTGCAGTAGGAGTGAGAATTTATAAGAATACTAAAATGTGGCATGTATAATTTCATGATGAGCAGTAGCATGCTTAATACTCTTCAAAAAAAGTTAATGCTTGAGATAAGTAATGATTTCAATATGAGCAATGTGTTAATTATATTTATACACATATGCCTAAGTATATACTTCCAAATAAATTATACACACAGACACACAGAGCATAAGAAATTCATAATAATACTGTATTTAACTGGTAATTACTTATCCATTATAAACACTATTAAGAAACAGAAATAAACAAAAAAATAGCACCTAAGCATCTAAATAAATTGTACAAAACTCTTTTGTTAATGATAAAAAATATTATTCATACCAAAGTTCTCTATCCCCACATTTGGTTATCTATCTATTTGGTTCTCAGCAGGTTAAAATAATCTTATTAGGAGGCTGGCTAGAGGCAGGTGCAATGGCAAAAGCAAGATATTGTCAACTAAGATCTGCACACACACAAATATGTAACATGCATATACACATTAGGCTTGTTGCTAAGTATATAATAAATTACTTACTCCCTTTAACTGAATCTAAAGGTATCCCTATAATAAAGCCTAAGACAAAATTAGTCATAGCAACGACTTTAAGAAATCCTTAAATGATTTCATAAAGTTTGGTTTAAAATGAGGATGTTTATATATTTAAGAATGATACTTTTGCATAAATAATTAAGTTTTTATTTTTTAAATGAAGCTTGTGTATATATTCTAGTTATCTGATAAGTTTGCTCAGTCCCTCTGAGATAGAGATACTTATTCAAAACTCTCTAATTTTCCTTACCTTTAAAATGAGGATCATAACACTCACTTTACAGCACTTTTCTAAAAACTAAATAATCAAGTGAATGAGAAGACAAGCCACAGAGAGAAACTATTGCAAAAGACATATCTAATACCTGTTACCCAAAACATTCACAGATGTCTAAACACTCAACAATAATAAAATTAACAACTTTAGTAAAAATTGATAAAGGATCTACACAGACACTTTATCAAAGAGGGTATATAGGTAGAATATGGATATATAAAAAGATGTTCAACAGCATGTGTCTTTAGAGGTTTGCTAATTAAAACAATTAACTACCTCTACAAACCTATTAGATCGGTGAAAATGCAAAACAATAGCAGTGACAGATGCAGGTGAAGATGTGGGGAAACAGAATCTATATTCACTGCTGGTGGGAATCCAGAATGGTGCAGACACTTTGGAGGATCAGTTGGCCATTTTTTATACAAGTAAACATATTCTTCCAGATGATACAGCAGCTGAACTCCTTACTATTTATTCAAATAAGTTGAAAATGTATCTACATATAAACCTGCACATAACTTTTTAAAGCAGCCTTGTTCATAATTTCTGAAATTTGGAAGCAACCAAGACGCCCCTCAGTAGGTGAATGGATAAATAAACTGTACATCCAGACAATGAGATATTATTCATTGCTAACAAAAAATAAACAATCAAGCTATGAGGAAGACCTGAGGGATTTTATATACAAATTCGTAAGTGAAGAAAGCCAATGTACTTACTATATTATTCCAACTACATGACATTCATGGATACATAGTGTATACATTAACTCTACTTTCCCATCAATTTTTTGGTGAACCTCAATATTCTCTAAAAACAAATAAAGTCTAGAATATAGAAATGAGAGCAGTTTGCCAAGAATTTAGCATGTTTTATGTCTAGTGTGCACTCAACAAATGGCAACTCTGTTGATTAATAATGCTGAATCTCAGAAAACTAGTAGAGAGCCTGAAATATGATAGGTACTTAGAAAATAATTTGTGCAAAATATCTGATTTTCAGCTATTTCATGACAATAGAAAAAATAATAAAATGATATAAAGATGATCAACAATAAAAAACGAGACAAATTATCTATGATTTCAAAGTTTTGCGCTCTAGAAAATAACTAACTAAAATTACAGTTTGCCGAGAACTTAATCCTTATTTTTTTTTTGGCAATTTTATTTTATTTTTTTAACATACTACATGGAAGACATTTAGAGCACACATTGACCTAAGACCATAAGGCTTGCCATACTGCCACAAAACAATGGGCCATATCCTCCCTTTGATAGTGGTTGATACTGTATGCTTTAAAGTATGGCAAATTTACAAGCCCTCCATAAAGCACTTAATTGGGCAGTGAACTATATAATGTGGCGGGACATTTCTCCATGACCTAAAGAGAGGATGGGACTTGGTTTCTGTTACATATTTAATCCAGGAAAGTGGAACCCATTTGACTTTCATGCTTAATTTCCTTTTGCATCTTGCCAAATTATTTGTTTCCAGAAGACTTCCAACATTATTTTTTCAAGATCATAACAATTCTCTTGCGTGTTACAGGTTCTGCTATCTTTTCATTTAATGACAGTAATTTCAGCATTATGCCAAAGAAGCAACCTACCCAACCAAATTAGAATATCTAGGGCAATTAAAAAACAAAGCCCTAAATGTTCATTTTAAAATATATTGCATTTTAATTTAACATAGATGGGAATTTGCCTTTCGTTTGTTTGGCATGTTAAGTGCTAACAACATGCCCCAATAACTAAAACTTTTAAAAAACTTCATTAACAGCTTCAGAGGGAAATCATGTCTTATTCAGATAATTATCTACTCTCCAGTTTTGTTGCTAAAGTATTATCATATAACTTTCCCCAAAAAATATAATTTCTTACTTTAAAAAGCAAAATGCAGGGGCACCTGGGTGGCTCCATCAATTAAGCATCTGACTTTGGCTCAGGTCATGATCTCATGGTCCATGAGTTTGAGCCCTGCGTTGGGCTCTGTGCTGACAGCTTAGAGCATGGAGCCTGCTTTGGATTCTGTGTCTCCCCTCCCTCCCCTCTCTCTGTCCCTCCCCCACTTGCAGTCTCTCTCTGTCTCTCTCCCTCAAAAATAAACAAGGAAGGAAGGAAGGAAGGAAGGAAAGAAGGAAGGAAGGAAGGAAGGAAGGAAGGAAGGAAGGAAGGAAGGAAGAAAGAAAGAAAGAAAGAAAGAAAGAAAGAAAGAAAGAAAGAAAGAAAAAGAGAAAGAAAGAAAAAAGAAAAAAGAAAAAGAAAAATCCAGGAGCACTTGGGTGGCTCAGTTAATTGTCTGCTCTCCTGATTTCAGCTGAGGTCATGATCTCAGGGTCCTAAGACCAAGGCATAGAGCCTGCTTAAGAATCTCTCTCTGATGCTGCCTCTCTCCTGCTTGTGCTCTCATGTCCATGTGATCTCTCTCTCTCTCAAAAAAAAAATCCAAACACTAATATATTATTATTTTTTAATATGAAATTTACTGTCAAATTGGTTTCCATACAACACCCAGTGCTCATCCCAACAGGTGCCCTCCTCAGTGCCCATCACCCACCCTCCCCTCCCTTCCACTCCCCATCAATCCCCAGTTTATTCACAGTTTTTAAGAGTCTCTATGGTTTTCCTCCTTCCCTCTCTGTAACTTTTTTCCCCTTCCCTTCCCCCATGGTCTTCTGTTAAGTTTCTCAGGATTCACATAAGAATGAAAACATATGGCATCTGTCTTTCTCTGTATGATTTATTTCACTTAGCATAACACTCTCCAGTTCTATCCACATTGCTACAAAAGGCCATATTTCATTCTTTCTCATGGCCAAGTAGTATTCCATTGTATATATAAACCACAGCTTCTTTATCCATTCATCAGTTGATGGACATTTAGGCTCTTTCCATAATTTGGCTATTGTTGAGAGTGCTGCTATAAACATTGGGGTACAAGTCCCCCTATGCATCAGCATTCCTGTATCCCTTGGGTAAATTCCTAGCAGTGCTATTGCTGGGTCATAGGGTAGATCTGTTTTAAATTTTTTGAGGACTCTCCACACTGTTTTTCAGAGCAGCTGCACCAGTTTGCATTCCCACCCGCAGTGCAAGAGGCTTCCCGTTTCTCCACATCCTCTTCAGCATCTATAATCTCCTGATTTGTTCATTGTAGCCACTTTGACTGGCGTGAGGTGGTATCTGAGTGTGGTTTTGATTTGCATTTCCCTGATGAGGAGTGATGTTGAGCATCTTTCCATGTGCCTGTTGGCCATCTGGATGTCTTCTTTAGAGAAGTGTCTATTCATGTCTTCTGCCCATTTCTTCACTGGATTATTTGTTTTTCAGGTGTGGAGTTTGGTGAGTTCTTTATAGATTTTGGATACTAGTCCTTTGTCTGATATGTCATTTGCAAATATCTTTTCCCATTCCATTGGTTGCCTTTTAGTTTTGCTGATTGTTTCCTTTGTAGTGCAGAAGATTTTTATTTTCATGACGTCCCAATAGTTCATTTTTGCTTTTAATTCCCTTGCCTTTGGAGATGTGTCAAGTAATAAATTGCCGCAGTTGAGGTCAGAGAGGTTTTTTTCCTGCTTTCTCCTCTAGGGTTTTGATGGTTTCCTGTCTCACATTCAGGTCCTTTACCCATTTTGAGTTTGTTTTTGTGAATGGTGTGAGAAAGTGGTCTAGTTTCAATCTTCTGCATGTTGCTGTCCAGTTCTCCCAGCACCATTTGTTAAAGAGACTGTCTTTTTTCCATTGGATACTCTTTCCTGCTTTGTCAAAGATTTAGTTGGCCATACTTTTGTGGGGCCAATTCTGGAGTCTCTACTCTATTCCATTGATCTATGTGTCTGTTTTTGTCCCAATACCATGTTGTTTTGATGATTACAGATTTGTAGTAGAGGCTAAAGTGTGGGATTATGATGCCTCCTGCTTTGGTTTTCTTCAATATTACTTTGGCTATTCGGGGTCTTTTGTGGTTCCATACAAATTTTAGGATTGCTTGTTCTAGCTTTGAATAGAATGCTGGTGCAATTTTGATTGGGATTGCATTGAATGTGTAAATAGCTTTGGGTAGTATTGACATTCCAACAATATTTATTCTTCCAATCCATGAGCATGGAATGTTTTTCCATTTCTTTATATCTTCTTCAATTTCCTTTTTAAGCTTCCTATAGTTTTCAGCATACAGATCTTTTACATCTTTGTTTAGGTTTATTCCTAAGTACTTTATGCTTCTTGGTGCAATTGTGAATGGGATCAGTTTCTTTATTTGTCTTTCTGTTGCTTCATTATTAGTGTAAAGAATGCAACTGATTTCTGTACATTGATTTTGTATCCTGCGACTTTGCTGAATTCCTGTACCAGTTCCAGCAGACTTTTGGTGGAATATGTCGGGTTTTCCATGTATAGTATCATGTTATCTGCAAAAAGTGAAAGCTTGACTTCATCTTTGCCCATTTTGATGCTTTGATTTCCTTTTGTTGTCTGATTGCTGATGCTAGAACTTCCAACACTGTGTTAACCACCAGCAGTGAGAGTGGACATCCCTGTTGTGTTCCTGATCTCAGGGGGAAAGCTCTCAGTTTTTTCCTATTGAGGATATTAGCTGTGGGATTTTCATAAGTGGCTTTTATGATGTTTAAGTATGTTCCTTCTATCCCGACACTCTCGAGGGTCTTTATTAAGAAAGGATGCTAACAAAACACACACACACACACACACACACACACACACACACACACACACAAAGGATGCTGTATTTTGTCATTTTTTTTTTCTGCATCGATTGACAGGATCATATGGTTCTTAACTTTTCTTTCATTAATGTGATGTATCACATTGATTGACTTGTGAATACTGAGCCATCCCTGAAGCCCAGGAATGAATCCCACTTGATCATGGTGGGATACTTTGCTAGTATCTTATTGAGAATTTTTGCATCCATATTCATCAGGGATATTGGCCTGTAGTTCTCTTTTTTTGCTGGGTCTCTGTCTGGTTTGGGAATCATAGTAATGCTGGCTTCATAGAATGAGTCTGGAAGTTTTCCTTCCCTTTCTATTTTTTGGAACAGCTTGAGAAGGATAGGTATTATCTCTGCTTTAAATGTCTGTTAGAATTCCCCAGGGAAGCCATCTGGTCCTGGACTCTTATTTGTTGGGAGATTTTTGATAACTGATTCAATTTCTTCGCTGGTTATGGGTCTATTCAAATTTCCTATTTCTTCCTGTTTGATTTTGAAAGTGGGTGGGTGCTTAGGAATTTGTCCATTTCTTCCAGGTTGTCCAGTTTATTGGCATATAATTTTTCAGAGTATTCCCTGATAATTGCTTGTATTTCTGAGGGATTGGTTGTAATAATTCCATTTTCATTCATGATTTTACTGTTTGGGTCCTCTCCCTTTTCTTTTTGAGAAACCTGGCTAGAGGTTAATCAATTTTGTTTATTTTTTTCAAAAAACCAACTCTTCATTTCATTGATCTGCTCTACAGTTTTGTTTGTTTGTTTTAGATTCTATGTTGTTTATTTCTGTTCTGATGTTTATTGTTTCTCTTCTTCTGCTGGGTTTGGGGTGTCTTTTCTGTTCTGCTTCTATTTCCTTAAGGTGTGCTGTTAGATTTTGTATTTGGGATTTTTCTTGTTTCTTGAGTTGGCCTGGATTGCAATGTATTTTCCTCTCAGGACTGCCTTCGCTGCATTCCAAAGTGTTTGGATTGTTGTATTTTCATTTCCTTTTGTTTCCATACATTTTTAAAAATTTCTTCTCTAGAAATTTCTTCTCTTTTAAATTTCTTTCCTGGGTGACCCATTCATTCTATAGTAGGGTATTCTTTAACCTCCATGCTTTTGGAGGTTTTCCAGACTTTTTCCTGTGGTTGATTTCAAGTTTTATAGCATTGTGGTCTGAAAGTGTGTATGGTATCATCTCATTTATTTTATACTTATTAAGGGCTGTTTTGTAACCCAGTATGTGATCTATCTTGGAGAATGTTCCATGTGCACTCTAGAAGAAAGTATATTCTGTTGCTTTGGGATGCAGAGTTCTAAATATATCTGTCAAGTCCATCTGATCCAATATATCATTCAGGGTCATTGTTTCTTTATTCAAGCACTCATATATTAAACAATGTTCCTATATGTAGGGGGCTAAATTAAATATTAAATGTATATATTAAATGCTATATATTTTCACTATGAGGTTGTCCAGATGGTTTATAAAGAATCAAGATGAGTCAGTCCCTTTCTCACTTCTATGCACACCATTTTCTAATTAAGACTCCATAATACATAAACAATAATGAAAACTAGTTGTGTAAAAATACTGTCCATGGGACTCCTGGATGGTTCAGTCAGTTGGTTGAGTGTCCGACCCATGATTTTGGCTCAGGTCATGATCTCAGTCTTGAGATCAAGCTTCATGTCAAGCCCCATGGTGGGCCCTGCACTGGGCATGGAGCCTGCTTAAGATCCTCTCTCTCTCTCTCTCTCTCTCTCTCTCTCTCTCATCCCCCCTCCTGGATCACATGTGCTCTCTGTCTCTCTCTCCAAAAAAAAAAAAAAAAAACTATAAAAAATGAAATAAAAAAAGAAATAAAAATACTGTCCAGTAACCAGAAAATAGTACTTTAAAAACCAGTGCTTCAAATAAATTAAACTGTATATTTAAAAATTATTATTATTTTTTTTTAATTTTTTTTAATGTTTATTTTTGAGACAGAGAGAGACAGAGCATGAACAGGGGAGGGCCAGAGAGAGGGGGAGACACAGAATCCGAAGCAGGCTCCAGGCTCTGAGCTGTCAGCACAGAGCCCGACGCGGGGCTCGAACTCACGGACTATGAGATCATGACCTGAGCTGAAGTCGGATGCTTAACCGACTGAGCCACCCAGGCGCCCCTAAAAATTATTTTCAATGTGTATTTATTTTTGAGATAGAGAGAGACAGAGAATGAACGGGGGCGGGGGGGTGGTCAGACAGAGGGAGACACAGAATCTGAAGCAGGTTGCAGGCTCTGAGATGTCAGCACAGAGCCCGATGTGGGGCTCGAACTCACGGAATGTGAGATCATGACCTGAGCTGAAGTCGGATGCTTAACTGACTGAGCCACCCAGGCCACTCCTAAACTGTATATTTTAAAACTAATACATTGTATTCAGTCTTATCTCACTCTTTTTCAAATGTTTTTCAAAGCATATCTTTTTAATGCTTCACTATAGAAGCAATCTTGTTTTCTACTGACAAATAATGACTACTCTTTTAACAATTCTATCAAGCCATGGCACCATTAGATAATGTGGAATACGTACGGCTTACTCTCCCAACACAGAATATGTATATTTGGGTTTATTTGTTTACATTTGTCTTTCCAGCAATGCAAGCTCCATGATACAGGAAAAAAAAAACATGTCTACCTTGTTCATCACTATTCATCTTGCCAACAGTACTAGCCAGGCATACTCTAAATTTTGAAAGGAACGGTGATATGACATGATTTTAATATTTTAATAATCTAAGGTAAAAAGAAAGGAAGCAAGGGAAGAAAGGAAGGAGGGAGAGACAGAAGAGAAGTGGGGAAGGATGGGAAGGAGAAAGAAAGGCCCTGTGACAATCAGGAGATCAGAATGTTTGTGTCACCTAAGGTATTGAACAGCTAAGTTATTTTGAGGGGTTCATGCTCTGGTGCAATGGTGGATCTATGTAAACTCTCAAGTTTTTGTAGATTTTAAGAGTTTTTAATACTAGCAATACACAGATACAATATACAATACACAAATACAATATAGCACAATACAATACACAAAAACACTCAGCAAAACACACATACAACATATACATAGTATCTATATAATTCTTGATCTAATTTAAAGGATATCAATGTCTGATTTTACAAAAGTAGTCAAATATTGCTATTCTACATAAGAAATTACAAAATGGTATTCTTCTCTTTGGAGTAAAGAACCGTAGCATTCTTAATACTTCACACAGTTATAAAATATCTTGAAAGCCTAGGAAGGTAAGGTCTCAGTTCCAGTATTTACATGTGTTATTACTGAACCTCCTTATGGAGGATCAAAACAAACCTATTATCTAATTATTATGAAAGTGACATTCAACTCTATGTGCAATAGAAAAAGAAAATTGTTCAAATATATACCTTAGGTAGTTAAATTGGAAAACTGCAGCTGCATTTCCCGAAGGAATGTAATCATGAGTTTATTTGCACCACATTACTGCTACAACAGCAATAGGCTTCTCCTTAAGAGAAAACAGTCTGTGCTATAAATACACAATAACGTATGGAGAAAACCATCAACAAGGATAGGAGAGCTGAGTTTTGTTATGGTATTCCTTATTATTTAACACCATATGAAGCAATAGTGTTTTCGTCCTCTGTCAAAATATCTGAATAGATCAGTGTGAAAAGGTTGGGAAAATATTTTCAATCACCACTTCAATAGATTCTTTATGTAAGGACAATATGCTCCACACAAAGTAACATTCCAAAAAGACAAAGCAAAATGTCCAAAGTGACTAGACCACACATGTCTACTGAAGACGTGTCCTTTTTTAGAATTACATGAGTTAATTTACAGATGGGACTGCTCCAAGGCATTAAAACCACTTGGATCTTGGTGTCTTTCACATGATGCTCATTGTAGTCTACCTTGTCCATAGTTTTCTATATACACATTTTTCTCTCACTTGACTGCGGAGGACTTGGGAGCAAAGACATTTAGTTGTGATCATTTCTACTGAAGTTATTATCATAAAGATCAATACATCTCACCCTCTTTAACCAAGACAACAACCGAATTTACTTTTTCCCTTTATTTGTGAGTTGAGTTATTTTGTAAAAAACTCACATACCGTAATTCCTATCTAATTTGGGGATGTAAAAATAGCAAAATTTTATATTAAAAAACAAGCTAACAGGTATGTTTATGAATTACATATTATAACTAGCAAATGTATAATGATCAAAAGCTTGAACTGAAATTAAATATTGGAATGGGTTGATATCATTAATCCATTTCTTTCTTTCCTTCACTGCAGTACTCAGCAATATCATGGAAGGGAAATACTTATTTTGAAACAGGATTAGAAAATTATACTAAATAATATATAAAGGTAAAATGCAACCATTAAAAATATCTATGAATGAATTTATTAAGTATATTAATAAACTTGATTTTATAAAAATAGTTAGGACATAGATATTTCAATGTAAGCAAAAAAAAAAAGTGACAACATCATCTCAATAAAATAGGTTTTAAAATAAAAATCAACCCAGAGTGTTAGAAACAATTATCAATTTAGCTTCTTTATCTTTCCCCTTATAGATAGCTCAAACACAAGTTAAAAAGAGTTATCCTTTTTTTTTCAGAATTATACTTCATCCCCTAAAAAATCCCTACACCAATATTGCCTATATTAATAAATGTCACCAATCAGTTTGCATAAGAAAAAAAAATGGGTATTATAACCAGAATATCTTTCTCTTATTCTTTCATATCAAAATTACAACTAAGACCAGAATTTGATTTTTAATTTATTCACTGGTAAAGTAACAATGAATGTTGCATAAAACTGATTTAAGTGAGAATATATATATATATATAATATTATATTATATATATTATATATATATATATATATATATATATATATATATATATATATATAACATCAGTAAAATACTTCCCATTCTCTTCTAATGGTTTTGATTAATAGTTGTAGCAGCTGACTGAACTCATACTTTAGATGTTAAAAGCAAAGTTTCATATGCAAAATTAAGTTAATTTTGTTAGTAGTGTAGTAGCTAGGTTTGGGTAATTTTGATGATAAAGTTTTATAAATTTTCTCACAGATACTCATCCTTTACAGATATTATATCATGCCTTTCACTGAAAGAGTTTTTATTTACATTACTCCCGAGTATACTAATAACTGATTTTAAATAGACTGTATCTTTGTAGATGCATAAAAACATTTACTCACATGGGTAATAAAGAGAAAACTATATATCTAATGAGAAGACAAGCTACAAACTGTCTGTAAAGTTTCTTACATAGCCTGTGTTTAAAATTAAAATTAAAATAATGAAAGAGGTGTATGTACTAACCATTAGCATATGCAGAAATGATTGTTGGTAGTGATAACCACCTATGAGCTTAGTAATTGCTATTAAGGCTTAATTATTGATACTGACATATAAGAATTTTTTTTTCTGAAGAAGAGAGTGGGGAGAATCTACTTCTAATATTTCTTTAGCTTTAAAGAATCTCTTCTCATATATTAACTGCATTTATGAACTAAGCTAGAATTTAATGCTCATAGGAAACCAAATTTGACATATCTTCTCGGACATGCAATTAGATCAGTGCTTTTCCCATTTTAATCCTAATACAAGGGCTTCTAATTTAAGCATTCAAACTAAACTGAACCTATAAGGTCTGTCAATTTCATCTACGAAGCTCTTTTGTTAGACAGTTCCATCCAAAGTCAGACAATTCATTTTACTAGGAAAAGAACTGATCAGTAGAAAAATAAATTGTATCCTTAATGCATGGACAGATCACTGGATTACTGCTAATGTACTGCTAGTCAAGCAGAATCTCCTTTTGAAGGAGCCTTGCAGTCCATGTCATAAACTGATTAAAAATCAGTGAACAAGTACTTTCTACCTTTGTTGTATATTAATGAGAAACCTTCTATTTCAGAAAGCTTTTGTAACTGGTAACCTTTAGATTCCTGAAACCAGAGCACATTAGAGCTGTGTAAGCACACACAAAACAAGTTTTCTCCATCAGTCTTAAGTATAGAAAATTATATTTTAAAATTGAATTTATTGCAATTACTTAAAACCTGTTATATACTCAAATTCTTATACATGAGCCAGTAATCAGTGTCACTCTTCTCTTTTGTGCATATGTTTGTTTATATTAAGCAGAGTTATGCAAAAGAATGCACATGTAAGAAAGAGAGAAAGAGTGGGGGTGGGAAGGAGGAAAGGATGGAGGGAGGGAGAGAGAGAGAAAGAATAATTCAGAGGTTGACAACTATAGAAAATAGTGTTCTGATTCAAAAAGATGAATGGCCAACTTTCCAGTTATGGATAAAAACCCTAGGATGGGTTATTTAAAGTCCATAAGTAATTGATGGACTTACAAATGAGATAAAGATTTACGGTATTCACTAATTTATCTATCTAGTCTGTTTGAACTGTATACACTTGAAAAATAGTGGCTGTACAAGATTACATCAGAGTAGAACATTTCTAGTGAGTAGACAAAATAGATTTTTCATTTAATATCAAAAAATATATATAAGTTGCCACTGTTATAGAACATGGAAGAAGGAGGGGTGCCTCGCTGGCTCAGTCGGTAGAGCCTGTGACAATTGACCTCAGTGCTGTGAGACTGATCCTCAACACTGGGTGCAGAGGTTACTTAAAAATAAAATCTTAAAAAAAAAAAAAAAAGAACATGGAAGAAGGAAAACTACGTTGATCAGATTCTTACCATGTTCTACTCTGGTTTTCTGACTTCTAGGAGACCCTAAATACTCAGGAGATGTTGTGATTCCATGAAGTCAAATATGTTACCCAGGGCCCCTCAGGTACTGGATGGGACAAAGCTTCAAAGCTAGGTCTGGGGTGTCAAGGCCCATTCTCTTTCAGCCACACCCCTACATCTCACATGTAACTCACCCAAAATTGTACTCTTTGAATTTATTGTTATCCCTTTTTTTCCCTAGATTACATTAAAGATATTAATATAAGTGTCTTCAAATAATCATTTGATTATTTAAAGGAAATATTTCTTTCAAAGTCCTGAGGTAAACTAGGAACTTTGCCTATCAAAATTCCAGGGAGCATATTACAGAGAATTTGACTGGTAATTTGATTGAAGTGATTTACCATATTTCAAATGTTTATTTTTTACTTGTTTTAATAGCCAAAGTATGGATATTAACTCCAAAATGAGGAAAGGTATAAAGTATGAAGAAACCAAAATCATTCATCTTCTCAAGTTATAAAGGAGCAAGTGCTGTGTATGCAAAAAATAAAATACTGTTGTCAATTAACCTGGTATAAGTTTTGTAGAATGGGGTTATTCAATAGTGATCCACATGTCAAATGTGTATACCCTTTGGAACAAAAATTCTACATCTAAGCATTCATACCAAAGAAATATATATGTATGGAAATGATAACTGAAGCTGTATTCATAACATCAAAAAGAGAGGAAGCAATAAAGTGTTCATTGGTAATGGATTGGCTAATCAAAAGATTGCACCTTTGTAAGATGGTATATTGTACAATCATGCACTCAAAAGGATGATATAATTGCATTTTGATTGACACAAAAATATGTCTGTGACACAGTGTAGAGTGATAAAAGCTGTATCAACCAATCATAGTTGATACATTTCTCTAATTTGGATCATTTTTCTATCTTAGAGAGAATGTTCAACTTCTAGGATATGGTCTCTGGTAGGAATTTGTGTGATTTTTGCTTTTTTTTTTTTTTAAGTTACAATTGTAAAGTTAACTCAATTTTATAAAAATAATGACAATGTTTAAAAACATTAACAAAATATTACTCCGACTACTCCTACTACTACCAATGGGATGTACATCTTAAGTCATTGACCTTGTATTTACTTAGTTGACAAACTGTGTTAAGTCAGCCTCCACAAGTCTTATTTTTTGGTTTCTGTTATTCTAGCTAAGGCCTTCATTTTATTTCAACTATTTCACTTATACCACTGCAGTAGTTCCTCATCCTTGGATCTAGTTTCTTTCCTCTTCAGGAGGAAGAATGACATTACATTACGTTACAGAGGAGGAATGACATTACATTGTCATTCTAAAAGCAAGAGATCGTTGAGTTCATCTATCATATTAATCTATCAGAATGATCTAAGTAGAATATTAAGATCAATATCAATTTCTCCTTCCACACTTTTTTCCCCTTAATTCTTCCCCTCCCTTTCCATGGATACATTGTTGTATATGAATATCAGCTAAAAGGTCTGGGTATAGGTCATTTGAACTACTGATAAACTTTTGTATTTGTATTATTAAAAACCAAATAATACCCATCACATCTTTTTAAACATGTCCCATGTTTACCCACAAAGTGCTAACACAAGGGGACACAAAGTCCTTAGCCTGCCCTTTAAGATTGCTCTATAATCTGATTCCTTTATAGCTTGATTTCTTCTTCACTCCCTTTCCCCCATGTGATCCATTGACAACTGATTACTCAAGGTGATAAACCCCAACTCACTTTTTCTAAATTCCACAATTTTTTTCTCTTATGTCAATTTTTCTTCTTGCACCTCTATCAAAAATCCAAATATTCCCATACCCTGTTACAATACTATTACTTCCCTATACATTCTGAGATATAACATTCACAATTAACCTCTCTCATTCTCAGTTTCCAGTCAGGCATTTTACTTTTCTTATATCGCTTAACAGTATCTTTTTAAAAAAAGATTTTATTTTTAATATCTACACCCAATGTGGAGCTTGAACTTACAACCCTGAGATCAAGAGTCACATGCTCTGCTGACTGAGCCAGACTATTGCCCCAGTGTTTAACAGTATTCTAATAAAGTATTGAATGGGTCTATGAGTACTATGGCCAGAACCAGTGAAACTGTCTCTCCCTCACTTACTCGTTTCCATGAATGCCCTGATGTAGTGTATGTTAATGTATTTCAAGTTATACAGTGGCAAAATATGTAAGGAATTATTCTTTCAATTATATGCAGTAGTAACATTGCCTACTCTTATAAACTAGTTATATCTTTCAAAGCAAATTCGTTTAAAAGTCCAGGGATTTTGAGAAAGGATACAAGTGCTGGCAGTGAAGACCAAGTCACCTACAAGCAATAGCTGGATAATTATCCAGTTCAGAGTAGTTGGCAAATGCTGGCAAATGTCTAGAAAGCTGGTTGTCAAATATTAGCATGCCTCTAAATCATTTGTGGTGCTTATCAAAATGTAGATTTCCATTGTGTCAGCCAGATACTTATTCAGAGATTTGTGGTGTGCCAGGGGGAGTGGAAGTCTGCATTTGTTGAAGCATCCCATATGACTTTTCTGCAAGTAGTGTGTGGGGGGGGTGCAATTTACAAAACATTCCCTTAGAAATGAAACACTTGCAAATATTTCTAAATAAGAATTTATGACCTACATATATTATTAGAACAACCTGAAGTAAAACAAAATTCTTGTGAAAATGGGCGAATTTTTGTCCATTTTCCATTTCAAAATCAGAGTTAGACTCATAGATCCTCAAACTCAAATAATAGTTTGCTTTGTCAAAGCTAAGTGCTTTTGAATAATACACCCTCAGGTCTCACTCGTGGAAAACGGAAGAAGCTCTTAAGAACTGATTATAAGCACGACTGATAAAGGAAATGAATTCCAGTGTCATTTTTTTTCCTTATGCAACACTATTGAATAACCATCTGGACCCAACAATTTATTTCCTGAATGGTCTTCAACAAGACTTCATATTTCCTCTCTAGAAATAAAACAAGAAATTTCAAAGGATTTTGCTTATTAGTAGAAATTTTTGCTAATTGCAGCCTTCAAAGTTTAAATTAGGTCTGATTTGGTTACCCTGAGACATACAATATTAGAGTATATTGTATTAATCCTTAAATGCCTTCTTAATTACTACTGCCTTTTTAGTACATTGTTTATCTCTTTTTCTTCTAAATGGATCCAATTAAGTTTTGATTGGCTTTTTTTTCCTCCTGAAATTATAAACTAACTCTTATCTTCTTTGCTCTTAATAGATTTGTTCATTCAGCATAAAGAGAAATTCAGTTGCACTAATCATTTTAAATGTAAACTTGCCCCTGGACTTAACACTCTAAAGGTAACTGTACCTTTTACTTTATTATTATTATTATTATTATTATTATTATTACTATTATATTATTATTATTTTACACTCTTAGTTCAGCCAACTGATTTTATTTTCCTCTTAGACTAATATGATTTTACAAATTCAGGACACCAACGTCAATAATGGTTCCCATAACCTTCCTTCACTTTCTTTTGTATCTCCTATCCACCAAGAACTCACTCGGGGAGGAAGTATCTCTTTGGGGATCAAACCTAAACTTAAGTTTTGAATCATTAAGTTTTGAATGATATTTTGGTACACGTATTTCTTTTAAATTAACTTCTGATGTGCTGCTCTAGTACAAGATGATAGTGAAGTAGCAAATTAATAGCAGATTTGTTCTCTTTCCCTGTTTTCTACAATGGCAATGAGAGGTAATTTTAACTTCCACAGTTTCTGAGGTGGACAAGGAACACAATACAGAGGGATTCTACTTGTGCAGTTGTACTGCCCCTGATTGGTATGAAATTAGCTTTGGCCCAAGCATAAGTAATCTACTTTCTATCACTAAGGAAGAGCCAGAAGCCAGAAGATCAAAGTACTGCATCGAGTGGAGTTCTTAAAACCATATGTGAGTGCCAGAAAGGAAGGAACATTTTAAGGTGCCATTTTAAACAAATTTTAAAAATAGAATGCAATTGTAAAGTGTGTTTGAAGTACTGAAAACTTAAGAGTTTTTAACTTGTTAAAATATCATTTATCAAACTATCTGAAAATAAATAGTACTTTAAATGAGCATTTAAAACTCTATAAACTAGGTTTTTATTATGTTTATGAAATAAAACTTAAATTTTCATAGAAATTTGGTCAATTTCAATTAGCTTTAGTGTTTTTTCATATCATTTTTATAACTTAAAATCATCCATCTAAAATGTTAAAACAGGGGTTCCTGGGTGGCTCAGTCAGTTAAGCGTCTGACTTCAGCTCAGGTCATGATCTCGTGGTCCATGGGTTCAAGCCCCACGTTGGGCTCTGTGTTGACAGCTCAGAGCCTGGAGCCTGCTTCACATTCTGTGTCTCCCTCTCACTCTGTCCCTCTCATGCTCATGCTGTCTCTCTCTCTCAAGAATAAATAAAACATTAAAAAATGTTTAAAATATTAAAACAGAAATAACCTTTATGATAAGAATTCTGAACATCATGTATATTATAGTCATTATTGACCATTTAAATACTGAACATATGTAGATGATTATAGCCATTTGTCCATTAAGATATGCTTGTAATCCAATGATATTATCAACTGTGATATTATTAATTAATTCATTACCACCCTTTATAAATATTCTATTGGTCCTTTCAATTTTGTTCTAGCTTATTTTTTTCAACATTTATTCACATAGAAGGGACTAAAAATTTTAATCATCTGACAGTAAATTAGAGTTATATTTGACAAAGAATTAGGAGTGATTTCTGTTGAACTAAAAATAAATAGAAGACACCATGAAAAGTGTGTTTAATGTGGAAGAAAAATAACAAGACCAGAGTAGCTGAGAGAAGAGACTCACGGTTATCACAAATATGCCTGCATGAAACCTCCAAACCAAAGGAGACTATGATTAGGGAGTTTTTATGAGATTTGATGGGAAGAATAAAAATTGCCACAGTACATTAAACCATCAGGACTTGTCAGAGATACATTTGGGAAGGTGAGCCAACCTTTACAGTCTGTGTACCTGCTGTGAAAAATGAATCACATTGAACAGATCACTATGGGAGTGGAGATTCAATTATTAAGAAAGCTATAGGATAAAGCAAAAGGAATTTACATTGTCTCATATGTAAAGAAAACAGGTATCATACTACATGATTCCATATTATACTTACAATGTAACTTTCTGAGTATAGTTGTAACAAATCCAAATAAGTATAATTATTAGTAAATTCCATCATCTAGATTAAAGACTATTTCTTAATATATTATAAAATATTGATGGATAATTTACAAAGAGCAAAGTAATTGTTTGTTGTAAATTAAAAAAAATACTCATATAGGTGAATTGGTATAATTGCATTATCTTCATTTAGATATTGTTTTATTTGTGCCTGCTATTTTAAGCACTTTATTAAAGAATAATTCATTCAAAACAATCTTATGAAGAATACACTATTACTATTCTTATTTTAAATGAGAAATAGAATCATAGAGAAGTTAAATAACTTGCCTGATATCACACAGCTAATAAGTGGCAGAGATGGGATTCCTAACCAGGTTAATCTTGGAGCTCATGATGAGAACCATTTTACATAGCTACCTCACAGAGAGAATGAAATTAAAACTACAGTCTGAACTCTATCCATCTATCTATGGCTTCAATTCAATCTTTATAGAAATCCTGAGTGAAAGTTACTTTTCATCCAATTTCACTGATGAGAAAATAGAGGCTACAGAAGATTTAGCAATGTAAGACTGCAGCTCTAGTAAGTAGTCTACACATACACTCTGAATCAGCATAACTCCAATGTCTGAAGATGGAAAAAGATTCTAAAAAGACTAAGGATGCACATATAGATAGTAAAATATATGCAAGCATTCAACCTCAAGTATTTGCTGACATGGGTTCTAGACTTAGTCTAAACAATAAATCCCTGTTAATCAAGGGAAAGGGAGGCATGTATAGGGTAATAACAATATAAAAATTGGAATGATAATATAAAGCTATGTACAAATTCTCAATACTGAAGTTTGTTAAAAATAGTGGCTCAAAAACCACTTCACAAGACTGAAAAACAGGTATAAATTTTAGACCTAATCCTAGAGAACTATCTACCATTATCGTTTCACCATACATTTTAATGTCCTGTTCATAATCTTTAATCATATAAAATACTCTTAATATACCTTTATTTATTTATTTATTTATTTATTTATTTGTTTTCGTGCTGATTTTCTTCATTCCACCATCGGACTGTAAGCCACAAGGAGAGGGGGAAGATACCATGTCTGTTTCTCTAACCAAGATACACTTACAGCCTATTAAGTTGCTTAGTTCAGAAAAATTACTCAAAAACAGTTAATGAATATTGACATGCTTGAACCTATTACCAAACAGAACTTCTACTTTGAAGAGAATGATGGCATACTAAAACTCTGAGGATTCTTTCCACAAGGAGCAATTAGGAATTGCTATCTATCTTCTATCTATCTATCTATCAATCATCTATCTATAATTATGTTGTTGTTTTGCTGGGCTTACATGATGTTAAGAAAACTGTCAATACTATAGAAATGAACAGACTTCCATAATTATGAAAAGAAATTAGAGCTGTGAATAGTGATTGTAAACAAACACAAAAAGGAAAGTTATTTTGAAGGTAAAATTCAGTATCAGTATTACTAGGAGTATGTGGAAGGCAGTTTAAGAAGTATATGAAGGGACATCTAAGACTCCCCAGTTAAACTCAACATTCTTCAATGAACTAAAGGGATCCATGGCTGTAGTGCCCTCTGGCTCCTGGAAGAAACAAGCCCAAATCATTTTTGGAGGGAAGAATCCTACTAGGAAAAAAAAGCAATAACTCAGCCTGTTTACAAAGATTAATTGAATATGAACTCCTAGACAAAATAAGCACAGAAAAAGGTTGAAACTGAGGGATATAAAAACATAAGCCAGTCAATTATACCTAAAAATGCTGTTAACTACATTAATATTAGACAAAATAAACTTTAATATTAAATGACCTTTCCACACAGAAAGTATCACTGTGATAAAAGATTCAATTTACTAAGAAGATATGATTCTAAATATGTTTTATATGCATCAATTAAAAATACTTTGATGTCTATAAAAGAAAAAACATGCTTTATATCACTGGTGGTTGGGGGCAGTGAGGGGAGTGAACTGCAAATTTACCATAATATTGAAAAATATGACGCCACGTTTCTCAATGATTAGTTGGTCAAGCAGATAATAAAAAATAGTTAAGCTATAGAAGTTTTGAAAAATACCGTAAGTTTAATTTGGGAACATATGGCCTATGTAGAATCCTATGTACAAAACTAGAGAAGGAATTCTCAGGTCAAAATCACATTCAACATTCATAAAAATTGACCACACCCTAGTCTGAAAAACAAGTCTAAAATATTTAAGAGAGGTGTGCCTGGGTGGTTCAGTCGGTTAAGCGTCCCACTCTTGATTTTGGCTGAGGTCATGATTTCAGCTTTCATGAGTTTGAGCTCTGTCAGCACAGAGCTGCTTGGGATTTCTCTCTCTCTCTCTCTCTCTCAAAAATAAATAAATAAAAATTTAAAAATTTTAAGAGATTTTTGACAACTGCACTCTGACAAAGTCAATTATGAAAGAAAAGCAAATAGAAAATCTCTAAATATTTTCAAACTAACCACTTCAAGATAGCTCATGAGTCCTTTCCCCCACCCCAAGTTTTTATGTAAATTCCACGTAGCTAACATATAGTGTACTATTAGTTTCAGGTGTAGGATTTAGTAACATTACTTACATACAACATGCAGTGTTCATCACTGGAGAAGAATGTGGAAACATGTGTAACTTAAGGAGGTAGTCTTCAAAGCTCACTAGGGAGTCAAAGTTGCAAAAGGGAGAGATGCCTTTCAGCAATTAAGTGATGGAGGAGAAAAGAGCCCAAAGGGGAAACGATTCATTTTTAAAAAAATCAAAAGGTAACACAAACGTGGCTCAACCTTTCTCTCTGTTCTCCCATCTTTTTATTCCCTCCTCACTCCAACACACACACCTAAACACAAACGCTTTGCTACACACAAAAGAAGACACTGCTGATCTAGGAATCCTGGAATACACAGATAAATACACAAAAGGTAAAAGATAAGCAAAGATGCCAAATATACAATCAGTAAATAAAAACTACCTCTAGAAGAAACAAAGTTTCTATAGCTATAGCTATAAAACATAAGTATAAAAAGCATAGCTATAAAAATAGAGATCATGTGCCACCTGATGGAAGTATACACCATCTCGAATTAGTCCGGCTCAAAAATTGTGGTCAAACAGATCAGTCCTCTTTGGCTAATAGTTTACAGAGAAATGTTTGATATCAAAGGATGACAACAGCAAATTCCCACTGTGAGAACTCTTATGAAGCAGGCACACAACAAAAACAGGACAGGTCAAACCAGTTGGGTATCCTCAGTTCTCCAACCTTGTAAAGATTGACAGATAGCCATAAATAAACAAACAAACAAACAAATAATAAAAATGAATAAATGAATGAGTAAAATGAATGAGTGAATGAATGAGGCAAGGAAAATCACCAAATTCAGGAGGGCCTGATTTGCCAATTCAACTCTACTTGTGACTCAAAGATGGTTTGATTAAAACCAAAATGAAGGTGTAGGGAATATTTATTCCTGCCAATCCTTCTTGAAATCCAGAATCAGTCAATAATTTTCAGAATAAATAATAGCACACAGGAGTGAAATAGTGCTTACTCAGATAACAAAACTGATATAAGATATGCAAAACTGTCACAAGATTATCTGAATACATTTCTTGCTTTTGAATATAAAATAATCTATGTTCATTCCTGTTGAGAACAATATTTTTAAAATAATATTTTCCTTTCAAATTTTCCCAAGATAAATAGGATATCAGGGAAACAATGAATACTGCTAAGATTCACTTACATTTGACAGTTATATGACTCATAATAGCTTCTCAATCTTACAAAGATATTTTATTTCAAGCCATGCTGTCAAGGTAATTTTTCATCACAACTATTTTTCTACTTAATATGAAAAAAAGCCTTTATCTTCTGTAATCTGCAAAAGGACAAATAAATTTTCTGATTTGTAGGATTGGAATATTTCAAAACTGGGCTCCAAAGTATCTAATTTAAATATATTGCTTTGAAAATTAGAAGATAAACAGAAAGGCTCATTTTGCTATCATTTGTCCATCAAGCCCGGAAACTAGAGGATAGCAATTTATTTTCACAAATTGCTAGAATTATTGCTAGTACTTCTAAATTAAAAAGTTTAAAATACAAATTGATTTATTATAATCATTTAGTGAGCTACTATTAATGAGAAATAATCTTATATTTAAGCCCCAAAGTGATCATTTCAATAATAATTAGAAAAAATACTCTATCGCAAGATGTATACTAGTGTTTTTCTTAGGAGGCTTTAGTTTCTAAATTTACTTACAAAATTTTTATTTCATCTTTTATTCATAATCTTTGTAACAAATTTACCTTAAGTATTTTCCTACTATTGGTTAAATATTTTTAATCTGACAAATTGATAGTCTCTGATTGACAGCTGTCATTCACTGTAGGAATTACTATAAAGGTAGCCTATAACCTATTAAAACTTCATCTACCACAACATGGCAAATTAAGTTATTAAAATATAGTGTTCAATAATCAGTAAACATCATTCAAAGCTAAATTATCTGGCTAAAATGAAATGTGTCTCTTTTTTTTTTTTTTGTCATTTTTAAACCCGATTACTATCTGAAGTTTACCAAAGCAAATAAATCAGGAGCAAGTCACTTACATCTATAAAGCTCATGCTCTTAAATAAATGAAATTTAAATGGGTAAAGGCAAAGGTGATGTGAGTTATTGGAGGGAGTGATGAGGAAGAGGTGACTGGTCATTACTTACTACTAACATATTACTTGAAGGCTGGAAGCCTTAGTATCTTGATTTACTTCCACCACATCCCCTTCTGGGATCAAGAGGAAGAAGGCATGCACCTTCTTAACTATGTGGGGGTTAGCTAAGAAGAAGAGAAAATAAAGCCTGGTTTAGTGAAAGCATTTATCTGCTTGAGCTGACCCATGGCCAGACCACCCAGACCATCCACCTCTCCATATGGGTGAGCTGAAGCAGTGCACATCTGTTTTCCATCTAACTTCTGTGAGTGTTAACGGGGTGGGGGTGGGGGATCCTTTCTTGCTTCTTGCATTCTTAATGTCCCACACAGTGTAGGAGGGAAGGATGTAGGATATCTCATGGATGGATGGATACCTTCTGATTTACTTGCTTGGACTTTGGATTTCTTCAGCCCTCCAGGCCTGTCTAGCAGCTACTGTGGTCAGTTCTATTGGCTGCATTTGAGGAAGTGGGAGATTAAGATTGCAAAGATAACAGTGAAACTAGGAGACCCTGGGTGGCTTAGTCAATTAAGCCCCAGACTCTTGATTTCAGCTCAGGTCATGATCCCACAGTTCATGGGATTGAGCCCCGAGTCCGGGCTTTGCAATGACAGCACGGAGCCTGCCTGGGATTCTCTCTCTCCCTCACTCTCTGCCCCTCTCCCCCTCAAGTTCACCAAGTTCACCTGTGTTCTCTCTCTCTCTCTCTCTCTCTCTCTCTCTCTCTCTCTCCCTCTCTCAATAAACTTAAAAAAAAACAAACAAACAAACAAAAAAACTAAACTAAGATGCCCTAGTAATTTACCCCTAAGCTCTTTTCCAGACCTCAAATATTGTAATTCTATTTCTGGGATGACTGGGAATATTATGGGGAAGCTGAAAACATTCAAATGCTTTAAGGATGAAATTTATATTATCAACAAACCAGAGCTTAATAGATATTAAAAATAAAACAGGATACTGTGGCCTAGGTCATGCCATCATCGAAAGAGAATCCGGATAGTTGCCCAAAAGCACTGCATTAGATTTTGGTATTCCCTACATAACTGCTGCATTGTTTAGGTAACTACTTAATTTTGAGCCTCAGTGTTGTCATTTATAAAATAGGAACACTATCATGTCTTTCATAAGTTTTGTGTGTGGAAAAAAAAAATGAAGACTGGCACAAAATCTGGAACCTAACAACTGTGGGTGTGTATCTGTGGGTAATTGAATAATTTGCAGTTATATATCACTATGTTCCGATGGAAACATTCTTATTAATCTTCTGTTTTTCCAGTTATCTATTAAGATTGGTGGCTCTAAGATACTGTTCTTTCAATACTTCATTGCAGTTGAAGTGACAAAATTATCCAAAAGTTTTATGTAGCCTTGTTCTTACATATGATTGGATGTTCATCTTCTCGATGGTGCATTTCAAAGCCCTAGTCACAGAGTGCAGTATCCATCCAGGAATCTCCCTTCTTTGGCCTCTATTTCTCTTTTTCTATCATTTCAACAAAAGGAGTCACAACAGAAGGGCAGCTTTGTTCTGGGCTTAGGGAAGTTGATCCTAAATTTTTGATTTCACAAAGTTTAACAAAATGAGAAACAATATACTGTGTGACACTAGCTCTTCACAATTATGAAAAAAAATATTTGAAGAGACCTTTTATTATTTTAAAGAGAACTTTTAAATATTATATTATATAATTATTTTATATTTATATTTACTTTATTTTTATTTATTTTTTCCAAATTTGTAATAGATATTTAAAAATAAACATATGTTGGAGAGAAAAATATTTTAAAAATGTAAATACTGATCAAAGCTGATCTTTTGATTTACTCAAACCTGGAATATATTTTTTAAATTAATGTTGGGGCGCCTGGGTGGCGCAGTCGGTTAAGCGTCCGACTTCAGCCAGGTCACGATCTCGCGGTCCGTGAGTTCGAGCCCCGCGTCAGGCTCTGGGCCGATGGCTCGGAGCCTGGAGCCTGTTTCCGATTCTGTGTCTCCCTCTCTCTCTGCCCCTCCCCTGTTCATGCTCTGTCTCTCTCTGTCCCAAAAATAAATAAAAAATGTTGAAAAAAAAAAAAAAATAAATAAATAAATTAATGTAATGAAAACACTTATAATTTTAAAATTTCCTAAACTAAAACGTAATGTTCTTTCTGTAGTGTGATTCTGGAATATAGAGGCCTGCTTCCTTGATTAACAGATTGTTTGCTTCATCAACTCTATATTCTTATATTAGACTGAAACATTATCAGAAAGCTTAAGACATGAAAACATCTAAATGAATATTGTTCTCTTCAGTTTTTTGTTTTTGTTTTTGTTTTTGTTTTGCTTTCCTAATCTATGCTCTGGTTTCCTAACAGCCTGGGTAAATACTGCCCCCATGCAATATTTGAGTGGTATCAAAACAAGTGATGTATAAAGATATGATCTTAACACATAATCCTACTGAAAATAATATTGTCTAAACCCAGCATGCTACCACATGTGGGCCCCCACTGCCTCCCTATGTGACCTTTTTTCACTTTGATATCTTTTTTTTAATCAGAACATCTGAAAAGAAGCAAACACCATATGAGGCTGGGAGAGATTGCTTCCCCTCTTCTTGTATCTTTATCCTTGAGGAAAACTAATCTGTTCCATGTTATCCCTATACAGCAAACAAGTCATTTTAATAATAGAAAAGTGAATGTTGAGTTTAGCATTTGCTTTAATTAAAAGGTGATCACCAAAGGACGGGTTTCCTAGCTGGTTGCTGACTTACAACAGAAAATAATTGGCACATAAAAACCAGCAAGAGAAACACCATTTAGGATGTAGAAGCTGTTGACAATAAGAAAGTAATAATGCAGTAAAATCATTTATGTTTATATAGGGGATGCTGTATTTATGTCTATTCCCAGTTATTAGCATTCCAGAGCTTAGCAAAGACATCACCTTGAACTTTCTTCCTTGTCATTACCCATTCTCTTTCTCTAACGATTGATGAGCTTGACAACCTCGTTAAACTGCCAAATTCATAATTTGCAGAGGCTCTAACTCTCCAGTCTCTGGATAACAACAAGGTGATGGTTTAACACAAACCTGGCACTGATATTAATAAAAAAATTGTTTTATAAGCTAGGTTGCTAGCATGCCATCCTTCTTTAAGTCTGTACTGGCTTGAGGGAAAATTCTAAGAGGTTCAGAATAGGACTAGGTGATCTTTCAAGGCTCTTCTGACCTGCATTTCTCTGGTCCTATAGTTGTATTGGATCCTTTTCCCCATACTTCTAAGGGTGCACTCTTTTTTTTTTCTTTTCTAACGACTTTCTCTGATACTTCCTTTATATATTGACAATTCTCACATTTTCTATCAACTGCCATCTGCTAATAACTCAGGATCTCTGATTAAGAGATTTACAAGGTCTATTTCTTAAAAAGCAAGAATTTAAGAGGGTTTATGGTTGCTGTTTCATTTTGTTTTTGGTGGATAAGGTCAATACAAGTGTCTGAGGGATGGGGGTGAAAGGGAACCTTACAGATCTCTGGGACAAGAGAAGAAAGCAGGAAAGGAGGTTAACCAGCTTGATAAATGAACCTCAGAAGTGCTTGGGGAAGGGAAAGTCCACTGCCTAAGCTCAGTAGCTAACACATTATATGGAAGCCATCTAGCCTTCCTTCCAGCAAAAACTTAACTCTCCAACACCTAACATATTTTTAGAAATTTTGCTCTAAGTATATACCTTTGGGACTGTTTTGAACAAATACTGCCTATCAGTTCCACAACATTTTGCTTAATCCCTTGAAAGCTCCAGGCCCTCATAACCCTGGGGGAGAGATTGGACTGGATCTCTTGTCAGGTGGTGGTGGGGATGTCCACTAGAAGGAACTTTGACGAGCAAGATATGGACAGTCATCAGCGATAGCCTTACTACCATTTATAGCCAAATAACATAGATATATTAAGGATAGAATATAAAATCACACATTTTTAAGACCAGAAACTTGAAAGAAATAATTATGTTCTGAATCGCAAGCTCTTCTAGATAACATCCTGGATTCCCTTTTAACAATAGTAACTCTTCCCTGCCATTTGGTGGAAATATATGAACCACTAATTAGCTAGTCACTGAAATTATAAAAGTTATATTCAAAAAGCTAAATGAGCTGTTGTTAATTAAGAAGTTGAACTTGCAGTGTAAGTGCTTCCCAATAGAAGGGGGGCAGGAAAAATTAACAGGCATTTAGGAGTAAATTGATTTTTTTGGAAGCCTAAATAAGCAAGCTGTTGGCAACACAGAACTCTGTCAAGTAAATGTGATGGTTTCTGGCACCAGGGTAAGATCTGGAGACAGATACTAGACCCTGGTGAAATGGACTACTGAGGACAGGTAACAATCCAGGAAAAACAACCAAAACTCAAAAAACCAAAGCAATAGGGTGTGTGTTATTTTCCTTTTTATCAGAGTAATTCAAGAACCAACAATGCATGTAAAAGACAACAGCTCTGGTTTACCTTTGGAAAAAATAGAGAGCTAATGACAGTTCCAATGGAAAACATTTCCACTGATAGGGAAATATTTACAATGACATATGAAACCTGTATACAGTTCTTCTACATGTTCTTTGGTCTATAAGTTTAAGAGAAACACTCAGAAAAATAAAAAACACAGAATGTGGGCAAAGGGAAAGAGAGAGCAAATCTTAAGCAGGCTCCATGGCCAGCACAGAACCCAAAGCAGGGCCATCTCATGACTGAGATCATGACCTGAACTGAAATCAAGAGTCTGACACTTAACCTACTGAGCCATGCATGCACCCCATGACCACTCTAATTTTAATAGCAATTGTATGCTTCCAGCAACCTATGCAGGCAGAAGTAAATATGATGAACATTAATGTTCTTGAATATAAAAAAAACATCCTCTGAAAAAGACAGTAAGAGCTCCTTAATTGTAGCCTAAAGGGTAATTTTAGACCTCTAGGAACTGTATACAATCCTACCATCAAAAAAGATAAGATTCTCTACTCATAATTGAAGAGACCACTTACCCCTTGTTCAATAAGAGGACATCTTGAACATTTAACATTAGACATGCAGGGTTAACAGTGAAAGACCACGTAACATTTTATATTAAGCAAGGAATTGAGTACTCTTTCAAATAGCAAGAATAATTCAAAATGCAGCCTCCAAGCAGTCTCAAACGGCACTATAATATGTGAGATGTTATCACTTTCCAGCCCCCAGATGCTATCACTATGGGGCATATTTTCATTCAGAAAGTTTTTGACTGAAAGCATTTTGAACATCAGATGCTAACTTCCTAGATCAGTTTAGTCCTAAAAGATACCTTGTTCTCTGTGGCCTTGGCTAGATTCTCCTTTGCCATTCAATTAACTCAAAGAAAGATTTTCCTTTTACCTCAGGTTAGTTGCTCATCTTTCAGCTGGCAATTGAGTAAAAATGTTTGGCATGAGGCAGAGTAGGTAGGCAGGAAGTTATTGAAACACTCAGTAAATGTACATTTTTTTTTTTTTTAATTTTTGGGACAGAGAGAGACAGAGCATGAACGGGGGAGGGGCAGAGAGAGAGGGAGACACAGAATCGGAAACAGGCTCCAGGCTCCGAGCCATCAGCCCAGAGCCTGACGCGGGGCTCGAACTCACGGACCGCGAGATCGTGACCTGGCTGAAGTCGGACGCTTAACCGACTGCGCCACCCAGGCGCCCCTCAGTAAATGTACATTAAGACCTATTTTAACAGCAGATAAATGTTCTAGAAATTACTTTTATTTGCATTGAAATTTTAGACCAACATTTGTGGATTTCTTTCTGTTTTGTTTTGTTTTTTTCCTGGTTTGGATTATTTTTTCTACTTCAGGCATTCGAGAAGTGCTGTAGTCTTTAGAGCAGAACAAAAGGAGTGATTGTGATCATAGAATTTGAAGTCACACTACTTAGACCCCAGTCTTTACTCTGTCATTTATTAGCTATTGATCCTGGACATGTTATTTAAACTCTGTGTATCAGTTTCTTCCTCTCTAAAATAAGAACAGACTATACTTCATAGTGTTAATATCTTACTTGAGTTGCTAACTTGAAGCATATGTCTTTGGAACATAGTGAGCACTTAAGGACTGTTAGCTATTATTGTTCAGCAAAAGCCATTTACTTTTAATTTTTACAAGTGGATTTTTAAAGAAAACATGAAAATACAACTTTAGGTATATAATTCCATCTGCATTTGTTTTTCAAATATGCTGATCATAGTTCTTACCAACTTATAAGAAAAACGTGAAAATAAAAACAGTTTCTAGTTCATAAGTGCATGAAGTTCTTAAATGTGTGACTATTTTTATATGGTATACATATAGTTTATAGTATATGTAGTTTCTAAATCTCACTTTTTTAGAGGAATGCAAATGTAATCTACAAATATACATGCATGCATTCATGCATACATACTTAAAACAAGAGGCTACCAAAAAATTAAAAAAAAAAAAAAAAAAAAAAAAAAAAAAAAAAGGGGCACCTGGGTGGCGCAGTCGGTTAAGCGTCCGACTTCAGCCAGGTCACGATCTCGCGGTCCGTGAGTTCGAGCCCCGCGTCAGGCTCTGGGCTGATGGCTCGGAGCCTGGAGCCTGTTTCCGATTCTATGTCTCCCTCTCTCTCTGCCCCTCCCCCGTTCATGCTCTGTCTCTCTCTGTCCCAAAAGTAAATAAAAAATGTTGGAAAAAAAAAAAAATTAAAAAAAAAAATAAATAAAAAATAAAACAAGAGGCTACCTTCCAAATGCAAGTTCAGTAAAAGACACTGGATTTAAAATTGAGAACAAGTATATTTTAGCTCAGGAAAACTATTATTTTCACATTCCATGATTTTTATGCTTTTAAGTGTATAACTCCTCTGTTATTTTGAATATATATTTTGAACTTAATTTCATCCTGGTAATGTTTCAAAATATACAAAAATGAAAAGATCTTAATAATATCCAAATCAAAATATGTAAACTCCTTCACTGAATTAAAGGGATACGGAAAAGTGTGTTGCATACCTACCGATAGTTAGCTTAGTTTCAGATTGAAATTATTGCCTTTTAAATTAAATAATTTTTCATTTTTGCCTAGGGAAGAAAATATTAGTAAAGCATATCAGAACAATAGAGCAAAAAATTTTATAGGTAATTCTGGGACAATGTTTGATACTATTTTCTAAGTATACAGTTTTTTAAAATTCAGTGAGCACAACCATCCAATTCTTCATTGCCATCTGTCAGTAGCATCTTTTTTTCTTTCTCAAAAACAGTAGGTCAGGTTTACATTTGTATGATCTGGTTGATCAAAAAAAATTTACCTCTTAATTACAAGCTAAAGTCCAACTCATTTTGAAAGCACTGACTTTTTTTTTAATGCTGTTGAAAATTTGGAATTCTTAGAATGTTTTTGGGAGAACATGAGGAATTTAAAGGATAAATGTATATGAAATTATTAATTTTCAGGCAAACTACTTAATTTTTAAGTAAAACATTGTCCAAAGTTTTGCATTTAAAAAGCTAGATACTCCACTTGTTTTGATTTTTTCCTCTTTCTTTTGTTTTCGTTGTTGAAATGACTACATTTTGTTTTGTTTTTAAACAATGTATTTTACTATTTCGTTCTTTTTAACTTTGTTTTCTTTTGGATACTGTAATACTGTATGCTACCAATTTTACTTTAACCTTAATCATCTATCATGTCTTCTTTTGAGATGTGCATATGTATATAAATTATTTTTATTTCTACATTTGAACTTGTGCATCCACTATGTATTCTGCATAACATTTCAACAGCTCAATTCACCAAATATTTATGCATTAGATTTACATTTTTCAAGGGTCATTCTGATTCTTTTAGTTAGATCTATGGTGAAGGAATAGACGATATTTTATATAAGTTTATTAAATAATCTATTGATTATACTAGATATATCTAAAATTATATAATCTATATATTAATTATGTAATTATATATATGTATAGACAGAGTATTATCTATCTAGAATATATATTACCTATGAACAGATATCTATCTAGAATAAATAATAATCTATGCTGATAGAAGTACAAGCAGAGGTGGTGACCTTTGGAGTAGGGCAACAAATATAAGGCGGCAAGACTGAGAAGCTTCTGGGGTGCTGTAAATTTTGTTATCTTGAAATGCATGCTGACTCTGTAAATATTCATCAATCTATACATTTAAGATTTGGGTATTTTACTATACTGTATGCATAGTTCATCGATAAATGTTTATAATAAGACATATGTACATAAGGTATGTTTATAGAAGTTAAAGAACCAAACATATACACAACTATAAGAAATGAACGATACTTTTCCAGGTCCTCATACTTCACAGTTCTGAGAACACAAATGTAACTTTGATAGATATTTTTTTGCGAGAGAGAGAAATTTTTCTTAATCAACAAAGACACACTGATTTCTTCCACTATGTCTGGGCTTTTATTTGGTGCCACAGGAATAGAATGACAAATAAAATATGGTCCCTGCCTTCCAAGAACTTCTGTTTTGATACTAGATCATGAACTGAGTTCAGGCTATTACTAATCTCTGTATCTTAACACCTAATAGTGCAGTGTTCAAAAATAGTTATTAATAAATGTATAATAAATGAACCCAGTGGAAAGAGAGGGTGGGCCAAATACGTAAACACACACCCACTCATCATTAACAATATAATCAGACATACAAGTTCCCAGGAATTAGAGAGAAGCTATGTTTAAAAACTTGAGACCCTTGTCTACATAAATATTACAAAAATACAGAACTTGCTAAAATGAGGAAGTGTGATTTACTAAAATAAACCTTACCCAGATGGAAGAAATAACCTGCTTAGATGACAGGATAAGTGGAACCCCTTTGTGGGAACTTGTATAGAAAAGCTTTATCTTCTGGAGGTGTGTTTCCCAGGGTTTCCTGAAGGGTAAACAGCCTAAGGCTGTCTTCAGGAAGTGATAGTTTCCGAATGCCAGACACTGGCTTTGCATTCCCTGGTCCTCAATGAATTTTAAAAAATGAGGACAACATAGGGAAATTTTCCTAAAATTTAATGTACTTAGCTGAAAGAACAATTATGAAGCCTATATGGTGATATAAAAAAAGAAATTGCTGCTCCAGGTTTTGCACATGGGTTTTAAACTTTCCATGTTTCAGAGGCATTTTATCCGATAGGTACTTAAAAATTACGGCTAGGATACTATCTTTTAAACTGATGTTATGTTAGCCCAATGTTATATCCTGAATATTGACAGATTGATGGGTGTATGGTTTGCTAGATAAATACTTGATAGACACGTAGATTGGCAAATAGAAATAGATACATACGTACATACCTACATACATTCTCACTCTAGCACACAAAAACAAAACAGCAAAGTTGAAAATAAATGTTAAATGTAAATGAACATATAAGCTAGTCAAGTGCAACTCAACTCTCATGTGGTTAAATAAATGTAAAGTGCATGAGTGTTTCTATCCTTTTCTGTTTGAGTCTCTCAAATATCAGTTGTAGAGTGACAGACTGCATGTCTGGATCTCCGTTTCCTTAACCATCTACAACTTACCCTTCTCTCTGCCTTTCTTCTCTCATCTGTAAAATGAGCAAAGTACCACCACAATAGATCATTGCAAATTAAGTGAAATATAGGATTTTCTTTAAAAATCCTGTGTTTTAATCATTTTGATGATAAATATCTGGAATGTGGAGCTAATGCCAACCAAATACATATATATTTGCTCTCAAGAAGACTAAAGAGTGATGAATTGGGAAAAGAAATTTGAACAACCATGAGGCCAAAAGAGTAGGAAAAACCACTTGTGGGCAAGCTTCACATTATGAATCATTTCTTGTAATCTAACTTCATTCTATTTATTGACTACTTTGTTTTATGGATTTTTGAAAAAAGTTATAATCAAGCACGTGATTAAAATTTGGAACTTCACTGCTATGTGTGTCTGTGTTTTATTTAAAAGTTTATTTTTAGCATGACTTTGTTACTTTGAAATTTTCTCTTAGCTCCTCCTACTTGTCATTTTTAATGAGAAAAGGGCCACAAGATAATTCCTTCAGTTAAAGAAATCCAGTTTGCATTTTAAGAAAGAACTTATAATTGGATATTTTGGCTGTGGTTATCATGCTAGGAGTAATATGTAGTTCTGGTATTTGCGTTCTAGTCAACATGCTTCTCTGAAATACAACCAAGTGTAACATTTTTCTTCTACATTTATGGATTCTATGGAGTCCTGTTTTCCAGTACAGTAACATATTGTTATGAACTTGCTAATAATAAAGCTCCAAATAATTATCTTCATTTTGTTTCTAATTACTAATTTCTGAATTAATTTAATTTTCAACAAAATATTTTTAAAATCTTGCTGATTCACACTTAATCTAGAACTTTTTTTCCCTTCTTAGGAAAGGAATAACTGAACTGTACACTTGGAGTCTCGACTGACACATCCTCAGTACATAGGGGATTATATGATTAATGATAGTTTAACTAACAGTTAAATTAAGATAGAAATTAAAAAAAATCTTCTGTTAAAGTGCTTTTCCTCAATATCAGCAACCTAAAATACCTCATTTAGGAAAATGCTCACTTGGAAAAATCTGAGTTTTCTTTTGCCAACTAAGTGCCATGGAAAGGTCACAACAGCAAGGCTTCTAGTTGCTAACAGTCCCATTTCTTATATTTATTGAAATCAGAGGGACAATTAAAGTTTCAGGACGGGGAATTATCCATTAATTAGAACTAAAAGCAAGAAGCTATGAAGTACAGGTGATAACCATATATCAGAACAATTAGTCTGTCTAGAAAATCAACATGATCGAATCAGAGTCACTATACCAGCTGCTCATTTAATCGGGGGTTGCAATGTTTTTCCACTCCTTGTGAGATAACCCTGCAGAAGGAGCTTAGATCTGACATCTATACATCCTTCAAAATTATTAACTACCTCAAGGAGGTGTTGGTATGCTGATGTTTGTTATTTTTATAGAAACTTGTGGATTTGAAGAGAAGAAAAATGACATTAAAAATGTGAATTCCCTAACTCTAATACCACATTTTAAACTAGGATAAATATAACACTTAAATTGGAAAAGATACTGAACTATATATGTATTTATCATGATTGATATTTATTGAGGCTAATTGACTATGCATGTATTATCATTTTTGTAATACTGGCTGTGGGAAATATGTTAAACTCCTAGATGTAAGTGGAATCACATTATAATGAAAGAATTTTTAACATTTCTCTAAATTATTATTTGAAACCTTTTTTTAAAATTTTCCCAGAGATTTCAATGTACTTTCAAGTGAGGAACTCAGTATTTTAAGTGCATGCATAATGAATAATAGCCATGTACAAAAATATCATTATATACTAATGCTGTGTCTTTCTGTAATATGGTAATTTATTACCTATTATTTCTAGAGTTTAGATGTACAAAGCACTGTAAAGGACTTTGGAATGGTATGTATAACCTAATTCTTGCTCTCAAAACATTTTATTTATAGAGAAAATGAGATGTTTACACAAATAGCAACAATGTAAAGTTAAAAGTGATAGGTACCATTAAAGAAACAATAAAAAAGCAAATGAGAGATCACAAAATTTTAGTAATTCAATTCAATATATATATTGAATTAAAACTATAAACAGTAATTTCTTATTGTATATATAATACATGATAATTACTTATTGCATATATGATAAAACTACCATCATTGTTAAAATATCTTATTTTCTGACCTTCACTAAGTTTCAAAGGTTATCTCCTATTTTCATCTCCCATTAAAACTTCCAGTAGATTTTAATCAGTGCCCTAAAGCTGTTGGAATGCACAGATGAGTAAGTTATGGTCTACCATCAAATAACTCACAATCTAACAGAGAGTTAAAGATGTTGACAAAAGTTTGCAATACTGGGTACTGACAGCAAGCTAAAAATGCATACTTGTGGGAATTCAGAGGAAAGAGATAAACTACCCCAGGAAAAGTCAGAAAAGCTTTCTAAACATTTTGAATTGAAATTTGAAAAATTAGTATTATTTCCCAGGTGGAATAGGTTGGAGGCCTAAGAAATCTACAACAGCTCATATACAGATATTGAAAGTCTTGTATCACCCATTCTTAGAACACCTAAGGAGTTTGGGATATTCAAAGCATAGATAGGCAATGACGAAAATAAGAGATGAGTCCCCAAACATAGAGTAAAAAAGAACGTCTAAAATATTATGGTAGTTATACCTTATATACAATGAGAATCTGTTTCAAAAGCTAAAAGTAATGAGTGTGAAAATAGAATTACATTATAGAAAAATTACCCTAACAATTCATGGAGTGGATGGGAAGAAGAAACTAGAGATGGAGACCAACTAGATTGGAAATATAGGTGAACAATATAGATACTGTGGGGAAATCTGAGCTGAGTTGTAATAAAGAGAGAAGAATCTGGTTTTAAATGCCACAGTAAAATTTATTACATCACAGAGCTTGTTGTATATGGTATTTGTCAAGACTTTGATTCCAATTTGCATTTAGCCAATCACTGGCCTTCTGGATGATAAAAGTGGTGATGGAGAACAGGTGACAAGGGAGAGAGCTTGGAGAGGAAGAATGGGCAAGATTTAGAAATAAATTAGACATGAGTGATAGTATATTAAGGTTAAAAGCACCCTGAAAATTCCTTTTCAAATGAGAAGGATAAATGTGCTTTTAAAATAATTTCAGAGTTCATTATGAAGTTTTAAAAGACAAGAAAATAGGTTCTCTTTTATACACAAAGTGATCAAAAGTAAGTTGAAAACTTAAGTCTTTTCCTACAGGGTAAAAAAAAGGGGGGGGGGTATTGTAATAGTCCTTTAATGAAGAGATTGTTGAACCATAATTAAGAATGAATTGGTGGTCAAAAAGTACAGAACTTCCATTTATAAAATAAATAAGTCACGGGGCTGTGATGTAAATCATGATTATTATTGTTAATAATAACGATTTTATAAATTTGAAAGTTGCTAAGAAAGTAGAGCTCAAAAGTTCTCATCACAAGAAAACATTATAAACATTAAATCATTATGTTGTAACACCAGAAACTAATATAATGCTACATGCCGATTATACCTCAATAAACAAAAAGCAAAAAGAATGAATTCACTTTGGGAGACAGTGTATAAATAAGGTAATCTAAAAAGAGAACTTCAGTCATGTCTGTATTTAGTGAGTTGGTAACAAAAGAAGAGTGTGTAAAGAGAAGGACAAGATCGAGAAATCTGACCAAAATACAGCATTATGGGCCCAAAGAAGCATCGAGTTTCACAGTGAGCTTCTTCTAGATCATATGTTCCAAAACTGCCAACCAGACTAAGAAAACTCTCATCTTTGATGGCTGGAGCTTATTATTAGCTATCTTCAAAGAGAGTAATTTCATTACATAGGCTGGAGTGGGGTTTGGGGGGAACAGATTCCGGGTAAAGACAGGGGAGAGAGAAAAATGGAGTTAGTAAATTAAAACCATTTTGTAGAAAACTAGTAATGAGAAATGGAAGAGAACAAGGTGTTTCAGAGAAATGTGTTACTTGAAGTAGAATGCTCATGATAAAAAAGAAAAGTAGAAAAGGCAGCTTACTTGGAAGTAGTAGTAACTGATTATTTATAGGAGAGGAGGAATGAACAAGGGAAGAATCTAGGTGACATTAATTAGTACACTTAGTAGCTAGCATCTCGTGAAATTTACAAGGCATGAGAAGGGATTAACAAGATTGAAGAATGGCAGGAACTCAGTCTCCAGCTCAACTTTGGTACACACCAGAAAGACAATCTAGTACTATCTCCTTTTTAAACAGAATGCATTATATGATCCAAACTCAAACTGTTATGATCTTCTAAATTGTTTTGTCTCAATATCATCTTACCATTTAAAACATTGCTATTCAAAGTGTGATTCACATGCTAGGAGCATTAGCATCATCCGGCAGCTTGTTAGAAATGCAGAAAGCTAGGTTCCATCCCAGATGTACTGAAATTTCATCTGCATTTACAAAAGTATCTTCAGAAGAATAAAAAATATCTTCAGGTAATTAATATGCATGTTAAATTATAAGACATATTGGCAAAAATGTTAAAGTAAATATTAATATTTGCATATAAGTGGCTGATGGTTTTTGTTACCTATTGATTATTTAAAGTAAGTCTGTTTAAAAAAATACATGTTGGTTAATAAGTGATTTTTTTTTTTTTTTGCCAAGAACCAACACATATTTAGTTTGTTCTTAGAAATCAGGAGGATTAAAAACGCAGTCAAATAGCCTTAAAGAGTTAAAGTAAGTTGCATCAAAAATATCTGGTATCACATTTTATGGGGCGCCTGGGTGGCTCAGTCGGTTAAGCGACCGGCTTCCGCTCAGGTCGTGATCTCGCGGTTTTTGAGTTCTAGCCCCGTGTGCGCTCTGTGCTGATAGCTCAGAGCCTGGAGCCTGCTTCCGATTCTGTGTCTCCCTCTCTCTCTGCCCCTCCCCCCCCCCCCCCCCCCCCGCTCATGCTCTGTCTCTCTGTCTCTCAAAAATAAACATTAAAAAAAAAATTAAAAAAATATCTGATATCACATTTTAAAGAAGTATTACAAACAACTATAGAATGTAAAACTTTTCTCTGGTTTAAAAATAATTACTTGGTTAATTTTAGTTTTTATTAAATGGTTCTGCAAGATGAATAAAACCAGACAACTTTTTAAAAAATGTAAGTGTAAATTACCTGGACATTATATTGCAGCCCTACTTTTACTGGATGCCTTGAAAATCAAATGTGGGTCATCCATATATATTCTAATAGATTAGGAGCTGCGATTCAGATCGTCAAATAGCATTATTGCAGCACGCTCAGAAACAAAAAACAAGAAACAAATCTTATTCCTTTGCCTCTGTTTATTCACAGATTTTTAAAAAGACCTCTAAATACACTTAATATATTTTGTTAAATAATTATTCAGTGTGTCCTGAATCTATAGCTAAGGCAAATCAAAAGAGATAGAGAAATCAATGGGGGAGAATCTGGTTTGTGATGCCCCGTGGATGGTAGAAGAAAGGTAGCCACAAACTCTTTGATGATTTTCCAACAGAAATATTGATTATAATCCCTGTCACGTTGAATATGGACTAGAATCAGTGACTTATTTGAACAAAATAATGAAGTCAAAATGATGTTCTGGGACTTCCAAGGCTAGCACATAATAATTCTTGCAGCTTCTGCTTGGACTTCTTGGATTACTTTCTTTGGAAGCCTTGGTACACCATGCAAGAAGCCTGACTGATGGAAAGCCCACACGAAGGTGTTCTTGTTGACATTCCCTGTTAAGTCCAGCTGACTAGTCATACACATCAAGCATGTGTATGAGGGAAACCAAAGCATGAGGGAAACCATCTTGTACACTCCAGATCAGTCATCTTCTACATAATATCACCGAGTGGCATCTGTTAATGTCACATGAAACAGAAGAATCTCCCAACTGAGCCCTGTCCAAATTGTTGACCCCAAAATTCATGAGATGAAGTAAAATGGTTGTTGATTCGAGTCACTAAGTTTTTGGGTAGTTTATTACATAGAAATAGATAAAGGAATTGTGATTCCTCAAGCTACATGCTTATGCCATCTCTCTCACTGTTTCTTTCTTTCTTTATTTAATGGAATAAATGTGAGCAATTGTTAATGCTATCCAGAGCACCTCATGCAGAGCTAGAAATTCATCTTACATACTTGGCTGCATTTTAGGTCAAGTACTATTCAATAAACATTCACAGGATTGCATATGACAGGTAATATCTCATAATGGTTTCTCCATTCTCATGCTGCTGGTTTTGTGCTGAATTACTATAAATGAATTAGGATTTGAGAACAATTTTTAAATGTAGACCTACATTTTCCATTATGATTAGTTTAATTAGATATAGAATTAAGCTAAGAAAGCATCCATAGTCTAGAATCCAATATTTTGAAATACGATTAGACAGAGATAAAAAATTAAATTTTCTTTTTTTATATTAAAATACTCTCAAGTGGTATTAATATAACAAAGTGTTTTTATATTTTATTTTACATTTGCCAAGAATGAGATAACTCCTACTATCTAAAATAGAAACTGCTCTCTCAAACACTTGAGGTCTTTGCACTCCATGGTCTTAGAAGCACATAATAAAATATTAATGATAGCATATGAGGATTAAACTATCAATTTTCTTAGCTAATAAAAGTATTTTTATATTAAAACATTTTAAGAGGAATATAGCTACTTATAATATTAAAAGTTAATTCAACTGCTTTAACCAGTTTTGTAGTACATACGCATACATAAAACGATCGAAGAAATTTTATCTTTATCCTTGTAGAATGATTTTTCAATTAAATATTTTTTATTAGCTTGTCCCATTGTTGAAAAAGACTGATTGTAAGATATAGACCCTCATGTTTATTCAATCACTTTAAAATGTATTGGGTTTTTTGCCAGTGATGTCAGAGAAGACAGAGAGGTAGCCTCACTTAGTGGATAGTGCGCTAGGGTTTCAAACTGCAGTAGACCACAGTTTGTTCAGCTTTTGGGCCAATTACTTAATCTCTTTGAGCAGTAGTTTCTTCACTTACAAAATGAGCAAAATAATATCTCCTTGTGGAATCCATGTTAGGATTAAGTCCAATAACTTAAGGAAAACATATAGCACATTTAGCAGCATGTAAATATTGTATAAGTAACAGCTACTTATTTTTGTGAAACTACCACTGCTATTACAACTACTCTGATTACCACACAGTGTGTTGTGAAGTACTCACTAATCTGGGGAAATGTGCAGTCCCAGCATAAGAAAACTATAACTTGTTCTGTTTGAGATTTTTTGTATTAACATACATGTGTTATATGTTTTGGATAAAAATTTTCTGAACAATTTTGATTATTCCAAAATATATCACTGATATGATCAAGCCTCTTGCATACACTGACTTATTTCTTATAAACTTTTTCTTCCAATGTATTATCAAATGCCAAATAGGTGGTTATATTAAATTGTTACTTACACATCACTATACAATTGCTAACTCTTAAAAACTCAAGTGTGTATCCAAATATTCTGTCAGAGAGAAATCTAGCATAAAGATGCATGAGAACAAAAGCCTTACTTGTGCTGGGAATGAGAGGAAAAGCATGCATTACATATAGAAAGGACATGTTTTATATAGAATGAAACAAAGAAAACAGATAAATTTTAAATTTGAAAATCATGCATCCATTCAAAGGACCACTGGGACACACCCAATGAAGTAATTAGTTATCAGCAAAACTAAAATGATAGAACTAGTTAAAAGAACTAAAAGAAATCCTCTTAGCATTGATAAGCTGTGATTACAGATAAATTACCTGCTGTGAAAGTAACAATAATGTATATACAACTGAGTAATATTTGTGAAATACCATAAAAGAATTGTATAAGTGAGAAATATTTTTCTAACTTTTAATATATACAGTACTTTGAAGGCCATATCAAATGACATTTATTTATACAAAGTTTATTCTGAAAATTATGATGTTATTATTAATTTAAAATATTGTATTTTAAAACCAAATGAAATAAATATTTATTGGTGGCCCATCCATGCTGGAATTTTTACAGATCACACACATGTGGGGGAAAAATCTCATTTTATTATTATTCAACTGACACAAGATGTAAATCATAATGTCATGGGTAAGACATAATTTACTTTATTTTCAATTCATTTCTAATAGAAATCAATTTAGAAAAAATGTTAATAGTGTTTGTTTTGATAGAAAATGACATTTGATGTGCAAGATAATGGGTACAAATAAGTCATTTTGAAAAGTGCTGCCATGCTAATTGGAATAGCACCATTGTTGTTCAAATTATCCAGTATGCCATTTTATTTTTTTTAACGTTTATTTATTTTTGAGACAGAGAGAGGCAGAGAATGAACAGGGAGGGGCAGAGAGAGAGGGAGACACAGAATCTGAAACAGGCTCCAGGCTCTGAGCTGTCAGCACAGAGCCGACGCGGGGCTTGAACTCACGGACTGTGAGATCATGACCTGAGCGAAGTCGGACACTTAAGCAACTGAGCCACCCAGGGGCCCCAGTATGCCATTTTAAAAATAGTTAAACAGCCCACATTTTTTTGAAATCATCTAGGAAAAGAGAGTTTCACATATGAATGATCAAAAAAGTTCTTTCTTTTAAAATATAACTTTTATAACACATGCTAAATGCATAATTTCTCTTTTACAGGCACATTGTACAAGTTCATCTTATTTTTGATGATGTGCTAGCAGTTCTACTACTCCAGTGGGGTGCAATATAAAGAACTATTGAAATCTAGAGTTTATGCCCACACAATCAAGATTCCACATTGCTATGCTTTGAAATTCCTTATGCTTATTAGATTCTCTCTCATTTTCACTCTCTCATTGCCCATTTTTACCTCTCTGGGATACATGCCTACCTGTAAGAATTCTCTTACTCATCATTTAATGTGTTTTAAGTACTGATATGAGAGAAACCAGATGATTAAGCATTTAAGTATTTGCTCAACAGTAAGAATGAAGAGACTCTAAATGACACCCAGAACAGATGAACATAAGGGAAGCGAAGGAAAAATAAGATAAAAACAGAGAGGGAGAAAAACTATAAGAGACTCTTAAATATAGAGAACAATCTAAGGGTTCCTAGAGGGGTATTGGGTGGGGATATGGGCTAAATGGGTGATGGGCATTAAGGAGAACACTTTTGGGGATGAGCACTGGGTGTTATATGTAAGTGATGAATCACTGAAGCCTAATCCTGAAACCATTACCACACTATATGCTAGCTAGCTTAGATTTAAATAAAATTTAAAAAAAAAGAATAAATGACACACAGAGAAGTTTCTCTGGTATCAATAAGGAATTACACTGTTTTAACTATAGATTTCTACCTACTTTAGGGTTACTGATTGGGTTTGTGATAGTCAAAATAATACAACAGATTTCTGGAAAAACATACTTTCAGAAAAAGTTATAATTACTGGGTTTTTATTAATAACATTTATTAACAAAATATTAAAATTTTATTTTATTTTATTTTATTTTATTAATAAAATTTATTGATAAAATATTAAAATTTTATTAATTTTAAGATATCTGTGACTGATACATTCAGATATGTATTTACTCTTTCTCTCTACCTGGACAGTCTCCTCCCAATTATGACTCTTTTCTCTTCTACATTTTTTATTTTGTAAGTTTATTTATTTGAGAGTGGGGCGGGGGAAGGGTGGGCATAGAGAGAAAGAGAGAGAGGGAATCGCAAACTCATGAACCCTAAGATCTCACGAACTCACAAACCATAAGATCATGACCTGAGCCAAAGTCAAGACACTTAACTAACTGAGCCACCCAGGCACCCCTCTTCTCTTCTACCTTTGCTAGTAGAAGTCATCTAGGGTGAGGGAAAAAGCTGCCTCTAAATAATCATTAATTGTGCAAATTTACTTCAGAATTTGGTCGAAACTTGCACAGTACCTGGTTTTGCTAAAATATAATTCAGGATACCACTGAAAAGACAACATGACCCATTTTCTGTATTCCTATTTAGCTGAAGTCTCATTATAAATTAATGAAAAATATAACTTTTAAAATTATAATTTTACTAAAATATTTTTTCCTTCATTTTACTAAGCCCAGAAGATCTTCTTTGGGACTCCCCATGTTATATTATACAGCATAAATTACACGATGAGGGCATTAATTATATTTTTTAATGTCTGTAGTCTTAATTTCATGAGTGAAGAAATGTCAAAATTTAAACCTGATAAAATATTTCTTTATTCAAATAAGTTGGCATAAAAGTTGTAAGGCAAGAATATGTGGTTTTGCAGAAGTTCAAATACTAAAACAGAACAGTATTAGGAAAAGATGATTAGTAGAACCTAGTGATTCATCTCTTACATATAACACCCAGAGCTCATCCTAACAAATGCCCTCCTTAATGTCCATCACCCATTTAGCCCAAATCCTCATCCACCTCCCCTCCAGCAACTGTCAGTTCCTTCTCTGCATTTTTTTTTAGTGATGCCATATTTTTTTAAATATAATTATCAAGTTGGCTAACATACAGTGTATACAGTTTGCTCTTGGCTCCACTCTTGGAGTAGATTCTGGTAATTTATCACTTACATACAACACCCAGTGCTCATTCCAAAAGTGCCCTTCTCAATGCCCCTCAATGCCCATCACCCATTTCCCTCTCTCCCCCGCCCCTCCATCAACCCTCAGTTTGTTCTCTGTATTTAAGTCTCTTATGGTCTGCCTCCCTCCAGGTTTGTAACTGTTTTTTTCTCCTACCTTTCCCCCATGGTCTTCTGTTAAGTGTCTCAAGTTCCACATGAGTGAAAACATATGATATCTGTCTTTCTCTGACTGATTTATTTTGCTTAGCATAATACCCTCTAGTTCCTACACTGTATGTTAAGTATTCTGAATTTAAATTAAAAAAAATGTTTAGTCATAAATACTTCCTATTTTCCTACAACTTTCTGGATTCTTGTCATATTTCTACTAAATATCTTAGGTGGTATTATCTATTTTGAAGCACCTTTCTAATTTATAAAATATCAAAATTCCGTTGTTATTTTTAACAGGTCATCAATTAGTATGGCTTTCCCCAACTTTGTCGGTAATCTGTCATGTATCTGCAATGGCAGGGTATTATTTCTGCACTCTTTTGTTGTGGTAAAGGCATACACATAACCAAGTTTTACAAGGAGGCCTACACTCAGGTAGTAACTGCAGACCTAAACAATAATAAAAAAAAAAAACTAAAAATAAAACTGATAAATTACTATCAAACAAGAAATGTATAATGAGCTATCTTGATTTATGGTATCCACTTCCATTTCACATGAGCAATCTATCTTAATACATAATACAAAACCTTGCATCTGCTTTATTAAGTAGTACATTTCATGTCTGGCTGTTCTAAAGGGGAAAGGCAGTATCTGGGTAATGTAGCACATCATTTCTGGTTAGGAGAAGGCAAACTTTAAACAAACTTTAAAAGGTGAAAAAGGAAAGCACTGTTTGTTTTGTATCACTGCCTTCAGTAGTAATCACCATTTATATAGTACCAGTCATTTAATCATACTTTGGAGATTTAGGAAAATGTGGTCTATGTAGGTTGTTTTCTCCATGTTTACGTATGTATGAATATTGTTTCTCCACAAACCTAATTACTAAATCCGATTAATAGAACGTTATTTTTCTGCATTTAACAGACATATAAATATTTATGAAATTATCTGCTAATATAGAGACACTGTAATTCAGTAGAAAACAATTATTTTGATCACATCTAACAAGCATAAGCTTTTCCAGCTACACTTTGCTACCTGGTTTGTAAAAAGGTTTAGAATAGGTCTATAGTGTCACTACTACGAATGTCATTTTCCTGAGTAGCACATATATCAAATGAGCTGAATTTTTCTGTATGGCAAATATACTTTAGTGCTTATAGTTTAATGTCTTATCTGATATTTATTATGAAGGTGTAAAGTAAGTGGGAGGGCATGTTACTCCACTTTTTCCTTATGTAAGCTAAAACTCAAATAATGTTAAGTAACTTAGCTCATTTAAATAGTTAATTAGGTAGCAGAAGGAGGGCAAGAACCCGAACTCTAAAATTAAAGTCTTTGGTTGATTCCAGACCCCAAGGGATAGTTATAATGGGAAGAATAATTAAGAAAGTTACTAAAGATTTAAGCCAACAATAATCTAGTTCAATTCTTAGTAAATAAATACAGAAACTTCAGCGGCTTTATTCCAAGTACTTGATTTCTGGGTATTGGGAAGCAACTCACAGTGAATTTAAAGAATTTCTTCATTTCATATCATTGTGACTTCATTCAAAGATTTTGTATTATCAATTCTAATAAGGTTTTTTGTATTGTTTTTATTGTTATTTAAAAAAAAACACTCATAAGAGGACTGAAAAGTTTTGTTTACCAAAAAGAAATTTTAACTGAATCTTATCTTATTATGAAATCTTTCTTTTAAATTAAATGACACTACCCCATTTTAATCTGAGAATATTCAGAAAGTGGTCAGTAGGTTATTATCATGGTTTGATACCAATCGGAATACATATTGATAGGTATATATAGATTAGTTGATATATATATGAATTGCTTGATATCTATAGAGATAATATATATGAATTAGTTGAAAATGCAAGTGCTTTGTTTCTATCGAGTTTGTAACTTTCATTAGATGAGCATAAGCTAGCAACAACAAAAAAGATAAAAATAAAACAATGTGCTAAATAATAACTTACAGCACTTATTTTATGCACTGATTGTCAGAAATGGAACACATAGTGAGAATAAAATATTTCTATCAGTGTTATGTCCATTGTATCCCAGTGGTTCTCAACCAAGGGATATTTTAACATCCACATGACAGTTGCAATGTCCAGAGACACCTTTGGTTGTTAGAAGTGGTGGGTTGGCAGTGTCATGGGGTAGATAGAAACCAGGAATGCTGCTAAACATCCTGTAAAACACAGGACAGCCTTAAATGTCAACAATATGGAGGTTGAGAAACCTTGATCCATTCAAATAATTTTTTATTGTGGGTTACAAGTGAGATGGATTCACATACCTACCTAATTAGACAGATCTGCTTCAGAACCATGTCAGGATTTCCAAGCTAAACAGGTGTACCCAACTTTATATAAAGTTGTTCAATGGGAAAATGAACCAGTAACAGTTCCCTTGGCACAAATGCTGTCATGTTGATGCATGAACATACATGATTTTTCTTTTAGGATCCAATCCAACATTAGTGACTTGAGATCTTGCACCAGCTTAGCCAAACAAAAGCTGAACAAGCTTTTCATTGACTTTAACCTGCAGAACTTAAATGTGAGTTTCTAGGTCATTTGAAACCAAATACAAAATAATAATAATAATAATATCCATTGAAATATTTTTTCTATTCTGATTTCTTTTATTAGTAAACATGAAAATAGTAGCCATCTGGACTGAAAAAGAAATAATAACATTTCCTATTTCTAAAAGAAATAAGCAATAACCATAAGCCAGAAGAAACAAAATTCATAAGATTTTCTCCCCTATTGCTTGAGCCTAGGGAAACACTGACAGTCTGACAAGTCTGAGATAGGAACATAAACTTTGATTGTGATTTAATAATAATAATAAAAAAGCATTTTATTTTGCTTTTAACTTCAGTTCATTAATATTTTTAATTTGCACACTGCCAAAAGCATGATGCTCTCTTTCAGTCAAAAACAAATTAAACCCGCAGGGAAGGAGAAATACTACTCTATGAGAAAAGGTTCCTTCCTCAGCTTGTCAAAAAAGGCATTCCAAACTACAGGAATGGGTGACAGCAAATCTTTCCTAGATAACACACCTATTCTGTGACACATCACCATTTTTTAAAACATATGTGTATCCTTCAGACACAACATGATTTATTATACAAATTAGGCTGACCTTGTTTTTTTGTTTTTTGTTTTTGTTTTGTTTGTTTTGTTTTTTAGTTTAGTTTATCCAGTTGGTCCCAGAATAAAGGAAATTTTCTGCTCCATCTGAGCTCTTGAAACCGAGTATCATACCAAGAGAACCTAAGAAAATTCATTAAAAATAGTATTACCTAATTTAACTTTAAAAAATATATAAAGCATTGTTTTATGGTGTTTATTATTTTCCATGCAAGGTTATGTTATTGCTGTAGTGACACAAATAACTGAGAAGATAAGGTCTATGATGGATGAGGAATACACAATACACTAATGAAACCTTCACTTGCTAAATTAGCCACTAATCTTGTTGAACTTGACTTGCTCAGATTCCTGAAAAATAATCCTAATGGTCATCCTTCACTAAGCCTTGCACAAACTTTTAAATAAAATAGTTATAAATGGGCAAGATTTTTCTACTTGGTAAATGACCCATTATACTCATGTCCACATTTGGTACTTTAGAAATGAAATACACATATCCTTGCAGCTTATTTCTGCCAGATAATATCAGACATTAAGTGTTTATTGATATTCTTTGCCAAAGAACAAAGCATAAAATCCTAAAGTCTTCTTGTATGTAATTGAAATGAGACAGAATGAAACACCGAGGAATTTAGGGTGGGAAAAGGAGATCATGGCTCTTATCAGTTAGGAATAATGCATAAGACAGATCAAAATCTCACTAGTCTTCTTAGATCTCTAGACCTCATGCTACACATTATGAAGGGCAGAAGGAAATGTGAGTCAAACTGCTCTCCTTGGTTACTTACAGTGAATGAAACGGTTGGGTATCATAAGCAACCAAGCAAAAATTATGAACAACAATCATATTATGCCAAGTGCAAAATGCAGCATCAAAACTGTATATTAATGGCAATTTAAGGCCAGAAAAGATTAATTTCTGACACTGTAAGGCATAACAGAAGAACTAAAATTGAGCTGGTCCATGAAAGGATGACTCATTTTAGAAAAAAAATAAATAAATGCAGAGCCTCCTAAAATTCCCTGTATATAGAGAGATGAGAATATTATGCAAAGTATTCTATTCGTGCTGCTTTGTTCTACTTTTCAAAATTATTTTTAATGGCAGTTTTCCCATAGACAAAGAATAAATTCGTCTTTCATTCTATACAGTCTGCAGGAATTCTACTATGCAAAAGTGGGATTTTGGTACTTTCTGCTGCCCTGAGAGCTACTGTGAAAGTTCATGTTGGACCTCGATCCTTGACTGAGAGAGCCAGCATCTGTGAATGCTCTAACTTTAACAACAGCAGGACAAGTAGTAGAATGGTAAGAGGAAAAGCAGCATGTGTCAGAGGCAACAGAGGCTCCACAGTGGGCTTGTCACAGCCACCATCTTAGCAAGGCCCATTCATCCTTTTTTCACCACAGGAACAGTGGGAAACACAAGAAAAGAATATTGGATGAACAGGGGCGCCTGGGTGGCTCAGTCGGTTAAGCATCTGACTCTTGATTTTGGTTCAAGTCATGATCTCACAGGTTCATGAATTTGAGCCTGATGTCAGGCTTTGAGCTGGACAGTACTGAGCCTGCTTAGGATTTTCTCTCCCTAACTCTCTGCCCCTCCCCACTCCCCTAAAAATAAATAAGTAATCATTTTTAAAAAGGTAAAAAAAAGAATATTGGAAGAACAAATCCTCAGGAATATGTTGCAAGATTTCACTATAATTATGGCTACTTGTCTCTCTTTTTGTAAATCAGAACTTTCGTGAGGCTTAGTTTCATAGACTTCCTTATTAATCAAGGGATTTCTTATCTGAAGTTGTCTCTCTATATTACGAGTGCTAGAACACTCAAAAGAATTTACTTGATTGGTAGAATCCTCCCCCAACCCCCACTTCTAGCTACCTTGCAAAATGAACTTTTACTTGTCTAAGTTTCATATTCAAACTGGAAGGTCTTGTGCCTGAAGTAGGGTTTGCAGATATATAATGGTACAAAAGGACAAACACATCTTTTAAAACAGGCAGTCCATTTGAGCAAAAAAAAAAAAAAAATATATATATATATATATATATATATATATATACATATATATATTTGAGCAAAAAATATATATGTATATATATATATATTTGAGCAAAAATATGTATATATATGTGTATATATATGTATATATATATGTATACAAATATGTATATATTTGTAATATATATATACATATATATATAATACAAATTGCTAAATATAGAGATACAGGCTACAGATTTGCCTCCCTGGAACTTCCTCTGAAAAGTTAAGATGAAGTTGCATTTTTTTACTCCTGATTGGTAGGATTGCTACTCTTACTATAGGGCTATAGCATTTTTTTTTGTCTCATAACAATTTTTTTCAGAGGGAGATCATTGAGTTAATATATTTTTGAAGAGCACTAAATGCTATTGCAAAATCAAACTAAATGTTGCAAGGATTGACTTGGGTTCTGTCCAGAGCCATACAATTCTAGACAAATGTGAGAAAACTTTAAGAGCTCTTCTTATAGGCATGAAACATATTTTGGCATATAAATATTTTAATAATGAAAATTATAATGACAATAAAATACTATTTCATTAGTTTAAATCAGTCAGTGAAATATTGATTGCTCAGTAATGTAATTGGGACCATTAGTTAATTCTTTGTCAAAAATTGAAGCTGTATTTTTTGGCATGCTTTGCAGGCAAACTAATTCAGATTAATCCAGAGTAAAATAGAAATAAATAAACACTCTAAAAATACAAAAAAATACAGTGAGTTAGTACAGTATTTTGAAATGGGGAAAAGTCTTTCTAAACATGATATGAAAACCAAAAACCATAAAGAAAACAGCTGGTAAATTTAGCCTCATAAAAATTCCAAGTGGCAAAACACATTATAAATGTAGTTGAAAAATAAGACATAAATTCCAAATGCTTTAAACATATTTTAACATATAAGAGCCTTTAGAGCTCAATAAGAATTTTATAAAAATTCTTTTGAAAAATGGGCAAGAAACGTGAACAATTCCTTCACACACACACACAACCACACATACAGATTATACCTTACAGGGTTTAAAATTGTACATGTCCTATTCCAGCAATTCCACATTTTGAGATTCATTCTTATAAAAATATTTTTATAGGAGCAACTAAACATATAAAGCACATATTAACAGACCTAAAGGAGAAATAGACAGCGACACACTAACAATAGGGGACTTTAATGTCCTGTTTTCATCAATGGATACATCATTCAAATTTGAATGACCTATCATTAAGATAGATGACGAATAAAGATACATGAGCCTTAAATGATGTATCAAAACAGAAGGACTATACATATATTCTGTTTAATTCAAAAGAATCTGTTGACTATATATATTCTTTTCATTATATATATATATAATGTGTGTATATATATATATGTGTATATATATATATATATATATATATATATAGTGTGTGTGTGTGTGTGTGTGTCTGTTTTGGAACATATTTACATTGTTTATCAAGTGCACAGGGAACTTCTCTACTATAAATCATATGTTAGGCCACAAAACAAGCCTTATTAACTTTAAGATAAAATTTCATTATCAAGTATCTTTTCCAACCACAGAAGTATGAAACTAGAAATCAATTGTAAGAGGAAAACTGGAAAATTCACAAATATGTGGAAGTTAAACAACAGGCTACCAAAGAAGCAGTTAAAGAAGAAATAAAAGGAGAAACCAAAAATAGCTTGAGACAAATTTAAATGAGACTGCAGCAAAATGTATAGAATACAGCAAAAGCAGTTCTAAGAGAAAAGTTCATAGCAGTAGGTACCTACCTCAAGAAACAAGATAGCTCAAATAAATAACCTAATTTTACATCTCAAGGAACTATGTGAAGAAGTACAGAGTTTGCTATGACAAAGGTCAGAGAATAAATGAAATAGTGACTAAAAAGTCATTGTAAAATATCAGTGAAACTAAGAGCTTGTTCTTCAAAAAAAATAAACAAAATTGGTAAACATTTAGCTAGACTTACCAAGGGAAAAGGAGACACTCAAATAAATAAAATCATAAATGAAAGAGGAGACATGACAACTGACACCTTAGAAATACAAAGGATAGGAGACAACTATGAACAACTGCATGTGAACAAGTTGGACAACCTGGAAGAAATGGATATATTCCCAAAAACATTCAACCTACTAACAGTGAATCATGAAGAAATAGAAAATGCAACCAAACCAATTACTAGTAAGGGGATTGAGTCAGTAATCAAAAACCTCCCAACAAACAAAAGTCCAAAACCAGAACACTTCACTGGTGATTTCTACCAAATGTTCAAAAGAAGTTTAAACCCTTCCAAACCCTTCCAAAATTAGAAGAAAAAGGGAACACATCCAAATTCATTTTATGAGGTCACCATTAACCCAATACCAAAACCATACAGATGCCTCAAGGAAAGAAAATTATAAGCCAATACCCCTAATGAACATAAATGCAAAAATTCTCAACAAAATATTAACAAATTGAATTCAACAATACTTCAAAAGGATCATGTACCATGATCAAGTAGGTATGCAAGGATGTTCCAAATTGTAAATCAATCGACAGGATATACAAAATGAAGGATAAAAATCATATATAATCCTCTCAATAGATACTGAAAAAGCATTTTACAAAATTCAACATCCATTTATGATAAAATCTCTCAACAGAGTAGGTAAAGAGGGAATGTACCTCTACATAACAACATATATGATAAGTCTGTAGCTAACATCATACTCATGGGTGAAAGGCTGAAAGCTTTTCTCTAAAATCAGAGAAAAAACAAAGATGCCCACTCTTGACAATATCATTCAACATGGTATTGGAAGTCCTAAGCGAGCAATTAGCAAGAAAAATAAATAAAACACATCAAAAGCAGAAAAGAAATAAAACTGTCACCATTTGCAGATGACTTCATATATATAGAAAACTCAAAAAATAAAACACGAAAAAACTGTTCAACTAATCAACAAATTCAGTAAAGTTGCAAGATACAAATCAATACACAAAATCTGTTGCATTTCTACACATGAATAATGAACTATCAGAAAATATTAAGAAAACAACCTCATTTACAATGGCATTAAAAAGAATACAATACTTAGGAATAGATTTAACTGAAATGAATGACTTGTACACTAAAAAGTATAAGACATTGATGAAAGAAACTGCAGACAACACAAATGCCTGGGAAAATGTTCTGTGCTGATAGAGAGGAAGAAAATTCAAATGGTATTTTCCACATAAATAGAACAAACAATCCTAACATGTGAATGGAACCACAAAAGTCCCCAATAGTCAAAGCAATCTTATAAAAGAATAAAGCTGGTGGCATCACACTGCCTGATTTCAAACCTTTAGTAATTTTATTACTATATTACAAACCTATAGTAATTTACTATATTACAAACCTATATTACAAACCTTTAGTAATCAAAACAGCATGATGTTGACATAAAACCAGATACATAAATCAATCAAACAGTATAAAGAACCAAAAAATAAACTCACACATACATGGTCAATTAATTAATGACAAAGGAACCAAATGCATACAACGGGGAACGGTCTCTTAAAAACCAGTAAATGATGTTGAGAAAACTTGACATCCATATGCAAAAGAATAAAACTGTAATGTTTTATTCTTACATCATACACTCAAAACAGATTTAAGACACGAATGTATGACCTGAAACCATAAAATTGCTGGAATAAAACATAGCTGGTAAGCTCCTTGACATCAGTCTTGGTGACGACTTTTGAATTCGACACCAAAAGCAAAAGTAAGAGTATGTACATGAGACGCTTTGAAACTAAAAAGCTTTTGCATGGTAAAGACAACCACAACCTACCAAATGGGAGAAAATAATTATAAATCATATATCTGATAAGAGGCTAATAACTAAATTAATAAAGAGCACGTACAACTCAATAGCAAAACAACCCTATTTATTTATTTATTTATTTTTATCTTTATTTATTTTTGAGAGAGAGAGAGAGAGAGAGAGAGAGAGAGAGAGAGAGAGTCAGCATGAGCGGGGGAGGGACAGAGAAAGAGAGGGAGACAGGCTCCAGGCTCTGAGATGTCAGCACAGAGCTTGACAGGGGATCAAACTTACAACCATGAGATCATGACCTCAGCTGAAGTCAGGTGCTTAACCAAATGAGCCATCCAGGGACCCCATCAAAACAACCCAATTTAAAAATAAGCCAAGAGGGGCACCTGGGTGACTTCCTTGGTTAAATGTCCAACTCTTGATTTCAGCTCAGGGCATGATCTTATGATTCATGAGTTCATGCCCCACATCGGTCTCTCTGCTGTCAGCGCAGAGCCCACTTGGGGTCCTCTGTCTCCCTTTCTCTCTGCTCTTCCAACAAGCTTTCTCTCTCTTTCTCAAAAATAAATAAACATAAGAAAATAATAATAAAATAAAAATAAAAATGGGCCAGCAACTTGAATAGTTTTCCAAAAACAACATACAGATGGCCAACAGGTAAATGAAAAAGTACTGAATATGACCAATCAAAACCACAATGATATATCATCCCACACCTGTTACAATGGCTATTACAAGAAGGATGAGAAATAACAAGTGTTGACAAGGATGTGTAGAAAAAGGAACCTTTGTGCACTGATGGTAAGAATGTAAATTAGTACAACCATTATGGAGGTTCCTCAAAAAACTAAAAACTATACCTACTATATGAACTACCATATAACCCAGCAATCCCACTCCCAGTTATTTATCTAAAAAATGAAAATGAAAACAGTATGTTGAAGAAATATCTGCACCCTTAATTCATGACAGTATTATTTACAATGGCCAAGATATGTGAATGACCTAAGTGTCCATCAATGAACGGATGAAGAAAATGTGAATATATATATGCAAACACACACACACACTCACACACACACACACACACACACACACACACAATGGAATACTATTCAGCCAATAAAGGAGGCAATCCTATCATTTGCAAAAGCATGGATGGAGCTTGAGGGCATTATGCTAAGTAAAATAAATCAGACAGAGAAAGGAATACCATAGGTATAATCTTTAAGAAAAATATAAGACTGCGCTCATACAAACAGAGAGTAGATTGGTGGTTGCCAGAGGTGGGGCATGGGTAATGAAATGGGTGAAGGTGGTCAAAGTTACAAACATCCAGTTATAAAATAAATCACAGGAATGTCATACATAGCATGGTGACTGTCGCTACTACTGTATTGCATCTTGTACAATTGCTAACAGAGTAAATTTTAAAAGTTCTCATCAAAAGAAAAAACTGTCTAACTATGTATGGTGACACATGTTAACTAGACTTACTGCGGTGATCACTCTGTAATGTATACAGATACCAAATTAGTATATTGTACACCTGAAACTAATATAATGTTATGTCAATTATACCCCAATTAAATTTTTTCAAGGGCATGTATGTAGATTATGTGAGATTATTTTCGGTAAATATTACTAATAAGAGCACAATTTGGAAGCATATCATTATAGATTGTAAGATTGTTTACTCAGTGCTTTATCTGGTATCAGGGAGGTAGAAAGTAATTAAAGAAACATTTGAGAAATTTGAGGAGATGAACAACCTGAAGAATGAGTGGAGCTAATAATTATGAGAAGTCTTCCAAGTCTTCCAGGTGAGAGTGGTGGGCATGGACAGCAATACCTAATAAAAACTGTGAGGCAATAATGTGACTGGTGAATTTAACAGATATCATCTGGCAGGGGAGATGTTCAATATATGTTAATTGCCTTCCTTTAGCCTCATCTAAAAATAGTGATGTGGTGGTAATGGGGGATGGATTGAGCATAAGGCAAAAATAGGAGTATTTAGTACATCACAATTTTTATTGTTGGTTTGTGTCCATAACTGCTGTGACTTGTGTGTGTGTGTGTGTGTGTGTGTGACTTCTAAGTGGAAGAAGAAAGTACAGGCAATTCTAACCCTTTCTACAACACTTATTTATAGATCAATAAAGAAGAAATTAGAACACCTTGAGTTTATTTTGAATCTTCTTCCTAATACCTGTGTGGTTTTGGGCAACTTACTCTGTTTCTGGACATCAGTTTCTGTACAGTTAAAATGGGATGTTTTGACCTTTTTGTATGCACATTTTCCTGTACTATAATTTATTGGTTGTTGTCCACCCTATACTGAGGGCAGTTTGAAGGAAAGCAGTATATTTTTCAACTCCAAATCCTTAGAGTTTGACACTGTTTGGCACAAAGTAAACACTCTATAAATGTCTGTTGAATTGACTTACACTGATTATCTGACTTCTAAGTCCTTGCACAAAGGACATATTACTAGTGATGTTTCTATAATACCTAATATTAATTATAAAGTCATATTAATGCCTTGGTCCGAGCTACAAAGTAAAACATGAGAAATATATTCCAATTGAAGAAAAGAACGAGATGGACAGTTTGGGTTTACTTTTAGCATCAAAGGACAAACACCTGTTTCTGATAAAGCTAAAAAGAATATACCATATTTAAATCCGAGTAAATCCTCAACTTCAAAAAGAATCTAGACACAAATTCTGGCTATATAGAGAAAAGAATACATCACAGTATTAAGAGATTGTATTCATTTATAACAATGAGCTCTTTTACCTCAGTATGAAAAGAAACATATTTTTAAAACCCTATTCCAAACAGATGTGAAACAGAGAGCTGAAAGGCTGAGACTGTTCTGAATGGTAATTTTCACAGAATTTGTAATTCTATATAAAATTAAATATTTTAAGAGTTAATGAGTACTAATAAACTTTTAAATGAGCACATCTTTCAAAATAAGAATATATATAACTCACTCATTTTGTTTACATGACTTTTGTGGCCATTGTAACCAAGAACTTACAAGTTTAGTTTTGAAAATAACAGAAAAGTGGGGTGCCTGGGTGGCTCAGTCGGTTAAGCATCCGACTTTAGCTCAGGTCATGAGCTCACCGTACATGTGTTAGAGCCCTGCATCAGGCTCTGTGCTGACAGCTCAGAGCCTGGAGTCTGCTTCAGATTCTGTGTCCCCCTCGTTCTCTAACCCTCCCCTGCTTGTGCTCTCTGTCTCTCAAAAATAAAGCAATATTTTTAAAAACTTAAGAAAGTAAAAGAAATGGAACGAATGATTTACAACTAAGGTGCTTTGTGATCCCAGCGGAAAGTGTGACCAAGCATATAAGCAGCACTCATTCCTCAGCTGCATTCCTGCAAGTCCTTGACAATTTAAGGGATGGTGGGAAGAAGTGACAAGCCAGTTTTCTGTGAAGTACATGGAAGGAATTAATCTTGGCATGGTAAACCCTCCCTTTTGGATTATCAGACACTTTATTTATAAAAAGAATATGGGAACATATGAACTACATGATACTTCCATCTGTAATATGCTCATGGTAAAAAGTATATATTGTAGGAATCAGACCAAACTAGTAATGGAAAGACTTGAAACAAAAAAAATCCAACTTTTTCTAAGCAATTTTTAGTATAAATTGTAATCATTTCTAACTTCCCAGAAAATACCCTCTTCATAAGATTCCCTTATAAATCAAGGATTGGTGTCAAACCGTGGCTAGTTCAAGTGTCCTTTACCATTATGGGGAAAAGGGGAGAACACAATGCTACTTGAGTCTGTCAAGGAATAGGTATAAATACAAGATACTTGGGATTCTCTCTCTCTCTCTCTCTCTCTCTGTCTGTCAAAAATAAATAAACAAACTTTTAACAATAGTCACACACAATAAGTTAATAGTAGAACTGGCCTACAACTCAGTCTTCATGACCATGAAGATGTTCCTGGGACACAATATCATTTCCATACTTATATATATTTTTCAAAGCTATAATAAGTCATTTTAAGTTCTTATTTTCTTAAAAATATGAAGGTGAAAATCTTTTTTTAATTATTTTTAATTTATTATTATTATTTTTTAATATGAAATTTATTGTCAAATTGGTTTCCATACAACACCCAGTGCTCCTCCCAACAGGTGCCCTCCTCAGTGCCCATCACCCACCCTCCCATCCCTCCCACTCCCCATCAACCCTCAGTTTATTCTGAGTTTTTAAGGGTCTCTTATGGTTTGCCTCTTTCCCTTTCTGTAACTTTTTTTGTCCCCCCTTCCCCCGCCCCCTGGTCTTCTGTTGAGTTTCTCAGGATCCACATAAGAGTGAAAACATATGGTATCTGTCTTTCTCTGCATGACTTATTTCACTTAGCATAACACTCTCCAGTTCCATCCACGTTGCTACAAAAGGCCATCAGGACAGATATAGGAAATTTGGGCAGTGAACTAAATATATATACAATGGCTGCACATTGATTTGAAATGAAAGTGATTATAGTAACACTCAAAGAAGGTGTTTAAGAGTTTAGTCAATATATTTTAAAGTTATAAAGTATATGTTAAAGTCCTGCTACATGGTCAAAATAAGTATTGTAAAATAATAATAGCATAAATCAACCCCTCTAAAAATGAAGCTACTAAATGTGACAGGTGAAAAAGACAGGATAGGACTATGCTAATTTTAATGACAAAAAAAGTATTTTAATAGGAATTAGAACAAAACCATGCCACAATAAAACTGAATTACTCATCTTTATTCTACAGAGGATACCTGTTTGACCTCAAGAAATGTGATCATTCTTCTCCTACCACAACAGATTTTTTTACCTGGATATCCTAGACTTGGCAACAGAAAAAGACCACTTTGCTAAAATGCAGCAATACTACTATGGAACTTAAGCTTCACTAATGTCTTTAAAATCTGACTGTTGGATCCTGGAATGATGATGTCATGCACTTTTTTTTTGAAGTATAGTTGACATATCAATGATGTCATACATTTCAATGAGAATTTCAATTCTCCCCAGTAGAATTTTTAAAGAGATGGACAAAAGTGATACACGTTCTTGACAGTCAATTGTTTGCCACTCAGATCATTTGTGTTCATCAGAAGAGTATATTAGTACAACTAATACAAGAATTATAGTACTGAACTATTTTAATGTGGAATGTGGAATGTACAGTGGAATGCACAGTCACCAGCAAAAACACCAAAAACAATTAAAATCTGAGCTCCTTTATAAAAATTTGAGCTGTGAATACTAATCAAGACTTTTGTACGTGCAATTTGAAAAATGGTTTTGCTCATTCCTAAAGTCAGGTTTGCAGGACTATTAGTGAGGGAAGCTCCTGAACAGTTATTTTCTTAAGTTTGAATGTATCCCTTGACCTAGGCTTCTGGATTTTCTTTTCAGTATAGATAGCATTTGTAATTATTCAGATACATTTTGATAGAACAAAATATCCAAGTTTTCTATTTCTGGGTGAGGGGAAGAAATGTTTGAGAAGTTTTTGAAACAAATATTTTTGTGAAAATTAATGATAGGTTGCAGTACTTCAAGAAGTTACAATGAAGTTTCTATAAGGGAATTATTCTTTCAAAATAATAAAACTTGATCATACTTGTAATAATTGGAAGAACTACACTAAGCCTTTTCTTTTTAATTTTTTAAAATTTATTGTATTCTCTTTTATTTAGAGAGAAAGAGAGAGACAAAGGCAGAGAGAGAGAGAGAGAGAGAGAGAGAGAGAGAGAGAGAGAGAGAGATATGAGCTGGGGAGAGGGACAGAGGGAGGGAGAATCCCAAGCTGACTCTACACCCAGCATGGAGCTTGTCACAGGGTTCAATCCCACAACCTGGGATCATGAGCTGAGCCAAAATAAGAATCGGATGCACAACCAACTGAGCCACCCAGGATCCCTGGAGATTTCTTTTAAAGAAGCAGATGCCTTCAGGAGAATCTTACAAGAGAAAATATGCAACCCAACCAACCCAGTGTTTTGAGTAATATAGCAAGTACATAGCTACCTACACCTGAAACATGATTTATTTGACTTGGTAGAGTTTTATGTTAGAAAAAGAAATCCTTAGGGTGACTGGGTGGCTCAGTCAGTTTAGCATCTGACTCTTGCTTTTGGCTCAGCTCATGATCTCATGGTTTGTGAGTTTGAGCCCCAGGTCGGGCTCTGAGCTGGCAGCATAGAGCCTGCTTGAGATTCTCTCTGCCCCTATCCTGCTCATACTGTCTCTTTTTCTCAAAATAAATAAGTGATCTTTAAAAAAAAATTAAGGAGGGGCGCCTGGGTGGCGCAGTCGGTTAAGCGTCCGACTTCAGCCAGGTCACGATCTCGCGGTCTGTGAGTTCGAGCCCCGCGTCAGGCTCTGGGCTGATGGCTCGGAGCCTGGAGCCTGTTTCCGATTCTGTGTCTCCCTCTCTCTCTGCCCCTCCCCCGTTCATGCTCTGTCTCTCTCTGTCCCAAAAATAAATAAAAAACGTTGAAAAAAAAATTTAAAAAAAAATTAAGGAAATCCTACACTATGGTTTACGGACCATTTGTACATCTATTTAACAGAATATTTGTGTATTATATAATACCAAGAAAACATTATTCCAGAATTAGTGTTCTTTTATGATCTTTCTCAGAAATCTTGCTTATATCCATTCAATCTTACACCAAAAACATCCTCACTCTCAGAGACCCATATGAGAACACTGCCATCGTCACACACATATGTACCAAGCCTCTGCTTTCCATATGTAGGAACCATTATACATGTCCAGGTTATAAAGGATATCTCTGAAGCAAGGATAAAGGCTGAAGTGGGATTTCCATTCTGGCATAGGTAGCCATTGGCAGAACAATGTAAAATCCTCCTTATTTAACATCTATTTACATAGCCCCATTCCCCTAAAGCCCACCCACCTTGCCACTTACCTTGCTCAGTATCTTCAGCAAAATGCAATGATATTCTTTAAGCATTATTTAAAAATCACTGTTAGTGTCTATATGGCCTATTGTAAAATTTTACTTTAATAAAAAACATTAAAGATAAAATACAAATTCAAAGCAAGTTTGGTGGTTGTGGCAAAAAGCAATCTACATACAGGTCAAAACCACAAATGCGTATGTATGACATCGTACATGGCGGAAAATTAGTGCTTTTGCAAACAAAAGCATTAAGGTCAGTAACAAAACTCTGTGCTTACATTTTTTTCAGGGAAATTAAACATATTATATAATATTGCCTTTCTTCAATCTCATTTTTGTTATATTTCCATGTTTCCCTATACCTCCTCTGTTTTTGAAATTATGAAAGGCATCTTCTACCATTTATCTCCCACTATCAATAAAACCAATTCAGTATCAACTAGAAAATAGTAATGATACATGCAAAGACCCTTTCATATGCTTCAATATATTTATGCGAAACTTTTCATAATATCTTGAAAGGAGTGGTTTTCAGGCTGGGACAAAGTGGAAATGACTGTTGTAGTATCTCTCTCAAATACAAAGGGAGGGGTATGAGAAGTTGACAGAGTATCAGCTGCAAATCACAGAGCTTCCCTGATATCACATGATATTTGTTGGACCATAAGTCCAGTGTTCTGAGTACACCAAACAGAGGAAGCACAAGCAGAGAATAACAAACATGGATTTATTTTAATCAGATAGATAGATACATACATACATACATACATACATACATACCTATTATGGTAGTATTTATATTTTGGTGAACACCTGGAGAATTACTGCTTGACTTAGGACAGCAGGGAAGAAATCAAGGGGGGGACATGTTGCTTAACTAACCACAAAATATTCTTTCAGTATATTAGTACTGAGAAAATAATGCCAGTAGCTTTATTAGAATCTCTATTTGTTTTAATAAGAGCATTTGTTAATATTCTATGGCAGATGAGTGTCTAAAAAGTAGATGATTTAACTTTCTACTGAAAGGACATTGATCCATGTAGTCTGATTATTGACACTAGTCACCCTGAGGAACAAACTACTAATATGAAGTAAATCTGCTTAGTGCTAAGGAAATATGTTGAAAAACCTATAGTCTCCCAAAAATATAATTTGCTGCCTTACAAAGGTTTTTTGAACTCCATCCTGAAGGTGAAATTAGGTGAGAGGAATAAGCAGACACAAGGTTAACAGAAATTGTTGAAAGGACGTAACACTGAAGGCAGACTGTATTCCAGATGTAAAGGTGAGTAAATATTGTAGACGTAAATTTTAATGTCCCCCAACTATTTTAGAGGCCATTAATGACTGCATGAAATACTTCAAGAGGCATAATTTGTTGTGCCCCCTTCCATAGTAGTGTATTTAAATTATTTCAGTTCCAGGTAATTGTATACAATTATGTTGATCTCCAGTCCTATGTGTGAAGAAAAGAGGTTATGTGTAATTAATTAGCTGTTGTAGAAATGATGCTAGAGGGCATGTTGGTGGCATTTAAATGAGTACATCTCCTAAAAAGTAAAAATGAGAAAGCATATGGAGACTTCCACTATAAAAGGCAAAAAAAGAATGAGACATAAGAGGAGGTGTTGTTTTAGGTCATTCCAAAAAAGTAAAGAGCCAAACATAGATTACTCTGAGCACCACACCAAAATAGACTCATTTAAGGCATGCAGAATCTTTTTAACTTAAGAAAAAGGAAAACTGTTATATATCCCTCATGCCAGATAAGCTTAAAGAACTAAAAGTAGTATTGCGAGAAAGTTGTTCATTCTTCAACAGAAAGTGTTCCATTTCAAAATTAGATCTATGTCTTGTATTTTTCCCTACTTCATGTTGTTTGGTTCATCTAAAGGTATTTGTTAAAGAAATAACAGCTGATTTTTGTTAAATACGTTAGTACAGATTTTACCAAGACTATTATTGGGGGGGGGGGCTGCATTATCTACTTTGCCAAGCAAATAAGTGGTACTTCAGATTAGTCAGTGACAGGAGAGAACTATTTTATTTTATTTCTTAATGTTTATTTTTGTTTTTGAAAGAGAGAGAGAGAGAGAGAATGCTTAAGCAGGGGAGAGGCAGAGAGAGGGGGAGACACAGAATCTGAAGCAATCTCCAGGTTCTGATCTGTCAGCACAGAGCCTGACGTGAGGCTTGAACCCAGGAACCTTGAGATCATGACCTGAGCCAAAGTCGGACACTTAACTGAATGAGCTACCCAGGTGCCCGAAAGAGAGTACTTTTTACAGTAAAACAAATTTTTTTTCAAAATATACCTTTGGGAACATACTCCAAATTTTAGAATTACCCAAACACTATAATGTCCATTTTCCCAAGAATAATTTGATTAGTTTGGGTAGGCTTTATGTCATTGTAAAAAAAAAAAAAAAATCCTCAGTGACTTAAGACAAAATAACACTTCCTATTCTTCTAAATGGGCTATGGAACTGAAGGACTCACCACAGCAGTTATCTTCCATCAGTGAATCAGGGATCCAGGATGATCTAATCTTATGGCTCCATTATTTCAACCTCATACCTCCTATGCAGAGGCACAGAGGCTAGAAAAGCACACGGAGGTTTTTTCACCTTCCAGCCCAGAAGTGGCAGATTTCACTTCTGCTTTTCCTTAACTAGAAATAACCTCATGGCCCCACCAAACTGTAAGGTGGAGGGAACATATAATCTCCTTCTTGCTCAAGAGTGAAAGGAAAGCCAGATGTTGATGTGCATTAGCAACCTTTCTCACACTATCCTCATGACTTCCAATAATCTGCTATCCCAGCAAGAAACAATGCAAGGTCTAAAACAAAGGCTCAGAATTTTACACAGCACCAGGTTTCAAAGAAAAAAAAATAAGTAAAAGCAGCACAATTATACAGAATACATAAAATGATGGTCCCTGAAGTCAGGGTCATGTCGTATTGTATATCACTCAACCTCTACCAGACTGTTTGCATAAATAATTTACTCGATAAATTGTGAGAGGATGTATAGAGAAATGAATTGGCGCAACTATGAATCCTTCCTTTGGTCTCTGAACATATGATTTATATTCATACCATGATAATTCACAGCAGTATAACATACTAACGGTAAACAATTATAGTAACTGTATATTGTCTTAAAATTTAGAGCATTTTGATATATCAATTAAGCCTATGAGGTAGGCACATGTGAGTGTTTCATTCCCTTCAGTTTTCACATACAACCGAAGAACCTTACAAAACATGCAATATTTTAACACCAAACATTTAATTTTCAAGGGGGTAGTACTTTACAATATCAAGATATTTTGGCTTATTTCTGAGAAGTATTTTAAACCTTTTATATTGAAGATAGCACTCAATTCTTGGAAGACACAATATTCAGTTGAATAATTTGTATCACTTGAAAGAAATTCCATGACTAATGTTAAGCACATGAGTGTAATTTGCAGGTTGCCTGTAATACTGTTAAAAACATTCAGGATGGCCAAATTTACATAAAATTTGCATTAAAAAACCTAGAACATGAATGAGAATAAATGTCCATTAATCACCATTGTCCAAATACAGAAAGATTATGTGTTTCCAAAGATTCTGTTTTTCTTACTAAGGACACAGATATATGTATGTATATTTCTATCATATATATGATAGATTTCTATCATATATATGTATAGCTATGTATATATGGCATAAAAGGTATGTAAGAGATATATATGATATAAAAGATACATACACACACAATTTGGGCACAGTCTGTGACAGTTTTTCCCACTTAGATTTAAACTAAGCAAGCTTTTAAATTAGACAGAGAAAGACAAATACCATATGAGTTCACTCATATGTGGAATTTAAGAATCAAAACAGATGAAAATAGAGGAAGGGAAACAAAAATAATATAAAATATAGGGAGGAGGACAAAACATAATAGACTCTTAAATACAGAAAACAAACTGAGGGTTGCTGGAGGGTTGTGGTGGGGGATGGCTAAATGGACAAGGGCTATTAAAGAAGACACTTGTTGAGATGTGCACTGGATGTTATACATTGGGAATGAATCACTAGATTCTACTCCTGAAATCATTATTGCACTATATGCTAACTACGTTGGATATATATTAAAAAATAAAAATAAATATAATAATAAATAAAAAATAATAATAAAATAAGCAAGCTTCTATCTTCTCAAATAACTGTACAAGTACAAAGATTAAATCTCATTTTAACCTCATATGTATCAACTTTCTTAAGGACTGCAGATCAGGGTTATTACTCCAGTACATGTAGAATTAAGTTTTATTAAAAGCTTACTGGGAAAAGTTTTCTTTAGGAAGGCATATCAATGGAATCTTTGAAGTCCTAGGAATGAATTGAAATCTCAGTGTCTTAATTTACTAAGTGATTGCACATGAACTAATTAACCTCTGAAACCCTTAGTATCCTTAGCTCTAAAATGGTGGCTAAAATGCATGACTCAAAGTATGATTGGAAGGTTTAAATGAGACTACATAGAAAAAGTACCTAGCCTAGTACCTGATATACAGTGAATGTTTAAAAATATGAATTCCCTTCAACTGTACATAATTGTGCATATGTTATTATTATGACCTCTTAAAAGGTCCAAACTCCAGGTGCAGAAAATAAAATTTATGAATTGGAACAGATTGCTGCAATTGCACATACAGATACAAAATTCAGTGAATTGTAAGAATTAAACACATTATATTATATAAGTGAAAAAGTGCTGCAATAAGGTTTTCTGGAAATATTTTCATCTTCAGTGCAGGCAATGTTAGCGCTTTATATTGAAGTGAATTTTTATTGCTGACATTTAGTTCCAGACTAAATGTTATTTTTGTGCCTTGAGAGTGATATCATAATTGAACAGTCTATATTTTAATTTATTTACTTTGTAATATTTTGCATATGATCATTTATATTTCAGTACTATTCTGATTTGAATTTTACATTCATTTACTTTTCTCTACATTGCACCCTAAAAACAGTTTTCTACCGTGTATCACGTAATGCAGAATTTGTTACAGTTAATGTTATTAATCATCCTCCATGTTCATACCATTCTTTATTTTGAATATCACAATTGGATAGAAGCAAATAATTATAGAAATTAAATTTTAGGTTTGGTCTTTATAAGTGTATGTGAGATCCTAAATAAGTTAGTCAATTGAAAATATTTCTTATAGAACTATGAATCCCTCTGTTCACAGAAGCAGAATGGTGACAATGGAAGCTGACAGAGGAAGAGATTGAGAAATGTGGCCTGCTTTGAGTTTCCAGGTTTTTACTACAGGAAGACTGATTTTGAATAAGTGTGGTGGAATTCCATTAAATCTTACATAACAGATTGGGGGGGTGGGGAGAAAAACCTATAGAAAACATGGTGGGATCTAGGAGTCTGAGAGTGTTGTTTTAGAATGAATCATCTGTCTTATGAGACATGGATTAGAAATGAGATGAATTACAAGATGGAAGAAAACCCAGAAGATAAGTAAGTGTGATGATCAGAATTGGAAGAACACACTGCCAATTTAAATGAGGAAAGATGGGGCACCTGGGTGGCTCAGTCGGTTGAGCGTCCGACTTCGGCTCAGGTCATGATCTCACAGTCCATGAGTTTGAGCCCTAGTCAGGCTCTGTGCTGACAGCTCAGAGCCTGGAACCTGCTTTGGATTCTGTGTCTCCCTCTCTCTCTGACCTTTCCCCATTCATACTTTGACTCTCTCTCTCTCTCTCTCTCTCTCTTTCTCTCTCTCTCTCTCAAAATAAATAAACATAAAAAAATTTAAATGAGGAAAGAAAGTGGAATTGAGATAAGGTCCAATCCCACTAATACAAAGAAGAAAACGTTTTTAGGGTTGGAAAACAAATCCAGGAACTCTGGGATTTGTAATGATGGACATAGGGCTATAAAATTTCTTCTGTGAGAACCACTAAGATCCATTAAGTGTCTCCTTCTTCCCTAAATGTTTTCCATTTGCACAAAGTACTGAAGGCATGGGAGGCTAACCCTCATTCTTATCCTGAGAATAGATAGTGGCTGAGAATGCAAGCAAGACTTTTAAAAATTGCTAAAGAAAAATATAAACTTCAAATTTCTCTTGCTCCTATTTATGGCTAAATATGGAACACTGAGTTTATCATTGTAAGCAGATGGTTTTCTGTTTGTTTGGGAGCAATTTCTTCACATCCCTATCCAAAGGTAATGCAAAATCCTACTCACGCCTAGTAAAAGTCTGCACAATAAAGAGGTCTTCTTTGTAGGCTGGGTAAAATTTTGGCAGACTATTATGATATTAATATACTCTACATTTGCATGGGTGGACTTAAATAAAAAGAACACCAAAGTGGATTCTGCCAGGAGGGGGATGAGGGCGTATACAATACAATGGTGCCTGAGGAGAGACTGAGGATGCCATCCTCTTTGGAAACACATATTCAGTAGTTTCAGAAGCAGTAAGACCTGATACAAGCTTAAATTTCCGTTTTCATGCTATATTTCTGTTAGCTTAACCTCAAGTCTTCAGTAATAATTTTTAAACAAGACAGTTTACTGTCAACTTTGATACTGTTTGGCAGGAGTTGCAGACTGGGGTGGCCTGACATCGCACAGAAAAGTCATGAGAAGATGGCCTTAGAAGGTGCTAGTTGAGAAACCATGAGAATCATTTGAGAGCAAGAGGTAAGAGCAACACAAAGACATGCTGAATTCTCACCAAGCTCCCATTCTAACCGAACTCTAAACAGTTACTAATGTACAGTGGTGTATAAGACTGTATTCCTGCAATCTGCCAAGGTGGGATCTCATATTGTTCATAGCTGGGTATTATAGAAAAGGTGGCCCTAGAAATATTTTTTAATGGGACTCCCAGGCTACACAAAAATAAAGATCCAAGATAGAGTATTTAGAAAATTAAATAAGAGAATATGAGATTAAATGTTTTTTAACCTTGCAAAGATTCAGAGCATAGGAGGATCACAGTTTATGAATTTGAATGCTATCAAACTACCAATAATATTTGGAGGAAAATAAAATGATTGGGTAGATTCTAAGATGAATAAAAATCTGTTGTCTGTAAAAATACAATAAAAAAACTTCAACCTTAGCATCACATCTATTTAAACAAACAATATATGTTTCCCATGTGTATGATGTATGTACCAGGCAAATGCCATAAGAAATTTAAGAATTTCCCCATGAAAAGGAGCAGTGCTTTCAGGGTGTTTCCACTTTTATATTATGTAAACTATAATACCCACATTGTAGGAATGAAAAAAATTTTTTAAATCCAGTCATCATACTCAGCCCCCATGGTTTTTATCCAAGATGCAACTGTTGCAATTTATTTTAAAAGAAAATTTTTCCAATTGAAACTTTCTACCTCTTACCTGAATAATCAATCCTCTTTTCTATCTCAGACTCTTTCCATGGTAAGTTTTGTTTCCTTAAGGAGCAAATTCTCCCTTTCTTTGGAGTATTTTCCTGACCCGTGAAGTTTACTCTTGCAAGGAGTGTCTGGACTTAACAGATCCTCCTACACAGGTAAGAAGTAACTGACCTTCTTCTACTGGCCTTCTGAGATTCAGCCTCAGGTGGTAGAAATGAGGGGAGAACTAAGAAAATGGATTAAAGCTGAGAGAGGAAAAGAACCATCCTCCAAGGATTTGTGGCAATGCTACATTAAAAAAAAAAAAAAAGTCTTACCAGATATTTGAAGTCACCAGATGATCCAGGAGTCCAAGCCTAAAAAGAAAATAATAGAAAGATTTGGGGGGGTAGTTTTAGTGTTCTGTTTTTTTAAAAAAATACAATGAAATTTTATAATTCTACAAAATCATTACAAGTATTGCAGACTGATGAGTATACTGTAGGAAACCATTTTCCAAGGTGAAAAATGTTTTTCACTTAATGTGTTTGATTTCCTATTGTGCCATTAAAACAAAGAAAGGGAGTAGTCTTGCTCCTAAAACTATATTTCCAATTATTCAGGTGACCATAATCATTATTCAGTTTTATTCTTTAAGTTCTCAATGGAAGGGGAAATATGATCATTAAATGTACTTGAAATTCTCTATTTATTGCTTGCATTTAATTTTCCTGTGGGTGAGGCAAAGCAAACCTTCATTTTTAAAAGTTTTTCCAATTTTTCTGCCTTTGCTGGCTATCAGGCAGCAATTAGTTTGGGTTTTGATTCATTTTTGAAAAGTAAATCCATGGAAGATATTATAATGATAAAAATAAAAGAGTTTTAATTTCCAAATTATATTGAAATGCAGCTTCTATTTTTTAAAGGGTTTTGAAGTTCAAATGAAAGGCAATATCTGAACAGCAGAAATCCCCAAGAGGAGACCTAGCACCTGCCACAGGCTGCAAAGGTTTTATAAATGTTGTCTTGTGTAAAGGCTATGGCAAACATTGTGAGGCCTTTTGTAAATATGCCTGCCTTTCTCTGTGTTTGAGCAGAAATATTGAACTTCTAACCATTATTATTATAAAATAAAGGGTTTTTTTTTCTTTAAAAAAACATTTGATGACCACCTTTTCTTTTTGCCTTGGGAATCAAGTTTGAAATTACATATTGTACGATTGAGGAAACATATCTTTCTTTGAAAAAGAATGAAAAATACAATAAGTGTGAAAAATAATTGACACCATGAGTCTTGGGTTTTATGTGCATATGAGTATGTATTTCCCCCTTATTCTCAGAGCATCTAAATTAGATTCTCTGATCAGAATTATAGCCATAATGCTGGATCTTAATTGGTAACAAATCACCCAGAATGAATCTATTAAAAATTCCTTCTCTAGGACCTGGAATCAGTTGAGAAGACCAGTGGTTCACTCAAGAGAAACAAGTAATGGCTTTTGTTGTATTATGAGAGAGCTATTGGAATTCTCTAGCCTACCTTCACAGGTGTAAAGTCTCTTGGAAGCCTCTATTCTAGGATCTGAGTCCCAAGCATAAGAGCCATAGAGAATATCTGGTATATTTTCATTCCATTTAATATTTTAAGTTATTTAATTGTGTCAGTTGAAAACCACACAAGAAACTTGCAAAAGTACAAATGTATAAAGTTCCATAAATAATCACAAAGTTAAGCACTCATGTAATCACCACACAGCTCAGTAACTAGAACATGACTGACACTTAGAAGCCCGCAGCTTTTTGTCACAGGGTGTATATGTATACACACACTTATATACACCTAGCATACACACAGACACACAGCATATATACATTACACATATCCACATACACATATACACACAGCATACTCACACTTATATACACATAGCCCGTGCACACACACACCCACCCACACACACACAGTTTGAACCCACTTGATTACCCATGGGTTGTGCTAAAGCACAGGTTCAAATGAAAATATAAATTATCTAAGGCAACACAGATGCATGTGGTGATTTTTGGAAATGTAACATGGACAGCGCATCATCATAAATCTGCAGGATATATTGACTATGCATTGCCAGAGTGGGACAACCCTTTGAACATATCATGTAATGTCATTGAACATATTGTATCTTGATAAGCTATGTAAAATATATATCTATGTTTCCAGACTTTTTGTTCATCCTATGGTTTTATTTTGCCACAGTTTTGAGCTTTATATAATTGGAATTGAACACTAGATTTTCTTGTATGTCTAGTTTCTTCCATTAACATGTTTTTGAACTTCATCTATCATTTCGCTTGTAGCTATAATTAATTTCCATTACTCTGTAATACTCATTTGATAAGTATTATACAATCTATATATTCAATTCTCTTTTGGTAGAGATATAGTTTCTGCTTTTTAGTTATTATGAGTCATTCTATGAGCATCATTTTAAAACATGTATGTATATTTATATTTGATATTTTTCTAGGAGTAAATTACTAGGTCAAATAATATGAATATGTTCTACTTTAGCAGATCTTTACAAATAATATATGAGAGTTGCTACTGTGTCAAAATTCACCTGAAAGTATGTTTATTCTGCTTGATTTTAGTCATTACCATGTTGAATATACTTTTCCATTTCCTTGATTATTGAGTTTTAGTGCATTTCTATATATTATCTATTAGCTCTGTGTGTGTGTGTGTATACATACATACAAAGAAGTTATTTTCGGGATGCCTGGGTGGCTCAGTTGGTTAAGCATCTGACTCGTGATTTCAGCTCAGGTAATGATCTCATGGTTATGAAATTGAGCACCATGTCTGGCTCTCCACTGAGTGTAGAGCCTGCTTAAGGTTCTCAATCTCTCTCTCTCTCTCTCTCTCTCTCTCTCTCTCTCTCTCTCTGCCCCTCTCCACTATTCATGCCCTCTCTCTCTCCAAAATAAGCATTTTTAAAAAATAAAATTATAAAACTAAATTAAGAACATAAGATAGTTTCAATTTTCTTTCCATTTTCTGTGGATTGTCTTCTCCATGTTGATTTGGTAAAAGTGGTTTATGTATTCTAGGTATGAGCACTTTCATGGTTATATGTGGTGGAACTATATTTCCCACTCCTGGCTTATCCTAATACTTACTTATTATGACTTTTATTTAATATTAAGTCTGAATTTTACTACAAATTTATTTACATTTTTAAAATATTTATTTAATTTTGAGAAAGAGACAGAGTACAAGCAGGGGAGGGGCAGAGCGAGAGGGATACAGAGAATCTGAAGCAGGCTCCAGGCTCTGAGTTGTCAGCACAGAGCCCGATGCAGGGCTCAAACCCACAAATGGTGAGATCGTGACCTGATCTGAAGTTGTATAGTTAACTGACTGAGCCACCCAGATGCCCCTGAATTTTATCACATAAAATTTAACAATCTATTTTTATTTCTGAGTCCTGTTTATTACACAAAATGTTTATATATATTCTATATTTTCTCCTAACAGCTTTGTTATGTTATGATTCTTTTGTCTCACATATAATCAAAGAACATATCTGAAATTAATATTTGTTCAATGTGACTTGGGGTAAAACTTAGATATTTTACAAATTGCTCCAACAAAATTTATTGAAAGTATCTTAACTTTTCTTACTGCTCTACAATGCTAGTGTTGTCATAAATGCCCATAGATGCTTGGCTTCATGTCTAGATGTCAGTGCATTGCATTTAACTATGTGTCTATACCACACTATCTCACATAACTTTATAATATACCTTGGTATCTGTAGAGCGAGCTCTTCTACCTTTCCTTAAGAATTTGCTAAACTTGCTTTAATATAATTCACATAACATAAAAGTCACTATTTTAAATTGTACTATTTAGTGGTTTGTAGTCTGTTCACAACATCATGTAAGCATCACAACTAATTCCAGAACATTTCTGATGCCTCAAAAGGAAACTGTATCCACAACCTAATCCTCTTCTCCCTTACTCTCTTCCCCAGGCAATCTGTAATCTAGCTGTATGGGATATTTTGTACAAATGAAATCATACAATATGTGGACATTTCTGTCTAACTTATTTCACTTAGCATAGTGTTTTCAAAATCCATCTATCTGTGTTGCACATAGCAGTATTCCCCACCTTTGTATTGCTTAATAATATTCCATTGAATGGCTATGGAATATTTTGTTATTCAATCATTAGCAGAGGGATATTTTGGCTGTTTTTACTTTCTGGCTATTAAGAATAATACTATTATAAACATTTGTGTACAAGGTATTGTGTAAAAATATCTTTCAATCCTCCTGGGGGTATACTTAGGAGTGGAATTTCTGGGCCATATGATAATTCTATGATTAACTGTTCGAGAAACTGCCAAGTTGTTTTCCACAGTGGGTACACCGATTTACATTCCTACGTGCAATGCATGAGGGTTACAATTTCTCCACCTACAATTCTGCGCTTACTATTTTCCACTAAAAAATGATGGCCGTTATAGACTGGGAGGGTGATGCTGTCTCATTGTGGTTTTGATTTGCATTTCCCTAATGACTAATGATGTTGAATGCTTTTTTATTCAGTTATTCAAATAAGTTGAATACTTATTTTATTGGTTACTGGCTATTTGTATAACTTTGGAGAAATGAATATTCAAATTCTTTGTCCACTTTTTAATTTGGGTTGTTTGTCTTTTTATTGTTTCATACTCACTACTTTACATTCTGGATATTAACTCTTTACCAGATATATGATTTGAGAACATGGTCTTCCATTCCATGGATTGCTTTTCTTTCCATTTTCTTATTTATCACAATAATGTAGAACTTTCTATGTAGAGGTTTTTTTACCTTTCATTAGTGCATTTCTATTTGATTTTTTAAAAGTTTTTATTTAAATTCCAGTTACTTAACATACATTGTAATACTAGTTTCAGTGCAAAACACAGTGATGAATTCCAAACAATACGTAGTGCTCATCATATCAAATGCACTCTTAAGTCCCATCACCTATTTAACCCATCCTCCCACTCACCTGCTCTCTGGTAACCATCAGTTTGTTTTCTAGAGTTAGTCTGTTTCTTGGTTTTCCTCTCTGCTTTTTTTCCTTCTTTGCTTGTTTTGTTTCTTGAATTCCACATATGAGTGAAATTATATGGTATTTATCTTTCTGTGACTTTTTTTTTTTTTGCTTAGCATAATACTCTCCAGTTCCATTCATATCATTGCAAAAGGCAAAATTTCATTCTTTTTTCAGGTTGACTATATACCGCATCTTATTTATCCATTCATCGGTCAATGGATACTTGGACTGTCTTCATAACATAGCTATTCTTGATAATGCTGCTATAAATATTGGGGGTGCATATATCTCTTTGAATTAGTATTTTTATGGGTTTTTTGGGGTAAATACCTAGTCTTGTAATTGCTGGATCATAGAATAGTTCTAGTTTTAAACTTCCTGATAAACCTCCATACTGCTTTCCAGAGTGGCTGCACCAGTTTGCACTCCCACAATGTAGGTGCCTTTTGAGTTTTTTTGTTTTTTTTTTACTTTCATTAATTTTTAATGATTAATATTTCCTATAACATGAAAGTAACTGAAAAATATTTAAAATAAAGAGGTGTTAAGTTTCTTTTTCTTAACTTTATTTATTTTAAAAGAGAGAGCATGCGCAAGTGAGGGAGGGGCAGAGAGAGAGGGAGAGGAAAATACCAAGCAGGCTCCATGCTGTCAGTGCAGAGCCTGAGGTGGGGCTCGATCCCACGAATATGAGATCATGACCTGAGCTGAAATCAAGAGTTGGACACTTAACTCATTGAGCCACCCAGGCGCCCCTAAAACACTTCAAGTTTCAATATTTTAAGAATGTCAGTCAGAATTTATTATAATTTTGCTTTGCTGGTATTATCTATTTGATATTTTTATGCTATTAGATGTGGCACTTTTATTTGTTATTCATCATTTGTATATAGAAATGCAATTAATTTTTAACTGACTTTATATTGAGCATTGTTGGTGGAATCATACAGTTAAAATGACAATTCACCTCTATGTTCTTTTCAATTTATTATCTGTACTCTCACATCATATGCAAATGATGTGAGTTTCATATGTTCCGTTTAAATCCTTGAAATTTAAAACTCGTGCTTATATGAATGCATGTGTGTTTGCGTGTGTACATACATGTATGTGTATATATTTTTTTTGCACTTTCTAGGACTACCAGGACAACAGTGAATAGAAGATTGGCATCCATCTCTTGATCTCAAGGGGAACCTTTTACTCTTAAATCCAGTATTTTGCCGTAGGTGTTAGGTAGATATACTTTATCAAATTGAGAAAGGTTCCTTCTATATCTATTTACTAAGAGTTTAGTTATACAGGTTTTTTATTATTCATTACATTACTTTAATATAAGGTTTAATAATCCTATATTTAACAGGATTTATTCATGATTAATATTTAACAAATATTTAATAAATAACTTAAAATTATTTAATAATTAAATAATCTTATTTAATATAGAATTATTTAGATTGTCTTATTCTTTCTCTTATAAGTTTTAAAATGTATTTACTACAAACTTACTGCATTCAAAATTTTAATTTTTTAAAAGTAATTTTGAACAGCCTCTCAAAATCATTTTAATATCTTCAGGATTTACAGAGATTTGACTTTTTATTCCAACTGTAAGTTATTTTTGACCCCTCTCATTTTTTTTACCTTGGTCAGTCACATGAATATCTCCCATTTTTATCAGTTAATTCAAAGAACCAATTTTGGTGTGTTGATCTTCTCTATTGTATGTTTGGTACAATATGCATAGTAATATTTTTCATGATCTTACCTCCTGATTTTCATTATTTCTCCTCTTCGTCTGTATTTGGGTTAAATGTTCTGTTTGCTTCCAACGTCAGGAGATGGATGCTTATAACTGATATTCTACCTCATTCTTTTCTTCTATGTGTATTTAAAATATACTTTCATCTAACATTGGCTTTAGTTTGGTTGCACAGAATTTTAACTTTTATTAAGTTAAATTCATTCATAAATGTCTTGAAGTTGTCTTTGTTGTGTTTTTTTTTAACTCAAGAGTTATTCCAAAAATATGTATTTTAATTTTCCTAATACCTGGACATTTTCTAGTTCAAATTAATTTGTGCATAAAGCATGTATGCTATATGATGCAAATCCTGTTAAATATTGAAACTTGCTTTACAATTCAGCATTGGTCAACTTATATAAATGTTCTGTGTGATTCTGAAAATAATATATACTCTTCATTTGTGTGCATAGCTCTACAGACATAAATTATATTAAATGTGTTAATCATGCTGGAAGATGAATGCTCTAATCTCCCAACATAACTTTGAATTTATTTTTTCCCTTTTGCAACCATAATTATTTTTATTTGAAAATGTTAGGCTACATTAAGAAACACATACAAATTTATAAATTTTATATCCTTCTGTTCATGAGAAACTTATGAAGTAGTTCCATTTTGCCTGTAATACTACATTTGTTTCTAAATTGATTTTGTTGGAAATTAATAGAAATATAACAACATTTGCATGGACTTTTCTCAACAAAGAGCAAATAACTCTAGTAGAAAGAAATAGATGTTAATGTTAATACATTGGGGGTCAACTCAGTGGCGAAAGTTGCCACCTCTTCTGAGGAGACTCAAAGAAGGTTTTAACTGGGGTGAATATATATTCCAAATAAGAAACAGTGTAGGTAACAATATGGGTATATACATAGTGTATATAATGACATTCTATGTAGCTGGACTTTAAGTTATGTGATGGAATGATATATAACCAATATTTGAAGATATACTTTAAGACCGAAATTGAAGGGTTTGATAACAGCAAGACTTTGAAGATAAGGCAGAGAAGATTTTGTAATAGGGAGATGATGCCTTTAACTAAACTGAAGCAATCTGAAGAGGTAGTAAAGGAAATGGAAAGTAAACTTTTAATGTATTGAATTTTACAATTTTGTAGCTTCTCTAGGCGGTAGTTTCAGTAACCAAGTCGATATACATATTTGGAGTTCAGAAGAAAACTGGAGATACAGATTGGGAATTTATCAGTGTTTTAGTGATAGATGAAGCATGGGAGATAAGGAGGAAACAAAAATATGACCAATAATCGATACTTAGGAGAACATCAACACCTCTGGAAGAGGCATCAAAAATGCAATATGCAAAATTGTCTGAAAAACATGAGATGTAAGAGCAAGGAGCCAAGAACAAAGGGTCAGAAATCTAAAATGTTCTTCAGAGTATTCCAAGATGATGAAACAGAAATTTGGCCTTCTTAATTGCTTTAGTAAGCAACATTTAAGCATAATGTTGAGATCAGAAGCTTAACATTTTGAGTGATGAATGGTAATTCAAAGATATATGGTTAATTGAATACACACACACACACATATTGAATTTTGATAAAGAAAGGAAGAGGGCAGAAACAAGGTTTGTATGCGGTGATGGAGTTAGAGAAATGTAGCTCTAATTTATATACAAGTTTTCCTAAACATTTTAGATAAAAGAACCTCATCCATAATCTCAGTTAACCTTAAAAAATATTGGGGCTCCTGGGTGGCTCAGTCAGTTGTGCGTCCGACTTCAGCTCAGGTCATGATCTCCTAGTTCTTGGGTTCAAGCCCTGTGTCGGGCTCTGTGCAGACAGCTTGGAGCCTCGAGCCTGCTTTGGTTTCTGTGTCCCCCTCTCTCTCTGCCTCTCCCCAGCTCACACTCTGTGTGTGTGTGTGTGTCTCTCTCTCTCAAAAATTTTTAAAAAAAATAATAAACATTAAATTTTTTTTAAATATGGCAGACATACAAGGCCCATTGTACCTGTTCTTCCTCTTATTCTCACATAAATATGTACCATAAACCTTCTACATTTAGACTCTTGGTTTCCATTTGGATGTTTCTCTTAAAGAGTGTCAACTCTTTCCCTCCTACTAGCTTCTTTTGATCAAAGTATGTACTTCAAATAATGTTCACTGGTACCTGTGGGATTATACTCAACCACATTTGATAAAACTTCAAGTTTCTTTTTTATGTTACACATACTCATTATATGGGTATACAGAGACACAGAATCGATTCTATTGTTACTATTTCTTTAGTTTCTTCCTGATAATTGTTGAGTACACTTATACCTCTCTCTATGCCATCCAATTTTTCCAAATGATGTCCATTTTTATTCTTTTTACTTAAATAGTTTATTTTTTCCTTTCCATTAAGCTCTTCAGGACACTGTTCCTACTGATGTCTCTCTCCTCATCCTCTCTGCATAGGCTGATGTTCATAGAACTTCTGAGGGTAAGTATGAATAAAAACCTTAGTGCATGAATGACTAAAACCACTTTATGTAAGTGGAAAGTCACCTGCCAAATACCTCGTTCAGATCCTTCAGAGGGAAGCAGTCATGTTAACAGGCCAGAGTTTGTTTTCTGACTCCACTGCTGTTGAGTTTTATTAATTTAGATAATTTGTCTGAACTTCAGTTACCTTGTCCATAAGCAGGAGATCTTAAGATGCAGTTCCTACAGGATTCTTATAAGAATTAAAGAAATTATTTCTATAAAGATACTAAGACAAGTGTATGTCTTAGTGAGGGCTCCTAAGTTTAGATAAACCTTGATCTGAGATGAGGTGTGACTTTCTTAAGAGTCCATTTCTTTGGGACCATAACCAATAATCTATTCCTTAGCACCATTTGTGTAGTTAGCTGCTTACAGTCCACATCCTCTTCCCTTTCCAAAGTCATGACCTTTAACTGAAAGAAGAGATTAAAACATCACACACGCTATTCCCCACCTTGAGTCTTACCACTTATCACCCAAAACTTCATTCATATAGAATAAGTGTATATTCTGGGATTCTTCTGACTCAGTAAATTGCCCTTACAAAAATTAAGTGTAGGTTTGATGAGTTCTCTTTAGGTTCCAATTATGCCTTGACTTTTTTTTTTTCTTTTCTGACAAGGTAAAACATAGGCTAATTGATTATAGAAATCTATATAATGCAATTACTCTCCTCCTCCTATTAATATTCATGTTAAAAATCAACACCTCCAATTTTCTAATGCCTGTGTGTTCCATATAATTTATCTGATTAGGCAGTGTGTCAATAAAGTCATGCTATTTAAACTCTTATGTACCTTTCTGAGACTTAATAGATTCTTTTAAGCTTTAAAAAGTCTCTTGGACAAAATCTGACTTCTAGCATTCTCAACATGAACTTTAACTCAGTTGGGGTTATTTAATTGAAACTTCCAAATTACTGCACTCCTCAAATGAGTAATAATTTATGATGAATTATAAAGATGATTCATGCAATTGTCTCTACTTGTCTTCTGACTGGAATATTTTTACTGGTTTTGGTTTTTTTTTCTTTTGTTTTAGGGCAACCAGATTTGTGTTTTGAAGTGCATTCTATAGATCTTTAATGTAGATGTTGAGGAATCTACTATCTACATATATATACATATATATGTATATGTATAATCAATTTTATTAATTATTTAAAACTCTGTGAGATTGAATTTGAAAATTGCTAGTGAGTTAACATATTTTCTACAATATTATCTCATTCTAGTTTAAATAGCTCTAGTTCCTTAAATATAGGTTATCTGTTTGAGTAAATAAAACTGTTGTAGCAATAATTTGAGTAAATATTTGCTGTTGTAGCAATAATTTCAACTTATGATATAAATTGGCACTTCTTAAATCTTTCTTTGAAAAGATGCTGCTTTCACAGATTTTTTGTGGGGGAAAAACTTTTACTACTGCATTCCCTGCTTATTATCCACAGTGCACATTGGCAAACAAAAATATTAGATGGTCCATAACAAGGATAGATTTAATTCACCTTTAGATGTTTAAACCAAAGTTCATCAAATTTATTGAAACCACAGAAGGACTTTTTCACATAAGTCTTAAATTTACAACCCTGTGAATCAAAGCTGCTCATGTTGAAAGTGAATGTGATTGCCTATAATATTAAATGTAGTTTGATGTGGGAATAATTGGCTTCAACAGATTTCAATGTGCCTTCTAGTTTTTTCCTGCGTTATCTCATGTCACAATAATACCTATATATTCATTCAACCATTCAGCAAGAAATTGTGAAACAGAAACAACTATGACTAAGGCTCAGTTTTACTTTTAAAAGGTTCATGTTAACTAGTGAAAATTGAAGTAAATAAATCATTACCAGGCATGGTAAATGCTTTAATAAGGGTTTGTATATAAAGCCATTAACTAATTACATGAACTAATTATATGAACATGCTCTGAGAACCTAGTGTTATAGGTACAATTTTCTAAGTTGTCAACATCCATATCTTTTTCCGGGTTCACATGGCGCCTGCTTGCCTACTCCTTTTGTTTGGTGGGATCCCTGATAGCAGCATCCTATTCCCCCTCTGACTTTGGACAATTCTAAAGCTAAGTCACTGGGAGGTAAAAGTAAAAGGGTTTTCCATGGGTATATTTCACAAAGATACCAGGGAACTTTCTGTAAAAGTTGGTTTCCGTCCATCACTAGAAAGTCAACTGCATTCTTTTTATCTGCCATACTAACTAATTCATACCTGTAATTCTGGAATCTAGAGTTTAACACTTTGAAGGTACTAAGTAAATATTTCTTAAATCAATCACTTTTGGCATGCTTAGTTTTTGGTACTCACAGTACAAGTGATGTCTACTAATGAACCCACCACCTGCACACTTCAGGCACTTTGTTTCACAAAATTCCAGCTTTATCCACAACACCATGTAAGAAAGGCAACCTCTTAGGGGCACCTGGGTGGCCCAGTTGGTTAAACGTCTGACTCTTGATTTTAGCTCAGGTCATGATCTCACGCTTAAAAGATGGAACCCTGCACCTGACTCTGTGTTGACCACGCAGAGTCTGCTTGGGTTCTCTCTCTCTCTCTCTCTCTCTCTCTCTCTCTCTCTCTCTCTCTCCCTCCCCTGCTTGTGCTCTCTTGCTTTCTCTCTCAAAATAAACAAATAAACTTAAAACAAACAATGAAAAGAAAAGAAAAGAAAAGAAAAGAAAAGAAAAGAAAGAAGAAAGAAAAGAAAAGTAAAGAAAGGTAACCTCTCCAAACATATCCCCTAGAGATAACAACTATGAAATCCATACATATCACTTTCATTTGAACTGAAAAGGGTGGGTCCAACCAAGTTAGAAATGTCTCACAAGATCCTCCTCCTCCACTGCATTCAGGTAAAGTCTCTAAGTTCAATAATCTTGCAAATAAACTGCTTCTTGATTGTGTAAGCTCTTCCAAAGCACTAAGCTTGAAATGTCATTTTCTAGGACCTAAATCTGATTCTGACACTTTTACTTAAAGTGACCTCAAACCCATCTTCCCAGTTTGTTTCCTTGTTACCAACTACTTGTGATTTACTCCATCTGTGCACCCCTAGTCTGCATTTAGTTCCACTTGGTAAAGATGCCATAATAAATCCTATAAAAATGTAACTGTATGCCTAGTTTTACTAGGTGATTCTACCTTCCGCTAGTTTTTCATCATTCTGCTGGTTGGCTACTCAGGCTCCCCCATGTCTAACATTGCACCTTGAGACCTGTTCAAACCTCATATTTGGATGTCTAGAGTGGATCTCCACTGTAGTTAGTCTCCTTATCATCTGTTTGAAACCATACTATATGGAAAATAATAGAGAAAAAAAATTGTGTGTTCATTTGTTTTATACATTTGAGGATACATTTGTGGGACTAATAATTCATTTATTACCATTCTGTGGAATAGTTTCTTGCAAATGAAATGCCATTTATTTCAGCAGAATACTGAAGGGCAAAGTCAGGTGTTTGGAGAAACTAGGTACGTGGAGAAAAATCACTGAAGCTCTTGGTGTTCACAGCTAGTCTCGTAGACAGTGTTATACAAACTGATTTATAAATACCTGAATGAAATACAAACAATTTTCAGTTAGTTGGTTTTCATGGTGACTCAGATAACAGGTGATGAAGCATGGAAATTGCTTCAAAGAACAGTGTACATTTGCAACATTAACCTACTGTTTTCTTGAGTGATTCCTGAGGAGATAATTTTTCCAGTTCCTGTATCTAACAAGGGGATGGCATGGTAAACAGAACCAGTTCTATTTGTTGTGTGTTTTCCTTATTCATGGTAGATTAAAAAATAATGTAAAAAGATTTAAAATCAATCTTGAGACGGGGGAAAATGCATTTTGTTGTCTTAGTGTGTTTGCTTTCGACATGCCTAAATCTGGAAATTAAGTTGTTTTGGATAATAAGAAGCTTAAAGAAACTAAATGTAATTCTGATTCTCAGGCTTCAAATGCCTATGGCTATTTTTTTTTTGAAAAGTGGCTTAAGGAACTAGATTTGACAATAACTGCATCTACAAAGAGAACTTTCAACAGAGTAGGGTACATATTTGTTCATTATTTGCCACTTACATAGGCTCACTATGGGCCAGGCCTTGCTCTATATATACACTAATTCATTTGATATTTAGGGCAGCCTTAGGGGGCACTTGCTATGATCACCATCTCCATTTTATAGAAAGGATACTAAAGCACAGAGTTGTTAAACACTCTTCTCCTGGTCACGCAGCTACTAAATGACAGAGCCAAGATTTGCACCTTAGCAGTCTAGCTCTGCAGTCTAGCTCTGCAGTCTGTGCCCTTAATTATTTTATGACACTTTTCTTCATGTGGCCTAATGAAAGATAACAAATAAAATATTTCACTATATGACAAACATGGAGATAAGTCCACAAAGAAAGAGAGCTTCAGCAGCTTAACTACAGTGAAGCTTGCATAGGCATCTCCTTATGAAATAACAAGCATTCCCCTTATCAAAGATTAATACATTGATTTGCACCATGATGAACACTATTACCCAGAAAATAGGGCCTCCTTACAAAGTCTCTCTCTCTCTTAACTAGCTGGTAAAAACCATGCAACAATTAAAACTTGCATTCTGATGTCAGCCAAACTGGGCTTCAGATCCTAATTTGTTCTTTTACTATCACTGGGCTAGTTACTTAATCCTGTAAATATTTAATACTCACAAGAACCTAAATAAGAAGGTACTATACTTATCTCCATTTACAAATGACAAAACTGATGACAGAATGTTTTATTAACTTGCCCAAGTTCAAACAGCAATGGTGGCATAGCCAGGTTTCTTATACAGGTAGTCTGGCTCAGAGTATAGGCTCACTGACTCATCCTGAGAGGTAAATGAGGAATGCCTTTTCTGACATCCCTCCTTTGTTTCGTTTTAGAAATGTCTGTGTCTGTCCTTCTGAGCACCTACAACACTTACGTAATGATTTTTTTTTTGTAAAGAGATTTGATGAAACTTTGGCCTTTCATTATGATCTAAAATGCTTACACGGAGACATTATTGGTTTGACTCACCCAACAACTACAGATAATGCCTGACACATAGTTGGTTATCCAGCAGGTTGAATAAAAGAGTAAATAAATTAATGAATGATAGCCTGATAGCCTTGATAATTAGTAAGTTCCCAATAAATGGCAATTAATATTGTAAATTATAATGCAGTTTATCATTTAACTTCTATGTGAGAACTTAAGCAAATTTAACAATACCAAAAATTTGGCAATTACAAAAATGTACATGAAAAGTTAATTTGCATGTAGTTATATTGCAAAACTGAAATAATCTACATATCAGAAAAATTTTTAATTTTTATTTCTTTTTGAGATGGGGGAGCTTGTTGGGAAAAGAGAAGAGAGGGAGACAGAGAATCTGAAGCAGGCTCCAGGCTCTGAGCTACAAGCACAGAGCCAGACGCGAGGCTAGAATTCATGGACCATGAGATCATGACTAGAGCCAAAGATGGACACTTAACCAACTAAGTCACCCAGGTGCCCCTATATATCAGAAATTTTTTAAAAAGTCCTTCATGCTGATTTCCATAATAACAAAATAACTAATAGCAATGTAGAATAAACAGTTTTGATTAAATATTTGTTTAATGTTCAAAGAAAAGTGGAATAGTAAAGTACATTTTAAAATGGGAAATACTTAATTCTTTTTTTATAAAATTTATTTTTTAAGTAACTTTTACACCCAACATGGAGCTTGAACTCATGACCCCAAGATCAAGTCACATGCTTTACCTACTGAGCCAGCCATCCACTCCAAATATACTTAATTCTTAAAAAGTATAATACAGAAATAAATTAACCAAAGTAACATAGACTCAACTAAAATTCAGACATTTTGAAAGAACAAACATTCATCTTTTCTTTTTCTTGAACAATAGATTTTGTGGCTATGCCTAGATTCAATGTGGGAATAAAACAGCTTTACGTCTTGTACTATGCTAAATATGAACTTATTTTTGAGGACAAATAACAGTAATTCTGGTAATTTTATTGATACATTATTTACTTGTGCTAAAATGAAAACTCCAGTTTCACCTGGAGAGACAAGTAGAAAAAAAAAAAAGAAGAAAAAGAAAGAAAGAAAGAAAGATTTTTCTTCCACCAAATGACTCACAAAATGAAATCAGAACTTGGAAAACATCATTCTATTCAGTTTCCCTTTCTTCAGGCACTATCACCATCCAAATAATTTTTGCTGGATCTAGCTTCCTGGACAATGTCTGGGTAAAAGCTGTGCGGTCCTAGAGAATGCACACAGACAACTAAGATGAAGCAATAGAGTCCAACAAAAATATGTGTCCATTAGGTAGAGTTCTTTCCTTCAAATTTCCCTATCATGGCCGGGCAAACAGATGTATCTTTCAGCAGTTTTGCCATGATTTTTATTCATTTACATGTCATAATTCCTCTCCTAAGATGTTAGCTGTTTCATTCTCCTGCACAAACTTACTGAAGATTCTCACCTCAAAAGCAGACTGCCCACTATTGCTCAAGCCCTTTGCCTACTTTTCTGGCCTTAATTTCTTCTCCATGTTTGTGTTCTAGCCACATTGGACATTTTTCGATTCCCAAACTTGCTATGTTCCCTCCCCTTCACAAGACCTTTAAATTTGGTGTCCTGAGGTAGCTGAATGCTAGAACAGGTCTCCAGGTTTTATTCTTCTGAAATGCATTCAGGAAAAGGAACTATAGAAAGGCAAACTTTTTATTCATGTTGATTGTACCAAAGCTCAAATTGTGCCCTACCACTTATTCACAGCTATGAAGTGGCTTTATATTGGTTAACTAGAGACTGAGAGAGTAACTTCAATCACAATATAATGGGCCTTAATAACAAACAAATCAAACAAGATGGAGGCCCTTTATTATAAGAAAATATGCTGCAACCTTTGGTTGAGACACAAAAACAAACAAACAAACTCAATGAACTTTGGAAATCTTTTTTTAAAGCTTTTATATGTATATTCTAGGAAACAATTTGCTCAGGACATCTAGGAGAAACTGCAATACTTTTTAAAATGTACTTCAGTCTGACTATAAATATGGGATTATGAAAGAAATATAAAAAGAAAGATAGCATGACTTAGAAGAAGAGAGAGATTGTTTTTAAGCGATAGGTTGTGATCTTAACGGGAAGCTAAATACATATGAAATAAAAGAGAAGATATGCCCATGTCAAACTTCTTTAAAAGGGTTTTAAGAAAAAAAGGTTTAATTATTTTTTAAAAATTTATTTATTTATCTTGAAAGAGGGAAACTAGGGGAAGAGCAGAGAGAGAGGGAGAATCCCAAGTGGGCTCCACACTTTCAGCACAGAGCCCAATGCAGGGCTCAAAGTCACAAACTATAAGATGCAGGGCTTGAACTCACGAACCATGAGATTATGACCTGAGATGAAACTAAGAGTTGGATGCTTAATCAACTGAGCTACTCACGTGCCCCAAGTTGTTATTAAACCAGAAATATATTTATACCCAAATAAATCTAACAGAAAAAGAGATTCAAGGCTCCATAAAGAGACTAAACTGTCTGTTTTGGAGAAAACACATATGCATTTCCATGGGGGTTGGGAAGAGATCCAAAGGTAGAGCCAATAATTAGCTCTATTGGAAAACTACCCCTTGAAGACGTAGTTTATTAGGCCACTTCACATGTGAAAATCTGGACAGGATTGAGAGGAAAATACCAGGAAGATTGGCACAGAATCTTTAAAATCTCATAAAGTTCATTTCATAAATTGGTATTAACTAAGTTGACATAATTTGTAATGGATTGATATATTTGTTGCTTAGTCATTAGGGGTTTCCTTTGAGAAGCTGAACAAGAAGTGGAATAAGAAAAGGCACAGAAAAGATTAAGCATAGCAAACACAAATGCCCAGGAAGCAATCATAATATATTGAGTCCAGGCCTCAGTTACATGCTCTGCAGGGGTGTACATCTTGGACAGGGTTATCCAACTTCAGGAGGTAAAGTTAGACAAGATATGTTTGAAAAGCACTTCCTTTTGACAGATACAGTACTCATTTATTTTTTGACTGTCATAAGACAAAAAAAAAAAAAATTTAGAGAAGTATACTGCCAAATCAAATTCCTGGACCACAAAACAAAGTGGCAGAAAAAGGAAACAGAACATTCTGAACCTGCAAACAGTACTAGTCCTGTATGTGTTAGAAAAGTTTTAACAGGTTGAACAGTTAAACACTCAGCTGAGTCTCCCTCCCAAAAATGTGTAAGAGAACAACAGCAGGAAATAGAACACTAGCAACATCTCCATTGCTCCAGAAAAAGATATTATAAAAATAAAGAAGTTTCTAATGTCTTTAAAGAAGTAGAAGTTTTTTAAGGTCTGGAAAAGACAGAGGGAGTATTCGAGGGAGTAGTTGCTGGAAGACGTAGTGTGCGTGACAAGATCACTGGGGAGACATGCTTCAGGACTATCAACAGCTTCAGATCAAGTTGATTTTCCAGATGAAACACATGTGAAATTAAAGGGTTAACCTTTCCCAGAGGCATGTTTCATAGGCCTAAGCATTTCCATATCTAGAGTCCATGGTAGCATCTAGTGCGGCACAGAACTTAACATGTGTGCTCACATAATATGCATGCACACATGTGAGCCATGTCACAAGACAGAATGCACATTCATTACAGCATTGGGGCTCCAGAGATCCAAGATTCAAATACAAAATGGAAATTAAAAGGATTTGAACATCTCATTTGGGAAAGAAGTCACCTCAGTTTATACCTGGTAACTGAATCTGTCATCTTTTCAAGTTTCTAAATTTAGCAAGATGGCTAGAAACCTTCAAATGACACTCTCTGAGAAAGGACTGAATACACAGGTAGAGTTCTTCTAAAACGTGGTCAATATAGTGCCATTATTATGTTTCTGAAAGAAAAGTTCTTGCATGAGTCCACAGATTTTGGAATATAGATACCTGGCACGGACTGAGTAGCATCATAGCAAGGCGAATCCCATCAAGATGCTCCTAGAATACCTCCCCTCCATTACCAGTGAATCTCTAGTTCACTACTGTAGGATATGGGGTTGTTGTGTTTCCTAGATTTGGTACATATAAAGCTTGTTCTGTGATAATATTATGTGTCCTATTAATTCACTGTACTTTTTCAAAGATTCCATACTAGAGGAATCCTTGAATATTTGCAAGAATATTCACACCAGCATTATTGTTAATAACAAGGACAATAAAAAGAAGCGATGATCCAAGGAAGTGAAAAATAAATTGTGGCATATGTTGTCAATGAACTATAGCTACACACATTAAAAGAAATACAGAACTAAGACTAGCAAAAGAAGGAAGACAGAAGATTATAGCCAGCATGATTCAATTTCCTTAAAATTCAAAAACCAACTAAACAAAGTAATTAATTATAAAGGATATATACTTAATAAAAACTGCAGAGAAAATCAAGAGTGCTTCTGAACTGCTGAAGGAACTACAACTAATTTTATTGAATGACAGCCTGAAGTCACTCACTATTCAGGTATCAGAAGAGTTACCACTGGCTGGTTCACTGAGCAAAAACTATGATTTTGGACTTTAACTCTTTGGACTTAACTAAGAAATTTTGGATTTTTCTTTTGGATTTTTATATAGCAAGGTGATTTAATTATGGGGATTTTAATCAACATCTGGTCATTCAATAACGGAAAATTATACTGTCCATATTGATGATTCTTATATCAGAGACATTACATTATTATCTGTGTACTGGTATTCATTTTGCACATATCTTAATCTGTAATTGACAAGATGGACAATAATAATTTGTAATGAGAGAAGTGAGTAGTATGGGAAAGCCCAATAGGTTAAGAGAACCACTAAATGAGGATGTTAAGTAGACTCTTCCGTCCTTCTTTTGCCTCTTGTTTTCAGGAGGGCCTCCATTAAAGCAACCTTCTTCCAGCTCCTCTGTTCCCAAAGTTTGACAGAAGGCACTGAGCACATCTAGCTTGGCACCCTCTGGGCTCTTGCCTCTTTCAATGCCTCTTGGTCTTCATATCTCAGTCATTCTCTCTGATGCCATATGATAAATTTAGAGGAGCCAACCTGGCCCTGTTGAGGAGGCATTTGGTTGTTCAGATGTGCCAATGACCACAGAATTTCCAAGTCTGTTTACTCAGTGGTGGATTATTAAGACGATTTTCCTACACATTTAAAACCACATTTTCTAATCATGCTTATAAGAAAACTGGCTACTTCACCTCCATTTGTCTGTCTCCTGGGCTTTAATTCTGAATTGATTTTAAGCTCAGGAGGGGAATAACATGGTATTATTTATTGATCCCCTAAACCCTAACAGCAGTGGATATAATAAAACACCAGATGATATTACCAAATATTTATTACTATTAGATCAATCATTGTTTAACAGCCTTAATTCCTTTCAAGACTCCATAACAGAACAATGTTCTATATAGAATCTACAGAGTGTATACACCTCAGGGTCAGTGGAGGAGGTATGATTTTTTAATAATAAATCATTTGTGTGTTCTAATTTTTTTGAGGAAGAAAAGCCTCAGGAAGGGATTTATATTAAGAGTCTGACAGTTCATTTGGAAAATTCATAAGATAAAAGTTAGGACTATAGTTATTAGAATAGCTCTCAGTTTAGCAATTCTCCTGCTTCTATTTCTTCATCCGTTAAGAAGGAGGAGCAGGAGGAGGAGAAGGATTCAGCTAAAGCTGGATTCAGCTAAAGTCACTTCAGATAACCCGCAACCATTATTATTACCTATATAAATTTTTAAACGGTGCTGATATGTTGATTACTGTGTGAAACTATGTGCATAGCACTTTATTTTTTTTTTAATTTTTTTTTCAACGTTTTTTATTTATTTTTGGGACAGAGAGAGAGACAGAGCATGAACGGGGGAGGGGCAGAGAGAGGGAGACACAGTATCGGAAACAGGCTCCAGGCTCCCAGCCATCAGCCCAGAGCCTGACGCGGGGCTCGAACTCACGGACCGCGAGATCGTGACCTGGCTGAAGTCGGACGCTTAACCGACTGCGCCACCCAGGCGCCCCAATATAGCACTTTATAAGAAACAGCTATGGGATTTTGGAAATGAGTATTTTAATTGATAACAGCTGTGAAAAAATCACCCTTTGTATGATTAATGTAAATCTGTTTTACTTAACATTACCCCTGGTTTACCAACCATTACTAAAGCAAATTGCAAAGATTTTGCCATTATGTCAATTCCTTCATGCATCTTCCCAATGCATATTCTAAGTGCAATCAAAGGTGATAATTATTTAGACATTTAAATTTATTCTAACAGTTATGTATTCCATCTATCTATTATTGAAATGCTCATAAATAAAATAATGTTAATGGCACTCATGAAAAAATATTTTTCAATTATAAAGCAAACCAAAAATATGGCTTCAAGTAAACAGATTATAAATCTATTCTATAGCACCAATGCAAAGAGGGATAGCCATACACAAACCAACATCCCTATACCATAAACTCTCTTCACTGAGTAAACACATTCCCAAATTGTTTATCCTTTCCTTTTACCCATTCACCAATCAACACTTCAACTTATTTCACTGTAACTAATCTTAGTGAATGTTCTTTAAAGCAAAGGTTGCACATAATAAATTCATATTAAATCGTGAATAGCTAATGACCCTTAACCTCCCACAGTTTATTAACATAAGCAATTCCCCATTTAGCAAAATATCAGTTACCTTGTCTATCCCCTGTGAAGATATCTTAAGGTGAGGGGTTATTTTGGTAAACTATTAGAAAAGTAGGGGTTGTTTGTTGGATGAAACTGAGGACTCCAGAGACTCAAGGGTCCAATGGAAACTTTTCTATTCACCCTAATCGCTACATTTCTGTGTTCCCTCCCCTGATTCCTGAAGCCTTTCTGCTCCTTCCAAATTCCCAAGGTTCTACCTCATCCATTTTGTGTAGGGTATTAAATAAAGGCACTCAGGGCAGAGCCAAGTTAAAGGGAAGCCAGCCAGTTCCATAAGCACCAATCCTATAAAGGCCATAAAGAAAAACAGAGGTGAAAAAATCTAAAACGTGATGACAGTTAACTTTGACTTACCAATACAACTCCTTATATAATTGTAGAATGTCAGTTGTCCCCCTTCCTGCCACAGGAGAGTGGCTCTTTGATGAACACACACACACACACACACACACACACACACACACACACACACAAAATAATACTTCTAGGTGCTGTTTACCAATTCCCCATTAAGTAAATATTGATCATTTAAAAATCTTTTTCTCTCACCACTTTAGTCAACATAGTATTGGAAGTCTTAGCCAGAGCAATTAGGTAAGAAAAAGAAGTAAAAGACATCTAAACTGGAAAGGAAGATGTAAAACTATCACTCTCTGCAGATGACATAATTTTATATGTAGAAAACCCTAAAGACTACACTAAAAAACTGTTAAAATAAGTACATTCAGTAAATTTGCAGTGTACAAAATCAATATAGAAGAATCTATAGCGTTTTTACACACTAACAACCAATTATCCAAAAGACCAATTAAGAAAACAATCCCACTAATAGTTGTCCAAAAAAGAATAAAATACCTAGAAATAAATTTAACCACGGAAGTAAAAACCTATAAGTAAAAACCATAAGATATTGATGAAAGAAATTGAAGACAACATAAATAAATGGAAAAATATTTCATGTTCATAAGTTGGAAGAATTTTTTAAATGCCCATATTACCCAAAGCAATCTACCGATTCGATGCAATCCCTATCAAAATTCCAATGTCATTTTAACAGAATTGGAATAATCCTAAAATTTGTATGGAACTCCAAAACATCCTAACCAGCCAAAATAATCTTAAGAAAGAACAAAACTGGAGGCATTATGGTCTCCAATTCCGATAATGAACACAGTATGATACTGGCATAAAAACAGACACATAGAACAATGGAACAAAACAGAGAGCCCAGAAAAAAGCCCAAGCACATATGATCAATTAATTTATTACAGAGGAGGCAAGACTGTACAATGGGGAAAGGACAGTCTCTTCAATAAATGGTGTCATATAAACTGGACAGCCACATGTATAAGATTGAAACTGGACCATTATCTTACACCACACACAAAAATTCACTCAAAATGGATTAGAGATTTGAATGTATGATAAGAAACCATAAAACCAGGGGCATCTGGGTGGCTCAGTCAGTTAAGCATCCAACTTTGGCTCAGGCTCTGTGCTGACAGCTCAGAGCCTGGAAACTGTTTCAGATTCTGTGTTCCTTTCTCTCTGTCTCTGTCCCTCCCCTGCTTGCTCTCTCTCTCTCTCTTTTTTATCTCTCCCTCCCTCTCTCTCTCAAAAATAAATAAAATTAAAAAAATAAATCACAAATCTAGAAGAAAACATAGGCAGTAAGCTCATAGACATCACTCTTGACAAAATATTTTTTAATCAGATTCCAAAAGCAATGGCAATAAAAAGGAAAAATAAATAAATGAAATTACATCAAACAAAAAGGCTTCTGTGCACCAAAGGAAGCTACCAACAAAATAAATAGGCAGGTTATTAAAGGGGAGGATATATTTGCAAAGTATATATCTGATAAGGGGTTAATATCCAAAAGGCTTAAAGAACTCCTACAGTTCAATAACAAGAAAAGCAATCAAATTAAAAAGCGGCACAGGATTTAAATAGATATTTTTCCAAAGAAGACATACAGATGGCCAAAGACGCATGAAAAGATTCTCAACATCGCTAATAATCAGGAATTGGAAATCAAAACAATGAAATACCACCTCACACCTGTCAGAATAGCTGTTATGAAAAGGACAAGAAATAACAAGTGTTGGTGAGGATGTTGAGTATAGGGAACCCTTGTGTACTATTTTTGAATATATAAATTAGTGTAGCCACTAAGAAAAACAGTGTGAGGTTCTTCAAAAAATTAAAAGTAGAACTACTATATGAGCCAGCAATTCCACTTCTGGGTTTTTATTCAAAGAAAACAAAAACACCAAATCAATATATATGCATTGCTATGTTCATTGCAGTATTATTTATAAGAGTCAAGATATGGAAACCATCTAAGTGTCCACTAATGCATGAATGGATAAAGTCGATGTGAGACAGATATCATATATGTGCACATGCACACACACACACACACACACACACACATACACACACAAACACACACACACACATGAATATTATTCAGTCAAGTAAATAATGAAGTTTTGCTATTTGCAACAACATGGATGACCTTTAAGGTATTATGATAAATGGAGTGAATCAGACAGAAAAGAGAAATGCTGTATGATTTTACTTACATGTGGATTCTGAAAAACAGCAAAAAAAACCCAAAAAACAAAAAAAAAAAAACTAACATAGATACAGAGAACATATCGGTAGTTGCCAAGGGTAGGGCTGTAAGGGCGTGGGGAAAAACAGGCTAAGGTGAACAAGAGATACAAATTTGGAGTTATAAAATAACTCCAAAATAATAAAATAAAATAAAATAAAATAATAACTCCAAAATAGGTCCTGAGAATGTAAGGCACAGTATGGTGAATATGGTCAGTAACATTGTATTGCAAATTTGTAAGTTGCTCAGAAAATAAATCTTAAAGTTCTCACCACACACACACAAAATCATAACTTTTTATGGAGGCAGATGGTAACTAGACTTTTTGCAGTGATCATTTTGCAGTGTATACAAATGTCAATTATGTCCTGCACCTGAAACTAATGTTGTGTATCAATTATACTTCATTAAAAAATATTTTTATAAGGACACTCTATTATTAGCTTTCTTAGGGTTATTATACATATGGGTCCCCTTCAAGATAACTTGGAGTCCTTGATTCTTTATATATATATATTTTTTCTTTTTGCCAGGTTTGGAGACCTTCCTTAAGAATCAGTTCTGATGGGGTGCCTGTGTGACCCAGTTGGTTAAGCATCCAACTTCAGCTAAGGTCATGATCTCGCTGTTAGTGAGTTTGAGCCCCATGTCAGGCTCTGTGCTGACAGCTCAGAGCCTGAAGCCTGCTTCAGGTTGTGTCTCTCTCTCTGCTCCTCCTTCATTCATGCTTTGTCTCTCCAAAATAAATAAACATTAAAAAAATTCTGACAAGTACAGATTTAGCCTTGATGCCATCAATGAATCTTGGTTGTTGGATAGGGTTGTTGAATCCTCTGTACTATTGAAATTTTCCAAAAGATTATGTTCAATATTATTAATCCTGGGAGTCTGACAGAACTTTTCTGAGTACCCAAGATTATTTGGAAAACAATAAGCGAAATCATCAAAAGTGGATGTGAATCCCAGTTCCACCACTGACTAATATTGTGACCTTGGAAAAACTAATTCAGCATTGTAACCTTAGCTAACTTATCTACAAACTAAGAATACATATATATTATGGATTGAATTGTGTCCCACCATAAAAGGACGTATTTGAAGTTCTAACCCCAGTACATCCAAATGCAACCTTTTTTGGAAATAGACTTTCTTTACAGAGGTAATCAAGTTAAAACAAAGTCACATAAGAGTAGGATGGACCCTTAGTCTAATAGGAATAGTGTCCTTATGAAAAGACCACCATGTAGAGGATGGAGACACAGAGACCTCCATGTGAAGATGAAGGCAGAGACTGGAATGACCATCTACAAGTAACAGAGTGCCCCCATATTGCAGAAGGAGAGAAAGACAGAAAGAAATCTACCAGAAGCTAGGAAAGAGGCTTGAAATTAATTCATCAGAGCCCTTAGAAGAAACTCACCCTGCTGACACCTTGATCTCAGACTTCTAGCCTCCAGAACTGTGAGACAATAAATTCCTTGTTGTTTAAGACACTCAGCTTGTGACACTCAGTAATGGCAGCCTTAGGAAACTAACAGACTATATAACAAGGTGATCATGGGGTTTAAATAAAATGATTTGTAATATAGCTGACATAGGATAAGCCCTCTATAAATTACCATTAATAGTAACGGTATTGGGATTTTTTTGAAACAACCTATAGGTAGCCATGCAACCGCTATACTTGATTTACTCCTCATTTCTATTTTTGGAAATTTAGATGTAGAAATTTCCTAGTGCTAAGGCAATAGGGAAGGCAGGAATTATAAAGGAGATAAATCTCATGCCAGTGTGTGCTAATTGTTTGAATCCCCTGTAAATGGTTTGGCAGGAGAGGAGGTTGGAACACTTAGCTAAATTGAAGTTTGGGGATTATCTGTGAATTTAAAGTATCCATGCCATTTTGGCCCCTATTAGCACAAGTAATTGAGAGGAAAATCTTGCCAGTTATGCTTTTCCATAAGGCTTAATGTGGACTTCAATATTTAAGTAATTCATTAGCAGCTTTAAATCGTGCTATGGAACAACATTAAAAAGCACAAAGAGGTAGTCTGTGACCTTCAGTTTAGAGATGAGCAAATTGAGGCTCACAGAGGTTACAATGAACTCAAGGTTACCATTTACATTGGAAAAGCTGACACTAGAATCCTTGTCTCCTAATTTTCTGTTGAAAACTGAGTTTGTCTTTCAGGATTCTGTGTTATTTTGTGAATTCTGTGGAGCTTTTCCAATTTTTAGATCCCCAACTCTGCACATGGAATCCTAAGACTAAGGTTGGGAGGAATCAGATGGAGAGAGGAGAAAGTGACAGTATAACATTTTCAATAAGAAGCCTCAAAAATTGCATTTGGGGAAGAGAGCAGTGGTGGGGACAGTGGGAAATTATTTTTACACTAAAATTATAAGCTGTAGAACACATTTAGAGAAATCTTTTTACATTGTTTAGAAGATCCATTAAATATGGCCTGGCAGGACCTTTCTAGGACAAATCATTAAAGCCCTAAATGGTGGCTACCTCAGATTGAAGTCATTTGCATTATATTATAAAACACATAGGACCCTTTGGCCATCAAGATCACTGGGATGGCTGAACTCTGGCCCGCCACATGATTTCACAAATATAGAGTGTACTCCTAACCTGCTTAACAACTGACCCCACTTAAAGCAAGCTGCCATTTTTCACCTCTGGTGAGCTGAGCTTTTAAATAGACCTTGTGGGAAGAAATATTAGACTTTTAATGCAACAAACTTTGTTTCATTGTTTGTTTTCACTCTCATTTGTTATTTCCTGTTTCCAGTCTTTGTAGGACATTTCCATGTTGCCTGCCCTAAGGATAGCACTACTGTAATTGAGGGGCCCAGTTCAGAAACTATTTCAGAGAGAATCATTCAGTTTCATTTTACGGCTTCATAGCCCAGAACCAGAACTTTTCAAAAGACACTCAATAACAGCAATGCAGGGACCCCTCTGGACAACATATCAATTTATATTATGAAGTGAATTATGGCTGTACCCACCAGAGCTGGTATAGTTAAGTGTCTGTCAGTGTTTCCATTATATTTTGAGGGCTTCTTACTTGGTTGCAAAAATACCCTTCAGGCTGAAGCATACAAGTCCAGCCTAGGAAGTGAGTGTTTGCTTTGTTTAGTTTTACTATTTAAAAACACTAGCGTTCTTTTGTGTTTGCTTGTATATACTGTATAATCAAGACAAGTCTAGTTTTCTGAATCAATATGGCTGCCAGAGAGATAATGGTTTTAATGGGGAAAGCACATGGTGCTAAATAAAGGTCATTTATCTTTGTATGATCCACATTGTTCGCCTTGGAAGATGCCAGATTCCAAAAATGAGGGTCCCAATGTGGTGCAAATGCCCTCAAAAAATTACAAATGTATTAATTTGGCCTCTAAATATTGAATCCAGATATCTACACTTATATTTTAGATGGGATATGACTACATTATGTTTAAAATTTCCTCTGTTTTTCGCTAGCCATGCCCCTATCCTTATACTGAATCCATGTAAATTCTTGCCTTTCATTCAAATCCTAGCTCAAACTTACTAATTTCTGAGAAGAAAATAGACTCGGTGATTCTTTGCTTAAGCTACTTTGCACATAATACCTAACTCCAAGAGAGTAATTGCTATATCACATTATTTGTATGTGTGTCTGTTTCTTTATCTGATTACACAAAATGAGGACAAGGATAATATCCCGTTTATTAGCAGTGTGCTCAACATACTGTATATGCTCAGGAAATATCAGTTGCTTGACTAAATTAGTGAATGAATGAATGAATGAATGAACAAAGTATTCTGTGAAATAGGGATATGGACAAGGACACATAAGGGATTTTAAAAGATATTTTTGAAAAGTAAGGACTTGTCTTTAATATGATTTCCCACTTCCAGGTTTCAACCTTCCACAGGGTACAAATTCTCATATGCCCATAATGAAGAATCTCTCAGAAAATTGAATGAGCTGTAAACTCTTAGAGGAAAAGATCTATGCAAAAGGATTTGTTGAGAAAATTACCGATCAAGAATTTAGGCAATGAAGTGTTTGTTCTGACTTAGTCACTGACTGTGTGACCCTCTTTGGGGTACTTAATAGCTCAGTGATTCAATCTCTCTGCAACTGATCATAAATAATAGCAGTTCTAATCTGCTTCTCAGAGATGTTTAGGGGCAAATGTGTTAGCACAGCTGAGACAGTTTAAAGAAAAATCCTAAACTGTAACTATTATATAAATTAAATATTATATTGATATTGTGTGCTATGTGCTAAATAATTTACTGCAAACGGGACTGTTTTGGTGAAATCACATCAATCTAACAACAAAATATAATTGAAGATTTGATTCTTTCACTTGTCATAAGCAATTGGATTATATCTATTCTATAAAGAAATGAAATGAAAAGTAGATTGTTTGATCATTTCTGCATTTGCCATTTGGGGATTGTCCATGTGATTATTATGATGGATAAGCTGTCATATTCTACCTGAACCAAACACATTTTCAAGGAGAGGAGCTAAAAAATAATTACAAATGCTTTTATAAGAAAAAATGACTGCAAGAGATTTTTTTAAAATCATAGGTTTGCAAACATGTTAATTATTGAGACTTATAAAGCTTCAAATGTTTCTTAAAGTGTAATTCATGAATCATGCCTAAGTATCATCTTGACCATTGCAACCTACTGTAGATCCCCAGACCTCATTCTCAAGAATAAGAAACACTGGGGTGGGGTCCAAGAATCTGCATGTTAAACAAGGTCTCCAAATGATGCCTATGAAGACACTTCAGGTTGGGAACCATTATAAGAGCCACTACAAGAATCATCTTTTGGTTCAAGAAGCAAATGAAGAAAGTACAGAATAAAAAAGATCAGAATAGAAAATTAAACTTCCCTGTGTGGTGAAGAGTGATAAACTCTTCTCTTCCTTTAAAATCACTGAGTGTGATGGAACACCTGGGTGGCTAAGCATCTGACATGATCTCATGGTTCCTGGGTTGAAGCCCCACATAGGGCTCTGTGCTGACAGCTCAGAGCCTAGAGCCTGCTTCAGATTCTGTGTCTCCCTCTCTTTCTGCCCCTCCCCCCTCCTCTACTCCCACTTGGTGTCTCTTTCAAAATCAAACAAACATTTAAAAAATTAAAATCACTGAGTATGTTATCTTTTGTAGAATTTGTAAAGGAATTATAAATCAACGGTATAATAATGTTTTAGGGGGCAAAGGTTTTTGTTGTTTTTTTTTTTTTTAATTTGAACATACTGAACTAGAAAAAGTAAGAAGAAATTGACAGCTCCAATTTTCTGATTATTTCCAGGTTCAACAGTAATTTGTATTTATGGGGGAAAGGAGGGCTCCACAAACTCTTTTGGTCTTTCTTCTGTGACCACTTGGAACCAAGCGAACCTGCTTCAGGTTCACAATCATCTTCATATTTAAGGATTTGTCCTTCCAGCAATAATCAAGACAAGTTGTATAAAAATATCAAACAAGGTATGGTTATAATATGTCTCTATTATTAAATGGATATAGCATTATTGCTTTGTTTCTGTGAGTAAGATAGCATACAGTCACATAGAAAATTTCAACAATTGTAGAAAGAATTACAGAGGCAAAAACACCCGAATTTCTGATACAGCATGGCAATTACTGCTCTCATTTCAGTGAAAATCCTTCTAGAGCTATACACCTATTGTAGAATATGATTCCATTTATATAAAATTATACCTATAATTAAATTTGCATATATTTCCATGTATAAATATAAATATATACTCATACATAATTTTATATTTTTACATGTTGCTTTGCCATGCCAATGACATTTTAAAAAATCTCATAATCATGAATACCTATGGAATCAAATGGAAAATAATTAGACCTAGGTTATTGTTGGTGTCAGCTGTTTCATCTCCTTTATTCATGTCTTAATTCCTTGTGACTTTCTTCTTAACGCCTCTCTGCTCTAACTTCTACCTCTAAACCACTTTAGCAATAAACATTATATGGAAAAGACAAAGATAAACATAGGTGCTAATTGTCAGTTTTCTTGGCCACAAGAGTATCATGTGAGATTCATTAGCACCCAAGGAATCCTTGATCTAACACTTATTAGAGGTCTTTTCCTGATCTATAGACTTCTGTCAGCATTTCTTAAAAAGTGCTGTCCCAAACAATTGTTCCCTGGATGCTGAAGAGGACCACATAAGCTTAACATTTTATCAAACATGTATTTAATACTTACAATGTTCTAAGTGCACTGTATGCATTGTTTTATTGAATCCTTACATTTACTATATAAGGTGAATCCTGTCTTTATAGAATACTGAGAAAAACTGAGTCTCAAGGACAGTAAGCAGATGTTCACACAATTTGGCAGAGTGGAGCAGGTGGGGGATGGAAGAATGGGGAGCAACTCATTGGAACATGATTCCTTCTGAAGTGATAAAAATGTTTTGGAACTAGATAGAGGTGGTGAATGTATTGCTAATGTACTAAATACCACTGAATGATTCACATTACATGGTTAGTTCTATGCTATGTAAATGTTACCTCAATTAAAAAAAAATTAGAGCATGGAATCAAACCCAGTCTGACTCGAGACCACACTCTAAACCATGGCAAAATACTGCCTCCCCCATAGGGGAGGCTATATTGGATCCAAGTTTTTCCAGATCAAACAAAATTAATAAATTTTGCTGCAGAAATTTTCAAGGTCTTGTGATGATAAGCATGCTAAATCTCCCATAGGATGACTTGGTATACAGGAGGTTGGTAAGTGGTGTTTCTCAAATTACTTTTTTCATGGAACCCATTTTAACTGGAGTGATTTCTATGAAGATGTGTTTCATAAAATACTCATGGAATACCTGTTTTTCTTCAAAGCTCTGAGAATAACATTTATTACAGAATTATTTTCACTTGGATGATCTACTTAGTATATCAGCAAAACTTCACATGAATTCAGGCAATATAATAAAGACAGAGCAGTTTCCTGGAATTCCCTTTGTGATCATTTCCTTAGCACTTGTTCATAATAGAAAGAGTAAAAGTGCAAAGAAAACTAAGCAATTACACCTTTTATATTCTATTTGAAACATTTAGTATTTACTTTTTAGTTAAATTTCATGCAAATGATAGCTCTCTATACATAACAATTTAAATTTTATGATAAAACAAAATGTATAGGGGAGCATAGATTTGACATTCTGCAATTTTTAGCACAGCTGCTTCTGGACTTAGATAAGTCTTTCAAAAACAACTGAAAACACTAATTTTCTGTTTGTTTGTTTTTTTTTTTTTAAATTTTTTTTTCAATGTTTTTTATTTATTTTTGGGACAGAGAGACACAGAGCATGAACGGGGGAGGGGCAGAGAGAGAGGGAGACACAGAATTGGAAACAGGCTCCAGGCTCCGAGCTGTCAGCACAGAGCCCGACGCGGGGCTCGAACTCACAGACGCGAGATCGTGACCTGGCTGAAGTCGGCCGCTTAACCGACTGCGCCACCCAGGCGCCCCTGTTTGTTTTTTTTAAATATATGTTTTCTATAAATTTTGTGGAGTTTTATTTGTCTGGCTGTGTTTCTCCTAGAGAAAACAATTTCATCAAAAGTTAAAGCAGTTAGAAACTGAGAATAAGGATTTATTATAAAATAATTATTTCCTCTTTAATCGACCCCAATTGTATTCCAATTTTCTATATTATCTATTGTAATTTCATATAAAGAAGGTGGGATTTAGAATCAGTTCAAATGAAGTTTGCCTGTCACATATTATGCACTTTGTGACTCAGCTTCCCCAAATAAACTAATAGGATATTTCTACCTGTAAAATTGCCATTAAGGAGTAAATAAGATATAGATGTTAACCTATCCTTTCAAACATATGTATGCTCCTGACTATCCCACTCATGTAGTCAAGAATTTGGACTCCCGTTTTCTGCAAGCCTGTCATCAGTATTTTGGCTTTACCTCCCTCCTTACGGTCTGGAGCACAGGTGAAACCATTTGCTGGATAGCACTGATCCTTGAGTTACAATTATTATCAACATCGTAAGGTTTACATTGGACAATCCCCATTGTCATTTCTGCTGGTGAAACTCTGGCACTGTTGGGGAAAAGTCCCCATATAATCCTGATTGGGTGCATTGCAAACACAGGCTACTGCCCTTAGGCTGTATTTATGTTTCAAGAGTAAAGTGGATAAATTAAGATATAATTTTACACACACACACACACACACACGCATACACACACACACACACACATTTATGTCTATTTCACAGTCTCCCACCAGACTTAATTTTTCCTAATTAAAGAAAATACCACCATTCCTTTCCTTATTAAAAAAAAAAAAGACAAAAAAAAAAAAGACATCATTCACTGTAGGCTCTCTTCTACTCAGCTGACTTCTGTGTATTTTTCTTAATGTTTACTTTTAGTTTAAGACAATTCTTATGTCATTGAGAGCAATAGGGAACCACATTTCTTTTCATATGTCAAGTCTGTGATGTGGCCACATATGGACACTGATGGGAGGTGAGGAGAGGTAGAAAGAGGCTGAATCTGGGCCAGGTCTGAAGTACCAGGAAGCTACCTAGTCATAGCCCTAACAAGATGCTCTGAAGTACCACCAAAAGCATACTGATGGCACAAATTGTTTCCAGGTTCATAGAAAGCACGCATGCCAAAGATAGAGCAGCAGTGACAATCAGTGGAGAGTGGATAGCCACTTGCCGAAGGCAGTTACATGTGAGAACTTTGTGTCCCTCCTCCTTTCTCTACCCCAATCCAAACAATTAACAGGGAAGGAGGAAGAGGCATGAGGAAGCAGGGCATTTTGGCACCCTCCTCCCATTCCTTCACTCCCACTCATCCCCATCGCCTACTACCCCAAACACATTCAGAACAACTAGAACATCAAGTCTAGGCTGTGCCCAGGCAAGATGAGAATCTTTGAATTAAATATGAGGCTGAAACTTGAAAATAATCAGAATTCTTAATAAGAAAAAAAAAGACATTTTCACAGCAAAAAGTGGCTGAAAATATTTGGGATCCCCAAATATGATGAAGGTAGTAAGCACACTACCCAGTAAGAAGTGGGTTTGCCAGAGCATGGTAGATAGTGTTTAATGGACACAAAAATCATGTTTTATACTTTCAGTATTTCAGACTCTTATCAACCCAATTTTGATGATCTCTGTAGTAAAATAACTTTCAAAAGTAATCCTTCTACAAGTTTCTGTCTTTGAACAAGGAGGTCCCTTGCTCCCTATCTTTAGTCATTATTCTATCTATCTATCTCTATCTCTATCTCTATATATTTCTCTATCTCTATCTCTATCTCTATCTCTATCTCTATCAATATAGTTCTATTTCTATATCTATCTATATCTATCTATATATTTGTGTGAAGGAGAGAAAGCATAAGCAGGGGAAGGACAGAGGAAGAAAGAGAGAATCTTAAGTAGGCCCCATGCCCAGCACAGAGCCCCACTAGGGGTTCAATCTCAGGACTGTGGGATCCTGACCTGAACTGAAATCAAAGTCAGATGCTTAACCAACCGAACCCCCCAGGCACCCCTAGTCATTCTATTTCTAGTCCACCCCACTGAGACTCTCTACTAATAGGTATATAGTCCAGGCTGTATTTGGCCCATCTGTTCTGGTAGTGGCTGACCTGGTTATTAAAATATTAAAAAAACTTAGATACAACTGGTAAACAGGCACTGACTCAAATCCCCCTTCTTCCCACTGCCCTTACAGTCTTGGCCTATCCTTCAGAAGCCCCCACAACCTAGCAACTAAAGGGTTAATGCTAGTACAGTGGGGGAGCCTCTTGTCCCTTGTTCCACTGAGTGGACTTATGTTTGGTTTATACCAGCACAATATTAATTTTCATTTTCAAGTATAAACTGAATCTATTACAAAGATTAGCACATGAGGCAGGTATCTGAAAATAGTTAATGTCTCTCTTGAATGATGGATTGTTACTTTGCCCCCCGATGTCCTCAATTAGCCAACATGCTCTAGTCTTTCTAGACTTTCAGAGACTCCTTCCTTTCCTTTCTCACCTGGTGTTGTACATTTGTTCATGATAAACTCCCAATCTAGCCTGCTTTACTGGATTTCCATGGATGTATCACCATACATCTCAGATAATGGATTTGCCTTCTGAACTGAACTTTGTTATAGTATCTAGAGAAAGAAGTCTTTACAAAATATCTACTCTATTTCTGTAGATAATCTGAGCTCCAGATCTTAGCCTGACCAGATCAAGCCTTTCGTCTCTCCCTGTGTCTATGCCAGACACCAAAACTTCAATTTAGTTTTTCCACTGAAAATTTCATATCTTATTGACACTACTCACATACTGGTAGTATTAAAGGTCTATGGTAAATGAGAAAACCTTAATGTTTTATATAAAATTTCAAGTCCAGGGAATTAAAGAACATTTACTTAATAACATACAATAAAATTTTGAGAGTAAGGGACCATTCTGTCCTTCAGGAAAATATAAGGGCTTGAAGTTACTGTCCTTCAAGACATGCTTCAATTTCATCTTGACTATGACATTATTTTAATCTTTATTTCTTTTCAAAATTTTTTTAATCTTTATTTCTGGGAGACAGAGATAGAGTGCAAGTGGGGAGGGGCAGAGAGAAAGGAAGGCACAGAATCTGAAGCAGGTTCCAGGCTCTGCGCTGTCAGCACAGAGCCTGACGCTGGGTTCGAATTCACAAACTGAGATCATGACCTGAGCCGAAGTTGGATGCTTAACTGACTGAGCCAGGCACTCCTTTAATCTTTATTTCTATCCTTGATCTCCCCCCAGGGCTTCAAACGTATATGCCACCTGCTTCCTGACTGCTTACCTGTCTGTATTTCCAGCTAATATCTCTTCACCTTCTCTATCAGCCAATGTATGTATTCAATAAGATTCATAAGATTTCAAAACTCAACACTTTAAAAACAATCCGGTTAGGGGTCCCTGGCTGGGTCTGTTGGTTAACCATCTAACTCTTGATTTCAGCTCAGGTCATGATCTCACATGGGGCTCTTGGCTGGGCAAAGAACTGCTTTGGAGTCTCTCTCTGTCCCTCCCCACTCATGTTCATGCTCTCTCTCTCTCCCTCCTTCTCTCAAAATAAATAAATAAACATTAAAATGAATGAATAAATAAATAGGGGCATCTGGGTGACTCAGTTGATTGAGTGCCCAAATTCGTCTTAGGTCATGATCTCACGGTTCATGAGTTCAAACCCTGCATCAGGCTCTGTGCTGACAGCTCAGAGCCTGGAGCCTGCTTCGGATTCTGTGTTTCCCTCTCTCTCTGCCCCTCCCCCACTTGTGCATGTGCGCTCTCTCACTCTCTCTCTCAAAAATAAACATTGAACAATTTTTTAAAAAATGAAAGGATAAATAAATAAAACAATCCAGTTATAAAATGGGCAAGCAACATGAACAGACATTTCATCAAAGATACAGATGCCACATGAGCACATGAAAATATGTTCAAAATCATTAGCCATTAGCAAAATTAAAATTAAAACTATAATGTGATATCATTAACACCTATCAGAATTATAAACACCTATCAGCATAACATAATCATAGGACTAATATGCTATCACCTTCTATATATGCTGCTAATTAGATGCAAGCAAGAGGAACTGTCCACACTCAAGGTATGAACATCAAGAGGCAGGATCATGGGAGCCACATTAGAATGTGTTCACGATGTTTGTTATATAAAATGTAGAACACATATCAGAGTTTCAATAAAAAACAAAAGTCACACATATATCTAGGTATACTACATAGAGATAACCACTGTTAATGATGTTGAATTTTTTTTACAGTCTTGTATGTATTCTTCTTGAAGCCTATCCCCTAACAAAAAGATATATAGATCTTAAATATATACCTTCAAGAACAAATTGGGGGGATTTTACTTTCTAATTTCAAATCTGTACCTTTACTACTACTTTCAGTGTTTTAGTCCTATTCTTGACCTCTTTCCACCATCCTGTCTTTATATTTGACTTTATATTTGACTTTATTATTATTATTTTTTTTTATATTTGACTTTATATATTGATCAGTTCATCATCACCGTTCAAGATACTTGAAGTGTCAACCCCTCCAGGAAGCCAACTTAATTGAAATGCTTTTCTATATGGCCCTTTACTGGAACCTCTCCATTGTACTGTTACCACATTGTTTTAAAATGATGTTCACATGTATCCTCCCTTCTAGATTATAATTCCCTTATACAGCAGAATACACATCTCCTTCTTCTTTGCACATTTAGCATCTAGCCCAGTATATATAATACATAATAATTTCTCAGTAAGGAAGTTGAACTGAGCTACTGAACTAAAAACCAAGTGTGGGTATGCTATGAAGGTATAGTTTTGCTAAGCCATCTATATTTTACTATGTGTTTTTCCATCCTTGACTACACTAACAAAACCTAAAATTAAATTAAGGAGATTCAAAACACTCTTACACAACATAAAAACCCTCTTATCACATGCAACTCTTTAAAAAAGGAAGCAAATAGGGGCGCCTGGGTGGCGCAGTCGGTTAAAGTGGCCGACTTCAGCCAGGTCACGATCTCGCGTCTGTGAGTTCGAGCCCCGCGTCGGGCTCTGTGCTGACAGCTCGGAGCCTGGAGCCTGTTTCCAATTCTGTGTCTCCCTCTCTCTCTGCCCCTCCCCCGTTCATGCTCTGTGTCTCTCTGTCCCAAAAATAAATAAAAAACATTGAAAAAAAAATTAAAAAAAAAAATAAAAAAGGAAGCAAATAGAAAAAAAAAATCAAGAAATTTGCAACAACTCTTCCTTCACTAGAAAGAGTACCCACCCAAAGATGAAGACAAATATTACTGCACATGATTACATAGCCTGAAATTTAAAAATGTTATTAGAGTAATTCCTCTTGCATTCACAATGTGATTGAGACGATGATTAAGAAGTTTCATGCAAAACCCATCTCATTATAAAAATGGGAAGGGCTAGAATAGCATTTAATTATTTAACAGGTGGAAGAGTTTCTATGGACAATTTTATCATTTTAATACCCGCACAACCCCTGTGATAATTATTAGTAAATTCATTTTGAATTCATTTGAAGTAAGTTGTCCAGGATTCCACAACTAGTTAGTGAGAGAGCCACACTTAAAAGATAGGAAGGCCCAGTTTCAAAGCCACAATCTTCCTATTTCTTTACACTATGAGAACACCAGGAAATACCATAGTTTTCAGTTCATTACTAGAAATGCTGTTCCCTAGAAAAAGAGGGAAAAGAGTAGTAAAGACTAACAGCAGGCTTGAGTTTGAGGCTACATATCTATGGGAAACCATGATTATTTGCATTGTGTTGTGTTTGATTTCGCTCCCTGCCAAATGTCATGCCAAAGCCTTGACACAACAGAGATTTGTGCCTGCAGCCATTCATTCTGTCTGGCAGAGCACATCAGCTGGCATATTTTACATGGATATTCTGAAATCACACCAGTCTCTGAATAGGTACTGAAAGTGACTAAGAGAAAAAACTATATGAAAAATAGAGTCAGGAGTCATACTCCAAACAAAACAAAACAAAACAAAAAACTAGAAGCATGTTTCAATTTTTAAAAATCAATTATTCATATATTGAATATTATTTATGTGGATATGCTTTTAGACATTTATTTTTCATAGAGAACTAATATGCCAGAACACATACAGTATGTTTTGGGTCAAATGTAAAATATAAACATGAGTATATAAGTGTATTTCCCCAAGTATTATGCTTGCATAAAATAGGATATCAATTGTTATTGAGATATATATCTACATTTTTCTTATAACCACAAACCTACTTTCCACTTTCTTTTAAATATAAAATGATTTTTTTCACACAAAAATAATAAAAGAACTGCTTCACCCATTTCATTGTGGGGTGGAAGGATGCAAAATAGGGTAAATGATCTAGAGAATTTCAGAGAAACTATAAGCAGACATCTGTAACTCCATTCATTATTTAAATACCTCCAAAGAAATGACAAACTTTCTTTCAGTACCTTATCCTAGAACTAAAATTCCATATGTGCTACTTTAAGCAAATTTTTTCTTGCTACTTCCTCCATAGAGAAGGAATGGTTTTAATAGCTCCTGTAGGTGGGATCCATTTCCAGCTCCTTCTTCTTTCTCCATTACTATCCCTAAGAATCTTAGTTCCTTTTGTCTTTACTCCTGGAGTTCCCCCTATGTACTTTTTATTCATTGTATAATTTTTCTTGTTGGCTCCCTCTCAGGATTCAATTATGTATTACAATTCATGATATTTATAATGTTCTTTTCCACATTTTTTTACAATAATATTCCATTTGAAATTAAAGGCATCCTGTATTGGCCTTATACTCTCCTCCTTAGCTTTCCTGTAGTGCATTTATATAATTCTTACTGAGCTCTATGTATCTTGCTGTTTGCATCTTCTTCTCAAATCCACTTGTAATGTCACTATCTGGTCCCCCCAAATCCTAGGCACTCTAAGGTAGATCTTGACTGATATAATTCATTTTCATATATTCTATCTTCAATAACTGAATCATCAGAGTCATTAAATACTAGTTTACACAACTTCCATTAAACTTTGAATAGTATCATTCTTTTACTGTCAAGGGCATTAGTTATAACTATTCTTTGATTATGTGTTGTATGGATTAAGACTTTCATTGCTCAGGAAATGATATGTGTTTAATAATCAGATTTTTGATTCTGATGTTTTCTCACTAGTATCATGTTTTATCAGGTTAGTTTATCATGACATGAACATGTACTATAATTGAATATATCTAAACACATAACAATAATATAATTACTATAACTTTTTTAATATGAAAACATTTTTTTATTTATATACTTTACTTGTGGAGAATATTTGAAATATACTTTAAATGTGCATACCTTTGTCCAAGGCACATCATGCTGTGGTCTCAGGACAGGAACCTATTGTAAAAAATATATATATATAATGTTTTCATTAATACACTTAGTATAACAGATTGAGAAATACCAAAACATAAAATTAAAACAAGAACATGTTTTAATGCTCAACCATTGCTCAATATTAGTATCTATCTATTAACTTCCAAAAATACTTTTGTATTTATTTTTTTGCTTTAGTTCATTAAGGAAAAAAGAATAAGGCATAAATATTCTAATATACTTCTCAATCTGAATCTCTAAATGAACTTTATTCCTTTATATCTTAAAAAAAAAGCATTTTTTTCCTAGAAATAAACATAGAGGTAGATTCAGTTCCTGATACACAACAGTCAATTTCAGGCAAAAACTCAGATAACACTTATCAAAACTGCTAAATGAATTATTATGTTCTGAATAGGAAGATGAGGAAGTAGGTTAAACAGGTTTTATGATAATAAAAATCCTATAATATTTGTTCATCAAAAAGTGGCAATGGAACATCAATTAAGAGAATCATTTTCACAGTAATAATAATGTTTTAAATTTTCAGGCAATGAAACTAGAATGTATGTTCAGATAATAGATTTAAATGTGTTCAAATGAACTTGGGTACTTCAGAAATCAAAAGAGGAAACAGAATCACATATTGCTGCATAAAAGACCCATATTTCCATGATTTCTTTCAATTTTATTATTCTATTAGAGGCAGCGTCCTATTTGCAAATACGTGGATACCCATCCACATAAAATCACAGATCCAAATGTAAGAATTCTCATTGCAAATGTGACAACGCTGATTACAAGAACTTCAATTAAATGTAAAATCAAAGAACCACTTACTTTGTCCATATTTTTTTGACATTTTATCTACTTGAAATTTCCAGATGTGAGGGGGGTAGAAATCAGAAGGCATGAACTTCCTTGTGATCTCCACCAGTATGTTGTAATAAAAGTTTTACCATGAATACATAAATCAATCAATCAATCAATCAATCAATCAATAATAAAATATGTAGCATGTATAAAGTAAAAGTACGTTTTTTCTTCCATATTTAAAGTTCACAAACTCAAAGAATCTTAACTCTAGAAGACACCTGAGTAAACTCAATTCAAACTGTGAATTAAGGGATTCCAATGTTATATGGAAGTGTCACACAAGTCCCTGGATAATCCAAGGGAATCAATCCTTTGGATCACGCATAATTTTCCCTCAGCCAGTATTCAAGTATGGCGGACGTGGACACAAATGCAGACACATGCGTGCACACACGCGTGCGCACACACACACACACACACACACACAAATTTAGGCTATTTTCTTTGTTCTATGGCCAAACCTAGAAGATCACATTTCTTAGATTTGAACCTTAGCCCCTGAATTACTAGCTATACTGGACAATTTACAAAACCATTTCTGAGCCTAAGTTTGTTTTACATAGAGTGAAGTTGTTGCAAAGATTATATGAGTTAATACAAATAAATTGCTTAGAACTCTTCCTAGGACATAGTAAGTAGCCAATAATTGTTGGCTATTAAAAACTACAAAACATTTGAAAAGTAAAAATTCTTCAAAAACCCTTTAAAATTATTAAATAATTTGGACTTTTAAAAAATATTTCAAATGATATTTCTAGTTTACTAATCATCTCTTGAGTATGAAAATCTCCATTTGTATTTCTTATATTTGAATATAATTATAATTATATTTTCATATTATAATTGTGAGAAATAATTTATAAATGTAACTATGGATGACAAACTTCATTCATGAAAGAATCACTAAAGAAATCAAAGTAAAAGTGGCATTTTTTTTCAATGAGGCATTTTAAATGGTTATTTAACATCTGGAATTCTATGTTCTGTATTTTACAGAAATACAGAATGACTAGAAGAAAGAAAATCTTCTTAAATGACAGGGAGGCACTTAACGTTTTCCATAGGTCAGGCAAGAATCCAATTGTCTAATATCCATGGGAGCAAAAGTATGTGACAAAGAGACAGTACAAAACTGGATTACCAGTGTTATTGCCAGGCTATAATAAATTTATCATAGAAAGACCTGGTATCAATAAGGAAGAGTTAGATTGACAAAGCAAACAGATAATCTTTAGCTACTTTGCAAGCAAAAAGTGAAACAAAATAAATTAGTTACAGAGAGAGAGGCAAACCATCAGAGACTCTTAAATAAAGAGAACAAACTGAGAGTTGATGGGTGTGGAGAGTTGGCGGCACGATGGACATTGAGAAGGATTGTTGGGATGAGCACTGGGTGTATGTAAGTAACGAATCATGGGAATCTACTCCCAAAGCACACTGTATACCCTGTATGTTAGCTAACTTGACAATAAACTATATAAATCAATAAAATATATGAAGATTGGGTTAACTAAGTACAGGGTAGAATTGGAAGGGGGAAAATGACTTGATAAGAGAAAATGAACAAAAAAAAAAAAAAAAAAACAAAGGGAAGAAAAAAAAAAAAAAGACAGGAATAAAACAATACCCTGGATAAGGAAAGCGCTAAATGCCAAACCTGAAAGGTACACAACATATTTTATAAAGTATGTTTTGATCAGAATCTCTTTTTACAGATCTGGTGGTGGAACTCAAGGAGGGTTGGAGACTAATTCACATCATTTTAATGTTTTAACTCAGGGATTTTTTTTAATTTTATTTTTAAGGAATCTCTATACCTAATGTGGGGCTCAAACCTACAACCCTGAGATCAAGAGTCACATGCTCCACTGACTGAGCCAGTCAGGGGCCCCAGGGATTTTCTACCAAGGCTAATTTCCTAACCCCCATTCTTGTGACAGGGGACATATAACACAGCTGGGGGTAGCATGCTACTAGTTGCTACTGTCATCTAGTGGGTAGAGGCCATAGACGCTGCTAAACATCCTTTAATTCACAGGACAGCCCATCACAAAAAAGATTCATGTAGCCCAAATATCAATCATGTGCTAATGTTGAGAAACCCTGTCTGTCTTAGCAGAGGAGGTGGAGCCGCCTCTTACCTCAGCGCTTCGCAAACCTTTCCGAATCATGAGATCAGATCATTTACATAGAGTGACTCTTCCAGGAAAAAGAGAACTGACCTTGGTCAAGGTTCTTGAGAAAGGATATTTTAGTTGAAATTAATCTATTTAAACATTGCCCATCTAGCAGTTAATGTAGCCATGTATTAAACACAGGTTGATCAGATGCTAGTCATCAAGATTTTTACACTACATCAATGTGAACTCTATACATAATGGTATTCCCACTGCTTTTCTCAAATGTTTTGCAACATCAGAAAATATCCTAGTAAATTATCTGATTTTATTCTTTAAAAAAAACTAAATTCAAAGTTAGATATTATCCCATTTGAAATAATTCAGTTTAAGTGTCAGGTTATTTACCTTATCATTATTAGAAATGTAATAATTCATCATAATTCAATAGCTAACTAAAATCATTTTTATTTTTTTTATTTTTTTTTTATTTTTTTACTGTTTATTTTTGAGAGGGAGAAAGAGAGACAAAGCGTGAGTGGGGGTAGGTGGGGCAGAGAGACAGGGAGACACAGAATCTGAAGCCAGCTCCAGGCTTTGAGCTGTCAGCACAGAGCCCGATGTGGGGCTCAAACACATGAACCATGAGATCATGACCTGAGTCAAAGTCAGATGATTAACCAACTGAGCCACCCAAGAGCCCCTAAAATCATTTTTAAAGAAAATGAGGTGTTCAATATTATTTTATTTTTACTTTACACCAAATTAACAACTATTTTAAGTGAAACTAAGTTACATTTCTATTGATTATTAACATAAAGATACAATATACATGGCAACATGAAAGAAAACTAATTTTTGAGAACAGGTAAATTGTCACTAATATAAACTAAAATGTAATTTTGCATTATTATTGTTTTGCTCATTTCAGAATACCTCATTACTATCATGTTTCTTAGAATATTTAACCTGTAAAGTATGATGTTTCCTTGATATTAATTTAGTGGGATTCACAACCTAAAAAACATGCCATGTTTTAGTTGGTAAATTTCCTTCAAGGATATCTGCAAAGGCCAAAAATTTGGGAGAAGAGAATCCTTAAAACCTTTCATCAAATACAGATGAATTTCTACAGCTAAAACCAACATATTGAGAAAACACGAAGGAAAAGAATAGGAGAGTTTCATTTGTGTTGCTATTATTGTGATTCAAAAGAAAGGCCCATCCAGATGGATTTAACAGACCTATTCAGAACATTCCACCCTAACACATCAGAATATGCATTCTTTTCAGGTACACATGGAACATTCTCCAGAACAGATCACATATTAGGCCACAAAACAAGTCTCAACAAAATAAAAAAAAATCTAAGTCATACCATGTATCTTGTCTGACCACAACACTATGAAGTAGAAATCAATCACAAGAAAATATCTGGAAAGAGCAAAAATACACAGAGGTTACATAACCTGCTACTAGACTATAAATGAGTCAACCAAGGAATCAAAGAAGAAATAAAAAACTTACATGGAAAAAAATGAAAATGGAAACAAAATGGTCTAAAATCTTTGGACTGTAATAAAAGTGGTCCTAAAAAGGAAGATTATGGTAGTACAGGCCTACCCAAAGAAGCAAGAAAAATCTCAAATAATCTTACATCTAAAGGAGCTAGAAGAAGAACCAAAAATATTATACCTAGAAAAAAGAGGGAAATAATAAAGATTAGAGCAGAAATAAGTGATATAAGAATTAAACAACAACAAAACAAAACAAAACAAACCAGATCAGTGAAACCAAGACCTTGTTTTTTAAAAAGATCAACAAAATTCATAAACTTCTAGCCTACCTCATCAGGAAAAAAGAGAGAGAGAGAGAGGTGATCACCAAATAAACAAAATCACTAATGAAAGAAGAAATAAGCAACACCACAGTAATGCAAAAAAGTGTAACAGAATATTATGAAAACCTATATGCCAACAAACTGGACAGCTTAGAAGAAATGGATAAATTCCTAGGAACATATAATATACCAAAACTAAAACAGGAAGAAATAGAAAACTTGAACCAACCAATAATCAACAATGAAGTTGATTCTATAATCAAAAACTCAAGAAAAACAAAAATCCAGGACCAGACAACTTCACAGAGGAATTCTACCACACATTTAAAAAAGAGATAAAGCCTATTCTTCTCAAACTATTCCAAAAATTAAAACAGGAAGAAAAACTTTCACATTCACCCTGATACCAAAACCAGATAAAGATACCACAAAAGAAGAGAACTACAGGCCAATCTCTTTCATGAATATAGATGTAAAAATTCTCAACAAAATATTAGCAAACAGAATCCAAGAGTACATTAAAGGTATCAGAAGCCACAATCAAGTGGGAGTTATTCTGTGATACAAGGGCAGTTCAATATTTGCAAAACAACCAAGATGATACATCACATAAATGAAAGAAAGGATTAAAACCATATGACCATTTCAATAGATTCAGAAAAAGCTTTAGACAAAGTACAACATCTATTCATGATTGAAAAAAAAAAACACACCTTTGCAAAGTAGAGGTAACATATCATAACATGATAGAGGCCTAACGTGAAAAACTCACAGCCAACATCATACTCAATGGTGAAAAACTGAGAGTTTTTTCCCTAAGGTCAGGAACAAGACAAGGATGTCCATTGTCATCACTTTTATTCAACATAGTACTGGAAGTCCTAGCCACAGAAATCAGACAAGAGAAAGGAATAAAAGGCATCCAAATTGGAAAGAAGTAAAACTTCCACTATCTGCAAATGATATGATGGTATATATACAAATTCCTAAAGACTCTACGAAAAAATATATACAAATTCCTAAAGACTCTACGAAAAACTACTAGAACTGATAAATTAATTCAGTAAGGTTGCAGGATACAAAATCAATGTACAGACATCCATTGCATATCTATACATGAATAATGAAGCAACAGAAGGAGAAATTGAGAAAATAATCCCATTGCAATTGAAGCATAATACCTTACTTAGGAACAAAGTTAACCAGAGGTGAAATACCTGCTCTCTGAAAACTATAAGACACTCAGAGAAGAAATTTAAGGCAATAAAAAGTAATGGAAAGACATTCCACGCTCATGGATTGGAAGAACAAATTTTGTTCTAATGTCTATAGTATGCAAAGCATTGTACAGATTTAATGCAATCCTTGTCAAAATACCAATAGAACTTATCACTGAACTAGAATAAACAATCCTGAAATTTGTATGGAAACACAAAAGGCCTTGAAGGGCGAAAGCAATCTTTAAAATGAAAAACAGGGGGGCCTTGGTGGCTCAGTCGGTTAAGCGTCCGACTTCAGCTCAGGTCATGATCTCAAGGTTCGTGGGTTCAAGCCCCTCATAGGGCTCTGTGCTGACAGCTGGGAGCCTGGAGGTGCTTCAGATTCTGTGTCTCCCTCCCTCTCTGTTCCTCCCCACTTGTCCTCTGTCTCTGTCTCTCAAAAATAAATAAATTTAAAAAATAAATAAATAAAAATAAAAAAATCAAAAATCAAAATCAAAATAAATAACTCCCCAAAACAAAAGGTCCATATTTAGAGGAAACTTACAATGGTCATACATGCATAGCTATGCAATGCCATGTACCTAGTATTCTTCCTGTGTTTTGAGCACAATAAGAGGTGTTCTTGCAAAAGGAGATTTAAGTCAACAACTACTTCACCAGAGCAGGGTCACTATTTTTTTCTTTTTTTTTTTTTTTCTTTCTTTCTTTCTTTCTTTCTTTCTTTCTTTCTTTCTTTCTTTCTTTCTTTATTTTTTAATATATGAAATTTACTGTCAAATTGGTTTCCATACAACACCCAGTGCTCATCCCAAAAGGTGCCCTCCTCAATACCCATCACCCACCCTGCCCTCCCTCCCACCCCCCATCAACCCTCAGTTTGTTCTCAGTTTTTAAGAGTCTCTTATGCTTTGGCTCTCTCCCACTCTAACCTCTTTTTTTTTTTTTCCCTTCCCCTCCCCCATGGATAAAGAAATTGTGGTTTATATACACAATGGAATACTACGTCACTATTTTTTTCTAAAGTAAATCATCACACAATGACTAATGCCCCTCATGCCCAATATGAATGCTCTAAAATTGGACAGAGTTTCTGTTATTTCTCTCTTTATTAACTATTAGAATCCAATAAATTTGTTCATACAATATATAATTTCCAGATATATATGAAGTCTGTAAAATGGCTTACCTTTTCAGCCTATCTTGGAAGAAATTTCACTTCAGTTTTATGTCCTTACTGATATATGGTTCGATTTCATGAACAAGTTCAATAGATATGCTATATTCCAATGAAAGATGCTATATATGGTATGCAAACTGAACTTAAGAGACCAAATTAAGCTACTACTAAATCAAATTTCTTTGTATCTGCTCGTTATCAAACCAAATGTGCTTGTGGACATAATGCAAATTCAGAATGATCCCTGTGTGTAACATATTTTTCTCTCATAAAAGATGGTAATGATGCCATAATGATTAGTGAATAAGTGGGTAACCCTCAAGAATAGTGTGCTGTGTATAATATTTTATATGAGCAAAGCAGAAATTTTAATATATTTGTGGTATTGGCTGAATTGTGTCCCCTCAAAATTCTTATGTGGAAATCCTAGTCTTCATTACTTCTGAATGTGATTTATATTTAGAGAGCATGTCTTTAAAAAGGTAACTAGCTTAAAATGAACTCATTAAGATGGGCCCTAATCCGTTGTGACTGGTGTCCTTTTAAGAACAGATTAAGACATAACAGCCATTCAGAGGAAAACCACATTAAGACTCAGAGATAAAAATCCAAGGAAAAAAGCCCTCAGAGGAAAGTAACCCTGTAGACACCTTGATCTTGAACATCCAGTTCCCAGAATCATGAGGAAAACAAAACAAAACAAAATTCTGTTGTATAAGTTTCCAGTTTATGGTTCTCTGTTATGACAGCCCTAAAATATTAATAGAATTTGTAATTGCCAAAGTTAGAGTATAGCTCTACACAAACATGTGACAAGAGATAAATTTTAGCCTCAGTGCTTCTCCCATTTCTCATGCAATAATTGTCTTTCTCTTTCATGGGCTTCTTGCATAAGTAATACTTTTTTGGTGTTCAAGGATTCAAGAAGTTGTCTATCAGTGAACACAACTCTTTCTTGCTCTTTAAATGCATTCTCAAAGCGATCCTCTCCTGACCTAAAGAAACAGTCTATCACAAAGACTAATTACTGAGAACAGCTTAGCCTATATCTATATTTGCAAAAAGTAAATGATACCTTTTTATAAAGCAAGCCTTTTGTGTTATTTTGCTTTGTTAGTAATGAGCAGGTGTGATGAAATTGCCATCTTCATTCATTGCTAGTGGTTGTATAAATTGGAAAGCAATTTGCCAGCATGTATCAAAGTCTTAAAAATATTTGCTCCTTTTCACCCAGTTATTTCTCTTCTTGGAATCTCTCAAAAGGACTTATCAACAGACGCTGGCAAAAATTTATGAATTGATAATCCACTTCACCAGTATTTATACTAACCCTTCTACATCCAAAAAGGAAGCAAGCTAAATATTTTCTAATACATTAGAGAAATTGAGTGTCTTCCCCAGATAAGGAATTATTGTGCTTTTATCTACTTTTTACCATGTTTTCAAAGACAACTTAATGGCATGAGATTACAAAGTGAGTTTTATAATTTTAGGTGATCAGGTCAGGACACAATAGTATTTCATTGTGTAAAACTACAGTAACTACCCCCGAAATCAGGGATTCCCTTTACTCTGCCAACCTTCTCTCCCCCTCCCAAAAAAAAAAAAAAAAGAGTCTCCTTTATAAATTAATAAAACACTTAGAATTCCAAGAAGCAGATATGAGTCACTAGGGTATTTCAGCAGAGTCCCCCCATCATCTCAGGAGAGCATGGAAAAACAGGTTACCATGGCTATAATCTGTTCATACGACCTGCTTCAATATTCAAGTGACCTGCCTCCTCTTCTGTCTCCAAAATAACTGAAACTTATGACATCCAATCACAACTTTCTTTTCTTATTCTAGGATCAAGAAGTAGTCTTCCTTTGTTCCCTAACAGAAGTATAAGAAAATATCTCATGACATAAGACACAGAAATTTAAAGTAATGTTTTAAATATTTTTGAGAGAAAGAGAGAGAGAGCAGACAGAGTCTGGGAGGGGCAGAGAGAGGGAGACACAGAATCTGAAGAAGGCTCTAGACTCTGAGCTGTCAGCACAGAGCCCAAGGTGGGGCTCCAATTCATGAACCACGAGATCATGACCTGGGCCAAAGTCAGATGCTTAGCCACCTGAGCCACCCAGCCACTCCAAGACATTAAAATAAATAAATAAATAATAAAATAAATAAAATAAAATGAATAAAATAAAATAAAATAAAATAAAATAAAATAAAATAAAAATAAATGAATAAGTCCTCTAAACTTTATTCCATACCTTTGTTATAATGTACCTACACTGTTTTATTCAAACAGTCTAAACCTTGTTGTATCATTATTGCCAAGTGTTAGCTTAGTCAATTTATATTTTCAGAAATGTAGAAAGAATTGTAAATGGCACATGGCTATAAATACCAATTCATCCTGTTGAGGCAAGATTATCACCAGGGTACCTGGAACATTCCACCACTCAATTATTTATATAAACTGTGAACAGACATGTGTACAGCCCTTTTCATGTAGTATGTACATAGAAAAAATTGAAAAACTATATATATGAAAATGCTCTTGGTGGTTATCTCTGAGTGGCAGTTTTCTTCTATATATTTTTTTGTACTGATTTTTTTTCCTACTATGACAATGTATCTCCTCTACAAACAGAATCAATGTGTCATTCCAGAGAAGCACTGTGTTAATCTTCTATTCTACTTACTCTGCAAACGAGAGAAATGGGCTGGACTCACCCCAGTAACTAGGCAAATACTGCACATATGCAATATGGCCCCCTTTCCCTGGGCCATAGTGCTCTGAATATCACGTGTTGCCAATACTTAGGGGCCAGGCCACAGTACCCCCCACAGCTAGATACCTTAATTGTCAAAAGCTGCTCTGTGATCACTCAAACATTGAAGGCTCTTTCATTTCACCTTCCCAGAGAACTATGTATATAAAATTCTATTTCCAAAATTTAGAATCTATGGACCTGGGAGAATACAGATACATATATGTATTTCAGGAAATTAACCCCCTTTAAGAATTACTTCACTTTTTAAACAATAGTATATTGGCCAAAGTGTAAATTATTTTTGATGCAGTGGCTATAGTGATATCTTGGGATGAGGGTTGCAGGATTCAGGCACTAGTTTTATCATTTATTAACCTGTGTTCTTGGGCAAATCAAATCCTCATTGGGGCTGATGATCATCTGAACAAGCTCCATGAATACTATCAATTTTAAAAGCCAACTAAGGCTACCCACTTGAAAGAAGTGGTCAATGTCCATATGAATAACTAGTTCTATTTTGGCACTGAAATACTCAGTTTGAAGGAGCCAGTAACAAGTTGGGTGCCACATTACACTTTTAAAAATGTGACTTAGGCACTCTTACCGAGGTTTTGAGGGAGATTATTTTAAAATAAATAAATAAAGTTTCTAGTGTGTTATACCCTTAACAGTTTGTTTGAGTTTATGAACATGTTGTGAGTCTGGAAATACTGAAGAAGGGTTAATCATAATATTCTTTCCCTATCTTATTCATGACAGCACTTCATAAATGCCCAATTTTCAAAAACTCAGAACCTAAAGCAACAGAAAACAAAGAGAGTTAATGTGCAGTGAGAGAGCACTGCCATTACACTGGCTTGGCACATCATTATGCAGAACATAGCATTAGCACCTTGCAAGGAGGGAGGTCGGAGGAAGCGGGTCCCTCATCATTTTTGAGAGCAGGACTTGAGCACCAGTTTTAAGATTTGAATGCTCCATTATCATCAGTCTATAACTGGCATTTATGGATCTGTCACCCACTGGATCATCAGTTAATTACATTAGTAATCAGATCTCATTTTCCTTTGTCTTTTTAATTTTAACCACAGAGTTTTGTCCATGAAGGTCACTTGTTTTATGGTACTGCTAATACAGACACATTATCATTAATACTTTAGTTAAAATATTTCTATAAAGCTGAAGGGTTGGTTCCTTGTGAATTTTAATCCATGTTTTTTGAGAAAGAGCAGATCAGGGTCCTAAATTCCAGTGTTGTCAAAAATTCTCTGGCTTTGGGCAAGTCATTTAACCTGTTTGACCTCATTTTCTTCTTTGTAGAATGCAATAATTAGGTTTGCAATCTAGGGATCCACTCATTTTTGAGTATTTATAGTTCTATACCTAAACAGTCTTTTAGGAAGAAGAGTGGTAGATGGGAAATTTATGTAGCATCCAGAAGCTATAATTTATTAATCTTCCTATCTAAGTGATTTTATCTTCATCCCATCCATCTTCCATTATAGTATGGGCTATTATACAAAGAGGAAATTCTGTTTATGTCCCTTCCTCACTAACATCCTAAAAGATATTCCCCATCACCGCAGACAATATATAAACTTCTTGTTTGGCATTTCATGAAGTAAGTAGTTCCTGTCTTTCTCAGCAGTCTCTTCTCCCACCACTAACTCTTATCATCCTTCTGCTCCTGGGAAAACACAGACAAACAAACACCTGCTGCTCCCTGAGTATACCATGTTATCTTTCACTTCTGTGCTTTTCATATTCCATCTCTTGTTCTTCAAATACTCTTACCTTATTTCTCCTCCTGCCTACACCCGTACCTCAGGCTAAATCCTTCAGCGCTCAGATTATCCCAATCCACCTTTCCATCCTTCTTCTGGGCTTAGTTGTTTGTCCCTAAAATGTATAGGTCTCATATGTCTTACATTCCTGTATCATAACCCTGTTGTTGCTTTCAAGTTGTATCTGTTTCAAAACACCTGTCAGTTCCCAAATAGAAAGGACTTAGAAAGGACTTATTCCCTCTCTCTCTCTCTCTCTCTCTCTCTCACACACATCTAACACAATGCCTGGCACATAGTAGTCACTCAGTAAACATTTATTAAATGAATGGACAGAAATTAACCATATGTTTCATAGAATAATTTATTATTTGTTGCTCTTTTTGCACATATAAAAAGTTATCCAAAATATAGTCTACTCCCTGTTACCTTACAATAGAAAATTGAACATGCTGGTCTTATAGCCTAATCAGCCATAACATATTAGAGATGGTGACTTTCACTAGACTTTTCCTTATCTTTACTTACTTTTTTCAAAACTTTAATTTGAAAAAAAAAAAGATCAATACAACCTCATAAAGCACCATTTATATATCCTCTTTGCAACAACCACTCACTTCCACTTCATAGCACACCAGACAGCACAGCTTATTTCTTAACTAGATAATAGCCAGCTAATTTTACACATACATTTTCCAAATAGTCAGTACATACTTTGTCCTATCCTCTGAGTTGAAAGGCATATATTCGGAGAATCAATTTTCTAGTCATCTTCTAAAAATACTTTTTAAATTGAGCATCCATGTGAGTATAGTCTGGGCACCACTGAGTAGTTTTATAAATATGTACCCTGCCATATACACGCTCACATTTTGAAACAGACATGCCATCGTGGCTATTGTGTGCTATATTAAGAGCCCTGGAACTGAACTTAGGAAAACTAGATATACTCATCTCTGGGTTTCATGTCATCTATAAAATTATATGATCAAAATGGATTTTTTTTTTAATTTAGAATTCTTATTTGGGAGGAGAAAAATCCGATGAATTTCTGGTACAGCTTTTGTCTAATATATCCCCAACACACATACAAACATACTCATTTGTATACACACACACACAGTGCTAGTGGTATAGTTGTCAAAGAATAAGCATGTCTCCCATAGATAAATATATAATTTTAGAAACCTGTCAATATTTCACAGTAACTTTAAAGGAAGGTCTCACTCTTCTTTGTAATATGTGTTGTAAAATAAAATGCACAAATTGTACAAATATACAGAGAATTAGAGCTCTATCTGGAGACAAAAAACAAAACAAAACAAAACAAAAAAAAAACACTCTTCAAACTATTAGCCAAAGGGGTTTTAAAGGGGCCATTGTCTAAAATAGCATCTGCATAATAGAAGATGCTAGAAAAGCTTGGATAAAGAAAATATGCCAAGGGCAGGAGTAAGGACTAGATGGGATTCATCAGTAAAACGCAATGGTGAGATTGGAAGAAGATTAAATCAATTAGATAAAAACTAATCATTATTAAGTAGTTGCCTAGTTGAAGTTTTACATGAGGATCCCCTGGCTGTCAAGAGACATGTAACATACCCAATAACACAGCAAGTCTAAAGCACCAAACATTCCCCTTAAAGCACAGTATGTATGTGTTTAACAAGTATTAATTTCCTTTCACTGAGCTAGGTTAAAGGTTCCCAAGTTGAAGTTCACCTTTAATGAACTTTTATAATTTCTCAAAGGATTAGTCTCTCTTTCCAATAAATTTTTACCATTCCCTTTTGCTAAGATGCTATTTCCCCTCATTAGACCTTAGCTAACTTCTATTCTTTGTCAGATCTCAACTCAGATACCTTTCTCCGGAAGTATTCCTGACACCAATGGTGCTTGGATTCTTTCTGTAGAAATTTTCATAATATCCTGCACCTCTCCATCACAGTGCCTGTGTGTGTGTGTGTGTGTGTGTGTGTGTGTGTGTGTGAACAGGAACAGTAAACTCAAGCTGCATGTCATAAGATGTACTATATTACATATATCTTAAGGCCATCATTAAAGTTATAATTTAAAAGGAAGATAACATTTTCTAAAACTTCCTAACCCCTTCAGGCCACTGCTGTAATAGTTCAGATTGATAGTCCATTGATTTAAGGAACACATTTGCATCTTTCAAAGATTATTGAAAAATATGGATCTTCCAAAATTGAGGTAAGTTACAAATTTATTAATTGAAGGTAATGGAAACCATGTTTTCTAAACATTTCATTTAAGAGATGTAGAAGCTGGACTAAGGAAATTTGAGGAACTTGCTCAGGCTTACACAGGTAATGAGTAGCAAAAATAAAACCAGACCCCTCAGCTCAGAACTACTTGCCCGATGCACCTTGCCTTTCAGGAATAACTGCAATAAGCAAAAATACGTCTAAGTTATTCATGTGTACAAAAAAAAAAAAAAAGGACACAGAAGATCACTTCGGGAATTTTACCTCCTTAATTGCACTATTCTATCAGGGCTTCTTAGTTATTACCATAAAACTCCATTGTGTAACAAATAATTCTCCATTTGAAATCAAAATGCTTTATTGAACACTCAGAAATCCCCCAAATTAAAGGTCATTTTATTCTTTTGTGGTTAATGCATTGGCTTCCTCTAAACAAGCTTGTTTAATGCTATTCTTCTGGTAAGTAAATTATAAATATCTGTTGACAAACTCACATTATATATCGTTCAAGATATCTGAGTAGATGGGGCACCTGGGTGGGTCAGTCGGTTAAGGGGCCGACTTCGGCTTAGGTCATGATCTCGCGGTCTGGGAGTTCGAGCCCCGCGTTGGGCTCTGTGCTGACAGCTCAGAGCCTGGAGCCTGTTTCAGATTCTGTGTCTCCCTCTCTCTGACCCTCCCCCGTTCATGCTTTGTCTCTCTCTGTCTCAAAAATAAACGTTAAAAAAATAATAAAATAAAATTAAGATATCTGAGTAGACAAGCCCAGAATATGAAGTCACATAATTTATTTTTTTTTAATTTTTTTAATGTTTATTTACTTTTGAGACAGAGAGAGACAGCATGAACGGGGGAGGGTCAGAGAGAGAGGGAGACACAGAATCTGAAACAGGCTCCAGGCTCTGAGCTTTCAGCACAGAGCCCAACGCAGGGCTCGAACTCATGGACCCTGAGATCATGACATGAGCCGAAGTCGACGCTTAACCGACTGAGCCGCCCAGGCGCCCTTGAAGTCACATAATTTAAATACATGAAGGTATAGGGCGCCGGAGTGGCTCAGCGAAACCTCAGACTTCAGCTCAGGTCATGATCTTGCAGTTCATGCGTTCGAGCCCTGCATTGGGTTCTCTACTGTCAGTGCAGAGTCTGTTTTGGATCCTCTGTCTCCCCTGTCTGCTCCTACCCCACTCTTTCTTTCTCAAAAATAAATAAATAAATAAATAAATAATAAATAAATAAATAAATAAATGTAAATAAGCAAATTGCCATGAAATTCATTATTACACCTTTAAATTTATATTTAACCACTTTCAATTCTTTCTAGGTTATCAGAGATGATTATCATTATTTTAAAATAAAAGGAACAAATGTTAAAAGCATTCCTCCATGCAATAGCAATTCTTAAAAGTGATCTCTAATAGCACAATTGTTTGTTTCGGATTCTACTTATATATTTTATTATCAGTTGCAATTTTCTTGCCCATTACAGGAGATATACATTTTATATATATTCTTGTTTCTTAAGTAAGTATATTGTACACTGTAATTAAAAATTGCCATTTCCTCTCTTGCATGAAATATCTGAGCTAATAATTTGACCTAGAAGGAGTAGAATCTTTCTTTTCATTAAATTCCGCCTTTCAACAAAAGCTTCGTTAGTCTACCGAGTCAGGACAAGTAATACTTTATATGCTAGAGTAAACTGTTCTTCCTGGTGAACTAACAAATTAAAATGTAATGTAGGATGATGACACTGGGAATATTGAAGAATAGCCACTGATGTGGGAAGGAATCCATAATTAAACCAAGATGTACATTTTAATTATAATTGCATCAAACTGATGGTATAGAATAAAATACAGTTTGAAGGAGCCCAAGGAAACTAATTGAGAGCACAAGAAAGCCATGTCCTATCCCTCGTTTTCTCTCCTACCTTTTGCTCTAGGGCCCTCCTCTCACGTTCAAACTTCCAAAGTCTCATTTCATTATATCTTGCTAAGAATTAGGAAGCAATTAAGTAATTTTTCACCACCTTCATCTCAAGCTAAAGTAATGATTCATTTTTCTTTCTTTTGTGTGTGTCCCTGCTTCTTTTTTTCTTTTCTTTTTTTTTTTTTTCTTAAACTTGGTTTGCTCAAGAGTAAAATGAGCCACAGTACTTATCAGCTCAATGCATACACAATTGATACTAAAGGCAACTGACAGCAACCAAAGCCAGAGGTTAGATGCAAATCCATTAGTGATTTCAAACTGGGGTGGGGAGGAGGGGCATTCTTGGTGAGTTTGTGATAAAGCTGAATAACTACAGAAATCACAAAATAAGATAATGTAATTTGAATTAATATGTCATCAGACAGATTCACAGAAAGCTTTAAAGAGTGCAAAAGGTTTTCTATAAGGCAATCAAAGCCATATTTGCTGTTCATTTGCTTACAAGTAAAATTTATTTTCTTTGACATATAATGATTTTAGTTTAAGGGTCGTATTCTAAGAATACCACGCAGAGCAAAGAAGGTAACATCTAAAAATATTCTTGCCAACTTTGAAGCGGTCGTATCAAAGAAATATTTAGAAATTAAACAATATGCTGTAGAAAAATTTTAAAGTGTATGCTGGGGAAAAATTTAGGGATATAATTTTAATTTAACCTCTCAAATTTTTCATGATTTTTTTTGGTGTTAATAAATTTTCAACCATAGTATTCATGATTTATATTTAAGGAAAAACAAATTTGTTTTCAAAGTTTACTTTGAGAGTGCACAGGAGAGGGTCAGAAAGAGAGGGAGAGAGAGAGAATCCCAAGCAGGCTCCACACTGGCAGCACGGAGTCAGATGAGGGCCTCCGTCCCACAAACCCTGAGATCATGATGAGAGCGGAAATCAAGAGTTTGATGCTCAACCCACCAAGCCACTCAGGTGCCTCGAAAAACACATTTTTAATATCTAATCTCACATTTTAGAATTATAAATCACTGTATTATTTCCTTTGTCCCTCTTTTACAAATTTACTTCCAAACCTAGAATGAACTTTCATAAGGGAGCTCTCAAGTAAGACATTTTATCATTAAAACATAGTGACACTTCTTTCGTTATGATGTTACTTGGGATTTTTTTTTAATTCCAGTACAGTTAACATGCAGTGCTGCATTAGTTTCAGGTGTATAGTATCATGATTAAACAATTCTATACATTAGTCAGTGCTCATCATGTTAAGTGTACTCCTAAGTCCCTTCACCTATTTCACCCATCCCCCTCACCCAACTTCCCTCTGATAAACATCAGTTTGTTCTCTATAGTTAAGAGTCTGTTTCTTGGTTTGTTTCTTTTTTTTCTTTTTTCATTTGTGTTGTTTATTAAGCTCCACATATGAGTGAAATCACATGGTATCTGTCTTTCTCTGACTTATTTAACTTAGCATTATACTCTCTTGACCCATCCATATCATTGCAAATGGAAAGATTTCATTCTTTTTTATGGTTGAGTAATATTCCATTAAATATATGACCTCTTCTTTATCCATTCATCTATCGATGGACGTTTGCATTGCCTCCATATTTTGGCTATTGTAAATAATTTTGCAATAAACAGAGGGGTGAGTATATCTTTTTGAAGTAGTTTTTTCATATTCTTTGAGTGAATACACAGTAGTGGAATTACTGCATCCTATGGTAGTTCCATTTTTAAGCTTTTGAGGAACCTCTCTACTGTTTTCCACAGTGGCTTTACTACTTTGCATTCCCATCAACAATGCATGAGGTATTTTTTCTCCAAATCCTTGCCAACATTTGTTGTTTCCTGTGTTTTTTATTTCAGTCGCTCTGATAGGTATGAGGTGATATATCTCATGATGATTTTAATTTCCTTGATGATTACTGATGTTGAGCATCTTTTCTGGATGACACTTACTTTAAGAATTTTTAATTAGCAGATCAATGACATAATTGAGACCATACTGACTCATTCAAAGGCAATTACAAAGCCCTGATTCTCTAATGAAGTTGTGCTGGGTTAAAATCTGAAGAACATTTCAACGTCACAATATATATGTGCATGTATATCTATACGTGTATATGTATGTATACATGTATACACCCATATAAATGATATATATTTGTATATATGTAATGGGTATGTATATATTATACATATTACATATACATACAGTGTCACAAAAATATATGTGCATGTATATCTATACATGTATATGTATGTTTATGTATATATACATGTATACACACATATAAATGATATATATTTGTTTATATGTAATGGGTATGTATATATTATACATATATAATGGTGCGGGCACAGTTTGGATGAACATAACTCTGTGTACCAGCAAAATTTAGCTAAAAACCTATTTTGGAGAAGGAACTCTAATTAGTTAGGGTCTTTGGAAGTAATTTAAAAAATTCAAATTAATAAATAGGAACAAAAATATAAAAGAACATATTTTTGTTATTTATTTTTGCTAGTAATAGCAAGTAATAATTATGTAACCAAAAACTTATTATATAATAAAAGAGAAATAATAAGACAAATATGAAGTTACCATTAGGCCAACACCATACTAATAATTAATTGCTTCAGGCAAGATATACCAAAGGATGCCTAAAATAATTGGGTGAAGCAGGATATTCACATAATCTCAATTTGTCTCTCCAAATATAGTTATTAGTTACAAAGGGAAGAATAACAAATTTACAGTGGAAAGACCCAGCACATGCTACCTTAATCAAGTATATCCTGAGAAATAAAGTATCATGTACCCCCAGTGAGAAGTATTGACAAGATTACACTACTTCTGTGGTATTGCCAAAAATGCATAACCTCAATCATGCAAAAAAAGATCACATAAACCTAGAATGAGAGGCACTCTTCAGAGTAATTGACCAGTACTCATCAAATGTTTCAAGGTGGTAAAAGACCAGGAAATACCTAAAAATTATCATAGATTAGCAGAAACTAAGACAATAGCAACTAAATGCAATTTGGGATCCCAGTTTGGATTCTGAAATAGGAAAAAGATATTTTGAAAAACCAGTAAAATTCCAGTAAGCAGTATTAGATTATGAAATACTGTTGTATGAATGTTAATCACACTATTTTGCAAAAAAAATTTTATTATGACTATGTCAGGAATTAACATTCAGGGAAGCTGAATGATGGGTATATGTAAACTCTTCGTACCATTTTTTTTGCAATTTTTCTACTTATCTAAAATTCTTTCAAAAAATTTTAAAGCTGTTTTAACAGAGCTTCAGGTAGGTAATGACATAAATGAAGCCAACATACTCTAAAACTTTCTTTATAGCTGCCAAATTATTCCAATGTCACCATTTTGCTGAATTATATGATTACTCATTGTCCTAGTTCTTCACTCAAAATAAATTGAGCATATATTACCCCTCCTTATTTCATTACCAATACTATGAATAAAACCAACAGCTTAAGCCTATGTTTTCTAAAATCATTACATGTATCTATCCCCTAATTATCTTGTCTCATATTAATTCATCAAATTCAAGACAAGTACTCACTGACTGCTAGAGTGTGCCATGTACTCAAGAAGATATAAGATGATTACAATATACATACCTGCATAGATTAACAAAATCAAAAAAAAATAGTTTATGTAATTTATATCTTACATTCCTACTATAAACTATTATCATGTAAGTTTAAATTATGGTGATATATATTCATAAATTTGCATGCATTTAATGATTACAGTTTTGGTTTAAAAATGATACTATCAGGATACCTGGGTGGCTCGGTCAAACATCTGACTCTTGATTTCAGCTCTGGTCATGATTTCACGGTTCATGAGTTTGAGTCTCACACTGGGCCATGTGCTGACAGTGTGGAGCCTGCTTGTGATTTTTCTCTCTCCCTCTCTCTTTGTCCCTCCCCTGTTCACTCTCTCTTTAAAAATAAATAAACTAAGAGAAGAAAAAGATACCATCATTGATAGAATATCAAGAACGTCAATAATTTAAAAAAGAGAGACAAACCAAAAAATAGACTCTTAACTATAATGAACATATAGATGGTTACCAGAGGGGAGATGGGTGGGATGGATGGGTGAAATAGATGAAGGGGATTAAGGTACTCCTAACTTGATAAGCACTGAATTATATACTAAATTGTTGAGTCACTATATTGTACACCTGAAATGAATATAACACTGCATATTAACTACCCTGGAATTAAAATTTAAAAAATTAAAAGAACCTCAGGAGTTTTGCCATCACTAGGGTTGTATATAATGGTATGAGGTCATATGGGCAGCAGGGATAAAATAAGTTACTATGTAATGGAAATTTGTGACATAAAGTTTAAATTTGTGGAAAAGACTGTGAGAGGCACAGTAGAATATTGGAGGCACAAAAGCACAGTGCAAAATCCTTGGCCAGGATTAGCAATAGGAGGGGTATTTTCAAACGACTAGCACTTGGGCAGTAATTCTAGTTCCTATGTTAATACGAATTTTAATAATTAAACATTAATTTATGTTTTTAATTAAAAAATTCCTATTTTCCATATATTTCATCAAAATAAATTGTATAAAATATTTCATTTGGAAAACAAGCACAAACGTTACTGTATAATGATGACATCGTCAGTAGTCAGTGATTGGGTGGTAGGGAGTACCACTTCATCAAGCTTAAAATGTTTATTTGTTAGCTGCAGGTTCAAGTCCAAATTTGCTTATGAGATTGGGAATTATGCTGTTGATATATAACGATAGACAAGTCAGGCTGCACTAAAGTGGAGCCTAGTATTTTGTACCTTTTTCATATCATGGGTAAACAACTAAAGATGACCAATAAGCACTTACAAACTAATATACATATCTAGGAATTGTTTCAACTTAGAAAAAAGAGTCAAATCCTTTATTGTCCAGAATTTAATTGATGCATTTAAGTTTACTCTGTGTCAAGTTTCTTTAGTTACAGTTTACCTCACATTTTCTCTCCTAAACACATAAATTTTGTGAAGAAGTGAGTTAAATAAGATTCCAGAAACAAGAAACAAACAAAGATTATGAAAGAAATACTGAAAAAAATATTAGGTAAAAGGGTCTTGGGACACCTAATAAGGTGAATAAGAGAAAAGAAAATAAAAGAATTGCATCACAAGTGGTCAAAGACCTGAGAAAGATCAAAGCTCCAAAGCAGATAAAATGAACTAGCAAAAATTAAATCTGAACAATGTATATACCTTATAATTAGCAGAAATTATAAATTTGTACACCAAGTACAAATAGACCATGGAGTTATAATTTTGTTTCTGATTTTTTTCCTGTTTTCTTTTAATAATACCTCAATGTACAGAATAGTAACTGGTAATATTTTTTCCCTTTTTAAAATTTTATATTTTTATTTTTTAGAGAGAGAGTAGGGGTGCAGAAAGAGAAAGAGAGAGAGAATCCAAAGCAGGCTCCATGATGTCAGCACAGAGCCTGACGTGAGTCTCAATCCCATAACCCCAGGATTATGACTTGAGCCAAAATCAAAAGTTGGATGCGTAACCAACTGAGTCACCAAGGTGCCCCTGGCAATATTTTCATCTATGGAAGGTCATGCCATAAAAAATAATAAGGTATAAAAAATAGCAGTTTCACTAAGAGGCAGCAACAGATTTTTATTTTACCTCAACAGACACAAAATAGAATATTAACTTTATACAACGAAAAAAAAAAAAACAGTTAAAGAGGGAGAGGGAAAACAAAAGACCAAAGAGCTACTGGGTAGGCTTCCTGTGGTTTATAACATTTTAAAACATTTATAAAATTTTAAAATCTGGCCAAATTTGGTCAAATTTTAAAGAAATGTTATTTTGTCCACCTGGGGTTGATGTACAATAAGCACGGGGAGGGGCATCCTATAAGGTGAAGTTCATAGGATGTAAATAGACTCAACTAATAAATTGGGTGCTCCAGAATACTTCATCCTGCATTGTTATCTCTATCCACAAGGCCACGACCCTCTACTGAGGGGGGAAATCAACATCTTACCCATAGGATGGAAACATGTTAGTCCAAGCTGTAATTTACCAAGATGAGTGGGGATCATAGTCAAGATGAACAAATCATCATGACTACTGAAATCTGTTTTTCAGTAATTACTTGGATGAGTTTCAATGTTCTTCTTGCCTTCAAACATGGAGCTTAAGCACTTGAGTACATATTTTATTTATATTTGTGGAATAACAAAAAGAACACAAATATTTTCTCAATTCCCAAAGCATCAAAGATGGTCTTCGCAGGCCCATCTCTCTTTCTGATCTGTTTTCCTCCAATTCTAAGGTAGAGGCAGAGATCTCTAGCTCCTGACTCTGTTCATTTGCTCTCTGTCGTTGATGTAACTTCATTGAGCCCCAAGTTGCTCAACTGTAAAATGTGTCTAATTTTATGGCTTATATATTGGACACTTGTTTAGAATGAAAAGCAAATATGAAGATCTTTATCAAATACTTACCATAATCATCATTATCATCCTCTAATTTGTTTTCTTGCCCCCAAAACCTCTTTCCTATAAGCCCTAACTGAGGACATCTGTCTGTTTTCGGTACTTGTTTTGCTCTGTTGTTCATGGCTTCCTTTTCTCTCAAATCTTAAAATCTAACTAAGGCTTTGCTGCCCACTGCAGGAGGAAATGTGGATAAAGCATTCTCTTTTCTGCCTGGATTCTTCAGTGAATTTATCTCTAGTGTTCTGTTGGTTGGTCCATAATTTATTCCCTGAAGGACATGGCTTATAAATATTTTCATATTTTCCTGTGAAAATATTAATTTAATACCTTAAAGGTAATTTTGATGAACTATTACATCCATAACACCAAAGTAAAGACAATGACAGTCACATATTAACAATTATCTTTGTTGTTAATTGTAATGACTATATAGACATTCTCTTAAAATGTTTGGCCTTCTACTTCGGTTATTGTATTTTCTGCTGTTTTTCTGCTATAGTCGTTTACCAGATCTGTTCAAAACTCATAATACATCTCAAGCATTGCCTAGAATAAAACCAAGTATTCTAACACTCAATAAATAAATTTTGAACAAATAAATAAATAAATGGATCTACATTACTACATGTACAAATGCAAACTAGTTTCTTAATAAGCATAGTAACTAAGTCAGTTTGAACAGATCTTAGTGAATTTTGGAGGAAGACTGAGGGTTAGCACCTACAATAAATTTAAAAGGTGAACAGGGAAATGTAATAGATGAATGTGCTGAGCTTTATTTTTAACAGTTCATAGTAAAATATATTAGAGAGTTTTCTTTGAGTTTTCTACTCTACACTAAATCTTATATAAATGTTTTCAGGGCTGATAGAAAATGTTTTCTTGAACTGTCACTGTATTCCATATTACTTACTTCATATTACTATATTATATATATTACATATTATATATATATATATATATACATATATATATATATATATATATATATAACTTATTTATTCCATATTACTATAAATATGTGGATCCTCTGATGAGGTTTAAAAGTTTTGTTGTTTTTATACAAAAGTCTACAGTTAACTATGTTAATTATAATGGGATTGCACCTTTAAAAATAAGAAAGTGTACTGGAGTTCTTTGTAAAGTGTGCACATATTTGGTCTATAAAAGATTTGTAAGATCATAGAATCATAGGTGCACTTTTAAAGCTGAAATGAACTTTAAAGATGATAAATTTAAGGAGTTTGTTTTGAACCTGTGCAATTATAATAATGAACTTTAATTCTTTCCTAATGGCCTAGATGGAATTAATTGGTTATTTCAGTATCAGGACTGATCTTGTTTAGAATTTTAAGAGTCTCTTCTTTCCCATAATGAGGTCTATCGAGCTAATTTATAATGCTCTGAAAGCATATTTTTAAAAGACTTGACATTCTCCCCGTACCATCTTTCATCTTTCTTGTGCATTATTTGCAGTGAAGAAGAAACCATTTCTGTTCCTTTGTAACCCCACTTTGGCCAAGCTATCATTTAAGTCTTCCTAACAATCTTTTTTTTAACTATGTTTCCTATGTTGATAAAATTTTGTACATGTCAACAGATACTATTTTCAAAAATCTGGAAATTGTTTTTCACTTGATAGAAGTTAAAAGCTATCAAATTTCTAAGTAACTGCCATGCTGCCATCTTCTGGTTATTCAGTAAGAATTTTATTTTATGCTTGCTTCTCAACTTCATATTTAAAAGCACTTCTTGCTATACTTTAAAATACTACCTCCCCAAATTTGTATTAAATCAAAGAAAACAGTCTGAATGATTAGAGTCACTGTATTTAGAGTTCAGTTGGCCTGAAATCCTGCTATATAACATCCTACCTGAAATGATGACATTGTATACGTTTACGTATAAAAATTGAATGGGTCACCAAAGATGGAAAAATGTTTTTTATCCTAGGACTATTAACCTTGGAGACTGACAAGGCTTCTTGGCATTTTTCTATCGTATTACTTATTATGTATCTTCTCACAACTTTTCATTGTGGCAGCAAGATGACCATCATTCTGTCAATGACTGTGAAATTTTCCCAAATACACAGTTTGTGTTATTATTAATTAGTGATGCTATTTTAATGGTGTTGAAGGTAGCACTGAACCATTTTGCCTATTTAAGTGCCTTATTTTAACTTTAAAATTCCTCCACACTTACTGTGGTAGCACAAGCCAAATGCCCACAAAGGAGCGCAAGGAAGTCAGAGTTTCACCTTTCTAAGAGCTTTTCTGTTTTAAGGGATCACTGAAATGTACAGCACCTTCTTTCTTGTGTGTTAATCTAATCATTTCAATGTATTTTTTGTTGTGAAATTCACTCCACTGACATTCTCATCTTAGTAGCCTTTGGGACAAAGATAGAATCATTTATATAGGAAATAAGCTTATGTCTCATACTGAACAATAATTTTAAAATGTAAGATATTACATATATAACTTCTAATTCAAATAAGGAACCGTATTTTCAAGTTCCATGCTTTTTTAGATGAGTATAATGAGAATATAAATTATAACAGCTCACTGAAAATAAGAATGCAAATGGTCCCAATAAATGTTTAGCAACAGAGAATTTTTTCAACTGTTTATTAAGTGCAATCCAAAATCTAAAGCATCTGAGACAGGTGCTAATTTCATTCCTGTTATTAGTAATTAGTGATGAAATGTAATGTAAGTAGCTCTCAAAAATTTGCCATATTGGGGCGCCTGGGTGGCGCAGTCGGTTAAGTGTCCGACTTCAGCCAGGTCACGATCTCGCGGTCCGTGAGTTCGAGCCCCGCGTCAGGCTCTGGGCTGATGGCTCGGAGCCTGGAGCCTGTTTCCGATTCTGTGTCTCCCTCTCTCTCTGCCCCTCCCCCGTTCAGCTCTGTCTCTCTCTGTCCCAAAAATAAATAAAAAACGTTGAAAAAAAAATTTAAAAAATAAAAAAAAAAATTTGCCATATTAAACAGGGTTTAAATATAAGGGACCATTAAAATGTAGTTTTTAAACTTAATAGACTCGGGCAAACAGGTATTTTGAATAATCAAAACCTCTGAGAGCCCATACCAAGTTTAAATGGCAAAATTGGACCATTTACAGTGGCACAGAGGTGACCTTGTAACCGCTGGATACAGTGTGGGTGTATGTGGATTGTGCTGTATCCAGATGATTCCTAACTCTTCTGTTCACTAAATTATACAGATCTGAAATTCTTGTTATTACTTTGCCATGAAAAAATTACTTTTTAGTCTCTTACATTCATAAAAGTTGCTTTTATTCATACATTAATAGACAGGTATCAATTTAATGGATATTCTATCACTCCACAGCTTTACTATAAATAAAACAGGCATCTCTATTTATAAAATGTACTCTTTGGTTCACATTTTCTTTTTCCCTAATAATCAAAATAGAGCCTCTCTCTCTCTTTCTTTCCATCTTTTGAAAGTAAAGTCATTATACCCACAAACAAAATGTAACACACTTTCCTGGGTCAAACCTGTGGCTTTGTATTTATTAGCAGCACACTAGCTGAACTAAATATAAAACACCCATAATATGCATACAATATAAATATAATTAGAAAGATAGATATGATTGTCAATATGCCTCCACTAAGACTCTTTTATGCTGTTAAAATTTTCTTTATCAGAAAAATAAATTATATTCACAAATTCATTCCTCTGACACACACCCTAGACCTAAATCTAGAGGGGGGAAAAAGACTATTTTTTTTATTCAATGTTTATAAAAGTTTCAAATTTGGGGCATCTGGGTGGCTCAGTTGGTTAAACGTCCAACTGTGGATTTCAGCTCAGGTCATGATCTCACAGTTTGTGAGTTTGAGCCCCATGTCTGGCTTTGCACTGTCTCTCTGTCTCTCCATCTCTTACCCTCTGTCTCTGCCCTTTCCCTGTTCATGTTCTCTCTCTCTCTCTCTCTCTCTCTCTCTCTCTCTCTCTCTCACACACACACACACACACACACACAAAGTAAATAAATAAACTTAATAAAATGTTTCAAATTTAACTCTAGACAAATCATTTTATTTATTTATTTTAATGTTTATTTATTTAGAGAGAGTGTACACAGATACAGGGGAAGGGGCTGAGAGAGAAGAGAGAGAGAATCCCAAGCATACTCTGCACTGTCAGTGCAGATCTTAACTCAGCACTCGATCCCATGAACAATGAGATCGTGACCTGAGCCAACCAAAATCAAGAGTCAGACACTTAACTGCTTAACTGACTGAATGATCCAGGTGCCCCTGGACAAATCATTTTAAATAAAACTATATAGCAGTAAAAGTATCTCATTTGTTCTTTCTCCTTATTAGTAGTGCCTACTGGATTTCCATTACAGTGAGTCCTAAATTCCAGTTAATTTTAAGAAATGAATATAAAGGATGGAATAAATATTAAGATAAAAATTTAATCACTATAAAGTTTGAAAATAAATGTGACTTTTAGTTGTATGGTACTGGAAATATTTTATGAAATACAAGCTAACACTTTTTAAAGCAGAAGAATCATTAAGAGAGCTAAAGAATAATCAAAAGGGGTAAGAAATACAGAAATTTAGGTTCATTCCACCAACATGTATTGATCTCCAGTTCTATGCCAGACAGCTATGGTAGGTTCAAAGATATAACTTCCTGCCCTCAAGGTGGTGAAAGATCATTAAGGGAGTTAGGGAAATATCTATCAAAACAATGTGATGAGCATTTGCATGCAGTGTTCTGAAAAGTACAGATTAGGGACTGTTAATTATGTCTGTGATGACAAAGGGATGACATATGGGCTAGGCCGAGTAAAGGATATGTAAATATTTGCCAGATAAAGGAGTGGGTATCCGAAAGAAACAAGAGTGACATCATTAAAAGTTTGGAGTTTTTAAAGTTGGCTGGTATAGGGACAGTGAGCTCAACCAGGAGGCTATTGCAGAGAAAACATATGGGACAACTTAGGAGAAAGAAACAGAAAGGTGAGGGACCTTGAATGTCAAGCTAATCAAACAACACAGAAAATTAAACTTTAAGGAGATGATGTGTCTTCATGATAATAAATAACATTACTCATTGGCTATTTTACATGTGAAATCTAATCTGATCCTCACAGCAGTCCTAAGAACTAAGAAGTACTGTGTTCCTCCTTTTACAGAAAGTAAAACCAAGACTAACAGAAGATAATTATTTGGTCTGAAATCAAATATGTAGTAAGTGACTCAACCCGGATTTCTCTCTAGAGGTCACACACCTGCTGTGCCAAATTGTCGACTTGACCACACTGGTGTTTTAAAAGATAACTTTATCAGCAGTTTTAAGTGACAATATTAGACAGAAGAGACTCTAAAAGCCAAAGAGAATGGTTAAGAGGATGCTACCATAATCTAAATTGGAAATACCACATGTCTAAGTGAAAGCAGGGAGTGACCACAGGGGAGGCAACTTTACCTTGAAGCCCAAAAGACTGAGTTCAGGATTCTCACCGGCACAGGCCACTGCTAACCCCTGGAAGAAGCCGTAGGAGGGCTTCTTATGGTCTTACAGACTTGTAGTATTTGCAATGCATTAACCACAAATCATTAAGGCTGCTGTGTCTGAACTCTGCCTTCCAACCTGTCACATTTTTGCTCCTATCCTATGGTGTTGGACAGGCCACGTGTACTGGCAATTTGGCTTTAAAAAATGTTGGGCATATAATTAGCTTGAAAATAGTGGGATCTAGTTAAGCGGTTTGCAATACTGTCCTCATATAAGTTAGTTATGGAAAACTATCCCACTGTAGGAAAAGCTATCAGGAATACTCCCATGTCAGTTCACTTGGCCTTGAAATAGAAAGTTGTAAGGCCGGAGGTCTGATCACAATACAAAGGTCTCCTGGCACTCTGCACAGGAAGGATGTGGAGAGTGGAGAAGAAAGAAGTGGAGCCAGAAACAAATCTGAGGATTTGTTCTGAAGAAAATTCTGAATCATCATACAAAGCATAAACGGACTATCATGTTCTCATTGGTACTTACTCAAAACAGGATATCAAAGAAGGAATATACTATGCTAAGTATAAACATTCCATCACCTCTTTAAAAAAAATTGGGATGGAGAGCCTGGGTGGCTCAGTCATTTGAGGATCTAACTCTTGATTTCAGCTCAGGTCATGATCGTGGGGTCGTGGGAACAAGCCCCATGTCCAGCTCCATGCTGACAATGGAGCCTGTTTAAGGTTTTCTCTCCTCCTCTCCCTGTGCCCCCTCTTCCACTCATACTCTCTCCCTCTGTAAAAAAAAAAAAAAAAAAAAAAATTAAAAGACTTTTTTTTGGTGGGAATCACATGAAATGATTTGATCAGTATTTCTGTGTTGTAGGGCATAAACCTACAGCCGTCCTTCAAATAGCAAACCTGCCTGTGGGTGAAGTTGCACATTTTATGTTTCTCATTATATCAGATGCCTCAGTACATCTGACACATCTTCTGACAATGTCTGATGATTCCAGACTAAAGAGCAAGGAAAACTTTCACTGACACAGCAAAATGATCAAACCATACTAAACACAATTATGTTTCAATTTTCTTAAAATGAAACAAACAAAAAATAGATAACAAAGTTGTTGTCACAAAAGGTAACTGATGAGTATATAACAGCAAAAAATTCTTAAAAATGCTTACTAGATCCATGTGTCTGAATGAAGGCAGGGAGTGACCACAGAGGAGGCAGCTTTACCTTGAAGCCCAAAAGCCTGAGTTTAGGATTTCACATAGCATAGGAATTCATATAGCATAAGAGCAAAATAGAGACTCTAAGAATTACTACAGAACTGAAACTTATGTATCTCACCTACAGTTTTTCAAAGCCATTGACCACAAGCTTCCTTTCACCCTATTTACATTTTAATAAAAAACAATTGATTTCTATTTAAGAAATACATGAGGAAGGCTTGTGGTCAGGTTGAAGAGCCTATTAAATACTCATAGATTATGTTGGGGTGATATGTTTTGGACAAAATTTAAATTTATAAATTAAATATCTGACATAGAAAGTCATTATAGAATATAGTTCTCTATGTGAATTAATAGGCTTGAAGACCATTGGAATTTGAAAATCTTGAACACAGAATATTACACAGAGTATACTGAAGTTGCCCACAATCTTCTGAAGGCATAAGGGCAGAAAGAAACAGTAAAAGGCCAGTACCAAAGATCTCAAAAAAACAAAAATAACCACATGGAAATCAGTAAGTTTTGAAAGAATGATACACCAAATTCTGTAGGCTGCAAAAAAGTAAGAGTCATATGGTAAGTGGTGTCAATTCAATAGTCTATAAAATGCTAATGAGGGCCAAGAAAAAGACAACTGTTGCTAAGGTCACATTCATAAGAAAATATAAGTTCTATTAAAAATAATGAAAAAAAAAGAGAAAAGGGCGGTATTAGAGGAAGACTACCTTTAGGTAAAAACAAGTTTTAGTATACACAGAAAGTAACTAAAGAGAAAATGAGATTTCAATAAACATAAAAATAGTTAAACATAAGAAGAAAGTCTGAGGCTTTAACAAAAGGAAAAAGGAAGAAAGAATGAAGGAGTGACATAAAGGAAGTTGAACCCACGAACGAGACTGCTTGGATGTTAGGTTTTCATTTTGAACTTCCATATTCATAAAGACAAAAGTAAAACAGACTTAGAAACACAGAAAGAAAGGACATGGGTTAAATCTGCTTTATAGCACAAACAGAAAACTCTTGTAGTCTGCAAATTTCCTTTCTTAACTGGTCTTAAAGGGTGCCAGCCATTTGAAATTTATAAATTATATATAGCAAGAAAAAATCCAGAGAAGATTTTCTCAAAGGAAACAGAATAAAATTTTCAAAGTAAAATACATTTGGGAAACTGAACATGCACTATCCCATTTAGATGATCTCAATGCCCACTTGTGTTATAAAATAACTGAAATATCTTCCAGTTTAAGAAGAAAGAAGAATTAACTTGTTAGTTTTACTTAACATTTCTGAAACTTATATGAACTCAGAGCTACTTGGCAAAAAAGAAAACTAGAGTGACCCTGAATTGCAGATTTCTTGAAATAAATAGCAACAACGAAGGGTCACTTGATTGAATGATTTTCCAAACATCTTGAAATGATTTGTAACTGAAATACAAACCTGTAAAGAAACAATGAATGATGTGAAACTAGATGGCTGAAGGAAGACAGGAAAGAAGGACCACTATCTATGCACCATAATTTTTGAAATACAGAAACCACTTGTTTAATCTTTGAGGTTCAGTCCAGCACAAAGCAGATCATAAATGAATTTTGGCTGACTGACTGGTACCTCATTGAGATTAAGTGTTTAATTATACTTTGTCCAATTTATGTAAAGTCAAAGGGCCATGGATATATCCTAAAAACCAAGCTTACTAAATGTCAATAAATAGGCTCATCCACAATTTCTAGCTGATACTGATATGTATACCAATTTAAAGCCTGCAAAATGACAGTCACTCAAAAAATTAATGAACATTACTTAAGAGATGTGCAACATAGCATTTATATCTCTAAAGCAAAGAGATAAATGATAAGTGGAGCTTTTTTTATTTTTTTTTTTTAAGTTAAGTGGAGCTTTTTTGACAACTGCTCGGGCATAATCTCTTGGCTCTATATTAAGAGTTTAGAATGCATTTAAACAAGAAAAACTTATAAATGAAAGAAGCACTTGACTGATTTTTTTTTTGTTTTACATTTGAGGAGGAATAAAGAATCAGACACTTATTTAAAAGTCCTTTTCTATCAAGAGTAAATATTAGGCACTTCTATCATCTAACAACTCTGAATTTTAGAGGTCTTTTAGTGACAAATATAAATGGGAATTTTTTTAAGTGGTGACTTTCCAGAATACATTCATAGAAAGGAAAACGCTTTCATACATAGTAAGTCCTCTCTGATGAAGTAAAGCTACCAGCTTTAAGCCAGTTCTCTTTTCTCTATGCTGCACCAAGTCTAAGCAAGCTAAAGATGAAAGGATGAGAAAGAGTCTCTTCGAATACAAAAGAAGAGTGAAAATGTACTGTACCTAAACTCCAAAGGGATTTTCCTTTTGTCAAAGGCTGCCCTTGTATAAACCATGCTGTTTAAAAATCATGCTAATCTTGCTGAAGCTCTTATTGCATTCCTTTAGTTGTTAATTTTAAATAATTTGTAGAAAGGAGAGTTTCTCTAGGTAAACAAAGGAAACATTTTTTTGGCCTTTGGAGAGTAAGTCAACAAAACTTTTGTTGGATTAACTTTTGTTGGATTCGTCTGGGATGCTGAGAATTTTGTTCCATTTTATTGACTGATTTGTCAAAAAATCATTTTAAATTTACAATGTTTAAAGGTTAAACTCACAAAACAGAGAAAAACTAACTGCCTGTCATGAAATTGGCCAGGCCATTGCTTGACTTGCTATAGAATTTCCTATAAACCAGAAGGATGCTCTTTATGCATTTTCATCAAAATACATTTTGGTGAAAAGCTCAAGCACATAGTACCCATGCCAGAAGTGCATGATGATAAGAGTTAGTGGTTATGGTTCTATTTAACATAAAAATAGAGTCGGCTTGGATAATTTTCAAAATATAAGGACACAGACCAGTAAGTTGTATATTGAGGGGAAAAAAAAGTTTGTATCCACTTTAGAATCTGAAGACTACCTCTTATAAGGCAATAATTTGCTCCTCAGTTTGTCGCATAATCCAAACTTAATGTCTGGGTTCCAGCAGCAAATAGCTTGTTGTCCTAATATTGGGGCTATGTCTACTTATTTATACCTCTCTTCTATAGCCTAGAGATTAGTTACATGTGTGTGCTTAGGGACTATTTTTGTGGGCAAGCCTAGCCATATATTAACTCACCTTCCTGAAAGATAAAGCCCCGGCAATTAGGAAATGATTCCTTTTTTCAACTCTGCATCACCAACATCTAGAACAGGGTATGGCTTATAGTTGGTTCCAATCAAAATTTGTTTTCTATCATATTATACAATTTAGACTACGTTAAGAGTACCAAATATTACACTGATTGTATTTGACCATTATAAATATGGTTAGATTATCAAATATAGTATTATCCACATGGATATAGAAAACGTATTTCCATACAGTATTTATATACAATCATACAAAACATTTCTAAAATGTCATTTGCTTCATATCCATTTATTATAAATTCCAAAACCTATCACTAAGTAAATGTGCTGCCAGACATCTAAGCATTATGCAGGTGGAGATGATATGCCAAATTACTTGAAATGTCAGAGGGAATATTAAAAGAATGATTTGGGGAAAATACTAATGTTGCTATAGTCCTCACTTAAATGAGCTCTATGATAAACAAGGCAAGTCAGTAAAATGTTCAGTGATAATCCTTATTGGTTGTAAAAAGGAAAAAAAATGTCAAACTTGTATAAGAAACACAAAAATTCCCATCACTCTCTAATATAATTGCAAACAGAAGAAAGTGTATTTTTTTCTTTAATGGGACATTACCTCCAATAAGAGTTAGCAATCTATTTTTTTTAAGAATTTTTCATTACAGATGCAGTAGTGAAATTTTTACTCATTCTAGTGATCTTCTAGAATAGATGAAAATGCTTAACCAGCAAGGTTTAACAATCTTCTAATTAGGCACTTTACAATTAAACGTAACTGGTGCCTTCATAATTTCCAGGATCTTTGCCCAGTATTACCAGTGGTGAGTCCAGTAGGAGTGCTGTTCGTTGGGTGAATAGGAACAGAATTTTTAACTTCCAAATGCAGTTTTTTATTTTTCTTTCTTTTTTTCTTCCTTTTTTTTTTTTTTTTTTTTTTGGCTGTCAAGGAAGGGACTGTTTTCCCCTTTTATTAATACTTGCTATTATTAAAGGTGAAAACACACAGCAAATCAGAAAAATAGAGGAACTTCTTATTTAAAAGGAAGTTCATGAATGTTCTGATAGCAGGCTTGACTTATTTTAATGGGATAAGTAACAGCCTGAGATACTAGTTTTACAATAAATTAAGGAAGACAGGAGACCTAAATTTTATTTAGTTTTACACCATCTCAGAAGAGGCACCTATCTTAACTGAGTTTTTGTTTCTTTTTGTTTTTCTTTCTTTTGAGAAAAGAGAGAGTGGAGGAGGGACAGAGGGAGAGGGAGAGAGAAACTCTTATCAGGCTCCACGTCCAGCATGAAGTCCAACACAGGACTCATCCCATGAACCTGGGATCACGACCTGAGCCTAAATCAAGAGTCCAATGCTTACCCCAACTGTGCCACCCAGACGCCCCTTACTGAGTTCTTTTACCCAAGCAACAGAAATGAAACAAGGACACCTACAAATGCCTGCTACAGTCCAGTGTTAAAATTTACATAATCAGAAATACACTGATGAATTTTTCTTTTTGTTAATGTATGAAGTTTATCTTACCTGACAGCTAGTTCTGATCAGCTTTTAAACCTGTTGTATTTTTGACTAGAATTAAGTACCACACTATGTTTAGGCCCACCCTTCTACATTCATCTCTCTCTCTCTCCCACTCCCCCCCCCCGCCTCTCTCTCTCTCTCTTTCTTTCTCTCTCTCTCATAAAGCTATCTTAGCTGAAAGATGCTTCATCTTTGGGACACAGTAAGATAGTTATATAATTGTGCAACATTTCATAACATGGCCATACACTGCACTGAGTTACCTGCCTCTAAAGCCTACCTGTGGGAACACGGATCAATATCCCAAAACCCATTGGTATATCTGCCACACAGGTAATGCATTTTTAAAAATGTTTTCAAAAAGGGTAAATTGGATATTAACTGATATGGTAGATTCAGGAAGACATTCTAAAGTTTGTGTAATACTCACATGGCTTTTAAATAACATCACAAACTTTCACTCAGAAAGGTACAGTCACTTTGCCTGGACTCTGTTGTGAGGAAGATTCTCTCAATTTTTATTCCAATCAGTGCTTGACACAATACAGGTATTAAATAAATATTGGATAAATACACAAAATTTTAAATGATCTGTGGGGGAAATTACATTCAGAAACTCATGAATAAAAAGACACATAATCTAAACAAAACTTTAACAAGAAGTTTTCTTCTAAAAAATACCCAGCTTTCTTCTTTATCACATTATACACTTCAAAGAGGTAAGTGGGGTGTTTTTTATATATGATTTTTATAATAATTTTGGTGACCCAAAATAAAATTTTAATCTTATATTCAATTTTACTTGCATTTTATATATACACCTGAAATGTTTACCACATAGAAGAAATCCTGTCATAATTATCATAATTTTATATTGCTCTCCTAAAGGCTGAATGAGTCTGCAGAAATTTTTTTAATTTGTAATGGCAATACATTAAAATTGTAAAATATTGTAGAGTTTATATAGTGCCATCATGTAATATCTAAATTTACCCTAAAAGACTTTGCAGTTAAGTATGAATACCCCCATTTAAATAAAGAACAATAATTCCACTCCATTGTGGCTAAAAGTACAGTCTCTGGGGCCAGGCTTGGGTGTGCATCCTAATTCTGCCATTTACTCCGTGACCCTGAACAAATGTCTTAGCATCTCCAAGCCCCAGGTGAACGAAGTAAAAAAAACTTATACTTTTGATTTAATTTAAAATTGGAAGGAATAATGCACAAAGTGCTTAGCGTATGCTCTCCCTTCAGCAAGTGTACAATAACGATTTAATTAGTAGCAGTAGTCTTCCAGCGCTTGAGAGACTGAATGAGTGATTGAACTGTTAAGTGACTTGTTAGGATATAGTGAAGAGCTTGAACTCAGGCAGTCTGACTTCACAGATTTTGTTCTTCAAACCAATACTCTACCAGCACAATTAAGTGAAAATTTGCTATCTGAAAGAACACTTCTGGATTAACTTTCACAAAGTAAAAATGTGTAATTTGAATATTTAAAACCTTTTCATCTATTATAACTTAGGGTTTATACATATTGAGATTTCTTAAAGTATACTCCTATGCAATATTTGTGATAGAAAATCTATTCATCAGTGAAAATAAGATACTAACTTTTATAGCTTAAAACCTATTTAGTTAAAATGGTACCTAATTACTCTTTTCACTAAGGGAGAATCGCCTTTCATATAGGTATTTATCATCCTCTTGCTCATGCACATTAATGCTTCTCTTGAACTAAAAAAAAAAATCCTTTATTCAGTGAAAAATAGAACCTAGAAGCACTATCATGTATGGACTTCTGTAAAATAAAAGAGGAAGGAGGAAAGACAAAATAGGAAAGAAATGTACAAAAAAACAAACCTTAAAGTGAGCCAAATTAATATACTCACTCCACAAATAGTGGAGCAACTTGAACAGAAGCAGCTTTTAGGAGGGACTGTGATCCTTATCCTAAAGAAAGGTGCAAAATGCAATAGCCATTAGATTCAAAACCTCACTGGGGAACAGATTAAATGTAGACGGGGACAAGTTCATAAAGGCACAAGGATGATATAGCATGTACGGGTCTTATTTGAAAGGTTTTTGGAGTTAGTAAAGATTTTAGGCAAGCAGCAACACAACTCAATGGTGTTGTGAAAAACATACTATACACATCCTTACAAAACATATATTCCCTATTCGCTATCCTCTTACTGCTCACACATCCGCAATTTTGTTAAGGACTGAAAATCCTCTGATTTCAAAGAACAGGTAGACAAGATTCACATATGGCTAATCAAACACAATGAGAAGTCTGCTGAGAAACTTAAGTGAAGATCTCAGAGAAAAGTCAAGAGTAATGCAAGGAGATAGATTCCTTGCTCTGACCTCCCCAAACACCTCATCCCCAGCTAAACCAATTCTGGTAAGTATCTAGCTTTATTTTTCATGAGAACATGCATATTTCCTTTTTAAGCCACCCTGAATCAGATTCTCTATTTTTATATTTGAAGTTGTTCACAACTATTGCATAATCCATAACTATATGGACTAGAGGTTATAGAGATTAAAGTTTGATTGAAGAGGTAGATATGAAGCTAACTCTGATGTCCAAATGTGTCTGACCAAGAAGTCTGCCATCCCATCAATATGGTGATTCTGATGTAGAATACACATTTGAGGTTGTAATGGAATCTTCAGAAAGGTGGAAATTATAAAATATGCAACTAGAGGCAGATAAACAAGGAGGTTGTTTATGTAGAATTTAGCAGCAGATTTGAAATATCAACTGTGGAAATGGATAAAGAGGTGAAAGATGATCAAAGGCAAAATTCAAAATTTGGAGGCTGAATGGAGAAGTTAGCTACACAACCAGAAAAACAGATTTGACAATGTACTATGGCTGCCAAATTAGCAAGTGCAGTCTTATTTGTGGAGACCAAGTCAACAGGGGTCATTTGCAACAGATGTACCGCTCAATCTTTAAGAAACCAGTGGGAACAAGTGGTGATATTAAGGGTTGCTGTCAAAAGCATTTCTAGAGCCCTAGGAAGGTCATGCCATCCACATCTAAAACATCCTCCGTTCTCTTCTATTTTCACTTCCACCTACAACCGCAACTACTAATACCTCCACTTGTTCTTCAGATATTAGCTTAGAAAGTTTACTCTTAAACTATCCCCTTGCAATACATGATTATACTTATCAGTATATATAGCACATTAGTATAAGTTTATTTATCTGTTTACCTAATGGATATATGAACACCTTAATGAAACAGGTTAGTCTTGCTCACTATTGTATTCTTGGAAGGAATGGTTTGAGTGAAATAGTTCTGATTAAGGGAGCTCACAACTTTGTAATTACCATCAACTCCTTCCCCAACTTGTGTGTCTCCTTTGCGTTGGAGTAGCTTACAACACTGACATGGTAGACCGCATGGGATTGTGCAGAAAGACCATGTTTGTGCAAAACAAGCCATTGTATAATCTTGTTCTACTCATCAAGCTTTAGGAAAGCGACACACATATTTTAATCCCCTGATTACTCTTGTATTAAAATAAAGGTGATAGTAGCTCCCCTCCTCTACTCTCTAGAATTATAATAGAAAAGCACAGAATCCAAATATATGAATGATAGCTGGCCTGAAGCTATAGCCAAAAAGGGTAAGTAGAAGGTTTGTTGGTACAAGGGATGTTGATCTTACGTATCCTTATGTTGGCCATATACTCTCTATCTATTGAGATAACACTTCCACCACTAAGATAAGTCATTTCAAAGAATCGTCTTTGTTGTAGAAGCATCATTACAGCTTATAAAAAGAATTAAAATGTGTTTCCTCTGCTACTATGAAAGAAGCTAACAAATTTGATGTCTGATAGTCAAACATGTTTTATGCTAAACAAATTTTCCGTTAAAAAACCTAAACCAGGGGCGCCTGGGTGGCGCAGTCGGTTAAGCGTCCGACTTCAGCCAGGTCACGATCTCGCGGTCCGTTAGTTTGAGCCCCGCGCCAGGCTCTGGGCTGATGGCTCGGAGCCTGGAGCCTGTTTCCGATTCTGTGTCTCCCTCTCTCTCTGCCCCTCCCCCGTTCATGCTCTGTCTCTCTCTGTCCCAAAAATAAATAAAAAACGTTGAAAAAAAATTAAAAAAAAAAAACAAAAACCTAAACGAATACGTTTAAATGTAGGAAATTGGTTTTCACAAAGACTTGTTAATGGGTATTGCCACATTAAAACGAACAAAATTCATCTTTTATTGGAAACATCTTCATCCAAATCAACCACTTTACATATTTAATAAATAGCCTTATGTTTTATGCAAATGAGCTACCTAATGCATCATAATTGCTAAAGTGCTTTCATACATTTATATAAATCTCACTATTTGACAATATAATATATTCCTGTGAACATATTGAAAGGACTATTTCCCCCCCAAAAAATGCCTTATTAGCTGGGAAAAAAAAAAGGAAGAGAAAGAAAAGAACTTTTGCATATTGTGAAGCAGCTACATATGTTGCTTAAAGTTTTCTAGGATTCCCCATCCTAAGATATCACTAGGGGCTAGGCTGCCATCATCATGGCAATAATGGGTAAGGTGCATACCAGTAATAAAGCTACTAAATTGGAAAAAAATCCTGCAACAAAGAGTGGATCTCCATTGTTCTATGCCTGAAATAATAATCACTGTTAGTTTAAGATGAGAAAAGTCACAGGATATTAATGATAATAGTGAAGAAAAAAAAGTTAAAGTTTGTTTTCTTAGTGTGACAATGAATGGGAAATAAGGATTCTTTAAGTGCAGATTATTAGTTTATATGAGTAACTGCTGCATTCGAAGGCCTAATCAGGAAGCTGTAAATAAGCAAATTACCAGCTGTCAAAAAAATTATCACTATCAAATTAAATGAGCTTCCCCCAGGCATGTTAACATTGCTTTCGCCTGAAGGCCAACTCAAAAATGAATCATGAGGGAGACAAGTCACATAAATAAAATAGATTTTAAATTAATTCCTTGTGTAGACTAACTTGAAAAATATACCTTGAAACTCATTTCTAAATTTTGCAAAAACAAAGTAACTGCAGTGATGGCTGACTACTGTAAGCCACATTAAGCATTCTTCAATGACCTCTGATTTCTTTTTATATTAACATAAATATGATTGTATAATCAAATTGGCTAATAAACATGGTAATCCCATAGGTCAGACCAAAAAGTGATTTTTAAACATGAAAAGTGGTAGATAAAAGCAACGTATGATTTATAGTATTCACTGAACGAAAAGTCAACTTAATGCTACTTATTTAATGTTATCTATTCCAAAAATGTAGTTCAAGAATATCTTTAAAAGCCAAATACACAAGGTACATATATTTTCTCATCCTGTCAAGTTTATTTGGTCTGCTATTTACACAGATACATTGCTAACGAAATGGAAAGTAAAATGTTGTAGCTAATTTTGCTTTCCTTTCATCCAATTTTTATAATATTTTAGGCCAACCCTTATCCACAGAAAGTAAAACAAATGGGATGAGGAGTGAGGGGAACTTCTGTGAATATAATGTAAAGAACTAAAAGAAAAAAAAAAGTGCATACACACAGGGTGTCTTGAAAGCACATAGTTTACTGTGTCATTTAAAAGTTAGGAGTTCTACCTGAAGATTAAACAAATTTAAAGTTAGTCATCTTTGTCTGCCATTGTGAAGCTAGTTAACATAATCATTATGAAGGGTAATCTACTATCTTCAAGAATCATGGGCACATTGGGTAAGAGTTAAAATTTCGATCTTCTATGGAACTTTATTCAGTTTAATTATCTGTTAATGTTTATTTGTTTATTCTTGAGAGAAAGCTTGTGTGCATGGGAGGGGCAGAGAGAGAGAGGGAGAAAGAGAATCCCAAGCAGGCTCCCTGCTGCCAGTGCATGGGGCTTGATCCCAGGAACTGGGACCTTGGGGAAAACACTTAAAGTTTACATTTAACTCTGATCCTCTCACAACATCCTCTTTGTTGACTTGTCTTGGAACTCCATTGGTCTCATTTCCCTCTTGTTAATTTCATCTAGCTGCACTCTGAGTCTCACCAAGGTAGTGAATGGCAAAAATTTAAGAATATATGTTTTTTTTTAATATGAAATTTATTGTCAGATTGGTTTCCATACAACACCCAGTGCTCATCCCAACAGGTGCCCTCCTCAATGCCCATCACCCACCCTCCCCACCCTCTCACTCTCCATCAACCCACAGTTTATTCTCAGTTTCTAAGAGTCTGTTATGGTTTGACTCTCTCCCTCTCTTTTTTTTTTCCTTCCCCTCCCCCATGGTCTTCTGTTAAGTTTCTCAGGATCCACCTAAGAGTGAAAACATATGGTATCTGTCTTTCTCTGTATGGCTTATTTCACTTAGCATAATACTTCCCAGTTCCATCCACGTTGCTACAAAAGGCAACATTTCATTCTTTCTCATTGTCAAATAGCATTCCATTGGTATATAAACCACAATTTCTTTATCCATTCATCAGTTTATGGACATTTAGGCTCTTTCCATAATTTGGCTACTGTTGAAAGTGCTGCTATAAACACTGGGGTACAAGTGCCCCTATGCATCAGCACTCCCATATCCCTTGGGTAAATTCCTAGCAGTGCTATTGCTGCGTCATAGGGTAGATCCATTTTTAATTTTTTGAGGAACCTCCACACTGTTTTCCAGAGTGGCTGCACCAGTTTGCATTCCCACCAACAGTGCAAGAGGGTTCCCATTTCTCCACATCCTTGCCAGCATCTATAGTCTCCTGATTTGTTCATTTTAGCCACCCTGGCGTGAGGTGGTATCTCAGTGTGGTTTGATTTGTATTTCCCTGATGAGAAGTGACATTGAGCACCTTTTCATGTGTCTGTTGGCCATCTGGATGTCTTCTTTAGAGAAGTGTCTATTCATGTTTTCTGCCCATGATCAAGTGGGATTCATTCCTATCTCTTTGTGCCTTTCCCCTGCTCATGTTCTCTTTCTCTCTCTCCAAATAAGCAAACATTAAAAAAATGTAATAGTCTAATTTGCCCTATCCATTATGTTTATTTGTTGAGATACTCCTAACAGGACATGCCACTATTCTGCTCTTTTGTTAACTAGAGGTAGAGTCCATATAAGAATTGCAAGATAAATGGTTGATTCTTTTATTTCACTTACTAGTTTTCAATATAATATAATTGCTTCTCATCTCTGAAGTAGATCAGTTCTTAAAATATCACTTTGGGAGCACCTGGGTAGCTCAGTCTAAGTGTCTGACTCTTGATTTTGGCTCAGGTCTTGATGCCAGGGTCACGGAATCAGGCCCTGTGAGTGCTCCATGATGAGCGTAGAGCCTGCTTGAGATTCTGTCTCTCTCCTCTCTCTCTCTCTGTCTCTCTCTCCCTCTCTCCCCTTCTGCCCCACCCCTGTCCACACACACACGTGTGCTTTCTTTCTAAAATAAATTTTAAAAATTAAAAAATTAAATATCCTTTTGAACTCATAGACTTATACCATATTTGATAAATTTCAGTTAATTGCAAAGACTATATTTATTAATTACAAATTAACCTATAGAAGACTTTTCAAGTTATTTTCTGAATCTTCTTGACATACACCTATAGAATCTTTAGTAGCTTGCTTGCTACCTAATTTGAAGAGATATTCTAGGTTCAACCTGTCCTAGTCCTGACATTTCTTCCAGAAGCCTGGTTTCAAAATACTATTTCAAAACTACAATCTGGGTGCTATAGATATTCATTACTACTGGGTTGATCATTACTTCTTGCTTATAGTGGCAGAGCTAGGATACACACACACACACACACACACACACACACACACACAATATGTATATATGTATTCATGCATACATAAACATATTTTTCAAGGAAAAAAATCCTCATAATACTAATGCATCCAATGCAAATACAGGACCACAGAGGTTTTTTTCAATTTATTTTTTTAATGTTTATTTTTGACACAGAGAGAGACAAAGCATGAACAAAGGAGGGTCAGAGAGAGAGGGAGACACAGAATCTGAAGCAGGCTCCAGGCTCTGAGTTGTCAGCACAGAGCCCAACGCGGAGCTCGAACTCAGACGGTGAGATCATGACCTGAGCCGATGTTGGAAGCTCAACCGACTGAGCCACCCTGGAGCCCCAGGACTACAGGGTTTTTACTAAATCTTGTTCATATTGCACCATTCTCCTCTTGTCTATATCAAAAACCCTGGATTAAAAGATTCAGTCATTATCACTCATTTCCTTTATTCATTTTCCAAAAAGAAAGTCTCAGAATATCAATATTAACACTGCCACCATAAATAGGACTAATAAAAACAGTTTTTAAAATTTAAATATGCTTTCCCATAATCCCTTATTTTATAGTTGTACTGCACAAACACGCATATATACATATATTTGTGTGTATCTATACCATCTACATCATTCACATCAATAACCTATATCAATGCCTGTACACTCTATCTACAGTCAAGGCATAAAGCCACGACACACTATATGCTTTCCCTTTTAATGGTCAGTTCTATGAGTCACTAGGTTTTAAATGCTCACACCAATCTTTGCGTATACCTCTACTCACATGGCTGTCTGAAGCTGATTCTATAGAAGATTCTCAATAAAGACTCTAGGAAACAATGGAGTTCTTAAATAGCAATAATGAGTTTTCTATGCTCTTTATAAATCAAAGTTAGTTTTTCTAAATATACTGTCATTGGCCCACATGGCTCTCATTTCTTTCCTTATCATTTTCCTCTAGAATTAGGTTTCTGTTGTCTAATAATTTATTTTCTTCCAATTATTAGTCATTTTCATTAGAGTCCAGTATTTTATTAGAATATTTCTTGCTATTGGTAATTCTATGTTGACATTCTTAAGTACTGAGATTATCTTTCAAAATGCAGCTTCAAATATCAGGAATGTTTTCTTTATTATAGTTCTGATTATTCTTTTCCTTTTGTTTTCTGGGACTCCTGTTATTTATATGTAGGAACTTGAGATTTGTCTCAAATCTTTTCTCTTTTATATATTTTCTAAAATAGGCCTTCCTTTAACCTTTTTTTTTCCCTCAATGCTTTACTTGTTAAGTATATTTTCTTTTGTGTTCTTTCTGGTTTAGTCCTCATATCTGAAGTGATTATTTCTTTATTTTTAATACTTTCCTGAACTTTTTACTTGATCGTTGACATTTTCTGTCTGTTATAATGTTCCTAAACTCTAGATTATTTTGATATACAATGGCACAGCCTTGAACCATTTTGTGGGCATGTTTTCTGTCATAATTTTATTTTTTGCCATAGAGTTTTTTTGATTATTCAATTAGTTAATCCAGGGACAATGTGAGTCACAAAGTAATTTGTCAGAATTAATGGATAGAAATGTTTAGTTCCCCCAATAGTTAATTACTGAGTATAAATTGATACAAAAGTATATGTATATGTCTTCTACTACTTGGTACTTCCAGGATGCTTTGTGTTCTTAGTAGTGATTTTCTACTATAAACTTTTAGATAAAATGTGTGAGTTGCAAACACCTTTAATAAAATCTTTGGCCACTTGATGTACTAATCAAAGTCTTAAGAAATTAGGCAAGATTTTTTTTTTTAATTTTTTTTTTCAACGTTTTTTATTTATTTTTGGGACAGAGAGAGAGACAGAGCATGAACGGGGGAGGGGCAGAGAGAGAGGGAGACACAGAATCGGAAACAGGCTCCAGGCTCCGAGCCATCAGCCCAGAGCCTGACGCGGGGCTCGAACTCACGGACCGCGAGATCGTGACCTGGCTGAAGTCGGACGCTTAACCGACTGCGCCACCCAGGCGCCCCAAGGCAAGATTTTTTAAAGACCCTTAAAATTTTTTTTAAATTTTAAATACTTACCCTATTTCTCAGTAATCAATATAACAACTATTCAATGTAGCAGTTATAGCGTCATCTTATTGATGACTAAAAATGTTCAGCCTCTAAAGAGGAAATAATGCCAAATTTATTTGATGATGCTCACTTTCATATATTTTAACTGTTTTCAGAAGCAATATGATGTTATAATCGATAGTTTTGCTGTAAAATATGTGTTCACATATAATAAAGTTATGAAAAACATATTGTTTAATTATTACGTCTACTATTTGTAACATATCTTAAATAAGTCCATAAAACTTATGGAGTAATATACTTCAGATGCATCTGTAGTTTAAGGGAAGAGGTATAGTGGGATATAAAGTTTTACAGATATTTTGCATTCATCTAGGACATTGCTCTTCACGTTTAGAAGACACAAAAAAGAATATGACCTCAAGTATTGTATTAAAACTTAGGGAAGGTCAATTCAAATTGGAGTTGACATTTTCTTCACTGCTTATGTCTATAAACTGGTAGCATTTATTTATATTTGAATATCTACACTGATGTTCATTTTCAGAATATTTATAGCTAATCCAAAAAATATCAATCCTTTGATTTCTACTATGAATAATAACTGACCTATGCTAAATACAAGAAATAAATAAAATAAGCCAATGTTTACCCAGTAAATATTAAGCATTTACAATAAAGTCTGTAATAAATATACAAAACCACAGGCGCTGTGGAATTGATCTTTCTCTGCCTTTAAAACATTATTTCCTCTTGTTTGATGTGGTCAAGTGATGTTCCTAGAGAAAAGCTCAGATGATTTATAAACTATATCTCAAACATGATTTTTAATATAGAGAGGACTATGTAGTGGTATGCTGGCTAATTTTTGACATTAAATCAGCCATCACATTTATGTGACATGTATCTCCACATACATGATAACATGAAACAAACTCACTACATTAATTGAGTCACTAAGCTTTAGTGAGCAAGTATAAGCATGGTACAAGTATAATTATTTTTAACTCAGGAATTATGCCTGGCACATCACAGGCTTAGAAATTAATTTTAACTCTAGAAATCTACATTATTATCATTATCATTATTATTATCAGCATTATTATCACCTTGAAGAAACTCATTGTTTTAAAAAACTATTGTTATCAGATGCTTATTATTTCCATTACATCTATAAAAGTTATGAGCACCTAAAAGTAATAATTAATAAAACTCAATCATTCAACAAATATTTGAGTGCCTATAATAAAGTAAATTTCATTTCTTTTGCTTAGTTATCTATTAAAATGTGGTGTTTGAGTAATAGTCCCATATAGCATGGAATTGAAACCTCCAATATGTTTTCTTAAACTTTAGTCTATAACTCCTGACATTATAATGTAAAAATAAAATTCACTTTTACATTTACATTTTAAAAACCCATATACACCTCTTTACTTCAAAACTTTGGAAATATTTCTTTTTTTATTTTGTCTGTTCATTTTCTGTTTTTTTATTTTATTTTTTATACTTTTTAAATTTACATCCAAATTATATGCATATAGTGCAACAATGATTTCAGGAGTAGATGGAAATATTTCTATGATGTTTGTGAATGCACAGTGAAAAATAAGGATCAAAGTTTAAAAAATAACTAATAGATAGGAACTATCTATTACATGTAAATTTGAAAGTATTGTTTCTCATTTGTCATGTTATTTGAGCATTTGACTTCTTCTATTTCTTAGTTTATTTCTTATTTTGAAAATGATGATATAGATGACTACTCAGCATAGAACACGGGACTATTAAGTGTGGAGGAGAGGGGAAGCAGTTTATGGAATATGACAAAGTATGACCCTAGTTTTGATAAACATCTACATTTATCTTATTTTTATAGGGATTAACATTCTAGAATCTCCTGTATTTCTCAATTTTCTTAATCCACTGAGAAGTAGAGTCCATTTCCATCTTTGAAAGCCAAAAGGCTTTTCTTCTTCCTGTGCAGTGGCAGCTAGAACACGAGCATGTTCAAGTTTTCCTTCACAAACTTTATTTTTTTTTATTATTATTTTTTTTTAATGTTTATTTCTGAGACAGAGACAGAGCATGAGCAGGGGAGGCACTGAGAGATGGAGAGACACAGAATCTGAAGCAGGCTTCAGGCTCCGAGCTGTCAGCACAGAGCCCGATGCGGGGCTCGAACTCACGGAGTGCGAGATCGTGACCTGAGCTGAAGTCGGACGCTCAACCGACTGAGCCACCCAGGCGCCCCTTCCTTCACAAACTTTAAATGTCGAGGGACTGACACACAAAAAAACCTGGACAATATGAAAGTACAACTTTGCAAGCCTGGTAGTGGAAACTGTATGAAGTCCGGTGGCATGATATCAGCAGTGCCTTCTTAAGCAGACTCTTGAGGCAAGTCTTTAGTTGTGTTTCTATTACTGACGCTTTTCATAGTTGTACCCTCCTGTCAAAATCTAATATATTCCTTTCCTTTTAAATTTTTCTTTTAATTTTTTTATACTGTTGCTAGCAACCAAGAAAACAGAACAGAAAATGGATTGTAGGTATCAGTCCCTCAGGAAAATATAAGAATTCTGGGACTGTTTAACTGACTGCATTAGGGCTGATGATGGGAAAATCTCATGAGCGCTTCAGGAAGGAATCCTCAATTTATTTAACACCAAACCTAAATGTCTTACTCATTATAGTCTGTGGACACCCATTGGAGGCAAAGCCTCAGGGTGTAGTCCAGATAGTCATTAAGTACTGACTACGAAGGTTAACATAAATTCAGTGACTGCACATTTAGGTACCTGCTTTAAAAGGCACTGGGTCGGGTCGCCCGGGTGGCTCAGTCAGTTGAGCGACCAATTTCAACTCAGGTCATGATCTCACAGTGTGTGAGTTTGAGCCCTGCATCAGGCTCTGTGCTGACAGCTCACAGCCTGGAGCCTGCTTCAGATTCTGTGTCTCCCTCTCTCTGCCCCATCCCCGCTCATGCTCTCTCTCTGTCTTAAAAATAAATAAAACATTAATTTTTTTTTTAAATGCATCGTGTCCCATAAAGAAAGTGAACTGCATACCCATATTTCTCAATTCTCAGCTGAAAAAATACGCTAGCCCCTTCTTATCCATGGGGGAGAAGTTTAAGGTCCCCAGTGGATGCCTAAATCTGCAGATAGTACCAAACTCAATACATACTGTTTTTCCCTATATATGATAAATTTATAAATTAGGCACAGCAAGACATTAATGATAATGATAGAATTATAATAATGTACTATAATAATAAAAGTTGTGTGAATGTGATCTCTCTCTCAAAATATCTCACTGCACTCACCCTTCTTGTGATGGTATAATAAAATACCTGTGCATTGGGATGAAGTGAGGTAAATGACACAGGCACTGTGATGCAGCAGTAGGCTATAGCTGACCTTCTGATGTAGTGTCAGAAGCAAGGATCATTTGCTTCGGCACCATGGTTGACCACAGGATACTAATATCATAGAAAGCAAAACTGCAGGCAAGAAAGAATCACTGTAGACTGAAAACCAGTGTCTCCTATCTCTTATAGCCTCAGGCTGAAGTAGCCAAAACTACAATAATTCTATGACTGATGATTTCCAATGTCAGTTCAACCCACAGGATTCCAACTATAGTAAATTAGAGTATTGATCTAGAGAGAGTTACACCCAGAAATTGGAATGGGAATACCCCAAACATCGAAAGCTACTGATCCTCCTTGCCTGGCCAGGAAATTTTTATAACTTGCCCTATAGGATTGTTCATTCCCAGAGTGAAGATGTTATCATTCTTTTTCCTAAAGGAGTTAACTTGCAATAAAAAGCCAATTATCCACATGCTTCCCACCCAGCTACCACTCGTCCTCTCTATATACGGTGAGATTCCATCACGAATTGAAGGACCAATTGCAGAATAGAACATTTTATTCCTGGAAAAAATTTCAGAATTTTCCTTATTAATGAGTAATTAGAAAATCAGTAAATCATAGCTATGGATATTATTTTACCAAGAGGAAGGGGAGCAAACTTTTAGATCAGTCTAAAATTACAAATATGGATAAATTTGTCAGAGTTTCTATATTTATCATGCTAACCTGGACCTCTGGGTGATTGTAGTTAGTTCTGTTGCCTGGCTTAGAAAAATGTGGATCCACACTTCGCCCTCACCAAATGCCATTGCAATGCCAGAAATATTACAGAGTAAAGAATCCAAAACATTAAATAAACTATTAGAACTATTTGAAGTGTTTTTTTTATCATGAAACTTACCTAATTACTCCTTCAAAAAATTCTCCTTTGCATAAAGAAAATCAGGTGACCAGAAATATTGGGAAATACACAGGTGAGTTGCATCTGTTTCATGACATGTGCTGTTCTGTAGAAGAGTATGTGCTGTTTTGTAGACTGGCATGCCAATGAAAAGCTATGGTTGAAACAAGACCCCTGATTTGAGCATGACTGGGTAGATCTTGAGTGGTAAAGAAAAGAAACTACACTGAAACACCAGAAACAAAGTAGACATGTTATCATGATAGAAGACAGGGTCTACTAAGATATGAATATTGCAGGGATATATAGGGCACTATTCACGTCTTCTTCAGAATCAAAATAAATACACAATCAATTAGAATCCCCAATAGTAGATACTTTAGTAGATAGTATACTAGGTGGTCTGTGTAACAGTCATTCATTATATGTTCTATGTTAATAAAACCTAATTTTGTTCAGGTACACAACACTCATGAAACTTGATTCCTATTTCCATACATTCTGATATCTAAGTAAATTGTGACTATCTTATCTGTATAGCTAATCATTGATTTAGGCCTGGGGAACTGTGATAAAACTATGAAAAATGAAGTGAATACTTCTAAGGGCTCCCTAGAAATAAGTCTGCTTTTAAAAAGAAACACAGAAAGAGATAGCACTCTTTTATCACTGGACTATAATGTGTCTGGATGATGCCTGGAATTTTAATAGCCATACTGGGATGACTAGACAATTAGCCTATGGACCAAGCTGGCATGCTGAAAATAGCAGAGCACAAAAAATATGAAGACTCTTCAGTCGTTTTTTTTTTTTTTTTTTTTTTTTGGGGGGGGGTGAATTAACCAATTGTGAAGACTCCTCTCTCTCTCCTTCTTATAGGATTAGAAAAAGTTACGTCTTATTTATTTAATTTTTAATTTTTAATGGTTATTTTTGGGAGAGATAGAGCACAAGCAAGGGAGGGGCAGAGAGAGAGAGAGAGAGAGAGAGAGACAGAATCTGAAGCAGGCTTCAGGATCCGAGCTGTCAGCACAGAGCCTGGTTCAGGGCTCAAATCCCGAACCATGAGATCACGACCTGAGCCGAAGTCAAATGCTTAACGGACTGAGCCATGCAGTTGTCCCAAACGTTACTATTTTAGATAGTTTAATTGATATTGCTTTTTACTTTTGAAAACAAAATAATTCCAGGTCTGGGGAACAAAGGCATGTTTTACTGGAATGAGAATGATTAAGGGATCCATGGTTCCTCACACAATCCCTGCCAAACACAGAACCTCTCCAACAAAGAGGAGGCAAAGACATGCTATATAGCAACACAGGTATGTAATGTAAATCATCCTTTTAGGTTTCTACTAAAGGACCTGCAGGGATTTATCATAGTCTGTGCTTTGAGGAAAGAGAAAGCCCAGAGCTAAGTACCCTGCGTTATTAGACAGCTGCTCTGATTGGCACAACATTAATTGTTTAGAACCCAAAAGAGCACAAGTTCACCAATCAGTGTGGAGGCTTGTAGGTTGGAGTAATAAATGGGATTTTGCCCCAAATTTGCCTCCTTGAACCCAGTGAAATCCCTAAACCGTCCTGTGTTTATTCTATCAGTTCTCACATATGCATTTGGAAGCAAGCAGCAAAAACTTTCACTACTCCTTTTGTTTAGGAAGTAAGTACTATTCTGGCAGAAAGAACTAACTAAAAGACTCTGAGGCTAGTATTTCTCCCCATCCAAACAATCAATAAAATCAGTATTATTTCTCTGGGTGAAGCATACAATTCATACAGACATCTAAGACTATAAACACACAGGATGGTAATTAGTATTGCATCCTCATTCAATTTTCCTGTTTGGTCAGTGAAGAAGTGCGTATGTCATGACAAAGGACACAAGATTAGCACATGTTTAACTGATTGGTAACTCTAATTACAGTTAGAGTTTCACATATGGTTTCCTTCCTTGAGCTAAAACAGTAGCTTATGGCTTATAGTATATAGATATTAATCTAATAAACACTTTGTTTTCTCTAGCCCCCCCCAAAAAAAACAGGATATGTTTTTACCTCAAAGTAAGAGAATGCCACTTTACTACCTTCCTTTATTGTCATACTAGCCTCTCATTGCTGTCACAATATAATAGACAGGGTCCTTAGTTATATAATCATTTGACAGAACATAGGCTATTCTATTACTTGATGACATCATATTATTAGGACCAAGTTACCAAGGATTAGAAGGTATTCTAGATATCAGTTTAACACACACATTAGTACGAAATACTTCTGCATACAATTTCAGTGAAGTTTCTGGGAATCCATTGATATTGGCCAAGGTAGGGTAATACTTTCCTAAGAAGACAACAGTTGTGTCCCCCGACATTAGCCAAGAGGCAAAATACTTGAGCGTGTTTATATTTCAGAAGCCATAAACAGCATGTTTAAGTGACAGGGCTCTAACCCATTAATCAGTTATCTGAAATGAATGCCACTTTTGAATAAAACTCAGAGCAAAAGAAGACGCTCTAATTTCTGATGGTGACAGTGTAAGGATCTCTGTACTGAGCAGACGCAATAGTATGCACAGTGTCTGTGACACATTGGGATAGAACACGCAGAAAGGAGCAAGCCCAGGGGCATGTGGGTGGCTCAGCCAGTTAGGAGTCTGACTCCTGGCTTCAGTTCAGGTCATGATCTCATGGTTCATGGGGTCAGGCCCCACATCAGGCTCCTTCTCCTTGCTGACAGCATGGAGCCTGTTTGGGATTCTCTCTTTCCCTCTCTCTCTTTCAAAATAAATAAATAAATTAAAAAAAAAGGAGCAAGCCCAAGAATAAGAGTCACACTGGAGACCATTGAGGTTTTGGAACAAATCTATGCCTTCTTCAGCAACTAAATCTCCTTTGATAAATAGCTCTTGGCCTGTACTGGAATTTGATGAAGTCCAACTATCAAAGCATAAGACAGCAGATGACACTGTAACCTTACTGAACTAGGTATTTTCTACTTTGATCAAAAATTCGGAGTGATCAGGAGAGGACTCCATTATCATACAGAAGTGGAATCAACTGAACCAACTGTATAAGCAAACTGTGCACATTCTCAGTGCCACCGTCTTAACACACTACAATATGCCTTCTTCAATACTCAACTCTGATGTCATGGAAAGTAGTCAGTTAACAAGAAGGGAAACGTTAGCATCAGTTTTACAAAAAAAAATTGCAGGAGGCTAATTTTAGTATGAGGAAATTTTATCAGTGTATCTCATTGTCCAAATCTTTCTGGAAAGGGTGTTGGCCTGAATTAAAAATTCTACAGTTATTCATTGACAATTGGTGTGGACAGATGTCTGGGGAGATGTGGAAAGCGAGACTCCAGGTTTAGTAACAAGACAGTCTGGGGAAGAAGGAATGTGGAAGGACCTCCCAGAGTAGCCCTGAGAACATGAGGACATCTAGATTATATCTGAATGCAAATTTTTAAGAGTCATTTGAACACTAACAGAAGGGAGAAAACTATTAATAATCAGGTTGACAAGATGACCTTTGTGTGGGTCAGTCACCTTCATTCTTTAGCCTGTGTTGGGCCTATTGTATGGGGTTGTAGACCATTTGGCCATGGAAGCAGACATAGAGGCTATGCAGATCCTCAACAACATGAACTTTCACCAATACTCACACGACTACCGCTGATGAATGCCAAACTTGCTAACTATACGTACCAACATGAAGATCATATTCCAGGGTGATAAAGTAATTACCCAACAGTAGTGATCTGAATCTTCTTGCTACTTGATGAAAAGGAAAGGGTGCAGTTTGGAGGGTGATTTAACCTATTAAAGGTAAATATTCTTGGTCCTCTTCAAGAGAAGAGACTACTATGGACAAAACACAGATGACACTGTGGGCTGTCTTTTTACACAGCATAGACTGCCTGGGTTAACATCCTGGTTCTAATACTTATTAGCTGTGTGAATTTGGGCAACTCATGTAACCTTTGGTAAATCTAATTTCCTCAACTATAAAATAAGAGGAGAAATCTATATTCCAGGACTGTTATGAAAATTAAGTGACTTAGTATATATATGACACAAGACAGTAACTGATACCATAGTGAGTACCATATAAGAAATGGTTAAATAGAATAGAAAAATGTATTATGTAGGGGCGCCTGGGTGGCTCAGTCGGTTAAGCCTCCGACTTCAGCTCAGGTCACGATCTCACGATCTGTGAGTTCGAGCCCCGTGTCGGGCTCTGGGCTGATGGCTCAGAGCCTGGAGCCTGCTTCCGATTCTGTGTCTCCCTCTCTCTCTCTCTGACCCTTCCCCGTTCATGCTCTGTCTCTGTCTGTCTCAAAAATAAATAAATGTTAAAAAATTAAAAAAAAAAGAAAAATGTATTATGTAGAGGTAGAAAAACTAATGGAAGACTGATAATTGTGAAACTTATTTCAGAATTAAGTATTTGGGCCATATAAATGGCTAAAAAGCATAAAATGTGTGGTCTTAGCTGCAGATGAAACATGAATATCTAGAGGGTGAAGAATTAATAAGCACCAATTATATCATCATAACCAGGTGCTGAAATGAGGTCTATAATAACTCTATCCATGTTCTTTTCCCTATATTATGTGCACAAAATTAAATCCTAACTTGTTTTTTACTTTCTTCCATGTTTATCTCATTTTTGTATATTACATGTGTGGGTGAGGGTTAACTTTTCAATGTAGTTCACAATTTATAATGAGATTGATCAACACACGACAAAATAAACAACACCACTCAGCAATACTATACTTGAAACCAAATGAGTGGATGAAAGTCTGAGCTATTTCTTTCTGGGGGAAATGGTTTAATGAGAGATAGTTAAAATATCTAAACTCAGGAGCAGTGTTTAGAACAGTGGATGTAGCTGATGTATGACCAAAGTGCTACAATATTGTGGACACTAGTGAACATCCATCTTCTGAGATTCCCTTTTCCTTTTAGGATAATCTCCCTATTGTGTGAGTCCTGGAGAGAAGTAGGTTCAGTGTTCCATAGGTTTCCAAGGCAAAGGGACAATACATCTGAGGACACAGTCTTACCTCACAGGTTTAGGCCCTCAATCTCCAACTCAAATTTTTGAATTTTGATGAAGTAAAGCAAAGATCCAGTTTCACTGGAAAATCAGTCGAGGCAGATGTGAAAATGTGAAAGGTCCTGCAGTGTCTGTGACACAAGGAGAGGGACTGTGATGTCAGTGCAGCATCCTAACCAGACTGCTGGGGCTTTGGTAGTGGTCTCTGTTCCCCATCATTATTGCCATTTTTCTGAACCCTAGATCTCCAATTCATTCAGTAGGACTCATTATTTTGCAAGCAATCAAGAAACCTATTATGTGTTTAGACATATGCTGATATGTAGCTGTAAACATGCACATATAACAATAAAAGGAGAGTATTTGTATAATATTTCTAGAAAGTTGTGAAAATCTACATATCCAATTACTAATAGTGGTTAACTCAGGGTGATATAATTTTGTGGTTGACGCTTGTAGTACATACTTTAATATATTTTGTGCCCCCCTTATAAAGCTTAAAAAATAGAGCTTGTTTTTTTTTCCTAATCATAATTTTATCATCCAATCTATAAGCTTAATTTTCTCAAAGGATATAAAACAACAAAGAAGTAGGTATGTAAAGGATTCACCTGATAATGTTGTGCCTATTTCTGCATTGTAAATTAACTCACTTCATTGGAGTGGGGAGCCAAAAAGATAAGAGTATGAGATTATGAGTATTAGGAAAAAATATTGTGAATTGGAAAGAGGGATGAGGGGATATATGTAACCAATAAAAATTGGTTTTTTGAAGGGCTCCTGGGTGGCTCAGTCATCTAAGCTTCCGACTTTGGCTCAGGTCATGATCTCGCCGTCCGTGAGTTTGAGCCCACGTTGGGCTCTCTGCTGACAGCTCAGAGCCTGGAGCCTGTTTCAGATTCTGTGTCTCCCTCTCTCTCTTACCCTCCCCCATTCATGCTCTGTCTCTCTCTGTCTCAAAAATTAATAAACGTTAAAAAAATTAGTTTAAAAAATTGGTTTTTTGTTTGTTTTTTAAGTTACATTTCTTTGGGCTTGGTTTCGTGAGAAATAAAAGGAGATAAAGTGAAATTCAGCAGGTCCTGGCACCTGCACTGTTCTTGGATAGAGAAGAATAAGCTATTAAGCTTGTTTTTTAATGTTTATTTATTTTAGAGACAGACACAGCACAAGCAGGGGAGGGGCAAAGAGAGCCCGAGACAGAATCCAAAGCAGGCTGCAGGCTCTGAGCTGTCAGCACAGAGCCCGACGAGGGCTTGAACCCAAGAACCATGAGATCATGACCTGAGCTGAAGACGGACACTTAACCAACTGAGCCACCCAGGTGCCCCTGACAATAAGCTATTAGTAACAGTGAATGAAGGACCATGGAGCTCAATCCAAATGCCACGCTCTGAAGGAAGTTTTTACAGAATGTATCTTAGTACACCAGAAAGTACTCTTATTTTTGTTTTTCTTGTTACATTTCAGCTATGTGTACTTCAAAATATTCCCTAATGTTTAGTAGCAAAACATCCCAATTATTTGGGACCTCAGGAATCATACTCAGAAGTAGGTAGGAGTGGTAGTGGTGGAGTTAACAACCATGATTACGATGCTGTGTGTGTGTGTGTGTGTGTGTGTGTGTGTGTGTTTTCAAATGTTCTAAGAAGAGTTGAAACACAGTAGACTTATCACAGATCCTGGGGTTTAATTATTAGTTATTCTCCTACTAGCTACAAAACTTGTGCTAGTGAACCTTATCTCTACATCTTCAATTCCTGATGTTAAAATGAGCAAAAATGACTACATTACTTAATTAAAATAAACAGTGAATGAGATAATTTATGAAAAGTATATATCTTAGTTCTTGGCACAAACTGAGTGCTCAGTCAATTTTACATAATATTGTCTTTATGTAATGCTGCTGTTATTAGAATATAGGTTATATCATAGATTCAGTGATGGAATGGCCCTCAGAATGCATTTGTTCCATGCTCCCAAGCATATAAATTGTAGGCACCAAGGGCAGACTGCCCTAAAATGTGCCACTTTGGCATATGGATTATTTAAAAAAAAAAAGTTACTTAAGGGGAACCTGCGTGGATCAGTCAGTTGAGCATCTGACTCGATTTCAGCTCAGGTCTTGACCTCACATTTGGTGGGATCAAGCCCCACAATGGGTTCTGTGCTGATAGTTCTGATAGCTTAGAGCCTGCTTGAGATTCTCCATCTCTCCCTCTCTCCCTGCTCTCCCCTGCTCATGCTCAAGCACTCACACAATCTCTCAAAAATAAACATTTTTTTTGATATTTATTTTTGAGAGAGAGAGAGAGACACAGATTGCCAGCAGGAGAGAGGCAGAGAGAGAGGGATGTATAGAATCTGAAGCACGCCCCAGGATCTGAGCTGTCAGCTCCGAGGCCAATGTGGGGCTCGAACCCCTAAACTGTGAGATCATGACCTGAGCTTAAGTCAGACACTTAACTGACTGAGCCACCCATTCACCCCTCAAAATAAACATTTACAAAAAAGAATTACCTGGGTGGCTCAGTCAATTAAGAGTCCAATTTTGGCTCAGGTCATGACCTCACAGTTTGTGAGTTTGGGGCCCACGTCTGGCTCTCTGTTGTCAGCACAGAGTCCACTTCAGATCCTGTCTCCTCTCTCTGCCCCTCCCAAGCTCACAACTTCTCTTTCAAAACTAAACTTAAAAAAATAAAATAAGGGGCGCCTGGGTGGCTCAGTCGGTTAGACGGCCAACTTCAGCTCAGGTCATAATCTCGCGGTCCGTGAGTTTGAGCCCCGCGTCGGGCTCTGTGCTGACCACTCAGAGCCTGGAGCCTGTTTCAGATTCTGTCTCCCTCTCTCTCTGACCCTCCCCCATTCATGCTCTCTCTCTCTCTGTCTCAAAAATAAATAAACGTTAAAAAAATAAAATAAAATTTAAATTTAAAAATTTTAAAGTTACTTAAGAGATGTTGTCCCATCTAAGAAGGATACTCAGAGCCTCCTCTGTGAAAGCAGAAAACAAATTCCCCATGGGAAAGCATCTTCCCTGTACCAGGAGGTACAAACATCCTTATCACCAGAAATGGAGAATTTGGAGCCCAGGAGGTTTTATAAACAATCCTTGTTACTTTTTACTAATTAACTGCCCCAGCCCAAATTCTATTTTGAATTCCTTACTATTTGAAGTTCCCACAGATAAGTTTTGTCTTGTCAAGACAAAGATTTCTTGCCTCTTTGTCTAAAAAGTATAAAAACTGCCTGCCTTGTTCATTTCTTCAGGTCTCAATTTCATTATTAGGCCTCCGTGTGCACATTATAAGACATCATTTATTTCTCCTGTTCATTGGTCTCATTTAATTCTTAGTACAGCTGGAAGACTGTTAAGGGTAGAGAAGAATTTCTCCTTCCCTTCAAAATGAAGGTGGGACGGACTCGGGAGAATATTTACTTAAGGTCACATACAATTTTGATGGAAAAAACAATAGAATCTAATTTTCATGAAACTTAACTGAGTCTTTTCTCTATCTGGTGTAGGTCACAGCTTATCAGATCTACACACAAATACATACTCAGTACATATTTGCCCAAAGGACATGCATGTATCTTAGGTTGGGTGCTAACAAGTATTTCGACCATATTCATAAAATCTAAACAGAGATATGCTGCATTTTTCTTTTAACAGTTTCGTTTTTTAAATATGTTTGGAATTGCATGTAAGTACTCATGTAAAAAATTCATTTTTTTTTGTATTTGCTTGGACAAGGAATTGACATGAATATTTAATATGAAAGTATAAATTTTTAATATTAGAAAATTTTTGCTTGTTTTTTTCCTCTAAAATAGCTAAGGAAAGATATTTTTAGATACATATATACATATTTATATACTCATGTATATTTAAATCATGAATGAAAATAAAGCAGAATATTGAGAAAATGTATGTTTGGAATAATTTTGAGATAGAAGGCTTTTATATAATCTGTTATTTCTTTTGAACCAACATACGTATGATTGCCTGCTTGGAGTAATTTTAAATGGCAGTAACTCAAAACACAAAAACTTGAAGCCTAAAATCAACTGAAGTAGAGCAGTTTTCTTTTTGTATGGAAACCAAGAAGCAAGAATCCAGTAGAGTGCTCTGTACAAACACCTAAAGATTATTCCTTTCCCAAGTGAAAAGGAGAATTGAGTCCATGCTAAGACTGACAGTTGTTAACAAAAGCTGATAACTCAGGTGGATTTAAAAGGAAGGCAACAAGGAAAGGTGGGATGGAGGAGAGGTGGGGTGCGAGAAAGAGAAGAAAGAAAAAGGATTTAAGAGCCAAGAAGGGAGATCAGGCATCATCAGTACAAATTCTAAAAGTAGTATGGTTGTTATAATCTGATGCTCCTGCTGGCAAGGAAACTGTATGTTTAAGCAAAATACCAACTAAACCTAACTATTAAATAAATAGATCTAATATAGATGTATATACTATGCACATATATATGATACATATATTATATACATGTATTTGTTTTACTGGCTTTAGGGCAGCGTTCTTCAGTGTTTGCTTCACACACCAGGTGGTAGGTAGGACACTGCACATGATGTGAAGTAAAATTGACTTTCTATGTATATATTTTACTTAATCTTTATTCTGTGTTTTTATGCATGTTTCATACTGAACAAAATGTATTAAAACAATAGTTCTTGTAAAACCCTATACATAATTAATATCACCTATTGGGGTATGTGCATGAAACTGTTTAAATAATAGTATATGTGTTATTGGGGGATTACCAGTCTAAAATTCAAGCTAGGGTTAGCAAACTAGCTAGTGGACCAAATGTTGTCTAACACCTGTATTTTTAAATCAACTTTTATTGGAACACAGCCACAGTTACACAGTATCTATAAATGTTTTTCACTAGAACAGAACACTTAAGTTGTTGGAACAGAAATCTTATGTCTTGAAAAGCCTATTTTTTTTTCCTGTAACCATTTACAGAAAATGTTTACCATTCTCTTTGCTAGGGAAAACTGACAAGAATTCAAGTCAAAATTGTTTGTGAATAAGAAGAGAAACTTAATATCTCTTAGGGACATGGTTCCAGAGTTTATAAATAGTTGTTACACTTTGGAATTTTCTGTTGATAGAGAAAGGTGCCAGTGTATCACTTTTTTTTTAACCATAAATGCTAATGTACACTTTATATGTGTTTCCTCAAATTAGGCCTTCTCTCCATTGCTAAAGAAGGTAAATGACCTTGGCAAAGTTACTTACACTCTGAGACTTGGTTTACTTATATAAAAATAATTAAAATAGAGACTCTAATATCTTATATGGTTCTGTAAGTGTTATGCCTGCCTGTGTTCCATATTTGGGAAATGAGCCCTCAGTAAATGATAATTGCTTCTCTTCCCACATACTTTGGCAGGATCTGACTCTATAAAGTATAAAGAGATTTGACTCTATAAAGTAACAACTATACACAAGTTTGTATTGATCTTTGAAAAAATATATATGTGTATGTATAACCATTCACATTCGCATGCTTATACACACTATATATCTAGAAAAACAATAAATATAAATATAAGCAAAATATAAACAATTACTGACTTAATTACATTAAATGAGAGCAGAAATATAAATAAAGGAACAGGCAAATGGATGTTTGAGGGGTGTTAACTTATTGATGGAATTTAGCTAGGATTGTGTCAGTGATCTCATTGTTAGACCATGGCAGCTAAACTCAGTGTGGACTTGAGATCCAAGTGGGATCAGTATTTCATAGTTGGAGAAACAAAAACGTTTTGGATGTCTTTAAATAGGAGAGTTCTAGTGGTGTATGCTTCATTTTAATCATTTTTTTTTTTACCTTTTACATATTTTGAATTTTGTCAATAAAAATCTATGTTTTTAATGGAAGGACCACAGTTTTCTACTTTTATAGTCCTAATACATAGCTAAGTGCCTAGAAAATATTAAGTCTGTATTTACAGGATAAGTGAAAAAGAAGCAGCATTGAAATTACATGCTAATGGGAAAGAGTAGGTGACAATGAACAACATAGATCCCTCATAATTACTACAAATTACTGAAATCATGTGTTGTATTGATAGATTTATCTAATATTTATCATTTAATATTGAATGCTATACAAATCTCAGTAACTAGAATTTACTCAAAATACAATATAAAATATCCGTTCTTAGAATTCTTAAGACTTGGTTCTGGAAGTGAGCATCTACATTATTCAATATTTTTTAAATCAGAATTTGTGAGATTTTAATCTAAAAATTTTAGGAAAGAAAAGAACTTTAATACCCAAAAACTTCTCATATGACTGAAGGGTCCAAGTAATAGAGTACTTGAGTCAGTGGTGATATTCAGAGTCATGCCCTGTCTTCTTTGACATGTTGGATTTATTCAGGCCAATGTAAAGAACAGTAAGGTAAAAAGACAGAAGCTATAAAGGCTGGGTAGAAAGTTCTTAGCAGGAAGACATGAAGTCAACTATATGAAAGAAAATCGAGACTCCTAAACAAAGACAAGGCAAGTCATAAAAGCCAATCTTTAGGCCTGTGCTGGTTACTCAAACCTGGCAATGGTTAGCAGACAGCTGCAGTTAATATACCAGCGTGCCAACTACAGAACCATTTTCAGCGCCACCTCTGTGGGGGTAGGGCATCTCATTTAGGGTAGTGGGAGGTGAGGCAGAAGCTACAGTCTGATCCTTGTCAGCACCAGCACAAGGGAGGAAAAAAGATTAGCAAGATATTAATCTACTTGTGTTTAGAGGAAGACTAAATCCCAGCGTTATAGAAATTATGTAGCAAGGCATGGAAATTAGTTTCCTATTTTTAATATTTGCTATTTGGAAATTACTTTAGTGTTAAAGAGATTATAATACACCCCACCCCCCGCCCCCGGCAATATATTTAGTTTCTCAATTTAACACCACTTTGTTCTCCCTCAAATCATCACCAAATTTCCAATCTTTACACCTGTACATAAGGCACAGCAGAAAGGGGTATTATCACAGCCTTGGTATCCGGGACCATTTATAAATAAAATTGCTCTCAGGTTTTCTCTAACGCTAAGTTTTCACAAAGTGGATCCAAACTTTAAGGTAAAGAATCAGACCCTAACGTAAGTGTTGAAGCAACTTTAGTAAATGATGTTAATAGAAAATACACTAAGTTCTCTTGAAACTCATTGCAGAAATTAAGCCCTTAAAAACACACTAAATAATCTGTTAACATTTCAATGGAGTTTTTATAAAATAAATTCATTTCAGGTAATTGGGCTCTTGAAAGTAGTATTAATTGATCATATAGATACGGAATGTAGGAGTCTCAAAACTAAGTGCACATGAGTTATCAGAGGAGTTTACAGATGTTTGGGCTCCATGTCAAGGGGTTCTGATTTATAGTTTGCAGATACAGTTTGGAAAACTATTTTTAAACAAGTCACCGAGATCGTTACTCGGCTGAACACCAAACAAACCGGAGGTGAAAGAAAAAATGTAACTGAAAGGGCTTAGGGCTGACATTGCTTGGACAGAAGAAACAGAACATGGAGGGTCAGAGGGAGGAGGAGTTCCTTTTGATTAGGAACTGCCAAAATCGTGTTTGAAGAAAGCCACATTTTGTACCCACAGGAGAATTAAAGAGAGTGGGAGATCATGAGAAAGCTTTTATCTTGAGCAAAACTGATGAAGTGACATAGTGGTGATGAGTGAAACTAGCAGAGAGAATATCATGCCATAAAATAGAAAATTCCCCCAGTATGCCAGAAAAAAGAAAATAATGTATTCAGACATTCAACTAATTAGATTATTCTTCTAAAAACTTTTGGTTTTAAAATGTTATCAGATTATCCTGGAAAATTACCTTTAACTTGGCTCGTAAGTAGAAAGAATATAATCTAAAGGCAATCCTAAATGTCCTCCCAAGATGGTTAAAAGTAAGCCCTATTTTTCTGTCCCCATGGATAAAAAATAAATGAAACAACCCAGCCCCATTTGACTCCACACCCAAAAACTGACTGCTTCATCATTTTCCCTGCAATGGGACACATATGCCATCCACAACAAACTACTAATGTGCTCTATGATATTTTGCAAATAAAACAATGTATTTTTACTTGTGAGTACCATCTGCAGGATTTCAAGCATGCAAAATATTTTGATGCTTCAGGGAATTTTGTATAATTGATGCTATATTTTTCTGAGAATGGTTCAAATGACTGATTATGAAATATCTGCCCAGTTGCACTTACATTAACTCTTGAAAATAATCCCCACTCTCTGACCCCAGTTTGGGCAGTGACCCCACTTCTTCACCAGTGCCCTCTGACTTCCCCAAATGCCTATCATTTCTTAGGAAAACGGAACCCCCTAGGCTCAAGGTAATGGAAGAGGATTTCCTTCCAGAAGTATTTGGTTATTTTTCATTAATCATAAACACAGAGAAATAGGAAGCTTCCTTCATGCAGAAGTTAGTATCTATCATCACCACCGTCCCCTTCTTTCTGTTGTCATGAGAACTCTCTAGGCAAGGCCAGATCTTCCTGCCAGGCTGCTGCTCTTGAACAGGAAGCCTCCAAATCATCCCGGACTTACCAGAACCATCTGGTGCTTGTGAAGTTATCTTGGAGCATTAAAAGGGGAGCTTCTAGGGCCTTTCTGTGGAGCTGAGGCCTCAGGCCGGGAAATGAAACTGCTTTGCTTTTTCACTGAACCAGCTGAGATACCTGCCTGTAGGTGATGTACATCACACTTTTTAAAAGAGGCAGCTCCACGTGATGAAGCTACATCCTGCTACATCAGCCCCCAGAAAGAAGTGCCAGAAAACGAAATCACACAAGGGTAGCAGCAGCCCACGTGATTCGCAATCAGCATTGAGGACTTTTCTCATATGGAAGAACTTGTGAACAAGTCAGATGAGCTGGGCTGCCAAATTGAGAGCAGTGAAATGGGGAAAAATTTTAAAGGGCTTCTGATAAGCTACACCCCACTTCAGAATCTCCTATTTTCAGTCTGATCTCTATATTAACCTCAGAAATTATCTTTTGGATTTTACAGTATACTTTTTGGAAACAATAGCTGTAGAGTGAAACGCTCTTCAGTGCTTTTTCTCTTCAATACCAACACATTTAGCAGCCATATCCCCATTCATTTTACCATACCTTGGCTTGGGTTGTGAATAAATACAGACACATATGACCACTAGACTATACGCTTACTAAGGGCCAGGAATACATTTCAAAATTAGAATCCAAATTATGTAAGATGCGATGGTAAATGCTCAGATGCATACAGAACAAGTAGAGATGCCAGTTGTTGCTTTTATAAGCATTTAACATAGTTTATCTCATTTCATCATTTTTTCTTCTCAAAATTGCAGGTGTTTTATTTAAATAGAGCTTTTATATAAATATGTAGTTTATTTTTTTTTAATTTTATTTAAATCCAAGTTAGTTAAGATATACTGCAATAATGATTCAGGAGTAGAATTTAGTGGTTCATCACTTACATATAACACCCAGTGCTCATCCCAACAAGTGCCCTTCTTAATACCCATCACCCATTTAACCCACCCCCCCATCAAACACCCTTCCAGCAACCCTCAGTTTGTTCTTTGTATTTAAGAGTCTCTTATTTTTTGCCTCCCTCTGTTTTTCTTATTTTTCCTTCTCTTCCCCTGTGTTCATCTGTTTTCTTTCTTAAATTCCACTATGAGTGAAATCTTATGATATTTATCTTTCTGACTTATTTCACTTAGCACTCTCCAGTTCCATCTACATTGTTGCAAATGGCAAGATTTCATTCATTTTGATCACTGAGTAATATTCCATTGTGTATATACATACCATAACTTCTTTATCCATTTGTCAGTCAATAGACATGCTGGCTCTTTTCATAATTTGGCTATTGTTGATAGTGCTGCTATAAACATTGGGGTGCATATGCCCTTTTGAATCACCACTCATTATTTTGTCTATTCAAGAAGTGAATACTGAGAAGACAGATGCTTAGAAAAATAAATCTAGTGGCAGATCCAAGCTTTGAAATTTGGCACTCTGATTCTAAGAGCTATGATCTCAACTAATGTTTCTGTCTTTTTAGTAATCTATGTTAAAGACATTAAGAAAATCCATCACATAGAACAGATAACATATCAAATTTATCTTCATATCTTCATTTGCTTCAGCAGAACAATCTTTTTCTTTTTTTTTAATTTTTTTTAATGTTTTTACTTATTTTTGACAGAGAGAGAGACACAGCATGAGCGGGGGAGGGTCAAAGAGAGAGGGAGACACAGAATCGGAAGCAGGCTCCAGGCTCTGAGCTGTCAGCACAGAGCCAGATGCGGGGCTTGAACTCACAGACCATGAGATCATGACCTGAGCAGAAATCAGACGCTTAATCAACTGAGCCACCCAGGTGCCCCAGACCAATCTTTCTCAAAATGGCGCTCATGTAAACAGAACTGATACATGCATGTGCTTACTTCTTTTTCTTGTAAGAAACCATGTTATAAAGCTCATTGATCTTCAAGTTTCTCAAATACTAAAAAAAAAAAAAAAAATTAATTGCCTTGATAAACTACTGAATAGTTCTCTGAAAATCAAACAATGCAGGTCTTAATTCTAATCAATAATCTGTTTATCAGAGCATCCAAGATATTTTCCAAGTTGAGTCAAAGATATGTCTGAGCATGTCCAAATACCTGAAAAACAGAATGTGTTTATGTATTTGGAGGATGGTCACTTAAAGAGGAGAGTGTTTGGTGAACTTCTGGGAAGATTTGCAATGGAGGAAGCATCTGTATTTATTGGGAAAAGTGGTCCCCTGCACTACTCACAATGACTTCCACCTGATCCCAAAGGATCAGCTTGTACAGGTGTAATCCACCACAGCTATTTTCATAAGGAGGGATTCAGAAAAGAAACATACCTGGATTATAATAAAAACAGAAAGAGATGAAATAATGAACCCAGGAACCAAGTTAAAGAAAAAAAATCAAATTGGGAAGGTTATGATCAACAATGTTAATTTTTGATGTTTTTTCATAAAAACAGTTGATTGATTTTACATGCACTGTTTTGGTTAAACTAGAACCAAAAAAAAAAAAAAGTCAAAAAATATTCTCTTGTTAGACATAATATATGCAAATCAAACTGTATTGCTATTATTTATCCTGACTGAAGGATAAGAGGAGGATAGGATAATTGAAGGAAAAGGAGGAGGAGAAGATGATTAAAAAAAAAAAAAAGATGAGGGAAGAAGGGAAAAAAAATCCATAGGCTTAATATAAGGAATTGTTTGGATTATTCAGGATTTCAAGAAGCACATTTGGCTCAGATGTGATTATGAAGCTGTTGACAGGCATTTTGATATTTCAGTTCATGATCTTCAGCGATCAATATCAGAGTGAAAGATATACTAGCTGGATGCTAATTTACAAGCTGCCTCTTGTCTAGTTGATGCTCCACCCATGATTACCAAGCTTCTTACAACCAAATTGAAATCTTCAAATACTTTTTCTGAACACAGCAACACATTGAAACTATAGGTGGTTACCTTTTAAAGCTTAATGTAGTAAAGTCAGACAAGAGTATGGTTTCCCCGGGGAATAAAATCTGTCCAGAACCCAGCTCAGCTTCTAATCAAGATCAGCCATCAATGTAATGTGAAAATAAGCACACACAGACAGATGGCATCTGTAAACAAGCCCTGGAGCCAGAGCAGGCTATGCTGTCAGCTCTCACACGTTAAGTTAGCCAGACAACCCAAACCAACAAACACCAGCCAGCCATACCCATCCCTACCCACCAAATGACTTAATATTTAACTCTGGAACATAAAGGTATCATTGGGATATATTTAACTCTTCAGTATATTAAAAGCTGATTCTTAACCTTTCTTTGTAGATACCCTTTTTTAAAATTTATTTTGAGAGAGAGAGGGAGAGAGGGAAAGGGAGAGAGGGAGGTGGGAGGAGGGACAGAGAGAGAGGGAGAGACAGAATCCCAAGTGGCCTCCATGCTGTGAGCACAGAGCAGGATGCAGGGCTCCATCCCACAAACCATGAATGAGATCATGACCTGAGCTGAGATCAAGAGTCAGACACTTAACCGACTGAGCCACCCAGGCATCCCTGTAGATACCCAAATTTTAATCTTTCCAGTGATTCTTTTTTTTTTTTTTTTTTTTTTTTAATTTATTTATTTATTTTTATTTATTTATTTTTTTACTATTTTTTTTATTTTTATTTTTTTTTAAATTTATTTATTCATTTATTTATTTTTTAATGTATGAAATTTACTGTCAAATTGGTTTCCATACAACACCCAGTGCTCATCCCAAAAGGTACCCTCCTCAATACCCATCACCCACCCTGCCCTCCCTCCCACCCCCCATCAACCCTCAGTTTGTTCTCAGTTTTTAACAGTCTCTTATGCTTTGGCTCTCTCCCACTCTAACCTCTTTTTTTTTTTTTTCCCTTCCCCTCCCCCATGGGTTTCTGTTACGTTTCTCAGGATCCACATAAGAGTGAAACCATATGGTATCTGTCTTTCTCTGTATGGCTTATTTCACTTAGCATCACACTCTCCAGTTCCATCCACGTTGCTACAAAAGGCCATATTTCATTCTTTCTCATTGCCACGTAGTATTCCATTGTGTATATAAACCACAATTTCTTTATCCAGTGATTCTTTGTAGGAATCAGATGCAACATAAGTCTTGAGACTTAGTGAAGATCCAGGGTCATGCTGCAGGCAGGAAAGAACATGGACTCACAGTACAGATAAAATGAAATTAGCATGCAATTGGAAGTTGTTGTTGTTGTTATTGCTAATATTATTATTATTGGCATTGTTATTATCCTGGCTTGCCACTCAGTTTACTGACCAAATTATGACTAAAACATCAAACACACAGGGCTTACCAGTGTTTTCTAGAGTCATGATACATTTCTGAAAATTCATAAATAAAATAATAATTAAATGAATGGGGGGGAGGGAAGATTTAATCCTCAGCAAAACCCTTTGGAGAAAGTTTACATATACAAAAATACAGTATTTAAAAGATGTGTCTTTGTGATCAAAGAGGCCTTACATGCCATCTGCTAACTATGTGAATAAGTTAACTTATATAACTTATATAACTATGTAAATAAGTTAACCTTTCTAACTTCAGGACCTTCATCTGTAAATTGATGCTCGCAACACATATCCCATAGCTTATTTTAGATTAAAATACAATGCTGTAGTTACACAATTTAGCATGTAGTAAACATTGAAGTACTGGTCTCTTATTTTACTAGGACTATAAGCAAAAGTGGGGTCAGTATAAGAGATCCCTCTGAAGCAGCTTTGAGCAAAATTGATCTGGCTCCCATTATTGCAGCATCCTCCCACTGACTAGGAGATTAAAAGTTTAAAGTGAAATGCTCTTTCCAGGTAAGCCCTAGCATGGCTACTTCGACGCTGGCATACTTCTACGTGTTCCACAGAGTCAGTGGGGGATCAACCATATATTTTAGGATATACACAATGAAGAATTGAACATTGTCCCTTTCTGCTTCAGTTGAAGTTCAAACATTTTCTGCATGGCCTAAAGATTCATAGTTTTTTTTTTTTTTTTAATTTTTTTTTAACGTTTATTTTATTTTTGAGACAGAGAGAGACAGAGCATGAACGGGGGAGGGTCAGAGAGAGAGGGAGACACAGAATCGGAAGCAGGCTCCAGGCTCTGAGCTGTCAGCACAGAGCCCGACGTGGGGCTCGAACTCTCGGACCGCGAGATCATGACCTGAGCCGAAGTCGGCCGCTCAACCGACTGAGCCACCCAGGGGCCCCTAGATTCATAGTTTTTAAGCAATTATTTTCGTGATGTTATTTTTACGGGATTTAATTAAATTTTTTGTAAAAGATATAAGGAAAAAGTACTTTTCTGATGTATCAGTATATATATATCACTCACAATATTAGTGGCCTATACATTTGCGTTGCTTATTGAAAATCACTGTCATAAGAAATGCATAGCTCATTACTGCCAATTTTGGCTGTATTATTGTCTAAAATAATTAAATCATTAAGTCTGAGCTGCCTGTATCTAGCTAAAATGTTAATTGGCAAACTGAGTTCTACAACATTCTTAAATTTCATATTCATTCTGAGATTTTCTGTTACTGATAAATGTAATAGACTACCAACTCTTCTCCACAGAGCAATGAACAGAGACCAGAGATACACAATGAGGGAAGATGGACAAATTTTCATATTCTCAGAAAGCTCCAAGGCCAAATGAATTGAATAAATTTCTTTACATAAAAAAAAAATCCTGTACAAGTTAAATTTATAGATGAAAACAGAAAATTCTTCATTAGGAAAGAGTTGATGTGGACTATATATCTAGAATTGGAATTCTGAATAACTATAGGCCAAGATGCTGAAAGATAATTTTTGGTAGCTATTATTTTCATCAAAGTGTTTGCAACTATGATAAATGGCAATAGCAGGAAAAGATTTATTAGATACTAAGAAAAAAAATTGAGACCAAATTGATTTTTTTTGTAACAGATCCATAGTGAAAAGAAATTAAACATTAAAATTAAAAATCTGCTATAATGTACAAAGTTATACACATATAGACCTTAAATAAAAGTTAAATATTATCACTCCTTCATATGGATTTGATCATTTTCATGTAATCCTTTTGTTTTCCTTGTAAATTTATAAGTTAAAGATCTTTTCTATGTGCTTAGAGTTATCTATAATTTTTTTTAAATTGTAGTTACCAAATTTTTGACCATTTACTATTAGACATGGTACAAAATAAAGGTAAGATTTTACTCTTTTTTGTTGTTGTTATTTAGTTTTGAAAGAGAGAGACAGGGTATGAGCAGGGGAGGGGCAGAGAGACAGGGAGACAGAACTCAAAGCAGGTTACAGGCTCTGAACTGTCAGCACAGAGCCTGATGTGGCACATGAACCTATAAGCCGTGAGATCATGGCCTGAGCTTAACTGACTGAGCCACCCAGGCACCCCTAGATTTTATTTATTCTTCATTGATAATCCTAGGAGGTCAAGACTGCCATTTTTGTATTCTTTAGATGATGTAATAAAAGCTTTGGAGAAGGTTAGTGATTTCTCCCATCACACAGATAATACATGAATCCTACCTAAATACATCGGGTGGATATCTAATGGAGTCTTACAGATAAGGTTTTAGTGCTAAGAAGTGAGCACACTAAATATGCATCATCCTTATAGCATTAAGTATGTCACTTCATTTACATGGCCTAATTATACATGTATGGGTGGCCTCATATAATTTTGATGTTTATAGCACAGATTGGCAAGTTTTTCTGTGAAGGGCCAGGTAGTCTTTGCAGGCCAGACAGGCTTAGCTGCAACTACTCAACTCTGTTGTAATAGTACAAAAAAGCCACAGACAAGACAGAAGTGAAGGAGCTGGCTATGCTCCAATAAAATTTTACTTATGGACATTAAAATTTGAATTTCATTTAATAGACAGGTGTCATAGATATTCTTCTTGTAATCTTGTTTCAACCATTTAAAAATGTAAAAGCATTCTAAGTCTTGGAAGATACAAAAACAGATAGTAGACCCAATTCAGCACACAGGCTAGTTTACTGGGTCCCTGCTCTACAGTGTCTAAAGTTCTTACTGGTAGTGGTTTAGGCATTGGAGTATTCATAATATCTGGTACTCTATTACAGATAGAGTTACAGAATAACTCTATTCTGCTCTTTACATGCAAGATAAGCCTTGATTTACCATTTTTAATGCACCACATGGCTTTGAAATTATAGAATTAGTTATGCCCATAAAACAAGTTACATAACCCCTGGTCACATCATAAAGAACAAGATATAAAGCTTGTCTGTTCCTTGAAACTAACTTGTACTTTCCAGATTAGAACTTAAACATAACATCTGGGATTGAAGAGAAAGGTCTTGGGAAGTTCTTGTACATTTGACAGAGTGAGAGTTTGCAAATTTATTTTAGTAAATCTTGGAAAGTTTATCAAGGAGATAGCTTCCAAGATTTTTAAAAAATAAAATGTTAAATATATTTTCTCAGGAGGACTCCACTGGTACTTACAAATACAGCTATCAATTTTTATTTGTATATTTTTCTTATATTTTTGTTTTACAAGTTATATGTTCAACATATTTTTACCTGATTTTGATCACTTTTCTAAACAAAATATTTGAGCTAAAATCCAGTTTCAAAAATCCTTTTTAGGGGCACCTGGGTGGCTCAGTTGGTTAAGCGTCTGACTTTGGCTCAGGTCATGATCCCATGGTTCATAGTAGTTTCAAGCCCAGCATCTGCCTCTGTGCTGACAGCTCAGAGTCTGGAGCCTGCTTCAGATTCTGTGTCTCCCTCTCTCTCTGCCCCTTCCCCACTCATTCTCTCTCTCTCTCTCTCTCTCTCTCTCTCAAAAATAAATAAGCATTAGAAAATTAAAAAAAATTATTTAGCTTCATGATTTCTGCAAAATTAATACCCCTCAGAAAGGCCGTGACAATTAAAACAAAGGATCTTACCTCTTATCCATTTTGACATGAGGCCAAAAAGCAAGTATTGTTGCATGTAAGTCTATCTCTTGGCAGATCTAGGAATGATATTCAAAAAGCCCAGAAGATACTAGTGCTGCCAATTTTATTTTTTTCTAACAACCGTACTATCAAATTAAGGGTCTTAGAGCACTTTTGCACAAGCTTTAACATCAGTGAAAGAAGTAAAAGCACATTTCTTCTTCTTTTTTTTTTGGTCAAATATCTATATATTAAGCAAAATGAAAAAGATCTAAAAGTAACATGATATTTGCCAGACCTTCCAATTGTAAATAATTTCTTCACAGGCGTTTAATGGATTCAAGATCCAAGTGGTCTTTATCATAATCTGTCACCATTCATGCCATGATAAATTTGAGGTCAAGTCAAAGCAGCCCCCTTTTTTTTTCTTTTACAGAAGCAAAGGCTACACAACGTATGATTATAAACATTAGAACAGCTATAATGAAGTATTACAGGAAAGCCATTAAAAAAAAAAAGGGGGGGGGCGCCTGGTGGCTCAGTCTATTTAGTGTCTGACTCTTGATTTTGGCTCAGGACACAATCTCATGGTTCATGAATTTGAGCCCCGCCTTGGGCTCTGTGCTGACAGTGTGGACCCTGCTTGAAATTCTCTCCTATCTCTGTTTCTCCCCCACTCATGAGCGAGCTCTTGCTCGCTCGCTCTCTCACTCACTCTCTCTCTCTCTCTCAAAACAAATACTTAAGAAAAGCCAAGCAAATTATGACTTTCATTTTTACAAAGTTTTATAATGGTAAGTATATTCTCATATACTTCTCAGTTAATTCTCCCAGCAATATCCAGTTAAATAAAGAGGAGGAGACTGCTACCCTTTGCCGCATCATGACTGATCATGAAAAACAAAAAGGAAAAGTTGGAACTGCACATAGCAAATTCTACTGAAAATGTTGGGAGACAATGCTCACTTAAGAAGTCTGGTAACAAAAAGAATCACATCACACGTATAATGCAAAGAAATGGAATCTCCGTTCACTGAAGGTAGCAGGATGGATGGCAAGGGAAGGAAGACCAGAATACAGAAGATTCTCAAGGGATGAAATAGAATCAGTGACAATCCCAGTAATCACAGGAGAAAGTAACTGTAAGAAAAGGAAATTTTAAAGAAAAAAAGCAAAGTTTATTTTCAAAATTCAGTTGGGAAATGATTATGGAATCTGTTAGACTGTCCAGTTTTCTGATGGTCCCCACTGCTGTAGAGTTATCCTACTCAGCAAAACTTCACTCTCTTCTTCATTCAATTGGCTCCATATTTCCCATCCCTTCTTCAACAGATACCTCCTATGGAAAGTGGCATTTGCTCAATACAGTGAATGAGCTCTATTGATCCATGAACTATGAAGGAGAAGGGAATGATCCAGGACTGAAAAGTAGAAGTAAAAAGAAATTCAGGGAAATAAGCTAGAATAAAATATGAAATGGGCCCAGAAGAATAAGAAATGGAAGCAGTGGTAATTATGAAATGACCCATATATTCTTCTTTCTCTTCTTTATCCTTCAACATTGGTTATAAACCTTGGAAGTAGGAACTTTGGTTTCAGCCTTTAAACCATCAGCTTGTTAATTATCAGCTTTTTGAAACTGTATTTAGCACTAAGCCATCTGCCCAGTGGCTACTGCAATTGGTTATAACACAATCACAAATCCTTTGCCCTCAGTGTCCAACATTGGAAATGGAATGAGGGACATCATCATGGTCTTTTCCCTAATGGCAGCTTTCTCAAGTCCTCAGACTTTTGACTCCTTCTTGCTGGGGTGTGAAACATCATTCTGTTTCTTCCCATTTGACTTGCATTATATTAGGGAGGCAGAAAAGGGAACAACAGTCTTTGGAATAGAGCCCTGAGTAAGTTAAATGCCTCCTGAATAAATGTGCAGTATCTCCTTCCCAGGCCTAGGTAATTGCTTTTTTATTTATCTCAAACCATTTTCCTCCTCTCCCACAGCCTAATAGAGTCACTCAGCACATACAGTGGATTTCATCACAGAAACTTGCAGGATGCAGGCTTTGCTGATAAAATAAATAAATAAATGCAATCATAGAGTCCATATTACAGCAAGTGGAAGCCGAAGTTTTACATTTATATATTAAATTAAAATTGCTTTCTGCCTATATTATACAAAATGTGAATTGTAGTTCAGTCAGACAGCAGACAGGTTGGTTGCTTCTTGGGCAGAGATGTCTGAAAGTTCTATTTCAGGGCAAACACCCCTCATGGGCCATACAGACGTTTATCAATACGTTAATATGGCAGTATTCATTCTAATCACATTTAGTATCTGTCTTGTGTGAGAATAAAAGTCTGGGTGAAGGAAGAGAACATTGATATCTTTTATATGAGCATGGTTGATGAATACTCTCCTTAAAGTAAATGAAAAAATTCAAATGGAAAGAAATTTTAAGTGAACAAAAAGAAAGTGAAGCTTTATCACTCTACACTGAACCATTGTCTCTGTCAAAAGATTCCCTCCTTAACACCAATCTGAACTTGATATTTTCCCCCTTAACCAGACACTCAGGGAACTGTGATCTATCATCAGTGCAATTGTTTTAGAGAATAGAGAAACACAGGCTCTGAATCATAAAAAGAACACATTTTGGTAATGAGCTATCTTTTCATCATTAAAAGATGCACTATTTCATGATACTCTGGAGGCTCTAAAACTAAAAGACATTTGCTACTAGTAGACACATATGGACTATAAATATAACAGAACAGTTATGCTTTGTCTGTATTTGGTGAGTATAATGGAAATATCCCTGATTTTACAGTGAAAAACACTTATCCAGAAAACAGTACATGTGACTTCAAACTTGCTTTGGTTTCCTCTGCTCTTGGATTGGACAGATAATGATTGCAACAGATACCAGGAGGGGCGCCTGGGTAGCTCAGTTGGTTAAGCATCCAACTTTGGCTCAGGTCATGATCTCACGGTTTGTGAGTTTGAGCCCCGCATCGGGCTCTGTGTGGACAGCTCAGAGCCTAGAGCCTGCTTTGGATTCTGTGTCTATTTCTCTCTCTGCCCCTCCCCAACTTGTGCTCTGTCTCTCTGTGTCTCTCAAAAAAAATGTAAAAAGAAATTTAAAAAAAAGAAACAAATACCAGGAATAGTGGTTAATCTATAGAACAAGAATGGTAAACACCTGGAAAACATGCCAACACTCCCAAATTCTGCTTTCAGGATGGAGACTGTAATTCATCATGGCACTCTTTCAACAACTCAATATTTTGAGAGGACTCAAAAATGCATACAAGGCAGTAGCTAGCAATTTATCTAGGTCTCAGTTTCTTGATTATCAATACAGTTAAACAAAAGTTCTGAGCTAAATGGTTTCAGGTAGAGTGAAGAATTATATAACTGGAAGCCTACTGGTTTTAATATTCAGTATAACTTTCTCATTTTAAAGTTGCAGGAATTGGGGCGCCTGGGTGGCGCAGTCGGTTAAGCGTCCGACTTCAGCCAGGTCACGATCTCGCGGTCCGTGAGTTCGAGCCCCGCGTCAGGCTCTGGGCCGATGGCTCGGAGCCTGGAGCCTGTTTCCGATTCTGTGTCTCCGTCTCTCTCTGCCCCTCCCCCGTTCATGCTCTGTCTCTCTCTGTCCCAAAAATAAATTAAAAAAAAAAAAAAAAAAAAAAAAGTTGCAGGAATTAAGGCCAACCACAGTGAAGTGATTTGCTCAAACCAGCAGAATTATTTGTAGGACAGAAAAGGACCTAGGAGGAAAATAAACTTAGTCCAACCTATCAATTTCACAGATAAGGAAATTGAGCATAGAGAAGAAAGATTTGCCCAAGAACAGGTGTTAAATCTTGTGCCAACCCCAATCAATGGAGGCGGCTTCCTGGATCAATGTGTTGAAAAAGATGCCAAAGTGGAGTCTGAGCCTAATGGATCAGTTGATTAATTAGCAATGATCAGTTATCAATGTCTCTGAGGTTTGAAGGTAAGGAAGAGCAGAAATAGTGTTATTTTTTGAAGGAGCTAATTTAGATGACATGACCACCAGGTGACCTGGGCAAACGGAGGTTCTTCACTCCATCCGCTGTGCTTGGAATGCAAGCCCCCCCACTGTTCTATAATGGGAGCCATTTTCAAGTAAATAGCCTTGATAAAATATTGTTTAGATCATATGGATTGAATATGTGAATGAACCCAGTTAAGGCCTCCATATCAACTTGTGAGATTAGCAGGGGGGTGTAAGGATCCACACATCTTGCAGCTGCCCAGGAGAAGCCTCATCTATAAAAACTCTTGCTTGTTGAACCTACAACCTCCCAGTCTGGAGTGGTGGGCCTCTTTCTTCATTCGCTCCCTGGCCTCTGAGGACCAGTTTCAGATTATACCTGAGAAGCACCCAAGGTTGTGAACTAACAGTACATGATATCCCTTTCTTAGCCTCCTTATTCTGAGCCCCATAGCACCAAAATAACTTCAGGAAATTATTTGTGTTCCCAAATAGCGCCCTCCTCCACCTTCAAGGAATGAATGTTTCTGTCCTGTTTGCATAACTATTTTAGTTCATATGAAAGCAGAATTTTTAAATAGCTATAATTAAGTTGGTATCCTGATTTAATAGCACAGTTCTGTTAACTTAGTTAATGCTCCTGAGATCTAGTCTTATAGTGCTGACAAATTCAAATTTCGGAGCCTGCAAACTTCAAGGTCAGGCTCTGGAATATGGTAGCTTACAAAAATAATGTGGAGCCATTTGGGGAGAAGCCAGCTGGCTCTTTACTTTTAACAAGCTTCTGCTCCTTCATGTGCCACACACCGTTTTCTTCAAAGTTTCATCCAGTATATTTGCACCTAATTTTAGATAACAGTATAGAAAAAATCACAACTTAGAAAATAAATTAGAATATTTCACTTTAAAGGAGTGTTTATCATAAGGTTCCTAATAATAACAAACTCCCTTGGTACATTTAAAATAAGATTTGATTCACCCAAATATTTAAAAATAACTCTTCAGCAACATATATCTACTGCATAAAATAAAATTCACATGTCCATGAATAATATCCACTGGGAAAAAAAACAAATAATTGATAATAAATGCATATAGCACTTCATAAGATCTGCTTTGGAAAGAGTCATGATTATTATTCCACTATGGAATCACTAAAGGCAAAACAGATGAAGGAAAGGGATTACAAAGTCATCTAGGAAAGACATCACCGTTAACTTATTTTTGAAGATTCAATCCTTGAACAGCTTGAACCAAGTTTGAGAGAATTTTATTTATTTTCTGGACAAGTATTTAATTATCTGTATTGAAGAGGGCATGTATGACTAATTTGGGTTAAGGAAAGGCACAATATAGCATTTCATGGTTTCTTCTTGTTCATATATGTTTATAAGAATATAGAGTTACTAAACAAATTTTATCGGTTGTTCTAGAAGTTGCTATTCCCTATCAACTCCTCAATACTACTACTTTCTATTGTCTTCCTTATGTTTAGTTTGGAAAAACACCAGCTCAAGATTATGACAAATATACTCACATTTCACAGCCTAAAGGAAGCCAGACAAAAATTCAATTAAAATGTGAGGCAGAATATGTTGATAACACTTAGACTATCTCATTTTGGAAATATATTTGTGAAGCTCCCCTAGTACCACTAGCAATTATATGTGTGTATTATGTATATAATACATTATATATATATATATATATATATATATATATATAGTTGATTTCTTTTTGATAAAGAGAGAGAGAAAATGTGAGCAGGGGAGGGGCAGAGAGATGATCCTAAGCAGGCAGAGAGAGATGCTTTTAAGCAGGGTCCACACTGTCAAGGTAGAGCTTGTCACAGGGCTTGAACTCAAGAACCCTGAGAACATGACCTGAGCCCAAATCAAGAGTTTTACGCTTAACCAACTGAGTCACTCAGGAGCCCAATATATTATTCACCCATACCAAAATAGCATTGTCTCCAGTGATACTCCTTAGTCAAAGCTTTCTTTTATCACCATATAGCAGAAAACAGAGTTGTTAGTTTTATTGCAGTTTTCTGTAACATGACAAAAACTGCTGCATTTATAGTATGGATCCGAGAATTGGCATTCTTCCTTTAAGAAAAATGCAGTGTTGGAAATAAACTAAAATTATGTATTGGATTAACAAAATACAACAAAATTGTTGGCAAATAGATATTGCAGTTAAAATTCTTATTTTTATAATCAAAATTTTTAAAATATTTATATTTCAACAGTAAAAGGAATCTCAGTTGGCTTTGTACCATCCTATGCCAACACACATAATGTATTAGTGTTACTCTTACAACCACTTTTAGATCACTAAAATTGCAAATGTATGCAAGTGGGGAAAGGAGAGGGAGGAAAGGAAGGAGAGATAGGGAGACAGAAGAGAAGGAATTTTTGCTAGGAAATTTTGCCATTAGAATCATGTGAATACATTAGGAGAAATACATTTTATATTATCCCAGTAAGATTCACTCCAATTAGACTCCCATGATAGGAGAGTAATTAATGTTCAAAACAGTCATTTCTTATTCTCATAACTCATTAAAAATTTAGATTATTTTTCAATTACTGATCTATATAATGTTTTGTTTATAGTGGTGAGATCATTCACAAATTTGTAGAAAAATTAAGGTACATATTGAAGTTATATACAGAAACCCTAGTTAAAATAGAGTAAAGGAATTATTAAAATTACTTACAACAGTAGATGATGACAACCTGTAATAACCAATGAATCGGAATCTTCATAAATAAGTATATGTATGTGTATGTGTTTCCACAAACCCAACCTTGTATTAGATTAATTTGCTAGAGGGCCTCCCAGAATTCAAGTAATCTGTTTCCTCATTAGATTACCAGTTTATTAGAAAAGGCTATATAACTCAGGGACAGATGGAAGAGGCTCATAGAGAAAGGTATGGGGGAGGGGAGCCAAGTTTCCTTGCCCTCTCCAAGAGTACCACTCTTTCAGCATACTCTCAAGTTCACCAGTCCAGAAGCTCCCCTATACATTTTTCCCCTGTACTTTTGTTTTATTATTATTATTATTATTATTATTATTATTATTATTATTTTATTTTAGGACCCTTCATTATGTAAGCATGATTGATCAAATCATTGACCATTGGCAATTGAATCAACTTTAGCCCCTTCCCCTCCAAGAAGGTATGTGGGGAGGTGGGGAGGGAGGGCGGTGCTGAAAGTTCTCCTGGGAACCAGCCTCCCCACCTTTAGGGAGGATCCAAAAGTCACCTCATTAGAATATCAAAAGAGGCCTATATTGCTTTCATCACTTAGGAAATTCCAAGGGTTTGAGAAACACTGGGATAAAGACCAAATATGTATTTATTACAAATCACAATATCATACCAACTTTGTCTTGATTTTTTAAAAATAAATTCACTAATTCTTGCTGAAGAATAGATTCATAATAGATTAGATTTATTTGATTCTTATAAGAATAGATTTTTATAGGCCAAATGCTGTAAATAATTGCAAATTCTTCCTATCCATTATAAAATTGCTTCCTTAAAAGTATTTTCCAATCAATTTAACTTTGCTAGCAATGTGTGAAGGAATCTCTTGGCAAACCTGTTCCTACAGAGTACCAGCATCAAAAAAAAAAAAAAAAAAAAAAAAAAGTTAAATCTGCCATTTCAAAAAAGCAAAGACATATTTAGATAAAATAAATTGCTGTAAGTACATTTAAATAAAAGTTTTATTGCATTCTCTAGAAGGGGGACAAGATAAATTAGGTTAGTGAAAATCTATCCTTGTCTATGCATACACCAGGATTACCCCTAACTGCCACACAGTGCCATTTACCTAAATCTGTCTGATTGGTGTTGCTAGTTTAAGATACAAAATAAGAACAAAAGCAAAGAAAACAAACACGTCAGTAAGGTAATGGCCTCAGTAAGGTATTTCTTGAAATAGTATACCTTACTATTTCAAGGTAGTATACTATTTCAATATAGTATAAAACATACTATATTATGTATATAGGTATACATAAGAAGGTATACCTTACTATACCTTCTTATGCCTGTTTTAATTCTCCCACATGGGAGGGGCTGCAGGAACTGGAAATCAACTACAGTCTTTGGATCACAATCAAAGTTAAGAAATCTCCAACACAGGTGTAATTATCTGTATTTGGAAATATTTGTTGTTGTACATTGAGCTGAATTCTTCAAGTTCTCTGAAGATATGCTGCACATGCTGTGTTCAAAGAATAATAAAGCAGCTCCCATTGAAACTAGTTTGGTTCTACCAACATAAACACTAACACCTACCCAAAATCTGTTTTGAAATTTTAGGAAAAGTGTGTACACACACACACACACACACACACTTCAAATGCCACTACTTAAGTCCTCTTATGTATATTCTATTGAAGGTGTCCTGGTGCCTTTTCGATTATATTTGAGGAGTAACCAAAATATTTAGGATATCAAAATTTACTTGATTTTCTTATGACATTGCTCCATAAAATAATTTATAAACTTTTCAACAGCAATTATTTCTTCATTGATGTGACAGACTTTAGCACAGGGGACAATAGTAGAAAATTTTATTTTGTAGTAATTTTATGAAATTATTTTTGGACTTTATTCATTCTGCAAAAACATTTTGAAAGGCCTGAGCTCAAATATTTGAGTGCATGAAATACTGCTGAATTTGGGGAATAGAAAGACAAATTAGGCAAAGTCTCTCCCCTTTGAAAGCTCATAACAGCCCACAGAGGAGATAATATAGGATGCCACTGCTAAAGTCAAACAGACTAATGGTGCAAAGACCAAGAAAAAGACAGAATGGATGCGGGCAGGAGTGAGGGGAGGTTGGATTAATAACTGTTTCTGAGATACACTCTAGAAAATCTAGTGCTAGCTTAGGTAAAGGCAACAGTCAAGGATGAATCCAAATTTTCCAGCTTGATATACTCACCAGTCAGTCATATCATGCAATATAAAATCAGGCTACAAAAGCGTGTCTGGGGGCAAGAAGGATGTACTGAGCTTAAAGTTTGCCTAATTTCTAAATCACCTCTCCCGCATTGTGTAGTAACTGAACAATTTAGAGGTTTGATCCCATGTACAGAGGTAGCCTCGATTAATCTAAACTAATCAGGATTATCCAACCCCCTTTGCAATAGTAGTGGCTTCAGAAGAGGTGACCTAAGGCCCTTGGGCGAGGGCATTCTTTCCATTTACCCCAGGGATTTATTTAAAGTGGGCACATGACCTTCAAGTCAATGAAACATTCATGAGAGGTCTGTTAAAGGTGAAGAGGTAAAATAGAAGCTTCCCAGATACCATTTAAAAAACTTGCGAAAAACAAGGTCTTTTTTTTTCTTTTCTTTTTTTTTTTTTTTTTTGGTAATGATCAAAGTAGCAAGAATTGATATTCTAGCAGCTATTCCACATTCAAGAGGGCAACCAGATAAAGTACTAAAAGAAAAACAGACCCAAATATCTGATTTAACTACACCTGATCCCCATCCTACCTCTTAATTTTGAGTTTTAGGTCATTTTGAGTTGATTAATCTTACTTGCCCAAAATACTTTAATTTGAAGATCTACTCTATGCGGGGCCTAGTAGTTTTGAAATCCCAATCGAGCTATGGAACAAGCAGTTGGGAGTAGAGGTCAGAAGTGAAGGAAATATCTGGAGTCTGTGATATAGATTTCATGGTCTGCAAAGTCTAAGTAGAAATACAGAAAGCATTAATACAGTTTCTATGCATTTCATAATGCAAGAGCCATTTTTCAAACTAATAATTACTTTATACCTGTGTAAGATTTAGCTTTGTAAAAATTAGGGTATTTTAGGGAAGATTATAAAATACTTTTATGTATTTTGGATATTAAGGCACATGATAGATATATACTAGATTCTACTAGATATAGATTATCTCCTACATAAGAATACAAACTAAAATATCTGTATATTCTTATTTGTTTTTTGAAGTGGGTGGTATTTTTTTTCAATAATCTGTTAATTTGTTTTTTTGCTGAAAGTATTTTCTTTACTATAAAATCTAAGCTATTTAGAACATTTATTATAAGTATGATAATAAAAGTAACATTTCATATTAGCAGATTTTATGTAATTTAGCTCTTTTCCCAGCAGGCCTTATATTGATTCTACTATGTTGTTTTCCTATATAAGAACTCACAACCTCAGCATGTTCCTCACACCTGAACAATATGTATGTACATATATACATATTGTTCTGTGTCCCTAAAACCACCTTCTCTTTCATTTAAGATTTGTCCATCATTGGGTGCTTGGATGGCTCAGTCAGTTAAGCATCTGACTCTTGATTTTGGCTCAAGTCATGATTCCAGGATTGTGGGATGGAGACCCGCATTGGACTCACACTAAGCGTGGGGCCTACTTGAGATTCTCTCTCCTTCTGCCCCTCCCCCACTCATGCAGGTGGACACATGCAAGCACTCTTTCTCTCTCAAAAAATAAAAACAAGGGGCGCCTGGGTGGTTCAGTCTGTTAAGCGTCCGACTTCGGCTCAGGTCACGATCTCGCGGTATGTGAGTTCGAGCCCCGCCTCGGGCTCTGTGCTGACTGCTCAGAGCCTGGAGCCTGTTTCAGATTCTGTGTCTCCCTCTCTCTCTGACCCTCCCCCGTTCATGCTCTGTCTCTCTCTGTCTCAAAAATAAATAAACGTTAAAAAAATTAAAAAAAATTAAAAAATAAAATAAATAAAAATTAAAAACAAAAAGAAGATTGGCCCATCATTTAGCATCTAGTTTATGTCTTATGCATTCTAGAATGTGTCTAAGTTGATTTTTGTTCCTCGGATTACTTACAATGTTAGCAATCTGTGCCATGTACTTTAGAACTGTATATATATTCTAGTTCTGATAAATTCAGGTTTATTCATTTCATTTTCTTCAAGTTCATCATATATTTAGGACAAATAATGTTCTATAACACTTACTACAGCATTGTATTTCTAGGAATAAATTAATAACATTAAAGTATTTTTTTAATTTTAATAATATCCAGACACAAATAATCAAGACATATAATCTGGTACCATAAATATGTCTTCCAGTGTTGTAACTAAAATTTTTGGTTTCTCAAGCAAATAGTCTAGATAAAATTCTTATCTTTCTTACAAATTTTAGGGGGGTACTTTGGTAATGTTTACACACAAGGAAAAAGAGAACAAGAGAAATGGGTAGCAAGAGTGCTTGTAAAAATAACTAAGCCCTCAAAAGTTTAAAGGGAGAATAGGAATGAAAACAAAAAAAATGAAAGATGGGACTCTTAGAGGAGTCTTAGCTGTTATAAGTTTTCTTTGTTCTATTAACAAGGCCTTCTATGTGATTTCTGGGTTGATTTCTAGAGTTCTTAGGCATTTGTGACTATGCTCTCTTGGAAAACATCTTTTATATGTCACTACAAGTGCCCAGTATCATTATAAAGTACAGTAAGTCTTTCAGTATCTTCTGAGTTTAGTGCCTAAATAGAACATTAGCATAGGTGCTCAGCATGACTGGAAAATAATATTTTACATTTATATAGCGCAACACAGTTCCTATTCCATAGTGAAGATTTTTGCTATAGTTATGTTTGCGGGGAGGCTAAATACAGCTTATGCTAGAAGATGGTTCTTTTATAAGACATGGACTATAGTCATGCTAATTCTTTTGTCTTCATAGTTTTCAACCTTAGTGCTCAGATTCAAAGGTATGTTTATAGAGTTTCAGAAAACTTAGAAACCAAAAGGGTCTAAGTTTTCACCTATTCTATTGTTTCATTTAACAGATGAGAATCTGATATTTTCCTCAAGATCACAAAATTAACTGCTAACATTATCATGATTAGAATCCAAGTCTCCTAATAAATCAAACTACTTATTTTCCTGATCATATTTTTGGCTTAGTCAAAACATTTTTAATTCTATTATTTTTGAAATGAGAATATTTTGAGACAGATATGAATGATCAAATTACTTTATATAATCTTAAATTATCTTCCTATTCAGTTGGGATTAAAAATTTAATCCTTATTTAATTACAATCCCTACTCCCAAAAGGATTCAAGATATTCTGCATAATGAAATATGATACATAATAAGCCTATTTCTTCAACATACTGCTTCTATAAATAAGGTTATATTATTAAAGAAGGAATCTCCAAGGATTTGAGATTCAAAATATTTTTTCTCCTAAATGTGACCAGGGTCTATTTCACAAGCCAATGAAAAATAAGCTTTCAGCTTACATGAAGAAGGAAGCTAATTGATACTCTCAAGAAATATAATCTTTCAAAGTATAGGTAGAGAAAAGCATAGATATAGCCTTCAATTGTCAACTCAAAATGATTCTCTTCTCATAGGTTAAAAAATTATTGGTCTGGCAGGTAAGTGGGTTTAAGACCAAGAGTTAACAATATCTTCCCCTCTTTGCTCCATATGAAAGCATGGGAACCAGTGAAAGAGATTCGGAATATGACAGAATCTGAGGAGATCCTGGCTTTTGGGGATCCTCTGACCACCTCCATTCCAACAAACCTGGTACCAGACACTCAATAGGAATGGTTTTCTTGCTCTACCAATATATCAACTAAACATATAAAGCCGAAATTGTTAAAAATGTGAGAAATTCATCACTGCAGGAAACATGAGGACAATTAGCTATTACTCTGCAGATTGATAAAACTAGAGGAATCAAGCATTTACCCTGCCTTTTTTGAACAAATAAATAGGCTTCAAATCTTCATATTATCAAAGAGATGATGAGGAAAATGTCTTCCTCAAGGAAGAAGTCAGGCTAATAAATGCACAAGTAATGCTACATGCAGAAAATCACCATTCTGCAACCCTTAATGAAATAATGGAGCTAGACAATTATCATGAATTAATTCTAAAACCATTAGGTGAACAGTTAATGGGGATCCTTATAAAGAATGGCTCAGATTGACACAATGTGAACACACAGATCAATCATAGTTTCTCTGAAAGTAGAACAACCAGATGCAGTGTGCCTCCTGGTATAATTCAATAGCAAGTACCTGAAGTATTCTTGGAAAAATAAGATGAGGACCTAAATCCAAGCAAACCTCTAGTTATTACCAGTAAACAGAAAATGCAGGTGAGTTAGGAATGGTTTAAACATCATCAATAGAAAGTCTATAGGCAAAGAGATCATGGGACACTCTACAAACAAATGACAAAAATGAGTTTCAAGTAAACAAGATAAAAATTTAAATAGAAAGAGACTTATGCAATGTGTTAGACCTTGTTCGAAGGTGATTTGAAAAAATAAAAAAAGAATAAAATTACTTTTCTTTAGACACTCAGAAAAGTGATTAGAACCTGGATATTAGACATTGGTAACAGCATTTTGATATGTGTTTATGTATGTGTACGTATTACACACATACATCTTATCTGTTAGGCATTTATATGGAGGACCTACAGATAAAACAAGAATTGTAAAAGGAGATGTGTAGGACTGACAAAATGTGGATAATCATTAAAGATGGGGGAATCAGTACATGGAGATTTATTATAGTATGTTCTCTGTTTCATGGTATATTTGAAAATTTCTAAATAGAAAGATTTTCATTCAAAGAACTTTTATATAAAAACAGTGACAGTGCAAACTTCAGTATGTCATCCTTCTTTAACATCTGGGTAGATCTGCTAGAAAAAGGAGGAGGGAAACACAGTGAAATTGACTAGGGCAAATGACATGCTACATTTACTATACATATGGAAAAACTTATAATAAATTACTAAGTTTCCAATAATCTTTAATATTTTCAAAGAGTTCAGATTTTACATTATTTAATCATAATGTATTTTGTTCAAAATTTAAAAAAAAACACAAATTACTAAATAATTACAGAAAATTGAATAGGAACTACATATTCAAGGACATTTCTATTTCACTGATATTAAATTTCTTGGATAGGAGGATGCTAATATGATTATGTATAACAAAGTCCTAGTTTTGAAAGATGCCTCCTGAAAAGTTGGGGATGAAGTGTATTTATCTCTGCAATTTAATTTGAAATAATTCAGCCAAACATTTCACACACACACACACACACACACACATGAACAAAAGGTAAGGAGAAACTCCATTTGTAAAATGTTAAAAGTTATTAAGTTTGTACTAAGGAAATACATGTGTTATAGTGTTCTTTCAACTTTTCTGCAGGCGTGAAACTTATTGTGGTAGATGATTGAGGAGAAAATACAATTAAAATAAAAAGGTGAATAATCAAATTTTTACAAGTTTAAACATTAAATGCATTAATTTGATCTCATGGATCAAATAAAAAATTAAAATATTAAATAACATTCATGAGTCCAGAGAATATTTCATATAAATATCTTCTTTAAATGGTCATTGAGGCAGGGATTGACTTGATCTTTAAGGTCTTGTTTTGTTTTTAACAACAGGAACACATGAGTATAAATATCCCAAAATAATCATTGTTATAATAAAAGCAGATGTTTAATGGCAATTAATTATTGCCAGGCAATGAACTACACATTCTACATGTATTATTTAATTTAATTCTCATGAGAAACTCATGAGAAAGTGCTATTACCTTCTGGCCTCCCAGGCTGGAAAGTGGTAGAGTCAGGTTTATCTCCCTTTCTTACTATACACAGTATAACTCCTCATTACTTTCATCTTATCCTGACCCATCAGAGTTGACAGTCCCCCTGCTTTTACAAATGAAAGGTCTACTTTAATATAATTGTTTGAAGACTATAAAAATAAATTCAAAATAAGTAAAGACGTAAATTAAAGCTCTGAAACCATAGAAATCCTAGGAAAGCACAAAGGCAGTAATGTCTCTGATATTGGCCATAGCAAATTCTTTCTACATATAGCTCCTGAGGCAAGGGAAGCAAAACCAAAAATAAACTCTTGGGACTACATCAAAATAAAAAGCTTCTTCACAGAGAAGGAAACAACAAAACTAGATAGCAACTGATGGAATGGGAGAAGATATTTGCAAATGTCATATCCAATAAATGGTTAGTATCCAAAATATATAAAGAACTTATAAAACTCTATACCCCCAAAAAAACAAATCATCCAATTAAATGGTCAGAAGACATGAATAGACACTTTTCCAAAGAAGACATACAGATGGCTAACAGACACATAAAATGATGTTCAACATCCCTTATCAGGGAAATGGAAATGAAAACTACAATGAGATATCACCTCACACCTGTCAGAATGGCTAAAAGCAACAACACAAGAAACAGTAGGTGTTGGCAACAATGCAGACAAAGGGGAATGCAAACTGGTGCAGCCACTATGGAAAACAGTATGGAGGTTCTTCAAAAAATTTAAGCAAAGAAATACCCTATGACCCAGGAATTGCACTACTAGGTATTTACCCAAAGAATACAAAAATACTATGTGGATCCTGAGAAACTTAACAGAAACCCATGGGGGAGGGGAAGGAAAAAAAAAAAAAAGAGGTTAGAGTGGGAGAGAACCAAAGCATAAGAGACTCCTAAAAACTGAGAACAAACTGAGGGTTGATGGGGGGTGGGAGGGAGGGGAGGGTGGGTGATGGGTATTGAGGAGGGCACCTTTTGGGATGACCACTGGGTGTTGTATGGAAACCAATTTGACAATAAATTTCATATATTAAAAAAATAAATAAAAAATTAAAAAATAAAGGTATACAAGCATCCTGATGTTTAGAGCAGCATAATCTATAATAGCTAAATCATGGCAACAGCCCAAACATCCATGGACTGATAAAGGGATAAAGAAAAGTTGGTGTGTGTGTGTGTGTGTGTGTGTGTGTGTGTATGCACACATACACACACAATGGAATACTATTCAGCCATAAAAAACAATGAATCTTGCCATTTAATGGATGGAGCTAAAGTGTATTATGCTAAGCAAAATAAGTCTGAGAAAGACAGAAACCATATGATTTCACTCATATGTGGAATTTAAGAAACAAATGAGCAAATAGAGAAAGAAAGACAAACCGAGAAACAGATTCTAACTATAGAGAACTAGTGACTACCAGAGGCAAAGTGGGTGGGGGGATAGGTTACATCGGTGATGGGAAATTAGGAGCATGCTTGTTGTGATGAGCACCATGTGTTGTAAGTAAGTGCTGAATCACTATATTGTACACTGAAACCAATATTACACTGTATGTTAACTGACTGGAATTTAAATAAAGCTTAAAAAAAAAAAAAGAATGTAGACTCTGAGGCAGTCATCCTGCAAATTAAATTCCTGTTCCAATACTTACTTGTTGTGTTACCTTGGTCAAGTAACTTGCCCTTACTGTTCCTCATTTTCCTCAACAATAAAATGTAGATGGTACTGCTTCACAAGTCAAGAAGATTACTTGAGATAAGTGCATTTAAAGAACATAGTACTTGGAGTGCTGGGGAGGTCAGTTAAGCATCTGACCCTGGATCTTGCTTAAGTCCTCATATTGACCTCATAGGGTCATGAGTTCAAGCCCCATGTCAGGCTCTGTGCTGACAGTTTGAGATTGGGATTCTCTGTCTCCCTCTTTCTGCCCCTTGCCCACTTAAGCTTGCTCTCAAAATAAGCTTAAAAAAATAAAGTTAAAGATCATGATACAGAGCCTGTACATAGAAAGTATAGTAGGTAAACCCCCCCTTATCGGCAGAGAATACATTCCAAGACTCCCAGTGGATACCTGAAGCTGCAGGTAGTACCAAACCCTATTTATATTGTTTTTCCTACACATGCATACCTATGGTAGTTTAATTTATAAATTAGGCACAGTAAGAGATTAAGAACAATAGAATAGAACAATTATAACATACTGTAATAAAAGATATATGAATGTGGTCTCTTGTTCAAACTATCTTATTGTACTGTACTTCTGCTGCTTCTAGTGATGACATGAGATGGTAAAATGCCTGCAGATGAGATGCAAGGAGGTGATTGACATACGCATGGTGACACAGAGTTAGGCTATTACAGACTTCCTGAGGATTTGCCAGGAAGGAAGATCATCTGCTTATAGACTACAGTTGTCAGGGGGAAGTGAAACTAAGGATAAGAGGGGCCTACTGTACCCAGTAAATGTTAGATATCATTACAATGGAGGACATTCCTTACTGCAGCAGTATCATAAGATTTTGAGAAAAAGCAACAATGTTCCAAAATAAAAAGCTTGAAGCAAAAATAGGGGGCAGGCAGATACAGGAGTAGCAATATTTATCAATTGAGTAGAAGACAGTCTAAATTCAATTAGATCCCCAAGCAAAGTGCCTGGTTACTATTAAGTAGAAGCTTATTAAATTCAGTTACTTGGCAAACGTTTAACAATTAACACCTAAGTGCTTTACAATAGAGATTTAGAGCAATATTTTACTTATTTAAAAATAGCAGAAAAACAGTGTTTAAACTGAAACTTGTGGTCACTAATTAAAAAAGAAAAAAATCATTCCATGAAGTGAGCACACTGCACCAGATCTCCTACCATAGCAAAGAAAATCAACAAAAGAAGTATTATCAAAGAAAGGATCACCGGGGCGCCTGGGTGGCGCAGTCAGTTAAGCGTCGGACTTCAGCCAGGTCACGATCTCGCGGTCCGTGAGTTCGAGCCCGGCGTCAGGCTCTGGGCTGATGGCTCGGAGCCTGGAGCCTGTTTCCGATTCTGTGTCTCCCTCTCTCTCTGCCCCTCCCCCGTTCATGCTCTGTCTCTCTCTGTCCCAAAAATAAATAAAAAACGTTGAAAAAAAAATTTTTTTTTAAAAAAAGAAAGGATCACCATGGATGTGTTGGAAGAATTCACCACTCTGCTTAACATGGAAGGAGAAACTGTTCTAACTTATCAGGTAAAAGAAAAAGCATTAGTTCTCACTGGGGCTTTCTGCCTTCTACAGTGGCAGCTTCAGCTTTTGGTGGCTTAGCTGCACCTCTCCTTCCTATTTTATCAAAAGAATAATTAAGAAATGAAATAATCCTTAAAGCATAAAGTATGGTCAATATATTTCCCATCCACTTACAAAAAAAGTAATTATCCAGAAAGTCATAAGCCCTAGCTAAAACCTGGATCTTACAATCTTTATTTTTTCCAAAAGGGAAGTTAATAAGAAGTAAAGTAACAAAGTCTCTCCGGGTAATTTACCACAGATTCTAAAGAGGAGAGCACAGAATTGAAGTTAACAGAAATAGTGTTCGCCTCCTGCATTCTACATCTGCATTAATGACATGCCTAGGGTTACCTAGGAACCTAAAATACAAAAGAAAATTAGAATATAGTTTTGCTGTAAAAAAAAAAACAAAAAAACAAAAAAAAACATATCATGTAAATACCAAAGACTGGGTACAATCATTCTTAATTATTTTTAACTATAATATTCCCTCCGCAGCCTTGGGTTCATATTTCTGAGTACCCCCTTGATAAAATAATTTACGGAAGCAGAATTTATGAGCCTATGTGGAAAAAGAGTTATGAGAACAAAACCATATTTGACATAGTATTTTAATAGGTTTATTATTCACCAAAATAAAACAATAGCATGTATTGAAGAAATAACATATTATTCTACACAAAAGGAAAAATATGAGTGATACATAGACTTCTTAGAAAGATGACTTTTTTAATAGGAAAAGAAACCTCTTAAAGGACCCTGTCCTTAGGGAATACTTAGGGAGTGGACTGGATAAGCAAGCATAAAACAGAAGGAGAAATTACTGTGCATGATGAATGAATAAGAATCTACCAAGTGGGACTGTGGGCTGTGAGGGTGAAGAAGAGGCTACAGATGAGGGAGGCGACTGGAGACAATATGGAAGAGAGGATCAATCAAGCATTTTATCTAGAAGGGGGAATGATGGGGGCCTTACTAGTGCAGCTGTTTATTATCCACTTTAAAGTCACTTATTCTGTAGCACGCCTGTATTGTATGGCTCAGTCAGTTAAGCGTCTGAGTCTGGCTCAGGTCATGATCTCACAGTTCATGAGTTCAAGGCCCTGCATCAGGCTCTGTGCTGACAGCTTGCAGCCTAGAGCCTGCTTTAGACTCTGTCTTCCTCACTCTCTACCCCTCCCACACTCATGCTCTCTCTTTCTCTCAAATAAATAAATGTTAAAAGATAAAATTAATAAATAAAATCACTTACTCTTCAATTTTCTAATCCCAAGCCAAAACATCCAAATCTTCACTAAAGTTCTCTTAAAAGCAGCCAACCACCTTGCCTGAGGGGTGTATTATGAGATATAGATATTGGATAAATCTGAGAATAAAAGAACAATTGCAACAGATGAAATGTAAAAATTGGTAGAAACAGGAATCACTATCTGGAGTAAATGTGAGCATCTCCTTCACTTAATCCTCAGACACCAAAAGGAATGCTGGACTTAAGCTAAATTTATTTGAATTGACAAAGAAGGACAAAGAGCCTTGACATCACCCCATCTCCTCAAATTCTCCATTCTCTAAGAATAAAATTCCAACCACATTTTGCTTTTGGTCAGTGTTCAAAAGTATCTTACACCACATACAAAAATCAACTAAATGGATCAAAGACTTGAACATAAGACATGAAACCATAAAAGTCCTAGAAGAAAACACTAGGGAAATCTCTTTGACAGGGTCTTGACAATGATTTTTTTGGAAGGACACCGAAACCAAAGGCCAAAAGCAAACCAACAAGTGGGACTATATCAATCTGAAAAGCTTCTACACAGCAAAGGAAACCACAAAATAAAAATGCAACCTATAGAATGGAATACGATATTTGCCAATCAGATATAGGATACATAGTTAATATCCAAAATATATAAAGAACTCAAAACTACATAGCAAATATAGATTTCTCCAACTAAAACAAAGGGCTGAGGACCTGAAGAGCCATTTCTCCAAAGATGACATATAAATGGCCAACAGGTACATGAAAAGGTACTCAATATCAGTTATCAAGGGAATGCAAATTCAAATAATGAGATATCAGTTCACACATGTTAGAACATCTAGCATCGGGGCGCCTGGGTGGCGCAGTCGGTTAAGCGTCCGACTTCAGCCAGGTCACGATCTCGCAGTCCGTGAGTTCGAGCCCCGCGTCAGGCTCTGGGCTGATGGCTCAGAGCCTGGAGCCTGTTTCCGCTTCTGTGCCTCCCTCTCTCTCTGCCCCTCCCCCGTTTATGCTCTGTCTCTCTCTGTCCCAAAAATAAAAAAAAAAAAAAAAAAAAAAAAGAACATCTAGCATCAAAAAGACCATAGTAGCAAATGTTGGTGAGGACGTTGAGAAAGGGGAACCCTCTTGCATTGTTGACGGGAATGCAAACGGGTGTAGTCGTGGTGGAAAACAGTATGGAGGCTCCTCAAAAAACTAAGAATAGAACTGCCACATTATCCAGCCATTCCACTTCTGGGTATAGAACCAAAGGAAATAATAAAAACAGGATATCAAGGAGGTATCTGCACTCCCATGTTCATTGCAGCATTATTCATAATAGCCAAGATCTAGAACTAAGTGCCTATCAATGGATAAACAAGATGTGGTGCACGTGCACACACACACACGTGTGCACTAGAATATTATTCAGCTGTAAGAATGAAATCTTGCCACTTGTGAAAACACAGATGGACCTTGAAGGCATTATGCTAAGTGAAGCCAAAGAAAAACATATACTGCATGGTATCACTTACAAACGGAATCTTAAAAAAAAAATGTCAAATTCTTAGAAACAGAAAAGTAGTTGCCAGGGGCTGGTGGTGAGGAAAATAGGGCAAGGTTGGCACGAGGGTACAGACTTCCAACTATAAAGTGAATATGATCTAAGGTTGTAACATAAAAAAAAATGGTGACTATAGTGCATAACATGGTGTTGTATAGCTGAAATTTGCTACGAAAATTATGTTTTCTCCAAACAAAAACAAACAAACAAATACAAAGATAAATATGTGAGGTGATGGATGTGTTAATTACACTGGGGCATCTTTTCACAATATATACGTATATCAAATCCAATCTCTAGAATGTACACTTTTGGTATTTAACAATTTTACTTGTCAATGATACATCGATAAAGCTGGGGGAGAAAAAGGCAGTATGTCCACAGCCCTTCAGTCAAACCTGGAGGGTTTTTTGTTTTTGTTTTTTAATTACTGAGAGCAAAATCAAGTTTCCTTGAGTAAGAGAACTGATGCTTAAGTAACATATACTTCTGAAATTCTTTTAAATCTGTAAAGATATACAATATAAATCTTAACCTTAATACTTGTGTCCAACAAATGTGTGATTAGTGAGAAATTACCCTGTGGTGTACTTCATAGCCTAGAAATCTGAAATATTTCTGGTATGAGGGGTGCCTGGGTGGCCCAGTTGGTTAGGCGTCCAACTTCGGCTCAGGTCATGATCTTGTGGTCTGATCTGTGAGTTTGAGCCCCACATCGGGCTCTGTGCTGACAGCTCAGAGCCTGGAGCCTGCTTCAGATTCTGTGTCTACCACTCTCTATGCTCTTCCCCTGCTTACATTCTGTCTCTCTCAAAAATAAACATTAAAAAAATTTATAAAGTATTTCAGGTATGAAATTTAATGATTCCAAGTTCTATAATATATAGATGACCTTAAACCTTGAGTTTCTGTGAAATCATTTGAATAAAGAACATGATCATTTATTTTCTGCTACAAAGGATTCTGAAAATCCTTACATAACTCAAGGGAACAAAATTGGTAAAGTATCAAACTATAAACCAATAAGGTTTTTTTTTTGTTTGTTTTTTTTTTGTTTTTTTTTATTGCTGTAAAAGATGTTGCACTCTCTGGCCCTTTTTTCCCCCATATTCTCTAAGCTTCTGCCTCAAGCACTATTAACTTGGGCCCTAAATAATTTATTAAAATTCTATATATTTTGAGATCTCTTTATTTGGAAGAAAAATCAAGAGCCACTAATAAGGTAGAATATTAATATCTTAAATTGCTGAGAAAAAAATGAGTTTTTAAAAAGGCTAGATAATTTCAAAGTTGAATATTTGCTTATTAATAACCTAAGTAGGATACAACCCTAACAGTATCTAATACTTTAAAGAGAGAGAGAGAGGGAGAGAGAGAGAGAGAAGTAGAGAAGGGGAGAGGGGCAGAGAGAGAGAATTCTAATCTAATCAGGCTCCACACTCAGAGTGGAGCCCAACACAGGGCTCAATCCCATCATCCTGGGATCATGACCTAAACTGAAATCAAGAGTCCAAACACTCAACTGACAAAGCCACCCAGGAACACCCTTATCACCTTCTTATTTTATTTGCACATGATCTACACCCAGGACCATGAAATCAGGTAATCATCATTAGTATTAGTAAACACAATTTGGTTTTGTAATATTAGTCATTTATAAATTGAAAGTTTCCAAGTTTAAGAAAGAATAACAATCCACAATATCAGCTAATCTTATGTCTTTTAGTCAAATGCAATAAATATTAATTGATAAAATTGGAATACCAATAAAATTTAAACACACACACACACACACACACACACACACACACACACACAAAATCCATGAAATGAATACAGGACCCAAGAGAATGGCTTTCTCTGGTGGAGGGAGACAGGGGGATGGACAAGGACAACTGATGATTAAATATAGGATAATCTGGAGATCCTGGCTTTGTTTTGCACAGTGAGTTTGCAGGCGCTCATTCTATTATTAAAAGGGAAAGAAGGAAGATTACCCATGTATAGACCAATAATGATTGTGTTTTGAACCAAGGATTATCATTAATATAATCCCGGGCACTTGAAGTCCAAAGGTGTGTGGAGGAACTTTTAGAATTCACCTTTGCTATAAACATTTAGGAAATATATTCTTACATAATCAGTATTTTTGCTTTATTAAAATGAATGAGTGTTTTTCTTTCTAATGAAGAAACCTACTAAATGAAACAGAATCACTGAAAAGGTCTTGAGAGAATACTTTGAAAATGTCTTTTTAAATAGGACTTTAGAAGCAAGCATACATTTAGAAATTTTGGCTAACATCTGTGAAATTGCACTTATATTTAAACAGAACTGTGAATGTCTCCCCAGGGCACCTACCATTCTATTTTAATTATGCCACTTAAAAAAAACTGTTTTAACATCTAACAAAGCACACATGATGTGAAAACACTTGTTAAACCACCTCCACAGTTTTAACAATAAAACAAATATGAGATCATTGCATTTCTTAAGATTCATTAGATGAGAATTAGTGCATTGACATAGTTTTTGGAAAACATTTGCCCTTGATATCGTTTCATATATATTTGCTATTTGGAGGGCCCCTTTCAAATTTGCTTTACATAAATTCTATATTAAAATCACAAGATATCATAAAATAAAGCTGTGTTATAATGGTAGCACAAAATTACTCAAGTCAAGAAATTCCAAATAAATGACATGCTATCCGTTGAGAATAAAGTCATGTTTTTGTATCAAAAACTGTCAGCCTAAAAAACAAGTTATAGGTTTTTGCTCATTTGTTTCATATTAAAGACATTTAAATATGCTAACTTTAAGACACAAGAAAACATAGGTCACAAGTGTAAATAAGTTGAATTACTTACTTCTTGGGAATAATTCTCCCGTGGAGAAGCTTAAGTTAGTTACATTCCCAAGCCACTTGTTTAGGCTGTCTTCTACTTTTACAGATAGAACACTTTACAAAGTTCAAGCACAGCCCTAGATACCCAAAACATCAAATTTCAGTCTGGAAACATTTTGACTTTCATTTGCAGTATATTACGGGAATTCTCAGGATATAGTGGTACACCTCAATAAGAACTTGGTTAACTAGTGAGTGATGAATGTCCTAAGTGACAGATAATTCAGGTAATTTTACATTTCTCTTGCAAAACAGACACAGATCCAAGGACAACTCTCTTGGGAAAGAGATATTAACTTTTTTTTTTAACGTTTATTTATTTTTGAGACAGAGAGAGACAGAGCATGAATGGGGGAGGGGCAGAGAGAGAGGGAGACACAGAATCGGAAGCAGGCTCCAGGCTCTGAGCCATCAGCCCAGAGGCCGACGCGGGGCTTGAACTCATGGACGGCGAGATCGTGACCCAGGCTGAAGTCGGACGCTTAACCGACTGAGCCACCCAGGCGCCCCAGATACTAACTTTTTAAAAACACTCTGCTCTTCCACAATCTTACCTCTGAGATAATATATTGTGAACACTCTATCAGGGTGGAGATATTTTCTTCCTTTGTATGAATTATTCAAAGTGAGAGTGAATGAAAATATTTTTGCCTGTAGGCTTATCGTAGAAGGTAAAGAGTAGAGTTACTGAACCTTCTTTTGGGTACCCTCTGGATCACCAAGACAGGAAAACAGACCTGGGCTTACAACAAAGCTTTTGAAGGGATGTGTGGTTGCCTTTTTTACCATTCCCATCCGATACTCTCCAGAATTCAAGCTTAACCTCATTGGTGGTTAGAGAAAATAAGGGATCCTGTCAATTAAGGTAAAGATGGAAGATCCCAATTCCTTTTTAGGATATCTAGATAAAGAAGAGCAATGGCTTTATGAACAGGATTGTTTTGTGTTTTCCCATATGTACATCTTTGTAAAGTATTTTTATATACTCTTTAAAATACCCGGGGAGAGCTCATATGTTTAGTCACAGAATAGCATATATTATATGCCATGCACTATCGTATTTACTGAGAGTTTGAGTAAGAGAGCCAAGGGGCTTATATTCTAGAAGAGTCAGTGGAGACAGGCCATTCAGGACATGCAGAGGTGGGCCATGGTTAGAGAAGTTTAGGAAGCACACTGGAAATGTGCTTTATTCAGAGTTGCAGGAAAGAGTCATCTAAGTGGAGACATGAAGAACGAATAGGCATTATCCAAGTAATGGAGGAGGAGGTGGGAGGAAGTAGAACTACAGACAAGTAATCTGCATATAAAAGAAACTGGGATGGTTTGAGATTGAAGGAAAGACCTAGATCTTTGAAACCAATGTCTAACAAGCTAAGTCTTGGCTGCCTGTCTGGATGAATTACAGAACTTCTCTTGACTTATTTCCTCATTTTCAAATAGCACTGTTAGGAAAATGAAATGACGTTACATGTGATCTACCAAGGACAGCACAGGTTTCTCATAATTGTTAGATTTTTCCTGCTGTTACTTTTTCCAATCCACATCCCTGTATTTTCGTGGATTTTATCACATTTATTTATTATTAGCATTTGCACAACTCAGAAAAAACAAGGAAAAGACGAGGCATTTTATTTTTTTCTTTTTCTTCATCCTTCCCTCCACAATCAACCACAAGCTATTGACATTGGATTGGTAGACACCATGCCTAGCTGATGCCCCTTGTGTCTGCTCCACTCACCCCCATCACTCTGAACCCTATCATGTGCTCCAGATACATGGTAGGTGGTAAATAAATAAGTAGCTGTACTCTATCTTCCCTCAAATGGATTATTTTACCCATCCCAACATTTTCCATTTAGTATTTTCTAGACTCCTCTATAGTACTATGACAGGATCAAACCTTTTTTCTAAATGTATAATTTAGCCTTAGGCTCCATTCTACCCAGGAATAGATAGCAAATGATTGGAGAAAGTGAGGTCAGCAGTGTTTTTTTGTTTATATCAGAGTCACTCAACCTGGGCACTATTAGCAATTATAACAGATAATTCTGTGTTATGAGGGGATTTCCTGGTTGCTTAGCAATGTCTGTGGCCTCTATCCACACGTCTGTATTACTTCATTCCTAGTTGTGACAAGGAAATGTCTCCAGATATAGCCGTGTGTGTGTGTGTGTGTGTGTGCGCGCGTGCGTGTCCTAGGAGGCAATCCCTTCATTTATTGAGAAACAAACCTATACTATAGACAGCATTCAACTCAAAATAACTTTTATCATGGAGGGAACAGACTTTTTTTAATTAACAAAGATTAGGTAAATTCTGAAGTTTGAAGAGAACAAAAATTAAACAAGGTATTTGATGCTACAACCTTTTACCAACGTAGCCAATTCCCTATTCACTTCTGTCAAAATAGGGACATACTGACTTAATTGGTGGGTCGCCCAAGTGACAACTGTTAGGTTTTCTGATTTAGAGAACTGAAGTCTCAAGATCAAGAGATATCTCTGATATAAGATCACCTCAGGAGACAAGAAGTTGGAAGGGATAGAAAATTCTTTGCCTCTTGGTTTGTTATCATCAGGTTAATATTGAAGAATAGCTTGAGTTTCCAGCTCATCTTGCTTCAGACAGCCTGAAGATCAAGAATAATCACTGACAGCTGGGTCGATATTGACAAGAAAATTATATTGGAAGCTTGAAGCCGTCTATATATTTTATGCTTGAAGTCAGAAAATATTTAATTTCTTTCCTAGGATGCCTGAAAGATGACTTTCGGGCTAATTGCTAGCATTGAAGTGAAAATGTTGTGTGTTTCTCTGATGTTAATTGGTTTACTTTTCAGAATTTCAAAAATCAGATTTACCAATGAATATATTTACCACTAAATATAATTTTAAACAGTACTAAAATGGGTATTCAAATTGAAGTTAACATATATATGATTTCTGATATTTATCTGTTTCTTCTAATATGTCTTGAATCCTAGGTACACTTTACTTTTGCTTCAATGCCCTAGAGAAGGATTTAATTCATCTCTCTGAAATTCTGTGTCTGTGGGTTTGTGTGTGTGTGATAAGCAATGTATTATATACAGTGGCACAATGGGTTTTATTACCATTTGGGGGGGGGGGGTCATTTGGAAAATATGATAAGCCTTTTTAGGCAAATGCTATTCATTGCTGAGACTGTTAAGGCCAGCCACACACGTTTCTATTGATCTATTAATTGTACAGAGCTCCTCAGAATGATATTGCTTTAACCTTTTCTGTCCCTGCCTTTTTCTTTCTTTCTTTCTTTCTTTCTTTCTTTCTTTCTTTCTTTCTTTCTTTCTTTCTTTCTTTCTTTCTTTCTTCTGCTCCAAATGGATCTTCAGATTTCTGCATACTCTAAATACTTTAAATGAGCAATTCTCCCTTTCCACTGGTACCTTTGTTCAATCTTAAACTGTTTTCTACAGTCACATTTGGAGAGTGCACTGAAAGATTTCTCTGGTTAAATTAAGATTCCTCAGCAAAATTCTCTTTAGCCATTTTTAAAGGGTGCCTGAAAATCCTTGAGCAATGAAGTGAAACTTTATTCAACTATGTTTTCTTTTTTAATTCATTCTATATGGGAAAGAATTAAGTATTAAGTATTTTTTAATTGCCTGATATTTCAGAATTCAGACTTTTAAAGAAAAATCAAACAAGAGCAATTACTTTGAGATAATCATCTTATCAATTCACCAAAAACAACCAGCACTTGATAGTCAGCTATTTTAACACTAGCCTCTACTATCAACCTGAGTCCCTAACTATTGATGTTTCTAGAATTACTATTGTGCCTATCTCCAATCAGGAGTAATTCCTTCTTCCCTAGTTCCCTGCTCTTGTAACAAGATTAAGAGCTTTGTTGGACTTGGTTTTGAGTCCAAGCTCACGGAGCCCACTTAGATTATTTCTCTGCCTCAGCATTGTCATCCTTTGTGAACAGAATATATCTAACTCAAGTGTTGTTGTGAAAATAGATGGTTATATTAAGAACCTTTGATGATACCTGAAACTTTCAGATCCATCATCAAGCTTTGGGACCATAGAAAATGGCTGGAGGGATTTTTACAACTGTATAGATGGGTTGTATTGAAGTTCCTCTGTCACTGTACCTCACTCTATAAAAACACAGAACCCTGCAACTGAACTCTCAGAGGGGCCCTGTAGCCTGTTTTAGCCAATGAAATGTTAGCAAAAGTAGAAACTTGAAATATGCTTGAATGACTGGGTTTTCATGCTCTTACACCTCTATCCACCATAGGAACATGTCTGGGCTAGCCTGACAGAGAAATGGAAAATCACTAGAGCAGAGTCAAGTCACCTGGGACACCCCCTGGACTTGTAAGCCTCATCCAACAACCATCACCCCACAACCCACTCCACCATGGACTTCACAGTACCCTTTAACAAAAGTCACTTTCAAGTCCTTTAACATGTGTAGAGTTGAAAGGATATAGGCAAGCTACTATAAAGTAAAAAATGCCTAATAACTCTGTATTTAACATCATACACATATTTAATATCCATTTGTATTACATATATATCCATATATGTTGGAAACTTCTTTAGAAACTGCTCCTTCAATTTGCCCCTCCACCACCTGCATTTCTCCCCACTGCATTTCCTGTTTTGATCCAACCTGTCATTTCCCTCAAGAGTCTAAAAAAAGGCCTAAGTTGGGATGCTTTCCAGATGCTTAGTAAGCACTGACTGAACTGACCCTGAAGAAATTGCTTCAGAGGATTTCCCCCACCATTTTTTCTTGTATCTATTTGCTTTATTCACAGTTTATATTTGGCCACAACTTGGTTAAAGCAGTGTTCCAAAGGGTAAAGTTGGTTTCCTCTGTTGAGAAAGTAATATTCCTAGGGTTGAGGAAGGAAAGTTCCAACACATATTTTTTCCTTCCTCAGAGGACTTTAATTCAGAAGTTCTGGGTATAGAATGGATATTTAACCTAAATTAAGTAACTTCTATGAAGAAGAAAATAGGGTTTTGTTGGTGGCATTTCAGGTTTTGAGCATCACTATTGAGCATCTTGTCGGAGATCTCTGTTTAAGTTGTGCATGGCATGCCTTTATGCTCCTATTGTCTAGCAGGGAGCTTTGCATCTGTGTGCACATGTCCCCTGCTCCCCACACTAGGAGTCAAAGCTGGTCTGTCATAGTGCTGATACTTTAACAGGTAGTTCACAGGAGAGATAGGTTTATTTTTCAAGCCTCCCTTTTTGCTGCAAAACATCTAAGCACAAATTCAATTATTTCCTATTTTCTGATAGACACATTGCCTTATTCTAAGAGAAAAGTTAGAAATTTTTTAAACATAAGCAGAACAGGCTTTAAAGAAAAAAAAATCTAGAAAATTATATTCAAAAAATAGACAAAAGGATCTGAGGAGGAGGGTAAGAAAGAACAAGAAAGAAACAAGAAAAACCAGAAAGTATAGAAAATGTCTGGGGGTGCCCGGGTGGCTCAGTCAGTTAAGTGTCAGACTTCAGCTTGGGTCATGATCTCATGGCTCATGGGTTCTGTGCTGACAGCTGAGAGCCTGGAGCCTGCTTTGGATTCTGAGTCTCCCTCTCTCTCTGCCCCTCCCCCACTCATGCTCTGTCTCTCTCTCTCTCTCTCAAAAATGAACATTAAGAAAAAAAATTTAGGGGGGCCTAGATGCCTCAGTTGGTTAAGCGTCTGACTTCGGCTCAGGTCATGATCTCATTGTTCCTATGTTCAAGCTCCACGTGGGCTCTATGCTGACAGCTCTGAGCCTGGAGCCTGCTTCTGATTCTGTGTCTCCCTCTGTCTCTGCCCCTCGCCTGTTTGCACTCTCTCTCTCTCTCTCTCTTTCAAAAATAAATAAACATTAAAAAGAATTTAAAATGAGAAAAGAAAAAAATTAAATCATAGGATACTAAATATAGATCAAGGTTTCAGATACTTTCCGGTTTTTACTCTCAATGCTCAAATTCCTGAATTGTAAAACAAGGACTCAGACCAGTCTTTCAGGCAGCAAAATGTTCTCTAAGTAAGAAAGGGCCGAGGTGAGATATACCTTTGTTAACCCCTAGTAAAAAATCTAACGTGGCTGTTAGAAAATGGAGGAAGAAGAGTAAAGTATTCTCCAGACTCAGAAGCACTTTGAGAACGGGGTTGGGGGGGGAAGGCAAGCTACTTCATACCTTTTACAGAATAACTTAATGCATGGGGTTCAAGGGAGAGGGAACCACAGAAATATGTCAAACAGTTCACAACTACTCTCCACAAAGTCTGATCCTTGACCCAGAGCTTTTATAGAGTAAGGAGCTCATTAAGATGAGTTTGAAGGGTAGTTAACTAAAGCGAAGCCTGCTGTGCACCAATCAGATCTACTAGTTATCTAAAGTAGTACCACCCTCTCACCAGTCCAGTCTCCTAGTTATCTAAAGTGGTGCCACCTGTGTGATAGCCCTATCCGCTAGTTATCTAAAGCACCTTCTGAGCACCAGTTTAGGGAAGATGAGAATAAACCTTCCCAAATTCTGGTCGGGCATACTTGAACCTCCATGGGGCTGGAACAGGTAGCCTCAAGGGAGGTCATTGGGTGGCATGAACAAGATGGAGTTGGTGTTGTTTTAGTACTTCTACAGTAGTGTCTAATGAAACATTTCATACAGACAAAAAACTGGAGACTTTTTTCCCCCACAAATTTGTTACATTTTTTAAAATTAATGTTTATTTATTTTTGAGAGAGAGAGAGAGAGAGAGAGAGAAAGCCAATGGGGGAGGGGCAGAGAAAGAGGGAGGGAGAGAGGGAGACACAGAATCCAAAGCAGGCTCTAGGCTCCAAGCTGTAAGCACACAGCCCGATGCGGGGCTCGAACTCACGAATTGTGGGATCATGACCTGAGCTGAAGTCAGAGGCTTCACCGATTGAGCCACCCCGGCACCCCAAATTTGTTACATTTTTAGAAAAATTTGCCATATTACTTCAACAACAAAAACAAATTTTACACTTTTAGAGAAGTTTCAGGATGACAGCAGAAGTGTGGAGAAGGCACAGCAATGTCTCATATACCCTCTGCCTCTACACATGCACTGCTGTCCCCATTATCAACCTCCCCCCACCAAGGTAGTACGTTCGTTCCAATTGATGGAACTCTGTTGACACATCATAATCACCCAAAGTCCAATCTCAGAGAATTTTAAAGCACTTGCTACAGATCCCCTCCATCACATACTATAGCTTCTCAGGGGAGTCTTACCTCAGCAGCCTCATAGGAGGCTTGTGGATGTGTGACCTACATGACAAAAGGGATTTCCTAGATTTGATTAACTTATACATCTTGAGATGGGGAGATCATCCTGTATTATTTGGGTGAGCCCAAGGATATCATAAGAGTTCTTATAAGGGAAAGAGAAAGCAGGGCAGTTAGAGACAGATAGAAAAGGAAGCAAAGGTTGCCTTGTTCTGGGGCCACAAGGAAAAGACCGTAAGCAGCCTCTAGAAAAGGCAAAGCAGGGAATGATGCCCTAGAGACTCCAGAAGGAACATAACTCTGCCAACCCATTTTATATTTCTGACCCTCACAATTATGTATTTGATATTTTTTGAGCCACTAAGTTTTTGGCTCATTTGTTTTAGCTGCAACAGGATACAACTGTGCTGCCGAAGATAGAGAAAGGCCTACCTCAAAGATATTTATGGATGTGAATTTTGCCTGACATAGTGGATTACAACTGATACATTATACAAACTTTCATGTTGAGAAGATTGATTTCAAGTTGAAATTAAAAGGACACACTACAACTTGACCAGAGGCCTCTGAACTTCTAAACTACTGTACATAGGAAACAGGCTGAGAAATTTCCTCACTTATATACACCAGTGACTTATTACACAAAAATAATGATGCCAAAGGGATATATCCAAGAGATGGCAGAGGACAACTCTAGAGACCGAGATTGAGCCATAATCAAGGAATTGACAACACGTGTCCAGCTGGATGTCGGAAATGCTATATAGCAATGACTGCTGTGGGTATCCAGTTTTCTCTGAATCAGAATATCTGTACAGATCTCCTTAGGTCTCCTTAATTCACAGGGGTTCCAAGGAGCTTTCTCAGGAACTGCATGTGAAGAGCACTATCAAACATGCACATGGTTTGAATAAAAGAGCTTAGACCTTGAATCTGAGACTGTTGCCATAAAAAAGTGGGGAGGGGGAGAATAGTCCTGGAGAAGGCTTCCATAACAAAGTATTACAAATTGGGTAGCCTAAACAACAGAAATACATTGTCCCACAATTCTGAAGTCTAGAAATCCGAAATCAAGGTATTCTAAAGACTGGTTCCTTCTGAGGGCTGTGAGGGAAGGATCTACTCCAGGCCTCTCCTGGCTGACAGATGGTCATTTTTTGTCTCGCACATCTTCCTTCTATGTGTGTCTCTGTGTCTAAAGCCTCCTTTTTTGTAAGAACACTCGTAATATTGGATGAAGGGCCACTGCAAGTGACCTCATTTTAATTTGATTACTTCTATAAAGCCTGTTTCCAAAGGTCACATTGTGAGCTAGCAGAAAGTCGGACTTCAACTTATGAATTTTGAAATGACACAATTCAACTCACAAAATAAACACATAGGTTTTTAACGAAGAGGTAACCCCTAAATGGGACACGAGGAGTAAAGAAGCAGATTCCTCACACATATTTGGGTGAAGAACATTGGAAGCCTGAGAACTCCATGTGCCAAGGCTCTGAGTTGGTGATTTATCAGAATTCAGGTGCATGTGTGTACTAGTGATTGATTTAAGGCCCCCGGCCGCAAATGCACATTACATTGTCTATTCTGTGATAGAGCTGGACTCTAAAGATTTCTCCTTTGCCAACTGGCCTGATGCTAATTTTGCTTTGTCAGTAGAGGGTGCTGGAGGCACATGCCAGGAGTTAAGGCTTTTCTTCCTGGTTCCAGGGTATGCTTCTTAACAAATCCCCGCATTGTAGAAGGTCTCTCTCTGCAGGGCCAGGTCCTTGAAGTGTGAGTGGCTTCTGCAGTGGCAGTAGCCAGCAACACATGGCACACCCTACCCCCATAGGTAGTTTCTAAGGAAACCCAGGGGATGCATTACCAGCAACTCTGGCTAGCATGGCAATGTAATAAACTCCATCCAGTAAACTATGACCACACCCTCACAATGAGGCCTGGATCTTAACCCCAAAGATGTTCTTTTAAACTGGTTCCTTTCTTGGGTGTCCTGTGTTAGCTCTAAGTGTTGTGACTATGCCTTATATATCCCTAAATTCTTTATATATTTGATAACTCCTTATTAGGCAATCACAATTACTACAATACCCTGTTAAAATTAAGAATTCTTTATATTAAATTGTTCCTAATCTAATGACAGTGTGATTTCTGTCTCCTCATAGGGCCCTGACTTAGGTATTATGCCAGAACTTATTGAAATATCATCAGGCAGATTGGAAGGCAGAGTGTGGGCTCTATAATGGGACTCAAGGAATGATTCTCAGTACGATGCTGTAAACTAGCCCACAGGATGCTACTATCTCTGCCAAAAATGAGAGAAATCAGGAAGCAATTGATGCATTTTCCAGGAAAACTTCTGTTTAGCTTCAATCCAAGGAAGGGGAGGCAGGTGATGACTTCAAAAACATACTGTGCCTTCTAGGTTGCCATATAAAGCCCCATACTCTTCAAGCACTGCTGGTTCTCTTCTCTCTTGTTCTATTTAATATCAAATTTCCACTTTACATGAAAACATCAGAGTAGCTGAATCTAAATTACACTGGAATGGGGGGAGGGAGCACCATTATCTATAGTCCAGAAAGTAAAAAGTAGAAAGAAAAAAAAAAAAGTAAATGGAAAAGCCAATTGATTTTATCTCTTCCCAAAAACCTCCATGGAAGCCAAAGATTTTACTTTTATCTAATCAACAAGAGCTGGGTCATATGGCCATGTCTTGCTCAACTATTAAAAAGTGGCTAGGAAAAAGGGAAATGTGGAAGGGAGTGGAGTGAGTCAACCAACAGTATATGCCCACTTATGTATATAAGTCCTGCTCTCTTCTCCAAAACAACCCTAATTGACCTTTCCCAGTGGTGTGGAGATGCGAACGACAGGAGGTTTGTATAAAATGGGTCATAAACTTTCTATAATGTTGGACTTTTGAATCTTTAAAAATTAATGAACAACGGAGAAACAATATTTATATTTCAAGTAATAAATGACATCAGGAAAATATTTAACTTTTTAAGCACAGGCTTATTATTCGGTAAAGATTGTGAGCAGTTTGTCATTCAGCACATAGAGAAAGCCATTACTAACACACAGGCTACAGTTTCTTCTTCCATATAAGAGCTATATATTTGTTCTACATGTTTTCACTGATTTGAACATATATATATATATATATATATATATATATGAACTTATTTTCTTGACAACACATTCAAATTTACCTATTTTTAAAGGCTGATATAAATCTATTCTGTTTAACCAATTAGATATTGATGGTAATTTAGAGAAAGATGATTTCCTTTTGAGACTCTTAAACACAGATTGCTGTCAAATACATGATACTTAATATTTGTAATTCAAGAAAAGAAATACAATTTTTCAAAAAACATGACTGCATTGTATGCATGCTGGCACACAAAACTCACACAAAAGGCTAAATATGAACCACGTATAAATATAGTTAAGTGTCAAAACATTTAAATTCTCATCAATGTATGTATATATTGTATATATAGAGAGAGCAATTTATGCTCTTTTTTTTTACCAGATAGGATTTAGCAAGCTTGTAAATTTAGTTTAAAAATTAAAACATTTACCTCATAGTTTTGTTACCACTATCTTCTAAAGTTGAGCATAGAAAACAGAAATGATGTCTCCACTCAGATGAAATAGGTTGAGAAGGGACTAAACTTAAGTTTACTTTCAATTGCTTCTATTGACACATTTATTCACGTAATGAGCATTTACTGAGAGACTACCATGCACCAGGCCCAATAATTAATAAGTACATAAGTAAATATATCTTAGGTCACATAATAAGCTGTATGAAGAAATATAAGTCAGCAAAAGGGACACAGAGAAAGGGAGAAGAGAGGAATAGATATTTAAATAGTCCTGGAGTCTATTTAGTCAGCCTCACTGAAATGACCTCTGACCTAACAGAGGTGAAGGAACAGACCATGCTGGCATTTGAGGAAGAACAATCTATGCCTAGTGGGGATAGGACATTGAGGCCCAGAAAAAGTAAAAACCCTGTGTGTGTGTGTGTTTCTGTGTGTGTGTGTGTGTGTGTGTGTGTGTGTGTGTGTGTGTACTTGCTCTGCTCAGGAAGAACAAGCAGGTCTGGAGCACCGGGTACCTGACGGTGAGTAGATATACAGGAAGTCAAAATTGTAGGTGGAAGTCAAAGCATCCAGAACATTGTGGGCACTTGTTATGATGTTTGGCTTTTACTCTGAGTGGCATGGGAAAACCGAAGCATTTCGAGCAGGACTATGATGACTCCACTCTCTGCTGGTCAAACAGAGACTTTGGTGGGGAGTAGGAGTAGCAAAAGCCAGTGATGAGGTACATTAGTTAGGAAGCCGTTATAATAGCCTGGTTAAAGATAATAGTGGCTTGTCCATAGAAATAGTAGCAGAGGTATTGGGAAATGGTATTATATTGGATATAATTTGAAGGTAACGTTAATAAGATTTAATAAGTAATTAATTTGGGGATATGAGAGATAAAATGAGTAAAGGATGAATCACTCCAAATTTTTCAGTTAGAGCAAAAGGAAGGATATATTCACCATTGCTTATGTTGGGATAAATTGGATAAGGGTGTTAGATCAGAAATTCAGTTGTGGGCATAATAAACTTGAAGTGCACATCAGACATCCAAGAAGACATGTTGAGTAGTCAGTTGGAGGTAACAGTGTGAAGTTCAGCAGACAGCTTCAAGATAGAGATAGGCATTGGGGAAACATTAGCATACAGATGATATTTAGAGCTATGTGACTAAATGAATCACTGCAGTTAATGTTACTAATGCCTGAGATATGTCAGTCATTGTATTAGGGCCTTCCATATTTAATACCCACACCAATTTTGTAATGAAATGGAGCCCAAGAGAGATCAAATAAATTCCCACAGTTATATAACTAGAAAATGGAAGATGCAATATTCATTTCAATGTTACCTGAAAGTAAAATCTATTCTTCCATGAGAGTAGACACACTGCATTCCTTGCTCTAAATGCATTGAATGTTATTCCCACATGACTGTAGAAAGGACACTAATGTTTAGATCTAAAAAGCATGCTGATTTCCCTACTGTTAAAGAAACAACAGATTGAAAATGGAGTCACTTGTGCTAAGCCCCACGCCAGCAAACCAAAACTTAACAGCAACCTAACTGCAGTTTCAGCCTTGTCCAGGAATGTGACCTTTAATCAGTCAGTCTGGAATTTCCTGACCAGCATTAGTGAGGTGATTGGCCTGATCTCTGATCAGCCCCTGCCTTCCCCACAAAGGGAAGGTGGCATTGTTGGAAACAATATTTTCTTTTGTTTTTGACCTCCTCATCCCTCCCTCTACTCCCATTCTCTGTCTAAAAACCTTCCATTTTACACCATTCCTCAGAGTTCTTTTTTATTTGCTAGATAGGATGCTGCCTAACTCATGAATAATTGAATAAAGCCAACTAGATCCTCAAATTTACTCAGTTTATTTATTTATTTATTTTTTAACACTACCTTCTGCTATCTCCACTCACCAAACTTTCCTCCCATTTTAGGAAATGTTAGTATCCTATCCCTCTGATTTCCTCCAAACCCTAATATTCTTATTGAGAGATAATTTGAAACTATCATGTTTTGCTTTACCAGGGGGAGTTATCAGTATTTCCAAACACAAAGGAGACATTTCTGTAAATTTATTGTAGGGAACAGCAATTTTAAACAGACCTAAACTCATTGCAATGCACAATTCCAGTTCTTTTTTAGAGCCTGTGCATATTATTAAAGACTGGGGGCAAAAAAGAGGTTTTTTTTCTTATGTATGTATTACTTGTATCTGTTATATATATAAGCATAAGTGTGGATGTATACTTTCTTAATAAATGCACTTGTGAAATCTATTGCTACTTTGAAATTTTATCACTGCTCTAAGCTTGTAAGTTTTCAAGACTCACAATTCCTGGTACATGCAACAAAATTATCTAGGCAATAGAAAGTCATAAAAAATAGTCATAAGCTTTTAGAAGTTTAATTTTATAGGAATAAATGAAAATATTACAAAAATGTTGATTGGTAATGAATCTCTGGATGTAAGTGTGATTTTAAATATAAACTTGTTTCAAAAGTCACAGCTAATCATTTTATTCTTCTATATTTCAATGAAGAGAAGAAAATTATACACCATTGTAAATAAATCTCCCAAACCAAAATAGGTTAGTACATGTGAATATTATGTTTTGCCATGGTAATGTGTTCTTAAAGTTCTCCAATGTCAAACCTTCTAAAGGAAAGCTAAGTAAAAGAGAAAAAGTTATAGAATTTAACTAAGGCTTCTAAGTCACCATAAAGATAATTTAAAATAGGTTTCTTTTCATAAAAAGAATCAAAATTTAAGTTCTAAATTTCCATATTTCCATTTTTTTAAGTTATGGTCATAGAAGATTGATATAGATATATAAAACAATGAGTTAAACTTTTTTTTCTTTTTTTTTTTTTTTTTTTTTTTTTTCAACGTTTTTTATTTATTTTTGGGACAGAGAGAGACATAGCATGAACGGGGGAGGGGCAGAGAGAGAGGGAGACACAGAATTGGAAACAGGCTCCAGGCTCTGAGCCATCAGCCCAGAGCCTGACGCGGGGCTCGAACTCACGGACCGCGAGATCGTGACCTGGCTGAAGTCGGACGCTTAACCGACTGCGCCACCCAGGCGCCCCTAAACTTTTTTTTTTTTTTTTTTTTTTTTTTTTTTCTTTAACACAAAACAAATTTCTTAAAAATTGGTGATTAAGAAAGTGTCCTGGTAAAGTAACATAATATGAAGCACAGTTATCAATTAGAGCTGCCTACCTAATATCCTTACCAACCTCCAATTTTGTTAAGGATAATGGTGTACCTATATTCAGTATGTTCAGATTCTCACACTTCTTTACGGATGCATCCATGTGACACTGTTTTAGCCAATGAGATGCAATCAGAAGTTGAGGGGGCAGGAGTTGTCTAAGGCTTATTAAAGATAGAAAATACTTAAAACGTGCCTTCAAACATTTTACTTCACTCATTCCCTTCTCTCTCTGGGGAATGAAGATGCAAGCTGGAGGACAGGCAGTAATCTTGAAACCATGAGGCTAGGGGCATGAGGACAAAAGCCACAGACTAAACATAGCTGAGTAAATAGTGCAAAAAAAAGAGTCTGGTCCTTGATGTCATTACGAATCTGCCATATCAGCCCAGGCCTACCTATTTTGACTTTTCAGATGGGAAAAATAACACCTTTGTGGTTGTTTTGATCAGTATTAGTCTGGTTTATTATTAGTAGCTGTATACTTTTAACTAACACAGTATACATAAGAAATTCCCCCATCCATTTCTGCACAAGAATTAAGCAAAGGATATTTTAACATGATTTCTAGTCTGTAGATCAAATTTCCTTGAGGACACATGCTATTGCCTAGCCTCAGTATATAGCAGCTCTTCTATAATTATTTGGGGAGATAAAGTGATAAATGAATAAATTAATGAATAGTTGTTAATGTAAGAACATGAGTTTTTTTTAGGAAAATTATTTCAATGCCAGGAAAATTACTCTGAAATTTTTCTAATATATAGAATAATTTTTATTCTCAGTGATGAGATATCTCAAGTTCCCAAAATATCTGTAAGAAAAGTTTTAATTTATATATAACCAAGCCAATGCTTAGCAACTTCTCTTAATGTAAGCTTAATGTAATGTAATGTTACATAATTATCCAAGACAGTTGAAAAATATATGACTGCATTATATTGTAGAGAACTTTTAATGATTACCTATAAATAATGCAAAACTAATCAAAGTAAGTAAACTGCCTCGAGTTATTTTAGCAGATGATTTGACAATAGGTTAATAGTAATAAAAACAGCAGTAGAAGGGAAGTAACATGGTTCTGAGGCTTTTCTTCTATCTTCAGGGATGCCTGAGGACTTGGAATTTGGTGAAACCTACTGCAATATTATCTCAAGGAATGAGAAGGAGTTTACCTTTACAGATCCCAAATAAGTGAAAATCTGGCCAAGGAAGATAAACTAAATTAAGCAGCTATAAGCAAGGCACAGTTAATACTGTTGATGAGATGCTGCTGCCCCAGAGGAGTGCAGTCGTGATGCCTGAGGGGTTACCTAGCTGGCTGGTCACAAACACTTGAGAGCTTCTCTGAAATTACCTGCACACATTCTGCTTAGCTCCTGTGACCACATGCATATAAGTGCAAAACGGCTGAAACATTGGAAGCTGTTGCTGGAAGGTACAAGACTTGTGCTGTTCTGTTGTTTTTTGTCATATATCCTGTATGAAAGCTAAATAAACTTGGTGTTGGGTAAAATCTATTGTACTTTGTGAGTTTGAGAGTCTCTCTGAATCCAAGACCACTCCTTCTAGTAGAAGAAAGTGGGTGATACACCTGACTAGTTTCCAATGTGACCCCAACACAAAGTACTTAACCGAAGATTTTCATAAAATATAATAGCACACCACAGTTGTAATTAGCTATATTAAAACAATGTCTCCATACGACAATATATTCTGTACTTTTCCTCAAAAAATACATAGCCTTGGCTATGGTGCTCTATCTTGCTACCACACTACTGTTTCAATAACTTCTCCCTTGTTGGAGATACTTGTGGCTCCTAAATCCTAGGGTGGGAGCCCAGCAATATGGAGAAAAGTTAAGGAGAGGAGAGAATGTCAGGGAACATCCTCCTCCCCCAGAATTCACCTTTACCCCTCCTGCTTTCTCAAGAATCTCACTCGCAGCATCTGGCTGGCTCAGTTGAAGGAGCATGAGACTCTTGATCTCAGTGCTGTGGGTACAAGCCCCACATTGGGTGTAGATTATCAAAAAAAATCATTAAAAAAGGAATCTCTCTCACTCTACAGTTTTCTGATATTTTAAACTCCCCTTTCTCTCTTACCTGGACCCTTCTCAATAACTTTTAAGAATGTTCAATTCTCTCACATTAAAACAACCAAAGAAGCTAAATTAGGCAACAGAACTTCCTCCTCCAGCTACCACCCTGCCCCCCTTTAGCTTGTTCTCTTTACCTTTTATATTTTATTTTTTTAAATGCTTATTTATTTATTTTGAGAGAGAAAGAAAGAGAGCAGGGAAGGGGCAGAGAGAAAGAAGAGAGAGAATTCCAAGCAGGCTTCCATGCTTAGTGTGGAGCCTGATGCAGGGCTCAATCTCATGACCCTGAGATCATGGTCTGAGCAGTAATCAACAGTTGGAGACTTCACTGAGCTACCCAGGTGCCCCTCTTTACCTTTTTATTATTTAACATAATCCATCACATCTCTCCACCTCCCAGATAACACCTGTCATCTCTCTCCTCAACTCCTGTAATAGCCTCCTGGCTGGTTTCTCTGCCTCTGTTATGATTCCCCTCAAATCTTTTCTCCACGCTGCCCCAAACACATATTTTGGGAAGACAATACAGATCATGTTAACTCCTCACACTAAACACCTTTCCATGGATCCTTTTCCATTTGAGCATTTAGACCAATGTTCTTTAAAGGCTCTTGGAGGCCCTGTGTGATCTCTCTTGCTATCTCTCTCCAGCCTTATCTTCCTGACTGCCCTTAGCAATTTGAGTTTCAATCAGACAAACTTTTCATTTTCACTTTCTTTTACTTACACTCAATATGTTCCCTCTTGCCATACAGTCTTCCTGTTATACTTTCCATTTACCTATATTTACTTAACCAATTTCCACTTATTCTGTACATTGCAATTTAGCACCATTTTTCCCCATGAGATCCTTTACCGAGTACATTAAATTCCCTCTATACTCTGATATCATACCTCATACCTTTCTTCCTTAGAACAGTCAACAGTTTTCATCTCATGCATATTGTGGGGATGAGTGAAAGAATACCTACCTTCTCTATTAGGCTATGTATTCCATGGGTTTTTAGACTTAATTTTTGTTCAGTCTTGTAACCCCAGGGCCAGTGTGCCAGTGCCTGACATATACTTAGTAATAAATACCTGTCGACTAAGGTTGCTTCTATGCCTTTCTCCAATTTTGCTGTTTCTTTCTGAGACGTTTCTGTGCTTTCAGTTCAAAGAGGGGGGGAGAGAAGAAAATACCAAAGGTGCTGCAATTTTTCTCTTGATCTTTAATCCCCTTTTTATTTTTTCTCCTCTTTAAAATCCTGCAAAGTTGAGTCTCCAGATATGTGATGGGGAAAAAAAAAAGTATATATTTCTGCATTTCATTCAGATGAATGAATGAATATGTCCATTCAGATATGGCCTAAAATGCAATCCGTGAGTGCTTGTTTCTGTCCCAAAAGATGCATTTGGCTCATAACTCAAGGGGGGAGAAAAAGTACCAATAAACACTTGGGATTCCAGATATTACTATATTGGCCAAGAAAGGAGGAATAGGGGAAAAAATGGAAAAAAGGTTTTCCAGTAGAAGCCATTTGGAAGGGGAAGAACTCCAGCAGGACTCCTCAAATGGGAGGCACGAGATGGAGGCAAAGAGGACGTACCTCAACCCAAGACCTTAGATTCATTTGAATACATCAGTTGAATGAATGATATTTTTCATTTCTTGCAAATTGTGAAATGAAGGACTTGTAGCAGCTAAATTTCAATTTAGCACTCATGGCATGTAGTTCCTTAAAATCTCATTGATTTATACACTTGCTCTTCTTTTTTTCATGGTTATGATAAATAACTAAAAAATTGAGTCTATCACAACGGTGATAAATAAGGTCATTTTTCATTTATAATGGAAAGCTTGTCTTTCTTGAGGTTATATGCCGCATAGGTAGAAGCTGAAACTTACTCATAACATGAATGATGGGTAGCTAAAGGGTCCGTTTGTCATAGTCCGTCTAGTGCAAACGAGATGGCTACAAAGCTTAGAGCCCATCCATTTATTTACAGAGACAGATTAATTTTTCCATCTTTTATTTTCTCTTTTGAACCTTAGTTTACAATGAAGGTTCCTGGAGTCTTCCCTGAAACATACACGCACACAGAATGTGACAATTTTCATGGTCTCCAGGTCTCAAATATTTCACTGAGGAAAAAGGAAGACTTTGAGAAGTTTTAAAGACAAGGAAAAAAAACAGAATTGTGAAAGAAAAGATTAAGATTCAGACAGAATGTAAAACCTTTGAAATTATGTTTTTTTTCAGTACAAAATGATGTTTTCAGGTGAAGAAGTCTCCACCAGTGCCATGTTTTAAGCAGCTGAAACAAGAACAGCCTGTCCAGTTCAGCCTTAAATAGAGATTTGAATTGTATTACCATTACTATGGGGAAATTGTTTAATGCATTTGGCTTGCTAAATATTTCTTCTTGGGAAAAAAAAAGAAGGAATATCTACAATGATTGGCAACAGAACAACACAAAAAATCATCAGAATATTTATATTTTTTATGTAAAAGAACATCCATTAAAGAGTTAGGTCTGAGGAATTCATTTTGAAGGGAACTAGCCCAAGGAGCTAACTGACTTATGGATTACAAAAGAATATTTTAATGATACATCAAAAAATGTAGTTGCTTTGGGCATCAATTGAAATATTAGGAATTACCATAATTGAATACATTTTCAAATATAAATAAAATGCAAATCTGACATCAGTTGCTATTTATTTGGATTAGAATGGTAAATACTTTTAATAACACATTAGAAAAATCATTAACTGAAGATCCATTTACTAAGTGACAATAATAAAAAGTGATGATCAAATGTGAGCAGATTTATATTTGCAATCTCAAATCTTTCAGTAATTTCTCATAAATAATCTCTAGATTTACCGTGTTTTTCAATGGGGGCATTAATGTTACTTTAAGGAGACAATTCTCCCTCTTTGTGACTGGCTATATACTGTAAGACTTTTGACATTTTTCCTTCCTTGGTACTCAACTCTTCCCAGTCATTAAAACAACAAAAATCTCTCTTACAAACACACATTTTCAACTGCCTCCATGGGTTGGTGATGGTAATGCCTCCTTCCTTCAGAATGATTGCTAAAATATAAAGAAATGAGCTTCCCAGCAAACACTTCACAGTCATCTCTGAATTACCGATTTGCTATATCAAAATGACATAAATGAAACCAGAGAATATATGGACTAGAGACACAGTATCGTAAAGATAAACACATTAAGTATTTTCAAAAGGGAAATAAGACATTCATTAGTATATTTTATTTATTTTATTTTATTTTTTATCTTATTTGAGACAAAGAGAGAGCACTCAAGACAGGGAGAGGGGCAAAGGGACAGGGAAAGACGGAATCTTAAGCAGGCTCCATGGCCCAGCGCAGAGCCCAATACAGGGCTTGATCTCACAATCCTGAGATCACGATCTGTACTGAAATCAAGAGTTAAATGTTTAGCGGACTGAGCTACCCACGTGCCCCCATTAGCATATTTTTTAAGTTTATATATTTATTTTAAGAAAGAGGGAGAGTGCAGGGGAGGGCAGAAAGAGACGGAGACATAGAATCCTCAGCAGGCTCCAGGCTGTCAGCACAGAGCCCCCATCTCACCAACCATGCGATCACGACCTGGGCTTAAATCAAGAGTTGGATGCTTAACCAACTGAGCCACCCTGGGACCCAAACATATTTTAAAATTAAAAAAAGCTATTAATATATTTTAGGAAAAGTTGAACTCTACAATGAACCTTCAGGAAAACCAAAAAGACTGATTTAAAATGTGATAATTATTTTATATGTGTCATTTTTTTTTCCATGAGAGATATGTATACCTTATTTAAATTTATTTTAATTCACTCACAGAGAGAGAGAGAGGTGGGGGGGGAAGAGAAAGCACAAGTGAGAGAGGAGCAGAGAGAGAGAGGGAGAGAGAATCCCAAGCAGGCTCTGCACTGTCAGTGCAAAGCCCAATGTGGGGCTAGAACTCATGAATGGTGAGATCATGACCCGAGCTGAAGGCAGATGCTTAACCAACTGAGCCACCCAGGAGCCCCTGTATACCTTAATTTAAAATATCAAAGTGAGGTTTTCTCATTATGTTAAGAATATATACAGTATTTCTAACATACATAAGCACAATTGAAATTCTAGGTGTCAGTTCACCTCTGTATCAGGATTTTGTCAACCTGAAAAACAGATCAATATAATGTTATATATGATACATATTTTGTTATAAACCAATATATTAAAACAAACAAAAAGTATTTTATTTTAAATGTGATTTTGTAGTGTAAGTAGCATGCATTTAACTATTGTTTTAACTCTTAGCTATCTAAATTATGCACCAGTAAAAGGCTCTTTCCTCTAAAGAGCCTAATAGTATATATTCTAGGGTTTGCTTATCATATGGCCTCTGTTGCCACTACTCAATTCTGCCATGGCAGTGTAAAAGCAGCCACAGAAATAAGATAAAGAAGTGGGCATGGTTGTGTTTCCACAAAACTTTATTTACAATAACAGGTGGCTTTGGTACACACAGGTGTACTTTGTCAAACCCTGGTGTCAATTATAAAATAACAAGAACGTCTTCAATAACATAGATAAACTATGTCAAGAATGCATCTTTTCCATTGCTTTGAATTTTTTAAGAAAATGTGTAAAATTTCTACATTCTTAAATGTCTTTTAAGAATAAAGTTATATTAATAATAGAGAATGGCACACAAATCAGAAGTATATGCCAACTTTTTTTTTTAATCACTAAGGAAAAAAATAAAAATAACCATTTTAGTTTGGGACTGGTGGCAGTGAATTTCTAATTTGATGGTATTGTATTACAGCATAGCCAATGAAAGGAATATCTTTTAATGGACTGTTTAGATAAATGGCGTCGATGTCTTAATCTAATAATATTTGAATACCAATAAAAGCTATACTCACACTTCACCAATTGCACACACACACACACACACACACACACACACACAATCTGGCCCTTCAAGGTATTATATTGCTGTTATATTTAGCAATATAAGAACACACGAGGGAGTACTTTCCATGACTTCATGTGAATCTCTAGATCATCTAGATTTGAGTTCCATTTCAACTTGAGGAATTCCTAAATCTTAGAGAAAGAAAATCACATCAAGGTTCTTGTGTGTGGTTAGTGCACTGAAATTTCGGTGGTTTCAAGTGTCATATACTCTCTATATGAACTCTAGAAATGGATTAAGATATTTGGCATTGATAAACCCAAATTCTTAAACCTAGTTTAGAAAGCCATATATTTTAATGCATTCCACTATAACAGTTTTCTCAAAGTGTCGTCCTCTGATCTGTTTTATTAGAACCACTTAGAAAGTTTTTTTTTTTTAAACAGACATTTCAGTCCCCATCCTAAGCCCATTGGGTTAAAATCTCTGTAGATAGTGATGAGTTTATAAATTCATGGATATATATTCAGGATTTTCTGACATAATCATCCCAACTACATTTCTCTGACTAGCTTCTAGGGGGTCAATGTTTTGGGTAAGCTTATAGTATCGTTAAAGTGTGGATATGCTATTACTACCATTTCTGGATCCTTCATTAATGTTTTCTGTAAGGCTATTGGACTGTGAATGTTCATCCTCCTGGAGTGGTGCTTAAAGCCTATAGGCCAATTCACAGAACAAATCTTTATCATTATGGATGAGGCCAAATCTTAACAAATATATTGCAAAGAGTATTCTTCCATTATTGTTTTATTAGAATATGATGCTATATTGAGTAAGATAATGATTTATGATGAATGAAATACATTAAAATTTGAGAATTAAATATTTGAAAATATATTAAAAGCTTTCTTATATCAATAACCACAGCTTACAGTGCCTCCGACTACTCTAGTGAATTCTTAATAAAAGAGACCAGGGAATTTGATTTCTTTCCCAGAAACTCTAATAGTAAATTCATGAAGGATTTAAATGTAGAATGCTGTGTGTAATCTTAATCAGATTGAGATTCATTGAACCTAAACTATTTTCAGGCACATAGTTGTTAAAAAATTCAAGATGCTGAACTGAAAGTAGGATATGACAACTTGTCTTAAAGAATATGAAGTCTACAATAGCTTAATGCTAAAGCACATTAATTGGATTTAATAAACCTAACATCTTCACTATTCAAACACCATTCAATACTGGCCAGTTGTACATCATTTGGGACAATTTAGAGTTTGGGAATGTGCACTGACCATGTCTACCAAACAAATAGTATAGCAATCTTTATCAGAATAGTAATGTCTTGGGGCGCCTGGGTGGCTCAGTCTGTTGAGCGGCCGACTTCGGCTCAGGACATGATCTCGCGGTCCGTGAGTTCCAGCCCCGCGTCGGGCTCTGTGCTGACAGCTCAGAGCCTGGAGCCTGCTTCAGATTCTGTGTCTCCCTCTCTCTCTGACCCTCCCCCGTTCATGCTCTGTCTCTCTCTGTCTCAAAAATAAATAAACGTTAAAAAAAATTTAAAAAAAGAATAGTAATGTCTTATCATGACATCTAAAGAAATTAAATATGGTCCAGTTTATTATCAAGTAAAATATTGGGGGGAAAAAGAGCAGATACAAACTATTAGGAAAAAACTATTAGGAATCATGCAGATTTAAATTGAAAGGGAGCATACAGTGAGTCATATGCATTCATTCATATGCATGCAATCTGCACTATGTTAGATATGTAATCAGTGGGAAAAATGATTTGATTCAACAAATTGGGTTACTTCTTTCTCATTTGATGACTTATTTTATGTCACAAAGGGTTAAATAAGTATATACATCTTTAACTCAAATACATATGTACATATGTAAAACCCCCCCCCCCTTTTTTTTTTCTGGAAAATGCTCTTCATCGCAGCAAAACGTCCTTAAATCATATCGTTTATGTGACAAACTAAGGTCACGATAAATTTTCCTTAACGAAGAAAACCAGCATGAAACATTTTCCTACTTCTGGGAAAAATAACCATTGGGCATTTTGACAAAATTAAGAGTGAGCTACTGTTTTATTTTCACTAGCACCCAGTCACACTTTGATATGTACATATGCTAAGTGATTTTGAAAAATCCCTGTGTATTGTGAAATCCCTATTACCTAAGACATCTAAAAGTATTTCACACTCACTGCAGTGTGCTTATAAAGAAGTTTTTTTAAGGGAAAATATCTGTAATTCATGATTGTATTTCCAAGTACACCTGAATTCATCAAGTTACCTATTTTGTTTTTGTTTTTTTTTTTTTTTTAATTTTTTTTTTCAACATTTTTAATTTTTATTTATTTTTGGGACAGAGAGAGACAGAGCATGAATGGGGGAGGGGCAGAGAGAGAGGGAGACACAGAATTGGAAACAGGCTCCAAGCCATCAGCCCAGAGCCTGACGCGGGGCTCGAACTCACGGACCGCGAGATCGTGACCTGGCTGAAGTCGGACGCTTAACCGACTGCGCCACCCAGGCGCCCCAAGTTACCTATTTTGAATTTTTATCAAAAATAACTTCAAAAGCAAGCATGCAAACAAGTAGACAAATGCCTCTAGTCAGTCAGGTGACTGAAGTTGAATAGTGTCTATTCAATTAGTTTATATTTTATTTAAATATAAAATTAATGATTCAAATACTGTGCTTCCTTAAAGGAAATTTCTACACCATGTTGTCTAAGCAACATGACTTTATAGGTAAAACGCCACATTTTTGTAAGTGATCTATGATTATTGAGTTAAAACTAAACCACTCATAGAAAAAATCAGGTATTTTAAGAAATAAAAACAATTCCATTTATTGTATAAGAAATCAAAATTTCTCATTTTCTTTGTTTCCACCCCACATTGTTCCTAAACAATGTGATTTAAGAAGCTCATAGTGCTAGCAAAACTGGATAGCAATATGCAGAAGAATGAAAGTGGACGACTTTCTTACACCATACACAAAAACAAATTCAAAAAGGATGAAAGGCCTAAATGTGAGACAGGAAACCATCAAAATCCTACAGGAGGAAACAAGCAGAAACCTCTTTGACCTCAGCTGCAGCAACTTCTTATTAGACATGTCTCCAGAGGTAAGAGAAACAAAAGCAAAAATGAACTGTTGGGACCTCATCAAGATAAAAAGCTTCTGCACAGCAAAGGAAACAATCAGCAAAACTAAAAGGCAACCGACAGAACAGGAGAAGATATTTTCAAATGACCTACTGGATAAAGGGTTAGTATCCAAAATCTATAAAGAATTTAGCAAACTCAACACCTCAAAAAACAATTCAGTGAAGAAATGGGCAGAAGACATGAATAGACACTTTTCCAAAGAATGCATCCAGATGCCTAACAGACACATGAAAAGATTCTCAACATCACTCATCATCAGGGAAATACAAATCAAAACCACAATGAAATACCACCTCACACCTGTCAGAATTGCTAAAATGAACAATTCAGGAAGCAACAGATGTTGGCAAGGATGCACAGAAGGGGGAACACTTCTGCACTGTTGGTAGGAATGCAAATTGGTGCAGCCACTCTGGAGAACAGTATGGAGGGTCCTCAAAAAATTAAAAATAGAAGTACCCATGACCCAGCAATTGCACTGCTAGTTATTTATCAAAAGGATATAAAAAGGCTGATTCAAAAGGGCACATGTATTCCAGTGTTTACAGCAATGCTATCAACAATAGCCAAATTATGGAAAAAGCCTAAACTAATGAATGGATAAAGAATATGTGGTATATATTAACAGTGGAATACTACTTAGCAATCAAAAAGAATGAAATCTTGTCATTTGCAACAATGTGGATGGAACTAGAGTGTATTATGCTAAATAAAATAAGTCAGAGAAAGAGAAAATATGATTTCACTCATATGTGGAATATAAGAAACACAACAGATAAACATAAGGGAAGGGAAGGAAAAATAAGATAAAAACAGAGAAGAAAAACAATAAGAGACTCTTAAATACAGAAAACAAATTGAGTGTTGCTGGAGGGGAAGTGGGGGGTGATGGGCTAAATAGGTGATGGGCATTATGGAGGGCACTTGTTCAAATGAGTACTAGGTGTTACATGGAAGTGATGAATCACTGGGTTCTACTCCTGAAACTAATACTATACTGTATGGTAACTAACTTGAATTTAAATTAAAAAAAAAAAGAATATAATGCAACCATAAAAAAAGCTTACCAAGGTACATAAATAAGAATATAGTAAGATAACTGTAAATTAAAATTAGATGAGAAAGAGAGGGTTAATATAGAGAGAGACACACACATGCCACAAGCTTAGGGTGATCAAATGGAACCAAGAATAAGGCTGATGCAAAATACATATTATTGCATTGTGAAAATTAATAAAGGAAAACTTCACTAAAGTGGACTCAGGAGGCTACAAGGGGAGGCTGGAAGAGGGAGCCAAGTACTACTCCATGCCAAATATAGGAAGAGTTGTTAATTACCAACTCCAACAGAGGACTCCTTAACAGGAAAGAATCATCAATTACAAGTCTCAAGGAAAGATGTACATTGAATTTCCTATGAGAAATCAACTACCCTTGTAACTCAGGAAATGAGAAACCATCATCACCTTGAACTCCTGCTTTTCTCCAATGGGCTTTTTTTTACTCAAAACACCTTTCAATTTCCTTTTCCTTCTCCCTGAAATCATGTTCCTCTCCTTTGTTTGTAGGACTTGCCTATATTTTTGCCATAGTTTGAATATTCTGAATTATAATTCTCTATTATCTTGAATGAACACATTTTGCCGGTAAAATAACTGACAATTTTATTTTGAAGGTTAACAGGATCATAGGAAATGTTAGGAGAAAGGACCTAGTTGGTAACATTACAAGAAGCATGAATGGATGTTTGCCAAACTCATTTAAAAAAATTTTTTAATGTTTATTTATTTTTGAGAGAGAGAAAGAGACAGTGTGTAAATGGGGAAGGGGCAGAGAGAGGGAGACACAGAATCTGAAGCAGGCTCCAGGCTCCCAGCTGTCAGCCCAGAGCCTGACACAGCGCTCAAACCCACAAACCATGAGATCATGACCTGAGTTGAAGTCGGACACATAACCAACTGGCCCCATGTTTGCCAAACTTATAAGCTAAACTTTAAGAAAGCTGATTTCAGAAAAGTCTTTTCTTTCTTTCTTTCTTTCTTTCTTTCTTTCTTTCTTTCTTTCTTTCTTTCTTTCTTTCTTTCTTTCTTTCTTTCTTTCTCTTTCTTTCTTTCTTTCTTTCTTTCTTTCTTTCTTTCTTTCTTTCTTTTTTTTTAGACTTATTTATTTAAGAGAGAGAGCACGAATGGGGGAGGGACACAGAGAGGGGGAGAAAGGATATCCCAAGCAAATTCTGATCTGACAGCATGGAGCCAGATGCGGGGCTTAATCTCAGGAACCATGAGATCATGACCTAAACCAAAATCAAAAGTCTGATGCTTAACCGGTTGAGCCACCCAGGTGTCCCAGAAAATTCTTATGATATAAGGTGGGGGGATAGAGAATTTAATATGAAAATTACCAACCACACAACCCTAATGGCCCCATTTAAATAAAAAGAGGAAAAAGCACAATAATAAGAGAATAAACAAAATGGAGGGGAAAGCACTCACAATTTGGGGTTTGAGTGCAGTCTCCTTCAAATTTAACACAAGCTTATTATGAAGTTAATGTAGTAAGAAAAATAATAGCCACTATTTCTTGAGGATCTAGTCTATGCAACAACATTGCCCATCCTTCATCATTTCTCACAATAACGTTGCAGGGCGTTATCAACACCCATTATCTTTATAATCAACATAGCATTTGAGTTTGGGGAGTTACCGTAACTTGTTCAAGTCCCATATCTGGAAGTAGAATCAAGACACTCTAAGTCCATCTATTTATTCATGTTCTGTGCTACTAGGAACTTCAGAAACAGAAGCCCTCAATCCAACACCTTAATCTGCCAAATTAAACCTTTTAAATTGAGCATTATTTTGTTGTTATTTACTTAATGCCCACAATGTGCCCGGCAATTTGCTAGCCTCTTACACCACCAACAATGTCTGGATTTAAATTCTACCTCAAAACTCAGTGTCTCTGTTGCCCTATCAGTAAAACTGAGATAATCATAAAAGCGATTTTATGCGTTTATAAGAAAATATTTATAAAGCACTTAGAACTCCATTGGGCACACACCAGGCACCCAGTAAATGATAGCTACTTCTTATTACTCACTGATAAAGTTTGTCTCCTTTACTTTCTACGTCTAGCATAGGAACAGCGCCTGAGACCAAAAGGAAGCTAAGTATTTTTTGAAAGAATGAATTAACATTTAAGACAACTAAAGAGAATAAAATATAAAGTGATTAAGCAAATCACCAGAGTTGATCTCTTTAGAAGTCTAGAGTTTATGAGTATTCTTTCCTCTTGCTCCCTAGCTTACCCTGGGCTCAGCAATGTCTGGAGATTTTAAAGTATTTGAAGCTTTTCACGGGATTTTCCCACCTCTCTAACCCCTTCTAATTACCATGCAGCACCAGCATGACTCTGCATCTCAAAAATGTGTGTCAGAACAGTTGTGTTTTGCATTTTATTTGATCATGGCAGTAAACTAAATTTTCAAAGTTTGTGAAACAACTAATAGGATCATTGACTCACAACCTACAGACATTACAGGGGACTTTAGGCTTTATTTCAGGTCAAAGCCCCCGATTGCACTTTGGGTATCATCAATAAACCATGGGGTCATTCCTGGCAAAGTGCAGTCTTACAGGTGTGCTGATTACACTGCAAGACAATCTGCAGAAGCACAGTCCGTCTGTTTCATCATCTCTCTTCCCTCTATGCTCGGTAACAATTGCTCTGTGTCAAACAGAGAGACAGATAAGGCAGTGTGTCTGGGTCTAAAGTTTGAAATTCGCTCTTTTTCTAAATCTTGAATATGTTTTAGGCTTAAACCTTTGATAAGGTACAGGAGATGAGATCACTTGTCCAAAGTTAAATGCTCATTGAGATGAGACAGGTCACTGCTGTAAAGTTATCATTCATTGGTTTCTTAAACTATGACAGTGATTATTTTGAGAAATGAGGAAAGATGCTTAGAATTGGAAGACTGGGACAAAAAATACACCTTGTCTACACTTGTGCTACAACTTACATATTTTTAAGGTTTTTACTATTACTTTAGTAAATTAAATTCACTTTTAATTTACTTTTAATTTAATTCACTTTAATAATAAAGTGAATTATAATAATATTAATAATAATAATTAATAAGAATAATAAAAGTAATTCACTTTTAATTTACTATTTTGAATCCTCCATTAGAACGTGATAACCTCAAAGGCAAAAATCACAATCTAAAGTTTGTGCTCTCATCTGCACCACTGTATGTGGCCATAAATAAGTAATTTAATTTTTCTGAACCTCAGTTTCCACACCTATGTAATCTCTTTCCTTAATTATTTCAAAGAGATTAAACCCAAATGTATAAAAATGCTCTGAAAAAGGCAAACTACTAAATAAACACAGGGCATGATATAGGTATAAAAAGACAAAAAAATAAAGTCCAACCATTTTTTTTTCATTGAGAAAATTTAATGATCCATCCAAATTTATTTGGTAAATATATAAAGCAAAAGAAGTTCAAAGTTTACTTTGCCTAAGATCAAACTCAGAAGAATTGTAGGTGGTAAATGATATACCTGGGTGAAATCAAGTGGAGCTTTTAAGTTCTCATGCTGAAAGTGCCTTTAATCTGTCACATATTTTTATTCAGTTCATTAAAGGACATGCATAAACATGGATTTTTTTAGTGTGTTTAAATTACCATCCTAAAGATTCAAATCAGTGAGGCATACATTATCAATTTCCTCTTTAATATTCATTGTGATCTACTCAGTGGATTTCTTTCCTAATGAGAGCATATCATCTGAATAACTCACCTTCCTGTGCCCGAACTTAGCAAATTTAGCCTATCCTTGAACGGCACATTTTTTTAAAGCACTTGTTAAACTGTTGTGTGTTTTTATAGCTATATATCTTCAATATCCCCTCATCTACTCTGTATACGTCTATTCGCCTTGAATTCAGGGTTGTTTTTTTTTTTCCTTTGTTAACTTAAAATCATGTCTATTTGGGTTTTTGTAGCCAGAATTGTATTTTAGGTAGAGTCTTAAATGATCAGATCCAGCGTCATTAACAACTAACAAATGGACAATTATCAAGAATATAGTCTAAGTCTAACTCTTCAAACAATTATGTTCTCAAATGTCATAATTACATGCAATAACAAAGTTTATAGTTACATGTAAAAATATGACACTATGTAATTATATTCTAGTTATTATCAAGTCAAACATTTATTAAAAATGTTTATTTTTTAACAAGACAAAAATGATATAGAATAAATATTAGTATACACATATGTTCATAAAAATAAAAGACAGATCCCTCTTAGAGATCTTATGAATGGCATAACATAATGGGGACAAAACACAAGATAAGATGTAGTTAAATTTTCAACTGCATAATTTTACAGTGTATGCAATAGAAGCCAAATATAGACTCGAAGAATTCAAGATGCTAATGGGTGGAAGTGGACCAAAACTAGAAAAATGAATAACAAAGCAGACCAGGAAGAACACAGATGTTACTATAATCAAGGAAAAGGATATAAATAAGGACAATTTTTTAAAATGTTTTATGAATTTTTGAGAGAAAGCATGAGCGGGGGAGGAGCAGAGAGCTAGGGGGACAGAAGATCCTAAGGGGCCTCACCACTGACAGTAGTCCTCAAACTCATGAACCGTGAGATCATGACCTCAGCCAAGGTCAGACACTCTACCAACTGAGCCACCCAGGAGCCCCTAAAGAAAGAGAAATTTGAAACTAAACCAGAACACTCAGGTCTGGGGAAGTACATATTCCTGGAAGCCTTCTCTGACTGAAGCAGACATTATGTTGGGAATTAATGGAACATAAACATCAAGTAAAACTGTATTAGGGCAGGTTTGATTGCCAGAAAATTCTAAAGCAGATGCTGTAGGCAACAGAAGTCCTCATAAATCTAAGAACAAGGAACAAACAAGATGTAAGAGCATTAGGAAGGCAAAGAATAGAAAAAATGCAGTGTGAAGAGGAGACAAAGAAATTATAAGAGTAGTCCAGTCATGGGGAAGGAGAACACTGGGGAAGGAAAAGATAGAATGAGAATCTTTTCAAAGTACAACCAATCTCATGACAGACTAACAAAATACGTCCTAAAACATGAGGTAGGAGAAGGATTCAAAGTTTTCAGCCATGGAGATGATGAGAAGATGTTTCTATGTGCTTGTGAAATACAGCTCTAGATTCCTCCACAAGTACTAACTTCACTTTGTACTTGCTATCATTTATTTTATGATTATGCTACACAAATCATCATTGCTTTTATCTTATCTTCTACTGATCAATCTGAATTTGTGCCTATGTAATCAGTGTATTAATGGTCCAAGTTTTTCATTTCTCTTACTTTCTTTTTTTAATTGTTATTATTATTTTTTAAGTTTATTTATTTTTGAAAGAGAGAGCACAAGTGAGGGAGAGGCAGAGACAGAGCGAGAGAGAGAGAATTTCAAGCAGACTGTGCACTGCCAGGAAACAGCCAGACGTGGGGTTTAGACTCACCATCCGTGAGATCGATCATGCCCTGAGCCAAAATCAAGAGCCAGTCACTTAACTGACTGAGCCACCCAGGTACCCCTCTCTTATCTTCTGTTATATCATAACTGTGGTTACACTGTTTGTGCTAAACAAAAGCTTAATAAAGGAATTAAGTTGCAGGTAGACATTTCTATCAGATAGCTAGGTCCAATCTTAGGCTTAAATAATTCCACAGAGAATTCCTTTATCACGTTTCAACCCACATTTCAAGTAGTCTCAAGGGCTAGGGTGTATCTTACATAGAAAACTCACAGGTAGGGGAAAACCAGTATTTTTAATTAAACTGGAATCCATTTTTCAAAAGAACACGTGGATAAATTTTCTTTGTATTTTCCACTACAAGTTGTCAGTTGAAAAAGAGATTTGTCAAAATTCTCTTTCAAGTATCTAGAAGGAAATCTTATAAGAGAAACTCTGTATTAAAAATTTGTTTGATAGGTTAATACAAGATCTGGCTTTTGGAACTTATTCTGACTTGCCTGCATTCTTGGCCGTCCAAAATTTCAGCCATGCTGACTCCAGTGAAAAAGCACCACTATCAGGAGTACGATGAACATAGAAGATTTTTAGGAAAAATTACCTACATTTGAATTCAGGATGATGAATTCTCATACAAGGATAGTTTTCTTGTTTTTAGGTCCCCCATTTCCTGCCCCCTTCCCCCACCCACTGCCACACACACACCAAGTAGTCATGTGGTCAGTTTGTAACAAAGGAAGGAACTCAGCATTTGCCAGGCAAGTGTTCTGTGTTCTACCTTGTCTACCCCGAAAGCTCTGGGGTTGTCTTTCTTTGCAGTGGCAAATGTAGTCTAATTAGGTCAAGTACAATCATCCCATAGGTGATGATTACTAAGAGGTTTTGCCATCTTGTATTTCTCTTTAATGGGTTCTCCTATAATCATAATTGCAGAAATATCCTGTAATGATTATATTCATCTTCCAGAGCTGTCATAACAAAGTGCCACAGATTGGATGGCTTAAACAAAAGAAATTTATTTCTCACAGTTCTGGAGGCTGGTGTCCTTTCTCTTCTTACAATAAGAACACCAGTCATGGGCACCTGGGTGGCTCAGTTGGTTCTTACAATACAAACACCAGTCATGGGGTGACTGGGTGGCTCAGTTGGTTAAGCATCTGGATCTTGATTTCAGCTCAGGGCATGATCTCACGGTTGGTGAGTTAGAGACCAGCATTGGGCTCTGTGCTGACAGCGTGGAGCCCGCTCAGGATTCTCTTTCTCCTTCTCTCTCTGTCCCTCCCCTGCTCACCATTTCTCTCTCTCTTGAAATAAATCAATAAACTAAAAAACAAAACAAACAAACAAAAAAAAGGTATTGGATTAGGCCCCCAACTTTATGACCTCCATTTAACCTTAACTACTTGTTTAAAGGCCTTATCTGCAAATACAGTCACAGTGGGGAAAAGAGCTTCAACATACATATTTTAGGGGGCACAATTCAGTCCATGAAAGTGATAATTCACGAATTTCATAAAATTTTGTCATCCCTGCTCATACAGCTACAACTTCTACCAATTACCATGAAATCCTATTAGCCGTAAGTACTCTTTATAATCAAAGCCCTCTGGTTTGAAAACCGGGAATCTCTTAACAGCACTCACTTTCTTCCCTCATACCAGTAACATTTTTTATATATCATAGAATCATAAACATATTATAAAACTTAATGCACAATAGTCATAACCACCCTGAAACTCTTCCACTTGTTATTAGAGTCTCATTTATTAATATCATGTTCCTAACGTATAACATCTCATATAGTATGCAATAAGATTCTAATGTAAGCATATATAAGAGGGTTTATAAGATTCTAATGTAAACATAAATACACATGGTTTAGGGTAAAAGGAACATGCTGGGAGGTGGGGGAGATTCTCAGAGAACAGATGACACCGAAATGAAAAAATAAAATAAGATAAAAATGAAAAATCAGCTGTGTCCAGTTGAGGTAAGGAAAAGTCAAAGGAGGAGAGAGAAAGAAGATGGACAATGCCAGGGAAAAATTAAGTTCGGTAACTTCCGCGCATTTAATGCTTAGAGCATTCCTGTAATATGTGCTTTACAGCTCCAGAGCAGGCCAGCCTGGCAGCCAGTACCGTATGACCCAAGGAAGCTAAAGTGAAGACCACTTATCAGTAGCTGACACAAAGACAAGCTGGGAAGGAACAGCAGGCAAGGAAACAGAGGCTATTTCAACTGGGTCTCTCTAGGCCTGAGACCAAGCCCAGCTAAAATAGTGGGCCCACATCTTCTTGACTATGTTCCCATTGTGGGCCTGGAAGGGAATAAACTATAATTGCAGAGAATCCTTTGTGCGGGGAATCTGTGCTATCCACAGGGGTGTTACTCAGATGTCAGTCCAGAGAGGACATGAAGTGTCAAAGTTGTGGTTGAGGGAAATGGGTTTTAAAGGTATAGTTGTAGGGCGCCTGGGTGACTCAGTCCATTAAGCTTCAGACTTTGGCTTAGGTCATGATCTCACAGTTTGTGAGTTTGAGCCCCACCTTGGACTCTCTGTTCTCAGCTCAGCACAGATCCCGCTTTGAATCCCCTGTCCCCCTTTCTCTCTGCCCTCTCCTTTTGGTTCTCTCTCTCTCTCTTAAAATGAATAAACTTAAAAAAATAAATAAATAAAGATTTAGTTGCTCAGGCAGTGTTTAAAAGTATAAACTTTGCACCCATTTACTATTTCATATGTGTTTTCCATTAATTATATTCTTTTTTTTAATGTTTATTTATTTTTGAGAGAGAGAGAGCGAGAGCAGGAGAGGCAGAGAGAGAGGAAGACAAAGGATCTGAAGGAAGCTCTGTGTGGAGCTCTGTGTGGAGAGCCAAAAATGGGGTTCAAACTCATGAACCGTGAGATCATGACCTGAGCCGAAGTCAGACACTTAACATACTGAGCCACATAGGCGCCCCTCTGTTAATTATATTCTTGTGTTTCTCTGTGTTAACTTCTTAACTAACACATCAGATATATCTATGAGCAAGGTACAAAGAAAACATGGCAATTTATGTTAGTCTAGGACATTTAACTTTGGGAAATGTATGTAAATATGCACTAATAAAAGTGCTAAGACTAAGAGAGTAAAACTCTTGATATAATAATCACTAGTGTCAAGGTCAAATATTAACATAAGCATTTAAAATATTATCATATAAAGAGAAGATACAAGATGCCTCCCTGAATTTAACTAAAAATGTTGTATTTTAAGTTTTAAGATTGACATGGCCGTATCTCAACATAATATTCTACTAGTATCCGTAAGGTGAATAAAAGATTTTTTTTTGCATATTTGCTAGGATTAAAAAGCAAGTCCAAACTATAGAGTTCAAGTTTTTCTTTTTTTCTGGAGGTGGTGGTGGATGCAATTTTTTATTGCTGATGTATACATTATGTTCATCAAAAAATAAATGAAGCAGCACATTTGTACCTGAAATAACATATTTGTCAATTGTGTGCTTAGTGTGTATTTTTTCCTTCTCATATACTGTTGTTATGGATGAGTAACATGCTGATGAAGAAGATTCTAGATTGTTTTTAATTTGAAAATTTCATAAGGCTTTTCCTACTAATTTAACTACCAAAATTGTTGGGGGCTGGGAAGAATTATCGGAAGGGTTTTTTAAAATGCTTACATAACTGTATAAATGCCATTTTATTAAAAATGACAATTGGAAAAAGTAGTATAGTATTGAGTTATATATAACTCAATGTCATAAGCTCTCCACTCCAAATGCATTATCATTTAGTATATTATGCATATGGATTTAACAGTAGATGCTACCTTCGACACAATTATAAATATTTTATAAAATGTGAAGTGTTTTAATTGGAATAAACATGCCCAAATGTAAAATTACTTGTATAATTTCCCGATTTGATATTGTCAGCTTCGTCTTTATATTCCATTTGCACTTTAACAAACTAATTAAGTAATTGACTAAATTGACTTGAACATCAGAAATGTAAGCCTTTGGGACATTATTATTCCAATTCTACATGGTTTATCATGGACATTATACACTAGCCCTGACTCAACATCTGTCTTTCCCCTCTAAGTGCCATTATTGTTTCCCTACCATGTAGTTGGCATCATAATGTTTTTCTTAATAGAAAAGTAATACATACTTAGAGAACATTTAGAGAACATAGCATGAAAAGGACAAAATCATCTTATTAACCAGACAAGTCCTAATACCTTTGCGTATATATTTTAAGGTAAAGGTTAGGGTCCCTGGACTCAGAGTGCCTAGGTTCAAGTCCTGACTCTGCTGTCTACTACTATCTCAGCATCTTACAAGTAAGTGAGTTAATCTGCTTTTACCTCAGCTTTCACATCCAGAAATGTAGATAACAGTAGTATTTTTCTTCAAAAGTGATCAGGATTAAAGTATTTAGATGGGTTCCTGGAACAGAATAGGTATAATGTTGATGAGACGTATACTGTTTTGTGATTCCTATGAACCCATACATTTTTACAAAAAACAAAACAAAAATATAGTATATGAACTTTTTTTCACATGTGTTTGAATTTTTTATCTTTAATTTCTCATTACATAGATATATAATTATGTGTGTAATCTTTTTAAAAATCTGTGTACTGATTTAGAATGCACATCTCTATATATGTATGTCTGAACATCTGTTCAATTTCTAGAAGTAAACATACTAAGTTGAAAGATAGGTATTTTTGAAGGATATCCCCCTCCCAACAGGACAAAACTCTAACCATTTCCCTTCACCTTTACCTGCCCAAAATATTGCTTTTAACTCTTCTTTTCAATTTTAATTAAAAATGTTTTTTTTAGCTTACATTTCTTGACCTGTGCAATTAGACATCATTTAATGTGTATTTTTTGCTTTTTGTGCCTCCTATTTATATGTTTGTATTTTTCTCACTGATTTCCATGAGATCATCTTATAGGAAACAATTTTTTTTTAAATACTGGTTATAATTATCAAATAGATAACTATTTTCGAAACAGTAGGGTATTCATAATCTGTGACACTCACAATGGTTTGAATAAAACTTGGAAAGCTGAAAAGGTCTGATAAGTTTAATGGCTCCAGTAGAGAATTCAATGTGTTTTAATGCAGCAAAGACTACATAATGGGTTCAACTTAAGTGGCTCTCATTCCTGTGGGAATTCTTCTCTTTGGAACCCACTTGCCTTGGTTTGGAGTCTCTGGTTTCCATTTCATTGTGTGAAACTGAATACACAAAACTGCATTTAAAATGGAGTCAGGAGGCCAGAGTCGGAAGCTCTTATGCCCTACCACTCATAGCCAGGAGACTCCAACAGGGAGAGAGGTACCTTACATTGCCACGTGGGAAAAACCTACTTCAGTACCCCAGCAGAAGGAAGGAAGAGCTCCTAGAATAGCAACAGCCCTGCCAGTGAGAGACGGTCACAAATTAGCCAATGAAAAACCACTACTCTTCCAACTCCCAGTTTACGCCAGTGGACTTTTTATCATAGTCCTCCCAATTCCCCCCTTTACTCTAGAAATTTGTTTTCCTCTTCTTTTTTCCTCCTTCCAAACTTGCCTATAGCTTTTGCTATAGCTTACTTGTCTCGAATTGTAATTCTTCTGATATTTCCAAATAAAGTCATTTTGCTAGTAAAATAACTAACTGGTGTACTTTCAATGTCAATAACAGTTTCATACTTAGATTTTGCTAATGGCAACTCCTTTCTGTCAACATTTTGTTCTTCTCTTTCCTGTCTGCTTCACTGTTAACCTTGTCTTTGCTCCTGATTATTCTCTGGTTCACTGAGTGGATCATATAGATTGGCCCTTTCTGCTCCTCTAACCAAGTCCCCCACTTTCTTGACTTAGTTGGTTTGGGAAGGTAATTAAACAGCTATGACAACTATTGTTATCCTGCTCAGTAAAAGAATTCCAAGGCTGGGTAAATCACTGGTCTGATCAAATTCTGCAGGGAGATATTTTATATAGTCGAATGCAAGATCTCTTACTCACTAGAACATGGCCTGTACATTTGATGAAACCTCACCAAGTATTTCCTAACTTGTTAAATGCAAATGTATATGAAAATGAACATTACCCACACCTTAAATGATGACATTTAGAAGTACACACATGCATATACACACAAACCCCAAGTCAGAGTTCATTCCTATACCCTAACACAACCCAAGAAAATTACTAAGCAAGTAGTTACACTGTTAAAACAAAATGCAGGGCAAAAACTTATGATAAGTTTAATGGAGCTAATATTCTGGGAGAGAAAAAAAAACATTTCGTTTTCATAATAATTTACATTTCTCCAAAGATTATGAAGTATTGCTTCTAGGGGCACCTGGATGGCTCAGTCAGTTAAGCATCCAACTTTGGCTCTGGTCATGATCTCATGATTCCTGATTTCGAGCCCTGCCTCAGGCTCTGCGCTGACAGCTCGAGCCTGGAGCCTGCTTCAGATTCTGTGTCTCCCAGTCACGGCACCCCCTCCCCCCCTCCACGTGTGCTCTCTCTCTCTCTCTCTCTCTCTCTCTCTCTCAAAATAAGTAAACATTAAAGAAAAGTATTGCTTTTATATTTCTATTTAGTAATAAACTTTCATATTATTAAAATCGCCAAGTAACCAAGCTAAATAACAGTGGGATACAGGGAAAAATGATTGAATTTTACATTTCTACTTTTAAGTAAAATATCTGTGATAATAAATAAGACAGTGTTAATAAGCTAACCCATTTTTAAGATTTTCCTATGGCATTGTTTAATAAAAGCACATTTAGAAAGCTATTCTTCAAAAACAACTAGGCCATTTTACTTGAAGTACAACAGACGATCAGTTTTTTCTTGACAATTTTATAGAGGCAGCACATACAGCCATAATTTACTAGACTTTAAAATAAAAGTTTTTAATTCTCTTGTATGAATTTAAGGATGTCAAGCTAGGGGAATAAGAAAAATGATATTAATAATCTACAGCTTTGCTGATATTTCTGTAATGTATATTATAGTTGGGGGAAAAACTAAAAGAAAAAAAACCCTCAAATTCAGTAAGTTTCAATCAATTCTATATTTCCAAATAAAAAGATAAATAATTCTTCTCAGCTTTCAATTTAATTTTTTCTTTTATTTTTTTTTATTTTTTTTTCAACGTTTTTTATTTATTTTTGGGACAGAGAGAGACATAGCATGAACGGGGGAGGGGCAGAGAGAGAGGGAGACACAGAATCGGAAACAGGCTCCAGGCTCTGAGCCATCAGCCCAGAGCCTGACGCGGGGCTCGAACTCACGGACCGCGAGATCGTGACCTGGCTGAAGTCAGACGCTTAACCGACTGCGCCACCCAGGCGCCCCTTAATTTTTTCTTTTAGTTTAAATTTGAGCAGGTCAGTCACTCCGGAACACCTGCCACTTAAACTAAAAAACAAGGCACTTGTGGTTGTTTGTTAAGTTAAAATATGCAAACTACAACATTCAAATAAGACATTTGTCCAAAATTGAGAGAGTCAACTCATTTATTATGAGGTAGAGGCCTCCTTTGCCAAACATCAGCTTTGATTATGCTGTAAATTCAATATTTCTCTGGGGTTATCATGGACTCTACTGCATAAAATAATGGTCTTCTTGTCATATGAAGTTAAGCCTGAGATCACAATACTCTCCAATAGGAACATGCTTTGCCTTATCATTGCTAGAAATAATTTGATAATGATAATTCCTGAAAGACACCTGAATAATACTAAGTGTTATCCTAGGCAATCAATGCTGTGTCCCAAGATGTGAATTCTCATCTCCCTCTGGTGGCAAAGAGAAACAGGGAACCAATAGTTACCATAATTCACACCAGTGTACAAATAAAATGTACATAAAGCCAATAATACCAGTTTGAGAATAAATTTACATTCCTGTAGACTTTCCTGACTTAAAGCTTTTTTCTTCCTTAAATTAACATGATTCAACAACATTCAAATATGGCAAGAATATTTAAATCTCACTAGTATGGTAACTTCTTCAAAAGAGAGAGTATAAAAATATGGTACAAATAAAATGCTTTAGGGGTGCCTGGGTGGCTCAGTCGGTTAAGCATCTGAACTTCAGCTCAGGTCACGATCTCACAGTCCGTGAGTTTGAGTCCCGCGTCAGGCTCTGTGCTGACAGCTCAGAGCCTGGAGCCTGCTTCGGATTCTGTGTCTCCCTCTCTCTCTGCCCCTCCCCTGCTCATGCTCTGTCCCTCTGTGTCTCAAAAATAAAAACATTAAAAAAAAACAAAGTACTTTATAATTTCTTAAATACTGACCCTTTCTGTTCATCTCCCTTCCTCCCTCCCTCCCTCTCCCCTTTTCTTGTCTCCTTTTTTTTTTTTACTTTTTCCCTTTTATAAATATCAGTTAAGGGATGCCTGGATAACTCAGTCAGTTAAGCATCCAACTCTTGATTTCGGCTCGGATCATGATGTCTTGGTTGGTAAGATCTGATAGCTAGCATGGAGCCTGCTTGGGATTCTGTCTCCCTTGATCTCTGCCCCTCTCCCATGCTCTCGCACTCTCTCATTCTCTCTCTCAAAAATAAACACTAAGAAACAGAAAAAAAAGATTTTTTTTAAATAAATAAATGTAAGTCAAGATAAGCACATTGGATAACATTCATGCTTTCTGTAGAAATAAAACTTATAATTTCATATTCTTAACAAAGTATGCTTCTTGCCTCATCTTGCAAATCACACAAGTATGTGATCAATTACAAATGTTCTGGATCAGAAGAGGTGACAATATAGCTCCAGTGAAAAATAACTCCAAGTTAAGTTCTGATTGTGAGACAGACTCCTTATGAAAAAAGAAAAGTTTGACATGCATAGTATTTGATCATTAATATGTTTGGCTATGGAGCAAAATTGAATACAAGTTTCTTTAAATAATCATTCCTAAAGAGCCTTGATTTTATTTTATTTTTTACTTTTTTTAATGTTTATGTACTTTTGAGAGAGACAGAGTGTGAGGATGAGAAGGGCAGAGAGAGAGGGCGAAACAGAATGTGAAACAGGATCCAGGCTCTGAGCTGTCAGAATACAGCCCGACGTGGGGCTTGAACCTACAAATCGTGAGATCATGACTTGAGCCGGAGTAGGAGCCTAACCAACTGAGCCACCTAGGCACCCCCTAAAGAGTCTTGATTTTAGTCAAGAGCAATGATGAATCTTATTCAGCATCAAAGTCCCATAAGAAAAATAATGCTGATAGATTAACTTGATATGCATTGTAGAGCAGGAGTACTTTAATGTCAAAAGTATTGGACAATGATAGGTTAACCAATTCCAATAAATTTGTAACCATGGACCCCTCAGAGTGTTTAACAGAAACGTTCACTGTGACACTCTAAAGGGGACAAAGAGTACCCAGAGAATTCCCCAAATCAAGTTACCAACTGGTATCAAAATACAAATAGCCATTTTGCCACAGAACACTTAACAATTGTTTGTAATCTGTGACACAGGCTTTGAGAAATACAACTACAATTTTTCTTTCATAGAGTAAGTTGTTTTTAAAATTTGAGGTTCAGAGTTAAATACCAGAATATCACTTTTATCTTAATTTATCATAGACTCACAGGTATTAAAGGACAGTTATATAAGAAAAACAGCAGCTTTATTCCTAAATTCAGGACATATTTTCGAATATCACTGAACTTATTCACAGCATATTCTCTCATTTTTACTGTCACTCTGCCCCTTTAATTTGAAAGCAGTTATATTTGCCTACTTTAGCATTTCTTCATTAGTATCATTTGAGTACATAAGACGTGCTAACATTACCAGGTACACTTGAGGATTTACTTTACCACTCACCCTGAAAACCTTGCTAAACTGTAGATTCAGTCTGAAATGTTGTAGAAGTAACAGGGTCCTTGGAACACTGCTCTTTCACTTAATGTTTATGTAACCTCAGACAAGTCTGTCTACTTCCTTGAGCCTATGTTTTCATTTATAAAATAGGGATATTGCCACACATATCAGAGACTTTCTATGATCAAAGGGAATAAGATAGGCAAAGCTATTTAGAACAATACTAACAATTAAATACTATTTTGTTTTTATTTTGTGTCTTTCATATATCTTCAAAATGTGCCCATGCCTGGGCCTGCATTACTAAGAAGTTCTCCTCCAAAATGTTGGCTCTTCTTTGAAAGGATTTGTTAAACTTGCTGCCTTTCTCATGCCTGTGTGCCCTCATCTTCAACATCCTAATAGTCTGTCCATGGCCAAATCCATCAGTCCATCCTGAGCTCCATGTCCCATCCTGCCAAAGATATATTTTCTGGTAGTGTGGAGACCCTCACACATGATTGCTTTCAAACATGCCCAAAGAGGAATAGGGTGTTGCTTCACCTTTGGTCAGTTCTGCTGTTTATAAGGCACACAGCATGGCCTAGACATTTCTATTTATAGATAAGTTCCTAGATATTTCCATTACTTCTATCTCAAATTTGTGTTCCATATTTCACATTGGGAAATTAAAAATTAAGCAAAGGTTATGTAATTTATACTCCCGAGTGACTGGAAACATAATATACAACCTGACTTTGTTCTGTTTGACTCTCATTTTGCCCTATAATCTTTATGCTTATGAAAACATTGTGCCTTTTAAAAAAAGTATCCAGGAGCGCCAGGGTGGCTCAGTCGGTTAAGTGTCCGACTTCGGCTCAGGTTATGATCTCATGGTTCAGGAGTTCTAGCCCCGCGTCGGGCTCTGTGCTGACAGCTCAGAGCCTGGAGCCTGCTTCCGATTCTGTGTCTCCTTCTCTCTCTGACCCTCTCCCCATTCATGCTCTGTCTCTCTCGGTTTCAAAAATAAATAAACATTAAAAAAAAATTAAAAAAAAAAGTATCCAGAGCAACTCATTCTTTCAAAAGCTAGAATTCAAATAGGCCAAGGGTATCATCACCCACAAATGGAATATTGGCAAAGTCTGCCTTTGCTAATCTCCGCCTGCACTGCCAACCTATTGAAGCCTTGGCCTTTTTTCCTTCACTTTGTAGGTTTCTTTTAAAAATCATCTCCTTTTACAGAGAATGAGAATTTGGGGAAGGACTATGCCTGGAATTACAATAGATGCCACCAGATGGCGCCATGGGACTGGCTACTTGGGTCAAAAGGTTAGAACTCCCTAGTTGTGGCTCCTGAGAGGGCATAGAAAAAGCTCTTTTGTGTTCTATCTATAAAAATGTTAATATACCAAATATTTTTTTTAATTCTTACTTCTAAGATATATGATAAACAATTTTGAGAGGGAGAACAGAAAGCTGAATACTTGATTTTCCATACTTCGACAATTTGCAATCAGTAGCTGTTTAGTCTTTTCTGCTGCACTGTATTTTCTCCTCCCTGAACTGATTGTCTGCTTTGTAACACACAGGACTCTGCAACTGAACATTACATGGGTCTGCTCCTTCCATGGATGCCCACTTTACAAAGGCTGTTCTCCATGAAGAACAAGTTGATGAGCTTTCTCGGGACTTCTAATTAACTCTCAAGTCCCTTTTATGTCTTTCCACTCTGTTCTCACCCCCTTTGGTGAGTGAGAATGTATTTTCTCTCTCTTCACCGTCTCAGCTTCTTGCCGCTCCTACTTATTTCAGTTACAATATCATCATCAAAAAATCTAAAATATAAAACAACAATAAAAATGGAGATGGCGTTCCAGATCTGCATCAAAGTCCCTAAAAAGCCCTTTTCAGTCAAAAATATTCAGTTCATGGAGAGTGTTATGCTAAGTGAAAAAAGTCAGGCCCAAAAAGACACATACCATAAGTTTTCACTCATATGTGGATCCTGAGAAACTTAACATAAGACCAGGGGGTAGGGGAAGCAGGGGGGGAGTTACAAAGAGGGAAGGAGGCAAACCATAAGAGACTCTTAAATACTGAGAACAAACTGAGGGTTGATGGGGGGGGGAGTGGGTGATGGGCGTTGAGGAGGGCACCTGTTGGGATGAGCACTGGGTGTTGTATGGAAACCAATTTGACAATAAATTATATATTAAAAAAATATTCAGTTTATTTATACATTTCCTTTCCTTGAAAGTTCTCTATATGGTATGTCAACTTACACAGTTATTACTAAAGATAAGTTTTAGCTAATTCAGCAACTCCTCACCCACTTGCTCAGGCCAGGGTTCCTATCAAGTTACCCAATGATGGACAACAGAGTGGGCGCTGGATCCCAGCCGCCGGGCTCAGCCACTGACCAGCTGGGTGGACTTCCACAGCTGTTTCCTTTCTTCAACACCTATCTCCTCATTTATGGGAAGGAGATAATAATGGCAGTTTTTGAGAAGAATTATGAGAATGAAGTAATATACAGGGCTTAGACAGTGCCTGACACAAAGTCACAAGCAATTTTCAAATGTTAACTATAGCCATTCTATTATTTTAAAATCACCTAAAGGTCCAGGGGCACGTGGGTGGTTCAGTCAGTTAAGCATCCAACTCTTGGTTTAGGCTCAGGTCATGATCTCATAGTTTGGTGAGTTGGAACCCCACATCGAGCTATGCACTGGCAGCACAGAGCCTATTTGGGATTCTCTCTCCCTCTCTCTGCCCCTCCCCCCACTCATGCAATCTCTGTCTCTCTCAAAATAAATAAATAAACTTAAAAAAATATTTAAAATAACCTAAAGGGCACATACTTTTTTTTTCTCTAAGTCATGAACATAGACATAAAACAATGTGCACAAAATGCAACAATTACAACTTTTTAAAAAGTATGCCTTTATACACATGTGCTTTAGATAAAAAGACACCCTCAAAAGATTTGTAGGAACCCGGAAAATATGTTCGCCTCAGAGAGTAGAATTGAGAGAATGAGAACAAAGTAGGAAGCAAACTAACTTTTCCTTCTATACCCTCCTTTCTTCTTGGGATTTTTTTCAAACTAAGTTACCTAAATATTTAAAGAAAATAATGAATAGGATAACATATTTGAAAACACAATTATATGACTTTTTTCTTAACAAGTTCCTTCTATTTTTTTAAAGTTTATTTATTGATTTTGAGAGACAGAGAGAGTGAGTGGGAGAAGGGCAGAGAAAGAGGGAGAGAGAGAATTCCAAGCAGCCTCCTCACTCTGTCAGTGAAGGACCTGATGCAGGGCTGGATCCCACAAACTCTTGAGATTATGAGCTGGGCCAAAATGAAGAGGGGGCCACTTAGCTGACTGAGCCACCCAGGTGCCCCTCCTCTCAATTTTCCACAATTTATGGAGCTAAATGTGCTTGCTTCTCAGGCCTGGCAGTTGAATCATGCTGGTCTGGATCAGTATTAAATGACTCTTGGAGATAGCCTTGCCTACTTGTTGCTTCAAATTCTGTCCCCATCAGCATTTTCAGGCTCTTGTTTTGCTGATGTACAATAAGGAGCTCCTTGAGGAGTTTAGTGTTAAACTGTTAAGTCAAAATGATGGTGGGGATGAAGGAAATATTGCAGAATAAGGAGTGGGAGATAAAGATTGGATTTCAGAAGAATAGTTGTAAAAAAAAAAAAAATCTATCTATTTAGAGACCAGAGTTGCAAATGGGAAGGTGGATGAAAACAGCTGAATGAGAGCACAGGAGAGAAACTTGGGGAGGACGGAGGAGAAAGTTGAGTGAGGAAGACAAAGGAGAGGTTAAAAGACAGAAATAAAACCAATTACAGAAGCAGGGCTTGGTCAATTTTCAACTTTTGCATGGTAGACAAAAAAAAAAATACTGTGTATATGTGTGTTCTAAGAAATTATACTGTGGAAGTGTTAGTTCTGTTTACTCTTAGATGGTGGTTCCTGAATCAGCAGTTCCAAATGACATTATCTTAGACTATACCAAGGAACTTGTTAAGCCTTCCTAACTTGTTAGGAATCCACCCTAATAATATATTTCCCCAATTATCTAGGTAAATGTATTAATTATGTAATTCCATTTGGGGAGTACCAGAAATATGGTATTGTAGGTTTATCTCCCTAAATGTAGTGTTTTCTTAAAAGAGAAGCCAATTACAAAATCTGATAAGCTGGGAAATTATGAACTGAGTCAGAAGAAATTAAGGTAGTTTTTCTTGTTTGTTTGTTTTTTACAGACACTCTTTGTTAGGTATTGTGCTTGATACTTTCCACATGTTCCATTTATGCCATTCTATAGATTGGGAAGGTGATGTTAAAAGACATTAAGTGACTTTTAAAGACTTGTTAAAGATATTAAGTGATGTTCAAAGAGGAGTGACAATCACCATAAATACTCTTATTAGACTAAAAAAAATGGTTTTGTCTTTTTTTTGTTTTTGTTTTTGTTTTTGTTTTGTTTTGTTTTGTTTTTTCCCTCTAGACCACATGCTTCCACTGCCAAACACATAATATAGCCTTGAATAATTCCCTGTTCCACGTCTTACTCTATTTCTAAGCTTCCAAGCAGTTGAAGGAGGATCCAGTTGGTTGCATCATGGCATGTCAATTTACAAGGATAGAGCCAGGAGTCTATATATCTCTCACCTCTACAAAAGCCCCTGTTCTAAGATGGTTTAGGAGTAGCTCCAGGAGAAACAATAAGAGGTAAGAGACAATCATATTCATTGCTTTGGAGGGATTTAGTGAAGATCACTTTCATTCCACCACCCTGTTTAATCTGCCCTGGAACAGACATGCTAAGTGTCTAATATATTTTACTATAAGTCCACTAATGCCATTGAATTCTGTTGCCCACCTTGGTTTGTGTGTCAGTTGGCCCTGTTCCTATCCCTGTAGGTCCAAATGGAAATACAATGCCTCGAGGCTTTTAGGTGAAGAGTTGGCAATTGAGAGCATTGCTTCAGGAAACAAGATCTAGAATAATTTAGTCAAGTAATATTCTCTCTTAACTGGGTCTTCTCAGAGGCTGGACACTACAATTTCCTGGTCTTTTCATTTCAATTGTGGCTCTTACTACTTTTAAAAGCAACCAAGGTGCACCTGGGTGGTTCAGTCGGTTGAGCGTCTGACTTCAGCTCGGGTCATGATCTCACGGTTCGTAGGTTTCAGTCCTGTGTTGGGCTTTGTGCTAACAGTGTGGAACCTGCTTGGGATATTCTCTCTCTTCTCTCCCTGCTCCTCTCCTATTTGTACTTTCTCTCTCTCTCTCTGAAAATAATAAATAAAACTTAAAAAAAACACATTTTCTTCTTCTTCAACTCTCCCCCTCTTTTTTAGAAAGACCACATACACACCTCAAACTGCAAATCTGATTATGTAGTTTCTTCTGTTTTTCAATTTCCAGGCCTTTTACATTTACATGGTTACTGTTTTTATATTATTGTCTACATATATATCTTACCTTCCTTCACCCTCCTTTTAGTAGCAAACTATCCATAGTTACAAAAATGTTAGCTTCGTATGCTCAACATTCAAATAAGATAACTATTTAGTTTGTTGTAAAAGTACTCATATCCCACTAATTTTCAATAGGACTTGATACTACCTAGGAAGGAATGTTCACTACAGGAGAAAAAATAACCAAAACGAAAAGAGTAGGAGAGAAAAAAAATGCAATTTTAGTTTAATACCTTTGACCCATATCATAAGGTCTTGGATGCTTTTGTGAACGATTATTAAAGTTAAGTTTGGTTTAGGGCATTCTGGCAGCCTACTCAAAAAAAAAAAAAAGAAAGAAAGAAAAAGAGAGAGAGAGATAAAATATGTAATATATGGTATTCATAACTTAAAAACATCTGTTTCTCACAGAAAACACAGTGTCATCTGGCATTGAGGCTTGAGAGAAATTAATCCCATTGGCCTTCACAAAAAGTACAGCTTTGTTATATAGGAAATAATCAAGTATACTTTTATAGTTTAAAGTAAAGTAAAATGTGGTAAGGTTGTCAATAGGGTAGTTCATAATGTTAAATATCTATAGATGTCATGATTCCAAATACTGATCAGGTTTCATTAAACATACAATATAGAGTATGCAAGAAAATGATGAGACATAATTTCTTGCAACACCTCCTCACTCATATTTTCCTTCACAACAGAACTTTAAGAAAGACTTGGTAAAATGCTTAAGTACTACATGTCTCTAGGACAGTCTTGTTATTGGTTCAAACTGTCAGTCTATATTCTCTATATCTCTCTGCCTAAAAGGGAATGGAGTTAAAGATAATTGTGTTATTCATGCCCCACGTATCAATCAAGTCCAAGTAATGACAGCAACATTTGACTAATACTAAAATTAGATGGAAGAGAACAGACTTCAGCAATAATGGAAAGTAGCAACATTAAAATTACCAAAACTATGGAAATATGACAAGCAATACATTCTGGATTCCCCCTCTTGCAAGTACATGCTCACCAGCAACCAAGGTTGATCTAACCCTGTTTTATTCAGTAATCCTAACTACTTTATTAATTCCCTTCTTTGTTGCTCTGTTTTGCAGATTCAGAATATCATTAGGACAGTTCAATTTATTTTAATTTTTAATTATTTATTTTTTGAGAGAGAGAGAGAGAAAGACAGAGAGAGCATGTGTGAATGAGGGAGAGGGGCAGAGGGAGAGATAGAGAGAATCTTAAGCAGGTTCCATGCTCAGCATAAAACCGTATGCAGGGCTAAATCCCATGACCCTATGATCATGACCTGAGATAAAATTGAAAGTCAGATGCTCAACTGATTGAGCCATCCAGGTACCCCAGTTCAATTTATTTCAGAATCTAAGTAAATTTAAATTATTTCAATACTCCTATATTCTGGCATTGAAAAGACGTAACTTAAGTGAAAATTAAAAGGAAAAATCTTATGGAATGATAAATCTTATGGAATGATAAATGGTAAATTCTTAAAGGCAATAATTGATGTCTTTTGATTTGATCGACCTAACTTAAATTTAAATTAAGAGAATGGACATTTATTTAATAAGTCAGAGTCATGTAGTATTGTTAGTTTGAACTACTAACCAGTGGGTATAAAGATGATTTATTCTGAAATGCTTGGATTTATTACAGTAGTGGTGAAAAATCAATCTCTAAAAAATGGTAAGTCTCATTCTGAAATGGTATTTCCAGGAATTCTTCCCTCTGCCTATATAATTTCTCTGAAGCAAAGCACTTGAAATTTGAGAGTTGCACAGACTAAAAGATTTATTTAAATATAACTATATATAATTGATGGAGATTTAAAAGAAACCTATGCCCAGAGCTGGCAAGGGTGTGGCGGGAAGGGATACTTCTGTAGGCTTTTAGTCGTACTGTGAACAATGTGGTTGCATGGAGGGCAATTTGACAGGGTAACAGGTACATAGACTTTCATCTGGTAATTCTACTTCTGATTCTTTGGATTTATCCTGAGGAAATAAGGGGACAAAATCACAAAGGTGTTTGTGCATATTTATTAGGACATTGTTTCTAATAAAGAAAAGTTAAAAACAACCAAAATACTTAATAATGTGGACTTGTTAAAAATTTAAGGAGTGCATTTGTTGTGATGAGCAGCGGGTGTTGTATGGAATCACTGAATCACTGTATTGTACGCCTGAAAGTAATATTACACTGTATGTTAACTAAATGGAATTCATATTGAAAGAAGAAAAAATTCAGTGAATTGATACAATGGATTTTTATACAATCATTAAGAACAATGTATTTTATAAACTATAAGGACAAAATATTTTCACAATATACTATCATTGAAAAGAATAGTTTACAGTACAGTATGGCAGCCTGTGTTGTATTAAGATAATGGGTTTCCAACAGTCTGAGGTTTAAATCTTGGGTATGTGACAGTGACAGTCACAGGGCCTTAAACAAAATATCTAGCCTTTCTAAGTTTCATTTTTATCATTTATAAAGGAGGGATAATTAAACAATTAAGTGAAGTAATGCTGAGTAAGCTTCCCTAAAATATTAAATGCGAGCGATGATGGATGATACAAAAATATACACACCTTTAGTTATATACACATAAAGAAAACATCCAGATGTAATCTTTGTTATTCATAGTTACCTAAGTACTAACAGAAGTGTTATTATATTTGTTATCACTTTATTTGTACCTTCCATTTTTTCCAAAGTGATATATTTAAAAAGTTATTAAAAGTAGTAATACAATATATTCCTTTTAAAGAAATTACTTTGAAGTAAGGCCGGTAAGTTTGATTTATAAACACATATGTTAAGGTAAAGTACACTAGAATGAGTCATAAAGAATAGACTCTACAAAGGGAAAACAATCTTAGCAGCTCACATGCTTTTCCTAAGTAATTATCATATAGCTCAATACTTTTTTCCCCCCATCTTTTTACAATCCATAAAATTTATCAGTTTTTTATAATTACAGAACAGTTAGTTGCAAATAATACAAATGATGCATAAGCATTTCACTATTCTCAAGTTTTAATATATCATATAATAAGCCATCACAAAAGAGTTAGCTTTCTGAACATATACTTTCACTTACATGCTTTAAGGAGAACTGTTTTCACTTAGGAGCTTTCGAACTATGATAATAAAAAGACAAAATTACCTTTTATTTTCAGTAAAGTCCTTATAGCCTTTTATTTACATTTTCTTAGGCATATAGTCTAATGTATAATGCGATACGATGGTTTGTATAATTTCTTTTATCTCACATCAGGTCATAGTCTCACAAGGGTATGCAGTGTCTTTAATTCACCTGCATACAACGGTATGCAGTATGTTGTGTTTCCAGTTCCAACCAGGCTTTCTATAGTAGGATTTCCAGTAAGCAATATATCGGTACATGACTTTGCCTATCTTTTAGTTTAGAAAATTAAAAATTAAGTCTAGCCACCTGTAGGTTTTCTACTCTCAAGGTTTTTGTTTGTTTGTTTTATGTATCATTTCCTACACTTTCCTTTATTTTTCTCTCTGTCTTCAGAAAAATGTCTTCTTTGGGCACCTGGGTGGCTCAGTCAGTTAAGCATCTGACTTCCCCTCATGTCATGATCTCACAGTTCCTGGATTTGAACCCCACATTGGGCTCTATGTTGGCAGCTCAGAGCCTGGAACCTGCTTCAGATAGTATGTCTCTCTCTCTCTGCCCCTCCCCTGCCCATGCTCTGTTGTTCCCTACCAAAAATAAATAAACATGAAAGAAAGAAAGGAGAAAGAAAGAAAGAAAGAAAGAAAGAAAGAAAGAAAGAAAGAAAGAAGAAAGAAAGAAAGAAAGAAAGAAAGAAAGAAAGAAAGAAAGAAAGAAAGAAAGAAAGAAAGAAAGAAAGAAAAGTTGGAGCCACCTTCTACACATACACCTTGGATTTCATTCACTATCATTTCTTCTGAGTCTTACCTAACAATTACTTTTCCTCCTTCTCCCCCTCCTTTCTTTCTTTCAGAATGTTGATCATACATACAACAGGAAGTGAGTTTTGGGAGAAATGACTCTCATTTGGCACATTCACACCTCTCCTTGCACTGATATCAGAGTTATTATATAATTTAAGTGGAAATATTTTGAAGACAACACCATCATTTTAAGTAATAGATAATACATTTTCTTCTAGAAAGTAAATTTATAAGAGATTCCATCCAGTAAACAAAGTCAGTCTTTGACTTGATAAGAGAAGTACTTGGGAAGAACCTTGGAAAGATACATGAATTAGAATGGGTTGGAATGAGAAGTTCTGCTTTGGCTGGGATAGAAATAAGATATACAATTGTCATGCACAAGAATTAGGTTCTATGAAGTCACAGGGACCAATAAATTGGTGAGTAGTGAAGCATTGCTCCTCAGGCAAATACAGGGTTACATTCCTGGGCTTCAGTCACAATGTTTTCAACAAATCAAGACATAACCTTATTTTAAGTGTGTTTCTGTTTAAAGATACCTTATTTACCAATATATTGTTAATTTACTAACATTTAATGTATAGCTGGCAGCAATCTAATCCATGCCTGAATGAAGCTTAATTTACACATGTACCTTCACCGTAAAATAAAGCCAATCTCAGTTAACTTGCCCTTAGGAACACTGACAGCACCTCAGGACTACAATTCAGGGCTATTTTTAAACAGTGAAGATACCATAAAATCCAACAAAAAGGAAACATAGCACTAGGTAGACTGCAATGGACACTTGTTTAGAAATATAAACAAAACTGCAGAGTATCAGCTGTTCCACCTAAGGTGGGAAAGTATGCAGGGCAACGCAGATTTTCCCTGCTCTGTGCATGTCTGTGAATGACCATGGAAGTTCCATGAACATTGATTTTAGAGGCACCAATACATTTTAGTAAGTAGGTAAATTCGCAAATATTGGAATGCACATCAACTGTATGTATGTATACACACAGACACATAGTTGATATACATGAAGTTCTGAGTAATAGGACAGTTTACAACAGATTCTATTATGCTCAAAACCACATTCCAGTAGGTGGTTATAACTGAAGTCCATGCTTAAACATCTACAATAGGGGGGTCTGAGTGGCTCACTGGGTTAAGCATCTGACTCCTGATTTTGGCTCAGGTCATGATCTCACCATTCTTGAGTTCAAGCCCCACATTGGGCTCCATGCTGACAGTGGGGATCCTGCTTGGGATTCTCTCTTTCCCTCTCTCTCTGCCCCTCCCCAACTCTCTGTCTCTCTTAAAATAAGTAAAATAAAAAACCTTAAAATACAAACATGTACAATAAATTCTTTCATATTCTATCTCTGTGTATCATGGCAACCATTCTTATATAAGGTCATAGAGTCTTATTGGATATATTTTTGCATTTCACATGGAAATAATCATAATATAAAAATGTAAATTTTATTTTCTTCACATTATGTCAAAGAGCAGAATGGGCTTTGTCTCAACCCAGAATATTCTGGGAATAGTCAAGCAATATCATTATAGTTGGAAATTCAAATAAATTTGTGAGCTTGCCAAAGGTCATATTTAAAATTCAAATATAAAGCTGTCCTAATAAGGAGATTCATTTTAGGGAATGACTTAAAAAGTGGTAAGGATGAAGACTATAGAGCCAAATATTCCTGACTTTGCCACTTAGTGGTTTCACAATTTTTTTTCTTTTTTTAAATGTCTCTTTGAGGGGAGGCGAGGAGGGTCAGAGGGAGAGGGAGAGAGAATCTTAAGCAAACTCCAAACCCAGCAAGGAGCCCGATACAGAGAGATGCAGACATGAGCCTAAATCAAGAGTCAGACTTTTAACTAACAACCAACTCTTAACCAACCTGGGAGCCCTAGGAGTTTCACAGTTTTTAATTAGGCAAGCAAAACTTACTGTATGCTATTATCTTGATATTTAAAATAGGAGTAATAATTAATATATTTATAGTATTTACAATGTAATACATGTAGAGTTCTTAGAAAAGTGTCTGGCATATAGTTCCAACTCAATAAATGTCATTTTTTTTCACCTTTACTGATCCCAATCTTAATGTTGAGGAGGTAGAATATTATCTGGCAGGCTTTATTGATTCATGTGAAGCAACCAAAACCAGCTTGTAAGAAAGCGAAAATATCTAACTGGTTAAAATATGCGATTTACAAAAAATGAGATATAAACAAACTTATTTGAATTTTAGCTATTTTTCCTCCTCATTACTCAGGACTTTGCCCCTCACACTCATATCATAGTGCCTTTTTCTTACTTCTCCAATCTCCTTATTTCCACTTACTCCATTGTCTTGTGATCACAATCTTGAAAGTTCATTTCTCTTCCTTCTAAGTAGCTTCAGAACTTTATCACCTTGACCCTCAATCCCTCTAAGTCAAACTCATTGACCAGAGTGATTGAGGGTCTTGCCCGAGCCCCACCCCAATCCTTCTTCAGTCAGGGAAGTCCCTGTTCAGGAATAAATGTGGCTTTCATGTCAGGTGCCCTTTTCTGAAGAAGGGTCTCAGCCCCCTTCTCAGCCATCTCAAATCCCCGCCCTTTAGACTGCTGTGGAGTCCTGCCTGTGCTGCAGAACAGTTATTCAGCTAAAGTACACTTAGCACTTCCATTGTCTAAAGGCCCATTGATCCGTGCGACTCCCACATCAGCACAAATGAGAAGTTCCTGCCTGAATGCAGCAGATGGAAATGGAAATTATATACTCTGGTAACACTGACTTTATTACAGCTAAATTATTTGCATTTTCCAAGTTGGGAGTTTTTCAAAAACTAAAAGGAAAGAGTCCTGGGCCATCACTTAGTGCAAAACCAGCTGCAAGTAACGTAGGTGCCTTGACCTGGTGCTAATCATTTCACCTGGTTGAGCCTCAGATCTCCTTGCTGTCACATTTGTAAGGTGTCAGTGCCTGTTTGAGCTAATGCCTTATAAGGATCGCTGCCAGGACTGAATGACATAATGGATATGGAAGCAGTTCACAAATTAGAATATTTCATAAATGCAACAATCTGTTACATTTATATAAGATCTATACTCTTGTATATTTCCATCCTCATCAGGACCTCTATGTTCCCACTGTCTTCAAAGATCCTTTCTTCAGGTTAAAAAGGGTAAGATTTAACTCATAAACAGGGCTATTATCAATTTTCTGAAGGGTTCTTAAAAATATTTCAAAATTTTACATTTAATTGGTAACAAATTATGTTTTCAGTTTTTGTTTGCTTCTGCTGCAACACAATCTTGAGAACTTGCTCTTTAAAGGGGTGCTGTAATCTTGCTGAAAGGTGTTAGAAAAAAAAACAGTTTGTCTGCCTCAGTTTTTGGTGATCTGTTTAATTTGTACACAGCTTTCCAATAAGCTGGTTTGTCTCCTTGTCTACATAGGTTTTGCTGTAGCCATTTCACGTTCAAAATTACTGCAAAAAAGTAATTGATCCTCTATTTCAATATCCCTGCTGTTTCATGAGCTATCTTACAATTCGGAGGAATCTATTTCTCACTGATGTTGAAAAACATAATAAGGTCACAGCAGGAAGGCTTTAGCTTCATTAAAGAACATTATTATAAAAATAAAATGATCGAGGGCAAATTGTTTTTGTCCTTGTGGTACTCTTTCTGCAGATTCACATTAATCTGAGTGTTTAAAGCAACAATAAATGTGTAATCTTCTCTTTATCATTCACTTCACCATGGTAGCCTCTAGTGGTAGAAAGAGATGTCAATCGCTCACGTTCCAGGGGATTTCTAGCTCTGTTGAATAAAAAGGAATTAAGGTTCTCTGGAAATGAAGGCTGCAGCCTGTCAAGTAACTAAATTTATTTCTGCTTTTAAAATATCACGGAGAATGCTGGTGTCCAGCAAATGTAATGCCAGCATTATTTAAAAAATGATTGAGCAGAGAAATGAATTGAAATTTTGACCCACTCAGGCTTCCATCTATCATGGAAGCCTATAATGGGGGGATGAGGAAGAAGGATTTAAGATAGAGAATCAGTGATTGCCCTATTAATCTAGTTTAGCTGAAACTAAAATCTGACAGAGTGCATTACAAGTTGCAGGCAGTAAAGCTTATCAATTCATTACTACTTTCAAGGCTCTCCCTTGCTTTCTTTCTGCCTTCGGCTCCTGGCAAAGGACAGCTTTTTACAGTTCAATTTCTCAGTTTATTTTTGACTGCTTTTAATTAAATTTGATGGCCTGCTTCTGCACCACTGAAGTTATCGGAGTTGCAAAGCACTTTGCTGTTATAATGATAGCTCCCTTGATGTCTGTTCATTATTAACTGCTTTTCAAAAGTGCTGCTCTCAACTCTCATTTTATAAATATTTAAATAACTGAATTTCTATAACATAAATATCAGTGCACAGAAGATAAGGATTCTATTGCCTGTTAATAGGTTATACATAGTAAAAAGAGAATGCCTTTTTGCAAAGTTTCATATTATAATATTAATTGGGAATGTGATCTTAGATCATCTTGTATATAAGTTCTCATATAAATAGTACAATGTCTGAAAACCACAGTAACCAATGACTTAAGACTTTAGGACACCTCACACCTATAATTCTAAAATAAACTACCTTAGAAAGCAGAATGAAGGATTCTCATATAGATAAATGAAATCCTGAAATTAACCTGGCTTTTTTTTAATGTCATTCTTATTCTTAAGGTAAGTGAAAGAATGTGCCAAGAGAGCTTAATCATCATACAAAAAAGTCTATTCTTCAATTAAAAAAAAAAAAGTAAATAAGAACCTTACTAAGATAAAACCAAAAACTAATGAATTGACCACAGTTATTAATTTCTTCAGCTTCCCAAACCACAAAAGACAGTAAAATCTTAAAAAAAAAAAAAAAAGTCACCTAGGGGCTGATTAAAAAACAAAAAAAAGTAGGGGCTTGGAACAAAAGTGGAGACAGTACTGGAAGAGGTAGGGCAACAATGTGTCAGTTGCTATCAATCTTGCTCTGTTCAGGCACTGTTCTAACCCATTCTGTACCTATAACATCTCCACAATCGTCTTTTTATAGGTAAGAAAATAGAGGTGCAGGAACATTAAGCAACCTGCTCATCATATATTCAACAGGTAACAGACCCAGGCAGTCTGGTTTCAGAGTCATACCCTTAATCACTAAACTGTATTTCAATACATTGTGGAAGGTAAGGAGCAGATAGAGGAATGATGATTGATGGAGCAGAGCTTAGGATGTGCTGCCCACGTGCTCACAGTGCAGAGTACCACGAGAAGTCAGCTACGTACCCACAGAACCTGCCAGCAGTCCAGCCCTTTGAATAACTGAGTGCTTTGGAAGGCAGGCGTGAGAAGCAGTTCCAGAAAGGGGAAATTTGTTAAAATTCTAGAGGGGTTGCTCTCTCATTGCCCACAGCTGGCAATTACTTCATTCCCTATCATCCCCTACCCCCAAATCCCAAATTCTAAGTCCATTATCTGGGGAAATTAAACCTAGTACACTTGATTTTGGACAGAGCTCTTATTTGAACTAGACATACTTAGTCATGGAACCTATAACCCTCTTCCCTTGCTTCCTTGGTTTCTAGAACATGAGCAGCCAAATTATACTACCCCAACTCCTACTCAAAGACCCCACTTTATACAAATGAAGAACAAAAGGTTAGTTATTTGAGGAAAACAGTCACATTACTGAGACCTACAGCTGAGATGTTAACACCCAAAAAAAAAGGCTAAAAATAAACACACAATATAGGGAGTGAAAGAACTGGGGTGGGGGGAAGTTACTATAAGCAATATAGAATAAGAATGTATGACAATAAAACAAAAACATGCTGTGACAATCAAAATAAGTTATTAAACCTTAAAAGATGATAAATAAAACTTAAAAACCAGCAGAACATCAGATACAAAAATCATAACATTCTTTTTTTTTATTTTTTACAGTTTATTTTGCACACACATGCACAAGAGAAAGCATGCAAAACAAGCAAAGGAGGGGCAGAGGAGAGAGAGAGAGAGAGAGAGAGAGAAAGAGAGAATCCCAAGTAGGCTCCACACTGTCAGTGCAGAGCCCAGCAAGGGGCTCAGTCCCACAAACCATGAGATCCACTAAATGAGTCACCCTGGCCCCCGATTAATATTTTATTTTTTAAAAGGCAGACTGCATTCTTAACAAATGATGTGGTCAAAGAAAAGCTGCAAAAATGTTCCAGAGTGAAGGGTACCGCAGAGACATGGCTGTTGTTAAATTAAAGGAGGCCATTTTACTCAAGTGGCTGAAGCGCCATGGTGGCCTATGTAAACAAGCCAAAATCTAAGCCTGTAAACCCCTTAAGACTATGAAATTGTAACCTGAGGACAACCAATCACAGCCAATGGGCTGCCAGTAGGCTTTCAGCTATAGCCAATCAAAAATTTCTTTACTGGGGCCCCTGGGTGGCTGAGTTGGTTAAGCCTGGGAATCTTGATCTCTGGGTAGGTCATGATCTCACCATGGTGAAAATGAGTCCCAAGTAGGGTTCCCTACTGAATTTGGAGGCTGCTTCAGATTCTTTCTCTCCCTCTCTCTCTGCCCCTCCCCTGCTTGCACTCTCTCTCTCTCTCTCTCTCTCAAAATAAATAAACCTTAAAAAAAAATCCTTACTTTGCTTTTCCCTTTTCTCAATAAACACCTATCATTGACCTCCTGTTGGGGTAGTGTTCCTAAACATTTCCTTTTTGGTGTTGCCTATTTGAATAGATTTTTCTTCAAATTCCCCCAAATTTTAATATGCCTCAGTTTGGTTTTTAACACCACAGAATGCAATACATTTTTCTATACTATATCCCACAGTGGGATAAAAACATACTATGAAAGATTGGTTCAGCTGATATCATTGGAATACCAGCAGTAGATTAAATCAAAGTATTATATAAATGTTATGTTTTCTAAAGCAAATTACCTTACTGTAATTATGTTAGAAAATCTCCTTGTTCTAAGGAAACACAAACTGAAGTATTCACCAGAGGCAAAGGGCAATGATATATGCTACCTACTGTCAAATGGCTAAGGCAAACAACAACAACATAGATGATTGATACAGCATATGTGTGTGTGAGTATGCAGAGAAATCAAAGACACAAATGTTAACTATAGATAATCAGGGTAAAAGGTATTGATGCATTCCTGCATTTACCCCCAACCCCCAACAACCTTTATGTATGTTTCAATTTTTTTTTCCAAATAAAATTATTTTTTAAATTCCAAGAAAGGTATAAGATAAAGTCAAGGAGATCACCCAAAGAACAAAACTAACAGAAAATGGATGAAAATTTTTTTAAATATAGGAAAAGAGTAATTCAGAAGGCCCAGTAGCTAACTAATAAAAAGAGAAACCTGTGACAGCTAAGATGAAACTAAGAAATTAAATTTTTAACACAAAAATATCAATCTCCAAAATGAAGTTAGTCGCACACCAAGGCCCATTGTCATGAATTTCAAAAACCCCGAGAGGTTCTTAAAAAGAAAGCAAAACAGAACACGAGAGAAGTAAAACAGGAGAATGGGGCTGGGATTGGAGCGATCATTGCATAATAATCAAGAAGGAAGACGAAGTGCAACCCAGGACCAAGAAATCCAACAGAGAAAAGCAAAAACAGGGAGACTCAGAGAGCCAGCAGGTAGATGGGAGCAGCAGGATGGAAGGACGGAGTGTGCTCACATAAATAATGGAGGTCACAAATCTTTTCATCATTCTGTGCATTTGAAATTCAAATAGTCATTAACAATAATATAAACTTGGAAAATTAAAAAATATCTTAGGTTAAAAGTTGGAAACCGACTAAACAGCATTTGTATAATCATGATTTAACGTTGAATGTTGATTTCTCTAAAATAGTTTGATTCAGTACATTGAGAGAATAGTGGAAAAGAATCCCTACAAATGGTGTTCCTGTCCTTCATCCTAGGTAAGTATCATACTAGGAAGTTAATAGGTAATGCTTAAAATTAATCAAGATAATACAAATACAGTAAAATAAAAATAAGGTAACTACCAACAGATAAGAGTAGAACTTTGTTCTCCATTCCGTGTGACTGAAGCATAGATGTGCAGCAAGCAACTGTGATCCTGCTGCTGTTGCAAATCTCTTAATACAATTTGATTACTAGATCATGAGTTTCTATTTTTTTTTTTTTCTTATTTTTTTTTATTTTTTTTTTTTTTGGGACAGAGAGAGACAGAGCATGAACGGGGGAGGGGCAGAGAGAGAGGGAGACACAGAATCGGAAACAGGCTCCAGGCTCTGAGCCGTCAGCCCAGAGCCTGACGCGGGGCTCGAACTCACGGACCGCGAGATCGTGACCTGGCTGAAGTCGGACGCTTAACCGACTGCGCCACCCAGGCGCCCCTATGAGTTTCTATTTTTAAGAATAAAAGCAATTTTAAGAAGTAGAACACTTCTTTATTCTCTCTGATTAAATCATTTTAAAAATAGAGTACGTTGATCATTATACAGAGAGGTCCCCTCCCCCAGTTTTTTCTGTCATTTTTTTAAAAAGGAAGCATTTGTTCAGTGTTACATGTGATGCACTTTTGAACAGAAAACCCTCCCAACAAAATAAATTTCAAAGATCCCATATGTTTTTGTTGTCTTTGTATCTCTTAAAACAACTGCTTTACAAAATTAGGATTGACGGTTTGAGAGAAATTTGAGAGCAAGAGTTTTATGGCTTTCAGTACGAGGATACTAACACCACAAATGCATCTAACTTTCAACGTTTAATATGTTTGAGGGGCTCCTGGAGGGCACCGTTGGTGGAGCATCTGACTTTTGATTTCGGCTCAGGTCATGATCTCATTGTTCCTGGGACAGAGCCCTGAGTCAAGCTCTGTACTGATGAAGTGGAGCCTGTGGGGGATTCCCTCTCTATTACTCTGTGCTTCTCCCCTCTCCCTCAAAATAAATAAATTAATTAAAAAATATATTTGAAAATGAGGCACATCCTATCCCTGTTTTCAATTCCCACCCAGAGTAAACGCTATCTCTACAGCTAGTGATAAGATGTCAATTTCCACAATTTATGTGTGCACTCTAATTTCCAAATTGCCAATATTGAGTACAATACCTTTGACTTCAGCAACTGGTATATACTGGTTTTTACTACAGATGGTGGTATTTAACTGTTACAGCATATTTCAACAACAAAAAATTACTTTTTCACATATTTAAGATACAATCACAGATTTTAATGGCAAAGATCACTTATTCTTTCATAAAAAGGAAAGGGATACCTAAAACTCTAAGAAAATTCTTCTCATTAATATAAAAAAAATTGCCTTAACAGGAATTTTTATGTATTTACCATTTACTATTGTTAAGGTCTGAGTTTATATAATCTCATCTATAGCATCTGTCATAGATCTAGGAAACATGCTGATGTTTCTTGTATCTGAAGTCTTATTTTCTATATAGAACACTGAATGAGGTTCTATATAATATAAAGGATCCTTGAAGGGATTGATTTACCTTTTTGAATAACCAGAAAGGTGCTTCACCTCACATTAATTTTAGAAAAAACAACATCTGTTTCATTTTTGTGCAGCAAAAATGTATTTTATTTTATCAGTTCTCTTTTTCCCATCGGCAAACATCAGCAGATGACAACAATAATCACATTTTAAATTTTATTTTAAATGTTTTTATTACTTTTGAGAGAGAGAAACGGGACCGGCGGGGAGGGATAGAGACACAGGGCGAGAGGAAGAATCCCAAGCAGGCTCTACACTCTCAGCAGAGAGTTGAACTGACAAACCATGAGATCATGACCTGAGTGGAAATCAAGAGTCTGGTGCCCAACCCACTGAGCCACCGTGGTGCCACAACAGTTTTTAAAACACTCCTTCACCTAAACTCTCCTACTTTTTCATCATGACCTGAGATTATTCCTTCTCTGGCTAATCTTTATTCTTTATTTTATGGACATTATGGACATTATTTTAATGTCCATGCCTCAAAACAAGTTTATTCTACCATCTGTCCTTTGTCTTGCTTTTGTCTTTGTCTTCTTCTACCACAAACTAAGTACCTGTAGAAAGGAATCTCAAATCTATGCACCCAAACCCCAACTGCTCTTCTCAGTTTTTCACTCTTTTAACTGCAACATTGTCCTTCTGTATAATATCCTTCCACCATGCCAATCCCTCAAAAACTCAGTATAAAGAGACACAATAATTTTGGTGAACTATAGCAATAGGATAGTGCCTCTATCTTAAAAGAATTACTATGGTTGGGGCGCCTGGGTGGCTCAGTCGGTTGAGCGGCCGACTTCGGCTCAGGTCATGATCTCGCGGTCTGTGAGTTCAAGCCCCGCGTCAGACTCTGTGCTGACAGCTCAGAGCCTGGAGCCTGTTTCAGATTCTGTGTCTCCCTCTCTCTGACCCTCCCCCGTTCATGCTCTGTCTCTCTCTGTCTCAAAAATAAATAAACGTTAAAAAAAATTTAAAAAAAAAAGAATTACTATGGCAAAGATATGACAAAATAAAAAGGAGAAAGAGGAAAGGAAGACAGTATTGGAATAATCATTAAGGAACAGTTTTAAGTATCCAAGACAAAAATAATCCAGTTTTAAAAAAAGGGATAGACAGAGGAAAAAAGGAAAATACAAAAGAGGTTGTGAAAGAAGGCTCTGGTACTTGGAAAAGTGCTTCACTTCAACAAATCCTAGGTGAATAAACAGATGTGAGGAAATGAGGAGAAAAGATAATTAAGTAAAACCTCCATGATTTAAAATGTTGGTAAGTGTCAAGGTAATTCTATCACAAATAGATTTGAAAAATGGTAGAAATAAAGATTGTAAGCCTCAAATATATTTAACTCATTCTTGACTAAAACGGTAGTTGAAACTTGAAGCCAAAATTTTGAGCTAGTGTTAATCTGGAACGTTCAAGAGAAACTAAGAAATTGACACAAGTACTTTGAGAAAACAAAGCTATGACTCACTCACTGTGTGTAGAAAGATATAGATTACTAAATACCTGTATGCTATCATAAAATGTGCATTTTAATCTATGCTTTTTAGCATTATGTTACATGAATTTGATTTTGTTTAGTACAAATGGTAAAAAGCTTTTTGTAATATACCAAGATTAGTTTTGATAGTTCCAAGTACCATTGATTTGTAACCTTGAGACCAATATTTGTTGTGAAAATTAAATGTACTTAGAGGTTGTAGGAAAAAGTATTAAATTTTATATTTTATCTGACTTTGGATATAAATTTTGTTTATTAACTCACACTGCTCTGAACCTAAAAGTTTGGTAACAACTATTATATGCTCCACCAGTATAAGATGGTGAGCATTTTTATTTTAAGTTAGAACAAGACTATGCAAGCATTTGTACTTGTGATGGTATTGGGGTCCAATACAATGTTAAGTTCAAAGATCACTGGAAGGTGATCACAAAATTAAGAACACAATATTTGGGCCAACATTAAACACCATCAGAATTAGTCTCCATCCTCCTCTTTCCAGTAATGTCACCCTTTATTAAAAGAAAAATTGCTGGCTGCCCTTTTCTGCATCTCCTCTACATTCAATGCCATTGTTTGCATATAAATTGTCCCCTCCATCTACAATATCATTCCCAGCCTGCACATCACCCATTTAACTTATCAAATTCAACTTCCTTCAAGAAGCCTTTTCAGTTGCTGAAACACAAGTCAAAAGTTTTCTTGTTGGAAGCCATTGGAACTTGATCTCTCCTTATCTTTTGACATCTGACACTAATATTTATCTAAATAAGTATGATATGTATCTACATAATGTCATGCTATTTAATAGTGTCTATATTTCCTCTCATGGGGAATCCTCACTTTAATATTTGTATGTCCCTAGACCTGTGGGGAACATAAAGTATGTTGTAGAGGCTTAAAATTTTTGAGTGATTGCGACTTTTAATTATTGAGAACCACCATTTTGAAATTTAGTCTTTTCCTTCCTTCCTTTCTTCCTTCCTTCCTAAGCTATGGTCAATTTTCAGGTAATCAAATTTTCTTGAAATACATGAAAAAAGGACACACACACAAATATAGTTGAGAGTATTGGTTTGTGGTAATCTAATTCTCACAGATTTTACTGTACATTATTTGGAACTCTAGGTGGTTTCAATGCAGCCAAAATGAAATGTATTTTGATTTATTCTAGGCATATATTATTGAATGTCTAATGAATATTGATTCATCTAACCAAATTCTCATCTTCTGAGGAGAATTTCTAATGTCATAGTTTGCAAAATATTCTCAGTACTTCAGCAAATGTAATTTCAACTGTTAAAGTTCAACATCACTACAGTTGTTGGCAATATTAAATAATTTTTGTTGCTGTGTGATGTTCGCTGCAGCTTAAATTTCAGGTCATGGAGTGTTATTAATATTATATGGTTGGAAATAATTTCCAGATCAATGAATCAATGCTATCTTAATAGTCTGTGTCTTTAAGTTTCATACTACATTTATTTGTGAGTTGATTTCATAAGAGAACGTTGCTTTGTGTTGCCTAGCTCATTATCTTGTGAATTTATCCCGAGTTGAAGTCCCTTTGTGACCAAAGGGCAGAGAGAACACCTCCTGAATTATTGAACTGTGCTGATTTGATGGGCAGGCCACACATTAAAGTAAAAAAGAGGGAACTTTCTCTGCAAATACCTACTTGAAGATATTTTACCAAAAAGCTAAGATATCACTGTGGAAACAACTACTCCTACTACTTCAATAGAAGTAGTCTGTCTTTCTATATATGCATACACAAATGTATATATACATATACACACACGTGAATATTTTGGGAAGTTGTATCTGTTCTCTATGATTGGTAACAATCAATGCTCAGGCTCACAAAGTGCTTAAACATTTACACACTGATTACACAAACACTGTATTAGTTGACTTATAGAATTGGAATAACGTACAATGAATAATTTAAGACTTGGAGGCTTGAAGAGAATGATAGATTGTAGAGTGCATAACTCATGCATGGAAGAGTAGATATTTGAGCCCAGATCACCCAGTAGAAATCTGTCCCACATGCCCATGTTGGTATGTTGACAACTCTAAACTACCATTGTACACATTCTTCTGTCATTCTTCTCATTTCAACTTCATGTTAGGCCATGCATTTATAATGTGCGTATTGTGGGGAGAAGCATAGATAAGGGAATGATGAAGAATTACCAAGGGTAAATTCACTGATAATGGAAAAAGGGAGAAACATTTGTATTATTATTAAGCTATTAATATGTTAATGACATTAACAAACTTGTCCTTTCTCCTGTCCATAATTCAGGCCTACTCAGTCAATCTGGGCACCCCCCTCCATATCCCTATAAGAGGGATTTTACCTTTTCAGAATTGACATCAGGAGGGTGAAAACAGGAGACCCCATTAAAGAGGAATCTGAAGAAAAAAATGCAGAATATACAGCCTAGGAGACAATGATACCTGTGGTTCTTCTGGTATTTTGATTCAGTGGATGATTAGGGTGTGGGTTTAGAGTTATAAATTTGGGAATATTAAAGCCATGGGTGTCCACATGATCACCCAAGCAGAATATAGAGGAAGAATAAAAAGGGCGAAGAATGGACTTGAAAACCATAATCTAAGTGGAAGATAAGTACAGAGAAGTGTGTGTAAGAGAACATTACTGCTACTCTTCACAATATTTATTTTTAAAGTGAAATGTTCACATAAGAAATTAGACTTGTTTGTTTCATTTTGTTTTTCTAAGATAAATATGCAACCTACTTAATGCATCACAGAAGTCATATAAAGGAGAATTGCAGATGGCTATGGTAATGAAATATAAGTAACTTTCACAGATTTGGCGAATATGTTCATACTGTGAATAATTACACAATGATGTAATTTTTGTTAAAAATGCAGTAGTATTTACAAAATGTCAGTGAGGGATAAAAGATACCATTTAGTTTGGCAATTTGAGTATTCTGAACTTGAAACAAATATCAATATTCAAATTCAGGGAGGCTGGGTGGCTCAGTCAGTTAAGCATCCTACTTGGGCTCAGGTCATGATCTCACGGTGCATGAGTTTGAGCCTCACGTCAGGTTCCTCACTGACAGTGTGGAGCTTACTTGGGATTCTTTCTGTCTCCCTCCCTCTCTCTCTCTGCCTCTCTCTCTCTGTCTCTCAAAATAAATAAATAAATAAATAAATAAATAAATAAATAAATAAACTTTCAAAAATATTCAAATTCACACAGTGTGTATTATTCATGCTATAATTTTCTACAAAATGAGAAGTGGAACAACGCAAGTGAGCATCATATGTGCTTCATCCATTTTAACAGGTCAGATGATGTTATTAATACTCATGAAAGCACATTTCTGTGTATTTAACCTTCAACGCTCTACTCAAATTTCAGTCTCTGGGGACTTTACATACTTATCAAATAGGAATTATCTTCACTCTCCCAAACTCATTTATTTAAACAGAAAAGTTGTATATATTGAATACACACACACACGCACACATACATACATACACATACATACACTTTAAAAAAATACAAATACAAGTGCAGGATTTTACCCATATTCTGTTTTGTTATCTATATAGATAGGTGTGTTTTTTTTTTTGTTTTTGTTTTTTTAATTTTTTTTTCAACATTTTTTATTTATTTTTGGGACAGAGAGAGACAGAGCATGAACGGGGGACGGGCAGAGAGAGAGGGAGACACAGAATCGGAAACAGGCTCCAGGCTCCGAGCCATCAGCCCAGAGCCTGACGCGGGGCTCGAACTCACGGACCGCGAGATCGTGACCTGGCTGAAGTCGGACGCTTAACCGACTGCGCCACCCAGGCGCCCCATATATAGATAGGTGTTTTACACAAATGTAGGATTTTAATCTAATTCCATTTTGTAACCTGGTTTTTAATGTCTGAGATACATGGTATTTTTTCATTACTTTATTCTTGTAAAATCTTATAATGATTTAACTTTCAATGCTGAGTCATATTTTTTTCTGATTATAGTAAAAACAGCCACTATGAAAACATCACAAAAATAAAGTTAAAAGTAAAAATAATCATAGGTAACTTTCTGTCTTTTCTGCATAAACACACAAATGCTATTTTTTTTTTTTTTTTTTTTTTTTTTTTTTTAAACAGGCTCCAGGCTCCGAGCCATCAGCCCAGAGCCTGACGCGGGGCTCGAACTCACGGACCGCAAGATCGTGACCTGGCTGAAGTCGGATGCTTAACCGACTGCACCACCCAGGCGCCCCCACAAATGCTATTTTAAGACATTTTGAACTTTTATAAATTTAAAAATATACCTGTTCTTTCTTTCATGTCATAAGTATTCTTTTAAATCATTTGAACCGTTCTATAGAATTTCACTCTTTGAACAAAAATATATTTTGTAAGTTCAATACAAGTAAGTATTTGGGTTGTTTATCATTTGTATTGCTGTAAAACAGACTATGAAATACATCCCTAGCTCATATCTTTTCAAGTATCTTAATTTTTTTCTTACATTGTCACTAGATACAGAATTGCTGTGACAAAAGTATATATATATATACACTAAGTAGACTAAGTACTTATTCCATGTTCCTTACATCTTTTTTTAGTCCTTGTCCTAGTAGTCTTAATTAGCTTATCTCCTTTATCAATATTTAAATCTGTTGAAGGCAGAAATTATATGTGAACTAAAATAACATGTGTGTTGGCCTTGTATGTAAGTCTTCCAAAGTTAAAAAATTGAGTTGTGTCATATTTGTCTTCCATTCCTTAGATCTAGAGCCCATTAATCTATTCAGCCCACAAAAGTTTCATATTAAGGTCCCTAGGTGATGCATACATTCTGGCTTACGAATTCATGAAGGTACACACTCTGAGAATCATAATTAGAACACAGGTATGTCTGACCCTTACTTCTGATCTCTTGCAATTTAGAAGCCAGAAGTCAAGGAGTCTTTTGAGTTACTGGATTATCTGCTTGCTCTAAATGCATGACTTTGGAAGTGACAAAATCTGGGGTCCTCAAGGCTAACTCAGCCTTCATGTGCCAGTCATCAGAAGGCTATAGAACAATGTGTCAATCTGAAATGCTTAATGATAACTTTGTTCCCACACTGGTCACTTATAGAAATAACCTACCCTCCTTAATCCTCAAACATTCTATTAAATTGCATCTTTCATTCTATTTATAGTTCAGGCATTTTGACACCCAGTTCAGAAATAAACTTATTCATAGTTACCTGTTTCATCACTTAAAGAGGAAAAAATATATATATATGCATTGACTTTAAAGTACTATTTTTACAGTGATAACATTTTGAAAAAAATGCAGTACTCTTGTATTTTGAGAGGGTAAAAATCTTGCTGGAGTTATCTTATGAGCTCTGTGCTTAAGAGTCAGAAAGATGCACACTTTATGCCTTGGCAACTGTACTTACCTGGAGCCAAAGCCCATCACTTCCTTCAATGCTGGTGCCAACATGCTTGTCAGTCAGACATCTTTAACTGGAGTACCACTGGCCAGGAACTGCTTGCTTTTTACTCCTACCTGGAACAAAATACAGTGTCAGTCATTTTTTTTTTTTAATGTTCATTCAAGCACATTAAGATATTCATTATGTTATCTTTCCCTGTCACATTAGACACCCATTTATTGGAATGTTCAACACAAAGGAGAGAAGTATAAACTCTTCCCCTCTATCATTTGTACCGCAATGATTAATATAGCACCTGTTTAAGTCAAAGGGACCGTCTGTATTTTATCTCCTAAAAAATGTTCTTTGTAAAAGATTATTATTTTAGTGCCATCATTCCTATCCATTTGGTTTAAGTAATTGATGTGTTAATTTAGGAAGCCATTTTTATATATTGTCCTTGGAGATGGTAAATCAGAATACTTTAAACCCAGAAAATATGTTGAAAATATTGTTTTCTGGATTTTTTTTAACACCATGAGAAGGAATCCCAGTAGGAAACAATTTAGGAATGCAATAGTTTTTCAACTTGTGAGACATTGATGAAGAACACAGATGCTTTCTCAAATGCACCAGAGTGTTGCTACTACAGAACATTCAATAAAAATAGACATTTTGACCAGATGATGAAATCACAGACTCAAAAAAAAAAAAAAAAAAAAAAAAAGCCCTCAGAGCTGGGCTGCCTGTGTATGAATGCAATGTCCTCTGTATGAATGGGATGTTGGGTTATTCTGGTCCTTTACTTGTCACAGTTGGGGCCACGTGACCTTCAGCAGTCTCTCCAGTCTGCTGCACAATTGGGTGGTTTCAGGAAACAGAAGAAGTCAACAATGTTCCCATCTTGTTCCAGTTTGTCCAGCCAGCACTTGTTTTGCCTCTGCCTTCGTCTCCTTCCCCAGCACTTGGAATCTGACTCAGGATTGAATCTCATGGTGGAGATCCTGTTATCTGCTGACCTTCCTCCTGATGCTTGCTGCCTGACTAATCCCCTGAGCCAGGCTGATATACCCTACTGTCTGATCTACCTGCCAGGGTAACCTATTTATTATTACCTCTTGTTGGACCTACTTTGCACTGATAACTTGTTTGAATCTCACCACCCTCTCTGAATGAATAATGTGGCTCCATGTGCTTCAACACAAGGAGTGAAATCAGCTTCCCCAAACCCTAAACTCCTTGGTGTCAAGTTACAAACTACCTATTTTGTCCCATGTTGCTATTGATTTAAGAGCGGGTAACATAAAAGGTGAGAGACAGAGTCATTTCATTTTCTTAATAGAATTCAGATCTTAAGAGAGAATATTGTTCATACTTTGCAGCCTTTTTAAAAATTCAAATTTTTCTTATCTCACACTGAAATCCATTTTATTCCCTTTGTTTCTTCTGCTCGTTGCACAATAAACTTTCATTAGCTCTCATTTAGATAATAACAATAACTTCTTAAATGTTGATCTAGTGCCAACTGAAAACAGATGGCACTTTCAATTAGAATAATTTGAAGAAAGTTTAATAAAGAACCTATTACAAAACTGTGGGCTCCACAGAGAGGGAAACCACAGAGAGGATGGAACAAAGTTGTTATCACCCTTCGGCTGGCAGAGATGAGGACAGGGGGCAGCTACTGCCTCTAGGAGCCCGATGTATAGCGAGAGCCTCCTGGGTAGAAACACTGATCTTTAATTGGAAGTCCTGTGTGGAACAGCATGGCAGGATGGGAGGGAGCCCTGTCATCTTGCATTCTCTCATCTTCTCTCCAGTTTCCTACCTACACTACCTATGGGACAAATCACACTGGACTCTCAAGGTCATTGAGCCTCTTGATGAACCCCATCTGAACTAGTTTCCAGTGTTAGTAGGATGGAGAAGGGTAAAGAGTGAATCTGAAAGGAGAATGGAAGAGGTTCAGCAAACACTTACTCATACTCCAGATCATGGACTTTGGAATTAGATACAGGTTTGATTCCTAGCTTTACTTACTTGTGTAACTAGATAAATTTTTATAATTCTTGGTATCATCATCTGTGTAATTCAGATAACATACTTCAGAGTTTCATTGTTAGAATTAATGGCATAATATACCTAATACAAGTATATCTAGTAAGTAGTTAGTATTAGACACAGTGGCAGTAATTCCTCTCAAAATGTGTTGAAATCAAACACAAACACACTCTAGCCACACGACACTCTTCAGCACTCATAATGGACAGTGTATTTCCAGACTTTTCACAAGTGCTATTCCTTCCCCCTCTCCATCCCAACTTGTTTGCCTAGAGAATCCCTACTCATGTTTTAAAATCCATGAAATGGTCTGAAGGTTCTCTTCCGTTTCAAAGGACATCATTCTCTTTTTGTCTTTCCATGGCACATATCACTCTGCAAAGTAATTAGACTATGCCATCTTCCTATTTGACTAGGAGTTCCTTAAAGGAAAGGTTATGCCTGAGAGATTTGTTTCCTCAGAAAGTGGTTCATTCTCAGGTTCTTAGTAGATATTCAATAAACATTAAGTGAATAAATGTGAATTACTAGAGTAAGTCTATGACAATGAAAGGAAAAGGTTTCTTAACTTCTTTCCTCTTTGCCCAAAGGGCAAATCAATCTGTAACTTGGTAGATGGTGGGGAGTAAGATTATCATGGAAAGTCAAGACAACTGAAGAAGAGGTCCCAAAGGAAACTCAGTGAAAAGGCAAGTTGAATTGTCAACATTTCCTCTATGACTAACCCAACACTTTTCCCCTGAAATTTAAAATACATATATTGGGGTACTCGGTTGAGCATCTGACTCTTGATTTTGGTTTGGACCATGATCTTGCGGTTCATGGTTTCGAGCCCCACATCAAGCTCTGCACTGTGCAGATCCTGCCTAGTCTCTCTCTCTCCTTCTCTGTCTGCCCCTCCCCCCATGTAAGCTTACTCTTTCTCTTTCTCTCTCTCTCTTTCTCAAAATAAATGAATAAATAAACGTAAAAATATAAAATACACATTTTTTCTGTTTTGTGAACTGGTAAGAAATTTGCATGAATCTAAGCATCATAAAATGGCATATAGGACTAAACCTTTTTCTCACCCTTGCCTCCTTCCTCTTCTTATGTCACCTTCAACAAAATCACCTTTATTGGCAACTGTGGATCCCTGCAAAAATTCCTTATACAAATACAAGAAATCTTGTATATTATTCGGCTCCCCACCCCCACTTAAAAAAAAAAAAAAGACTGCATTCTTCACCCACCATTATGGGCCTTGCCTTCCCCCCTTCCCTACATAAAGTAACTAGCAGGCTTTTTATATTAGGAAATAAACAACACCTCCTGTGTAGCCTTCATGTCTATTATTCTGAATCACCTAAAGTTATTTAATTATACCCCAAGATATTTATCTTTCAAAACTTTTATCATTCTTGAGATTTAAAAAAAAGTGTTAATTTCTATCTAAGAGGTACATCTGTAGGATACATTCCTCTGAGAGTGGAGAAGCCAAAGGCAAATGCATTTGTAATTTTCAAATATGTTGCCAATTTTCCCTCCTTGAAAATCAAACCAATTAATGCTACCACCACCAACTTCTACTTGGTTGGGCAGACTTCTAGATTCTCGAAAATCTGATAAGTGAACATTTTTATCTCTGTCATTTAAATGAACATTTGAAAAATTATGATGTAGGTTCAATATCTCCTTATGTCAATTAAGGGATATTATGTATCTTTTTGTGTGAAACTTCTATTACTATTCTTTGCAGTTTTTAAATTTCAAGTACAATTTAACACATTCTTTCTCATTCTATGTACTTTCAAAATGAAGCAAAGTCATTAACGACATCAGCAAAATTCCTCTAAGTTAAGGTTTTTAAAAGCCTGTGTTCCCAAGCTCCTTGCAATCTTATGCTGGAAAGCAAATCCCCGCAAAGAGGTCCCACAGCGCTCTCTGGTGGAGGTCTGCTCCATCGCATCTTCCCTGCATTAACTCTTGGGGCAGAAACTATAGGTAGATACTGCTTGTTATCAAACTCTTCCTTAACCTCTAAACCTAGTCCCAGTCTCCTCACCCTGGAGACTATATGGAACCGCACCCAGCCTGAAAACGAGGAGACATTAGAGCTACGTTAGCCCTCAAAGAACGAGGTTTGTGTCTGCATATTTGTGGGTGTCCTAATAGGCAAGATTCATTTTTTTTTCCTAGGCGCCACCCCCCCCCCACTCCACCCCCACCGCCACTCAGATGTTGTAAAAATGGCCCTAGAGTATCTTGTCTTGTCTTGGGCTGAAGTACAAGGCTTGTTCCAGGAAGTCAGGCTCTGCTTCACCCATCTCTGTACATCAGTGTGTTCAAAAGACCTATCATCATTTTTTAGAATTCCAAGGAGTCAAAATAGCACAAAGTCAGCTCAGTCAGAAGCTTGAAATTCCTTCCTTCCACAAGTATTTCAAGTACTATATGCACTGTTCTAGGTGCTTGTGATTATTTTCAGTGAACAAAATATACCAAAAAAAAAAAAAAAAAGTCTGTCCTCTTTGGAGCATATCTTCTAGTTCACGGAATTCAGGAAGAGGGTAATTAAGTAAGTAATATCCTTATATTGCGAGATATGGGTCTGTGAGATTATGTGGGGCAGAAGAGTGCATGTTTCTCTTTAAATTAGAGAGGAAAATGAAGGGTAGGCCTCTTTGAATAAGGATGTGAGGGTGTGGAAACCATGTGGTTCTTAAGACAAGAAATCATCTAGAATATGGCAATGGTTTTGTTTTGTTTTGTTTTTAAATTTATTGATTTATTTTGAGAGGCCGGGGGGAGAGAGAATCCCAAGTAGGTTCCATGCTGTCGGTGCAGAGGCTGATGCGGAGCTTGATCACATGAACAGTGAGATCCTGACCTGAGCTGGAACCAAGAGTTGGACACTGAACCGGCTGAGCCCCCTACGAGTCCCTAGAACGTGGCAGTAGTCTTATGCCCATAGCCCTGCAGTGGACATCTGAAAGATGCCCTTTCAGGATTAATAGATCTTTTCACCCAGCTGATGGGAGTGCTGCCAACTGCCACTTCTAATCCCACCTGGAAATTGCCCCAGGCTGGCCATGTTGCCTCACCAGCCCTCGCTCAAATGCAGCCTGCATCCAGTTACAGACACTAAGCATGAAGGCCTGGCCTACAGCCACCATGCAGGACAGCTCCCTGTGTTGTTGAAAGAAACCTTAGTTGAGGCTACATTGCAGCCCATCTGCCTTTTGCTCACTCCTTGTTCCTTCCCTTCTGTTTCACACAAGTGGATCCCAGAACACTGCCCATAAACTTCCTGCAGGCTGACCTCTGCCTCCTTCTGGTCCTACCCAAAACGGCAAGGTGACCACTGTGCAGCTCATAACCTGATACAGCATCCGGTCTTTTTCACAAATATCTGTTGACTACCTACTAGATGCTAGTACTAATTTTGATGTTTAGAACACAGTAGTGAAAAAATGCAATTTGTTCATATGTAGATCATAGCAGAGAAGACAAACATAAAATACATAATAAATAACATAGCAATAACTGCTAAGGAGAAAAAGTGGCAAAAGGGTGGAAGAAATGTCTGGAAAAGGTTACAGTTTTACACGTGAGAGTGAAGTAAATCCTCACTAAAGCAACATTTGAGTAAAGACCTGAAGGGAATAAGGTGTCAGCCCTGGGGGCAACTGGGAGGAAAAAGTTCCAGGCAAAGGCAACTTGAACAACAAAGTCTAAGGTGAGTATTTTTGGTGTTGTTGTTGATGTTGTTTCAGAAAAACAGCAGGACACCGAGTTAATTTGGAGTGAGCTGAATGAGAGAGAGAGAGCACATGCACGTGAGGGGGCCTAGTAGAAGAGCTCAGAGAATAATAAATCTGAGAGTAATCATCTAAAGGTTACTGTAGAAATAAGACACCAGCTTTTATTCCTAATGAGATGGAAAGACAATGGGGGATTGGGGGTAGATGACAGATAGAACCATTCTGGCTGACTGTTGAAAAGTAACTGAAGGGTGTTAAAGTCAGGAGCAGAGAAAGGAGACTATTGTATCAAACTAGGGAAGGCATGAATATGGCTTAGACTAGGGCAGAAGCCGTGGAGGTGGAAAGAAATGGTTAGAATATTGTATGTTTACAGGTAGAAAAGTTAGGATTTGCAAACAGATTCCACGTGGGGTGTTAGTGAGAGAAATAAAGCATAGCCCATGGTTTTATTTTTATTTTATGTTTTTATTATGTTTTAAAATATTTATTTATTTTTGGGAGAGAGACAGAGTGCAAGTGGAGAAGGGGCAGAGAGAAAGGGAGACACAGAATCTGAAGCAGGCTGCAGGCTCTGAGCTGTCCGCACAGAGCCCGATGCATGGCTCTGACTCATGAACTGCAAGATCATGACGAGCCAAAGTCAGACGGTCAACTGACTGAGCCACCCAAGTGTCCCATAGCCCTATGGTTTTATATCTGAGCAAAAGGAAAAGTAGAGTTGGCATTAACTCAGAGAAAAAGGACCACCAAAGCTTAGGGGGAGTTATCAAAAGATCCATTGTGGAAATGTGAGTTTTAGGATGCCCATTAGGCAATGAAATGACGATGTCAAATAGGGATCTGGGTATCTGAGATCCAGGGGGAAGATTGTGGCTGGAAATATCACTTTGGAAGTCATTAGAATATGGGTAGTATTAAAAAGCCCTGAGAGCAGATGACATCACTGAAGGAGAAAGTCTGTTTGGAAGGTTAAGAGGTCCAAGGACTGAAGGCTGGCAGATGAAGAGGAGAGAGCAAAAAAGAATGATAAGGAACAGCTACTGCAGTATGCAGGGAAACCAGAAGTCAAGAAGAAACAGTCCTTTGAAGAGGAGAGAATGTTCAACTGTGTCAACTGCCCCTGCTGAGTCGAGGAAGAAGAAGAGCAAGAAGTACGCAGTGTATTTGCAAAATGTAGAAATCGATGACTAAGATGAGATTTGTCTCAGTGAAATGATCCGGGAGGGTGCTAGAATGGAGAGGAACCAAGACTTATGTAAAGGGGAGACACCAGAGAATGTGTAATATTTTCATGTACAGGTTTATTAAAACTGACTAGATTTCTATTAGAAAGCAAGCCTTAATTTTAGAAAGGTCATGGTGAAAGGACATGGTCTATATAGGACTTCAAAAAAATAAGTTGAAAATCAATACTAAAGAGATACAAAATTAACCTATTTGTCTGGTAACTTAAAAACGCATTTAATAATCCAAGAAATATTAGTTTAAATGTAGAATAATACGTTCTGAATGTAACAGAACTTCTTCATATTAAAACTTGAGAAGCCCTGAGGACCCTTACCCTCTCTGTCATGCTCCACTTCCACAGGCTGAGGACTGCTTCTAGCAACGTATACAAAATAATTGGCCATGCAAACAAAATCACCATCTTGTACCCTATTTCTAAGATAATTTGACTATTTGCTCATCTTCCCCACTGCACTGTGGGAGGTTTAAACATAAGCATTTATCTTGGTAATCTTTAGCACTTGCCAAAATACCAAACAAGTGGGTGGTGCTCAATGCAGGCTTATTTAATGAATGGATGAGATGAATTTTTGAACAATTAATGGTCTTACACATTGATAAGTATAACTGAGGGATGTACAAAGCTGTTAATATGGCTGAAAATACCTAGATCAATAAGTGGCATGGCAGACATCAGTTAAACTTTTGGAATTTTTTTAAAATCTGCTCTTTAAACTAGCTGCAAAAATAAATATGCACAGAGTGCAGGGTTCAGTAGCTGCTTCTCAGTCCCCCAAAAAGGATCCACTCCTGAGGACTGCCATGACCTTTTGCCTGGCTTTTACTGAAGCACTCACCTCTCAATACACTCCTTTCTTATTGTAGGTCTCCAAGCTCCTCGTCCCCAAATCTCCCACACAAATACTGGCTTTCTGGAGTACAGTTTCAGCAGCACAGAGGCTGGGAAAGTTTACAAAATGCATAAAAACACTAACACAGTAATAGACACCTAAGCTGTAAAGTCACAAGTATTGTTTTCTCCTTAACCCATGCCTGAAATATCATAAGAAAGTTTTCACAATAAAATTAGAAGTAAAAAATCATACAAGTTTCACTGCAACACAAAATATATTTTAACTGAAGCAAAATGTTCTGTGAAGCAGAATTATGAATATGTGCTGATTCATTATCATGTTTATAATGCAAATGACAGGATGAATAGTGATTATATATATTAAACTCCTGATTTTGTGAGCCTCACATAGAATTCTATTTGCTTCTGAAAACCAAAATTGAAGATTTCTTAGTTGAAGATCCAAAAAATAAATAATTATCTTTTTATAAAAAATAATGAGCTGAAAATTTGACACTTCTCTTTAACATGTGCATCTCCGTATAGAAGAGGATTGCTCGGTATGGTGAGCAGTTCGATGATAATAATACATCATTAAGCTTTCAGTAAGGTACCTTGGGATGCAATGGTAACATTTAGGTGTCCGAATCCTTTGCTAGATATATTTGACATGTGCTCTCTGGATGACAATACAATTAAAAATACTATGACATGTAGGTAGTGAGACAGCAAGGTAGATTTTCATTCTGACTCTTGGTTCTAAAGACTAAAATCCTTAAAGTTAGCAATGTTGTGAATATCTCATCTTCCAAAAGCCTTTTCTTCCCTTAACATTTGTGAAACTAGATAAGTTAACTTTGCACATAAAGATATTTGCATAATGTGACTATCAAGGCTGTTTTATTAAAATGCCTACTTCTCAGAGTGAATATCTCTCCACAGAAAACACACCAAGAAAGGCAGCAACAACGGAGTCTCCTTACTCTGGAAGGAATCTACGTTTCTTTGTTGGAGGAACAGCGTGCTTGCAAAAGAGCACATTTTTTTTTTCTTCTCGACTTTATCCAGAAATGTGACAGATAGAGGAAACAGGTAAAATGAAAAGAAAATTTAGAGCACAAACAATTGTGGAGATGCTTACTGATTATCCTAAAAGGAGTCATAATTTGTCAGTTTGGTGTCTTCCTCATCATTTAAGACCCTGCTGAAAGTCATCGGCTATCCTCAAAGTTAGTTGTTCCATTTACTTATAAATTGCACTGTGATTCTCTATCAATACCACTCTCATTGTATTTTAATTTAAAAAAAAAAAGTCACCGCTTTCCCTCATTTGATCAAGATATTCCAAGAAGGATATGTGTCCCTTATTACTGCCACTCTTTTCTCCTCAAACCTGCCATCATCCCAGTCCATCTCTAGTGCCTAGCATCATGCCTGGAAAACAGGTCATTTGAGTGTTCAGTGAAAAAAAAAATGACTGAAGAAAACACACAACAAATGTAAGAGATAAAGGCAACTAAAAGTAAAATTAAGCTAGATCAAATACCACTGCACTTTTAGCTTCTCTTTTTCTGTGACTGGTTCATCTAATACTCTCCTATATCCATATATCTTACAAAGGTGAAAATTTAAAGGTTAACATGCAATATTTAGCAAAACATTTTAAGAAGTCTATTCAAGCAATTGCAGTATCTTCAGGAACACTGTTCTAAGAGTAAGGCAAGTATTATCAGTCTAACAACGACAACAAATTTGGCAGTATCCTAAAACATGATCGTAGCAGTAGGTACAAAGGAAAAGACCGAAAAGATATATTACAATAAGAGGATAATTACATAAAACAAGAGGCCAGTCACAAGTATAAAGGCTATTTGAAGTGAAAATAATACACTCAGTAGCAGAGTTACATAAGTAAAACAATTCTTACGTGCAGCAAACGACACTAGCATTGATACGATGGCAGGATGGTGAAGCTAAGACTTCTGGGGTAGAGTAAAGGGTCACCAATGTGAGAAAGCAAGATGTTTCACAAGGGAAATTTTAAGTCAGATAAAGTCCAACCACAAGAGAAACATAATCAATGATTCTCATAGGTTTAATTTTCCTGTCATGGATCTATGCAAAAATTTTCACGTTTGATTCATAGTTATGACTTTCCTATTCTTCATACTTTAGCAAATGGTAGTTACTTCTAAACCTTTCTAAGAGATTTTTAAGATTGACAATATATTTAGAGTGAAAAAACTGTCCTGGTAGGAGGACCCTTAAAAAATTATTTCTTGATGAAATCTTTAGGTTTTCAGAATTCTATCTTTAAGTTGATTTTACTAAGAAGTAACGATTTAGTGATTTATGCAATCACCCTTATTTCCTTACCTCAGTGTCCATGTGCACATTTCTCCTTTCAAACATCTCCAGATGGGTGTTGACTATACCTTCGTCTAGGGGACTTCTACTCTCATCATTAAGGGAAGGGTCACATGACCTAGGCTGACCCAATTACCGCACATCCAGCCCCCTAGTCACATTCAGAGGTGGGCATGTTCTAAGTCTACACTTCTGATGAAAACTCTGAGAAAAAGATACTTTGTCATTCTCAATTAATGAGAACTTGGAAACATGTAGCCCTAAGTCTTGTCCCATCTTGAGATGAGGTGATTTTATATTAATGACAATACACTGAAGAGCAAATTAACACAAAGAAAATGGGATACTTGGTGACCCCATTTAATACCTGGACCATGGCTGTTCTGGAACAATCATCACAAAACATTTTAGTTTAACTAATACATTTCCCTAAGCCAGTAAATTCACCTTTTGGTTTCTTGTGATCATTTCCTAATTTTGTCTCTTCACATACATAATAAGGTCTCTCTCATTTGTAACTTACAGCCCAGATTATCTGTTATCACTCACACCTTATGAATCACTTTAGGTTTTCTTGGCCTTAACTTGTCTTCTGTCCTAGTTGATGCTCTGGCCGTTCTGTGAGCTGTGGCAGACTTCATGCTGACCTGGCCTAACAGTGATTTATCATGAACTCATACCACATACCTCTCATCTTCTCTCTGTGATTTCCATGTTGACATCTAGATGGGAAGGCTGTGAAACCCTTTTTAGCAAACACACATATTTAAGCCAGAACTGTGGGGTTTTAATTTCCCAAGAGGTAAAGCTTTGACAACAGTCTATGGCAGCTGGTAGAAAAATTATTTACCCTTTCCTTCCCTGGACAAACTTCCTTTAAACGGTTTTATTTGGCACCCAACGAAAAACAAAACAAAACAAACGAACAACAACAAAAAAAAAAAAAAAAAAGAAAAAAAAGAAAAAGAAAACACTGAGTATGAAATAATCTATTGAAGCTCTGGCTCAATAATGCATCTTTTTATTATATTTCCCCATTCTTTATTCTATTTTTCCTTTATTCCTATTATACAGGGATGTCCCTAATAACACTAGTAGCACATAATATTTTGTTCTGATTAAGGCAATTGGAACCATGCATGACACTGGAAAGCAAAATGAGAAAGGATTTGGAAGTGGGATTACTCACTGGTCTCATATAAGAGATTCCATTTTTGCTGGTAATAGGGTGGCGATAATCCACAGAATGCAAATGTATCCCAACTACTAAGGCTTTTTACCTGTGGTTAGTAAGAATCAAACTGAGGAAGAAGGTGAAATACTAGCTATTTATGGCCCTTAATGGTACAGAGACAATGATAACTGTGGAGAGATCTAGCTTTTGTTAACTGAATTAGAAGCCTTAAAAGAGAGAAAGAAGAAAAAAATTGAGTGACAGACCCCGGGCAACCAATCTCAACCCAAAGCAAGCTGTAAAAGCCTGAGGGTGGGTCCCTAAAGCAGTTTTTGAAGATATTCTTATCTCCCAGAATTAAAAGGCAAACTACACTGAAAATCAAACCCAGGATTTAATTGTGAAATTAATCCTATTTCACACTGGAGCTATGAAGAACACTGTAGCCTTGGTTGATCTATAATGAAGGCCTGGTCATTCCACAAAACACTATGGGAAACCAAGTCTTACAAGGGTACATTTGAGTGGATGAGCCTTTAAATTCTGAACTCCTAAATTCCTTGGAATCCTCTTAGCCAGAAAAAAAAGCAGCACCTTCAAACTCTTAGAGAAAAGTTATACCTCTGCTTGCTTGGGAATGTACAAGGACATTACTTGTAATAGGTCCCTTAAAAGATAATATTATTTTCTCAAAGATCCCACTCTGCAACCCTTTTTGTCCCCACAGGGCAATAACCATGGTGAGATCTTAGCACAGCCTGACCGGAGAAGTACAGTCTCTGCTTCAGAGGGAAATAGCTTACACACTGTAGAAACAGCAGGATCTATCATTCCATAGAGCAGGAACCAAGATTCAGCGTGTTTAAATCTGCTGTGGTAATTTGACCAAGGTGGGGTTCCGAATTAGGCTGGGAATGAGGAGAATTTGACATAGAACCTATTGATGATTTGGATCCCACGTTTGGATAGGAATACCTGGCCCTAGAACAAATGTGCGAGTTGGAATAACTCTTTGAAGATTACATATAATCATGGCCTGCATTAAATAAACTAGAGATTTGCAGGCGTTTTTTTGTTTGTTTGTTTTTTGTTTTTTTCTGTTTTTTTTTTGTTTTTTTTTTTTGTTTTTTGCAAAGTATTAAAGAAATCTAGAAGTTTAGAATGGTAGGAAAATTTGAATGGATTTACTAGGTAAGGTTTGAAAACTAACCACCTGCATTTATGTCCCTAGGAGAGCCCAGAAGACTCAGTATGATTTAAGCAGTGAAGGGTACATTGGTAAAAAGGGAAAGGGTAACACTGGGAAACTCAAAGGTGCTATGTTCTGTAGTACAGGTTGAAGATGAACTAACAGGCTCTGCAGTTTCACAGAGGATGATGGGACTCCATATTAGAATCCAGGTAACCATCAGGAATAGTTACAATGGAAGCAAGGTGGATATAAAATGATATAAATGCTACAGTGCATAGTAATGCTGGATTGACAATCACAGAGCCTTCATCCACAGGTTCTTTTGGCAATGACTGGTAGATCAGTGTTCCTAGTGACAAGACTTACATGTGACTGAGAAGGCGAGAAGGGAGACTGAGCAGAAGGATGACATCAGTCTGCTATGGAAAATTGTTGTTTCTCAACTATTTTCTACAACCAAATCAAATCATAGACTTCAGAGTCCACCGATTGAATGAGAGGCTTGCCTCCTACTGAGGAAGTATCTTTCAGTTTCACTGCAGATATATAACAAACATTTTCCCTTCCCCAAATAATGCTAGGGATGTTTGCCAGGGTAACTTTTCACTGCCAAGTGGCAGATATAGAGTCTTCTGACTTGTTGACACAGGATCTAACCCTGAAAATAAAGCACTGAGATACTCTCATGGACCTGTGGTTAGAGGGAGGGCTCATGGAGACCAGGGGAAAAATTAAGTTTGTTCCAAGTTCATCGCACAGGGTTCCTCATATGTTTGCATTTCTGACAGTTATTTCCCTGGGAATCGCACCTGAAAACTTCATAGATCCGTACATAACAATGATACAGTTAGCAACTAGAGGAGCCCTCACATTGGCTCCCAAATCTGGGGTAAGGGACATTATAGTGGAAAGGAAAAAGTGGCGGACCCTGAGAAGTCCCCGCCTTTGTTTTAACCAACATAGTCAGTCATATGCAGCAATGATTTACAGAAATTAGTGCTACCAAACATCTGAATCCTTAATCCTTAATCCATAAGGGGCTGTTTTTAATAAAACCCTGAGGCATTCCTGCAACTATCACTGAGCCTCAGTTGCCTAACCAGAACAGTCCAGATAAGCCCCAAGATTCCCTCTATAGTGAGAATTCCACTAAGATAAAGACAGAGGCATTTCTAAATCTATCCTTTCATTTATTTATGCATTTGTTTTTCATTTAGCATCTATTGAATTAGAGGTATAGGATGTTAAGATGAGTAAGATAAGATCATTTCTCTTAAAACTCACATCAAGTAGAAAAGTAAATATATTATAGCATGATGTGGGGGGATGAGCTAAATGAATAAGGAGCATTAAGGAGGACAGTTGTTGGGATGAGCACTAGGTGTTATATGTAAGTAATGAATCACTAAAGTCTGAAACCATTGCTACACTATATGTTAACTAGTTGGATTTAAATAAAATTTAAAAACATAAAATAAAAACAAGAAAAAAAGTATATAGCATGATGTGATAAGGGCAATGCAGAGCTGTGTAGAATAGAATAATGTGATAAGAGTAATATGTATATACTATGTAAGAGACATATACACCAGGCAATATAGGAACATGTGGTACACTAAGCAACTGGGAGTTTTAACTTACTAAGCAAGCAGATAGCAAATGCAGAGAGGATATTCTGGGTAGAAAAGACCAGTGCTTTCTAGTAGGAAAATTAGAAGCATCATGGTGTGTTCTAAGAACAGCAAACACTTAGGTGTTTATGGAGCATGTTTAAGCAGAGGTGAGAGCAAAGGTATCAGGATAGAAAATGTTATGTTAATAACTTTGACATTAACTGATATGATTTTCATGGATTAAAATATGCACACATTTGCATGTTGTTGCCTAATATTAATATTCTTGAGGACTTGGCATGTATTTCACTGTGAAACTGTCCATGAATAGTGTAATATCAATATTGCCTTTTACCAACGTGGTCAAAGCTTAGATTAAATGAGGGTCCAATATCACACATATATATGCACATATATTTACGATGTGTATATTTGAATGTCTCACAGGCAGAGTCTTTCTTCCCAACTATAATTATTGCCATATTTATCATCTATTCCATATCAAAACCTACAGTTAGAAATTTTGAAACCAGAGAAGTTTGAGACACAGCAAACATGCTTTCAACAATTCCTTGTTTGAGAAATAGTAGAAAATATACTTTCTGCAACTGTGGTCTTAAATAACTGAACTTGGGAGTAAATATGATTTCCAATGTACTGTTTAAACAAAAATATTCACTCCAGCAATATATGATAAAATCAATCCTCTTCCCCAAAAGGCTTAAAATTTCTAAAAGCATTAGTAAGGATTCATTTAACAGACATTAAATGAAGCCTTCCATATAATAGGCACTGTGCTCCATGTTGTAGGTTAAAGCATGAAAAAAATATTGTTTTTTCCCTGATGATGATTGCCTAATTGACTGGTGTAATAAATGCTATGACAGACAGCATAGGAAGTAGCAGGCGCGCAAACCTGAACACAAGCGCATGTTTTGTTAATGTGAAAATCAAGTGAGGTTAACGTGAAAATCAACTGTGTAATATAGTGCTTGGTAAAGCTAATGACCAGTTATCAAAACATAATCATCATGAAATTTAGAAGTCAAAGTTTGTGGGCCACCTGGGTGGCTCAGTGGGCTAAGCGTCTGACTTCAGCTCAGGTCATGATCTCATGGCTTATGAATTCAAGCCCCGCATCAGGCTCTGCATTGGTGGTGTAGAGCCTGCTTGGGATTTTCTCTCTCTCTCTCTCTCTCTCTCTCTCTCTCTGCCCCTTCCCCACTTGCATTCTCTCTCTCAAAATAAATAAACTTTAAAAAATTAAACAAAAAAGAAGTCAAAGTTTGTAAAAAAAAAACCCAAGAACAATTACTAGTGGAAGATAGATATAGTGGTTATGACTGGTATTGCTTCTATCAGTACTTTTAAAGAATTCCATAGAAAATGTTTCAGAATTAAGAACAGTACCTTAGAAGTAGGTATAAGTAAACTTGCAGGACATCTTCCGTTTTGCTCCTGATAACAGTGGTAGCTTTTTAAAAAGTTGATGATTAAAAGGATATTTAGCTTTCTAAAACTGCAAACAAAGCAATGAGGGACCAGGCATGTAAAATATGTCTCCAGTTTGTAACTGGTCAATTAATTGCATAGAAGAAAAGCACTCCATAACTAAGGTGCATTTTAAGACACCCAAAATATGTAGGTGAGGTGATTAAAAGATAGAATAATTGAGAATAAGTGAGAAGCTAAAGGAAGTAATATTTCTAAAGTATGACCAATAAAGAATTTTATTTCCTATCCATCCAGCTTAACTCATGATACCATACTAAATAAGTACTCTATTATAAAAGTGAACATAGCTAAGCATATTGGCTCTTGTACCCATTTGTTCTCTTTTGGTGCTCCAATTTGTTTTCAGAACACAGTCCCTTCAAATATTAGGCAACAGTTTTTAGAAAACTGCCTTTATAAACTACTGCCTGTATTTCCACAATTGTCAGTTTCATCTAAAAGTTATCATTCCAACACAAATGCATATATACATACACAGATGGGTGCAGAACCTTTGCCCTTTTTTATCCTGTGTCTTCTAGACTCTTTATTGTAAGCCTGATTTTAAAGAGATTATGGTATTCATCAATGCTCTTCTTTCAATAATCCTGACTCTTCATCTCCTGGGCTCACAATAAACTGCACCTTCTGCCCTAGGGTTGGGTGGAAGAAATTTGTGGTATTTGGCAGTAACAAAAGGAAGTGATGTACCCCTTGCAATTCTAATATGCCCACCCCCTCAGATGCCAGTGTTGATATTAATTTATGTAATGATATGTATTTTTTTCACATGTGTATGTTGTATGATATAATGTAACATGTTATTGTTCACATGTGTGTTAAAGGGAGCCAGAAAAAATTGTGCATGAACCACTGATCTAAGTTCTTTATTTTCTCTCTGCCTCAACTGTCCAGTAAGACGCCCTGTGCTGAATATAGCTCACCTCAACCCAAAGACAGTCTTGTATTTTTAACCAAAACACATTTTCCATAATTAGCTAGCTCATGTGAGCTCGTGGATACATCTGCTGCCACCAGGGGTCAGACTAATAAGTGTGTAATTGAAGATGAAGGTAATTAGGTTGTATAATTAGGTTGTATAATTTTCAGCCATTCAAGTTTAATTTCATATGTTATGTTATACAGAGGTATTAAGTATGATGACTAAAAAGTGAATAGATGTGAAGCAGAGAGCTAATCTGATCTTGGTCAGCTTGCTGACAAATGTTATTAGAAAAGAAAAACACTAATATATTTCTAATTAAATGCCAAATCTTAAAGAAATCTCAGCTGCTCTAACTTCTTTCATTAACAGCCCATCTTCCCCTCTCTCTCCCTCTCCCCATCGCTCCTCCTCTCCCTCACTCACCATTTAAATGTCCCCATTACTTTGCATGCCTAGGGTGCTCTAGCGGTTACACATACTGCCATCCAACTCCACAAAGTTGAACGTCTCACTGGCTAAAATTGCAACAGGTTTCCAATTTCTGCTTAAACTTACTCATTGAGAATCATGGTTGAAACCTAAGAGGTTAATAAAAATTATACACAATAGGAGAGATGTCAATATATTTGTTTTAATTTTTTTAAAATGTTTATTTATTTTTGACAGTGAGAGAGTGTGAATGGGGTAAGGGCAGAGAGAGAAAGGGAGACACAGAATCCAAAGCAGCCTTCAAGCTCTGGACACAGATCCCGACGTGGGGCTTGAACTCACGAACTGTGAGATCATGACCTGAGGCAAAGTCGGACCCTTAACTGACTGAGCTACCCAGGCCCCCAGAGATGTCAATATATTTTTTCAAAATGTGATACACTATAACTTGAGTAAACCAACTGAATGAGAATGTATAAATTTATGTGTTAAACCAGAAAGATAAGAATCTATCAGGGCAATAAAATAGTGGAACATTAAATCACACCTCAAAATCCTAGAGAATAGATTTCTTATTCTCTATTGCAACCAGAGAAATAAATTTAGAAGTTGTCAAGAAAACAAATCAGGCACATTTGATGTCTTTTTAAAATGCTTTTGTAAACAATTAATACTAACACTTAAACATTGCTTGTCAAATTCAGACAAATTTAAAAAGAACTTACTAGACTCCATTAAACTGAAGTGTATGCACCTAATTTTCCATTACTGCTGATTACCAAGATTTAATATTCTAGGTCTATTTGCCACTCAGTTGGCCCCTATAAGTCCCATTAACAGTAATGAGAATACTATGGGCACTGAGAAAAAAAGAAATACCTATATGTTTACATAGTTTTCTCCTTTATAATTAACCTCTGTCTTCTGCCCAATTTCTTACGTTTGACATTTTAATTCTTTCAATGAAAATGATTGGATTGTGATAGAAACCAGATTGTAGTATCATTAAATAAATCAGGGCAACAGAGAGAATAGCTGCATCACAGAGATTGGCATATTTGCCAGTATAGAGTTCATTGCCATGCAAAAAAGGCAGCACAAAATATGCAATCAAGAAATTGAATTTTGATTAAGTTGAGCTGCTTGATGTTTAAACATTTTCAGAAGAAAGTAAGGAAAGAAAGTCTCTTTTGGTAATGAAACCCTGACGTCCAGATCAAGACAGACAAATCTGTTATGTTAAAGACTTAGAGTTTATATATAAGGAAATAAACTTGTGGTTTCAATTAGTTCCTAGAGGGTACTCGGCACAATCTTATCAATGTTAATTAGAAGGCTGCCAAAGCATTCATCAACCTTAATGAGTACACATGTGGGTTCATAAACATTTTGAGTTAGAATAAAATTCTTAATCTAGAAAGTATTTTGCTTTGGGTACAAATAAGCGGTGTTTCTATGTTTCCATTTATATGGGCATTTCTTTCATACACTAATATATAAATGGCATATCCATGTCAGAGCTTATTTAAACTACCTTTGTTCAAGTGTGTGTGAAACTATGCCCCAAAAAGTTAATGAGGTTACAGCTAACAAATTTAAAGCTTGTTTTTCAGGGACCTGTTTCTGCCCAATCAGCTGTTGTTTCTTTTCAGGCCCCACTCACAAATGCACTAGCTGCCTCCCGAGGGGCCCAAACTGACACAAATGAAGGTCACTGATGTGGTTGCAGAGTATGAACCAGCAAGGCCTACATTCCTTCCCTGTGATAAGGAACTCAAAACCCTACCCAATTTATTTGTGTTCTCGGATCGTGCCCATCCGGATAGCACCTCTCCTGGACTTCCCGACAAGAGGGGCTGAATTTTGCCTCATTTTAATGTCTCCATCTCAAAGTAAACATGGAATATGTTGCATGCTTGCTCAATGCACATGCTCCACATTTTCTCAAAAATAGTCATGAGTTTTTCTAATCTTTTCATCAACAGCTATACAACCTAACTCCTAGGATTATAAAAACTTGCTCTAATCTCAATTGGGTGAGGAAGAATTAAGGCTTTCCCTCCTGTCTCCTTGTAGGGCTGCTTCTCAAACCCTTGCCTTGCTGCATACTCAAGGTCTCAGTGATTGGCTTTGCTACACATTGGGCATACAAACTTAAGTTCAGTTACATGTGTATGATGTGCATGGTTTCTGAAATATAATCAGAGAGATATCTATTCTTTTCAACTAGGGACTCAAATTCAGTCTCAAAATGGGGACAAAAGCAGTAGCCAATTTAGCAGTGAATTTGGTTTGGCAGTAAAGGAATCCAGCTATCAAATATTTAATCACTACCAGGACAGAAAGGAAAGGGACAGGGCATCTTACTAGAAATATTACTGCCTCTACTTTAAAACATGTGATATATTTGAGACAGGTATGGGTCATGGGGTCAATGTTTCTCATGATTTAGAAATAGAAGCTCAAAAGGAAAGAATTGAGAAACTTCTTTCTGGGTAATTCCAAATGCTGTTTATGATGCAGAGTAAAATTTATAAGAGCTCAGCAAGGAAACAGGAAAAAGGAGAAAATTATACCTTAATCATGATTCATAATGGACCTGAGTAAATCCTCCTGATGAAGGTTAGGAGTGGGGTAAAACTTGTTTTTGGATAGAACATTATACAGCTTTATTTTAGTTTTACAGTTTATAGTTTTATTTCTTAAATCTAATCAAACTGCATAGCAAGCTAGATTATATTTACATTTCTTCAGGAAAAAGTCAGTTTTCATCCCTTGCTTATAACTTAATTTGATTGAAGTGATACATTTTAAGAACATAATGAAAGACAATGAAAGCTTAGTTTGTGTAGCATAACTATGGGATTTGTATGCTTTGTGTTTAAACCAGAAGGTATAATGAAAAGGTATATTCCAAGATCTGAGTTAACTAAAGCTATTTTTCACTTGAAACGTAACTAAATAGTAAGCTTTTATTTTTGTTTTCTCCTCTTTTTTGGTTATTTAAGCAAAGCTATGTTAAAGAACAAGTCTGACATTAACAAAAATCTGTAATCTTGTTTTGGTTTTGGAACCTCTAAGTCAGTAATGGTCATAATGACTTATTTCAACACTATGTAAATTTAGGAGAATTTTGTGATTTGCAAAAGATCTGCAAGTAGGCACACACGTGTGTATGCTCAGATGCAACACACTGATGGAGTCTAAATTAGTAAATTCTTTCAGATCTGGGCAGACCCTGGGAAACCGTCCTCAAAAATAGAAACAATTTTTCTGTAAATACTAGAACCAAGCAATTAAGAATAAAATGCTGTGAAATCTCAGGTGAGGAGTAAGAGGAGTCAATTCTATTTTAAGATGGTTAGATCAGGTAGCTTTAAGAAGAGGAATAGAAGGGCGCCTGGGTAGCCCAGTCAGTTAAGCATCTGACTTCGGTTCAGGTCATGATCTTGCAGTTCAGGTCATGGGTTCGAGCCCTGCGTTGGATTCCGTGCTGACAGCTCAGAGCCTGGAGCCTGCTTTCAATTCTGTGTCTCCCTTGCCCTGCCTCTCCCCTCCTCATACTCTGTCTCTTTTTCTCTCAAAAATAAGTAAACATTTAAAAATGTTTAAAGAAGCAGGCAATAGGAAATTTTTCTAAGAAGAAATAGTATTTGCATTGGACACTACATGAGAATAGAGGAAGAAACTAGTTGAGGCAGGAATAAAAATAAAATAGGTAGTCCTAGATTAGCAGAAAAGAGAGCAGCTCAGTGTTAGTTTAGAATGTGTCAGAAACAGGAAATGTTAGGGGATGCAATCAAATTTGTACATGAACCAGTTGAGAAGAACCTCATATGCTATGCTAACAAGATTCAGAGACCCTTTAGGATTTTACCGGCACAGAGAGTGGCAACATTATTCCATTGTCTGCTCTACTTTTCCTTTGACCTAACACTGGTTTCCCACGGTGGGGTTAGGATAAGTCCAGTATCTGAAAAATGGTCTACTTTGGTTGCAGGCTCTTTTGGTTAGTATTAATTGTTCCCGAAGATGACAGAGGAGGGGAAAAGATTCACACACACACACACACACACACACACACCCATGAGTGCTTTAGACAGAGTTTAGAAGCAGAAAGGACAATAGGTGCTTGTAACCATTAATAGAAATAGCTAACTTACACCCGTTTACACTGTACCAAGTATTGAGCAAAGCACTTGTGTATACTGCCTCAATAAATTCTTATAAATGCTACCCTCATTTTACCGATCATAAAGAGTCCTAGAGAAGCTTAGAGACTCAAGATCAAAGATAGGAGGTAGCTATCTGGATTTGACCCCACACATCATGACTCCAAAGGCAGAGGGCTTCCCTGAATGGTAGTGGCGAGTGTAGTATGGGGAGCCAGGGTAGTTTAATATTTGAGTCGGTTTCCATAACCAGACTGCCTGGACCTGCAGATTATCTGGACACTCTTGAACTAAATGTCTCAACCACCCTTTGCCTTGGTTTTATCATTTGTAAGTTGTAGATATTAACAGTTTCTCTGAGTTGTTTTGACATTGCATACACTACACAAAATGTTAGCCGTTGTCATCATTATCATCAGTATTATACCATTTAGGTGACAAATTGATACAGATAAAGACGCTTAGCCATTCGAACATAAGCCAGGCTTAAGTCATTCAGAGGAAGATAAAGCATGGCATTCTCTAGATCTGTAAGCCTCCTCTTGCCCTGTTTTAAAATCATCTGTATGCCCACTAATCAACAACCTCTGTACTAAGACATTAAGATAGTGCAGGGGCAGAGGTTGAGAGAGGGAAAGATAACATGCGAGACACAATTATGTATTAGAAGGTATGCCTCGTAATTCTACATGTTATATCATTGAATCCACAGTGCTCATAAAAGGTGATTATTATTCGGATGAGGAACTTGAGGTTCGCAGAGTTCAAAAGACTTTCCTAATGTCACCCAGAATTGAAAGTTATATCAGGATTTGGAACAAGTCGTGAGGGGTCTGTCTTAATGGAGTTGGTAGCTTTGGTTTATAATGTGCTTTCATTTCTGTTATCTCAAAATCACTAAGAAGGATAATTGGAAGAATGCAATAAGTTGAAATGTAACTCAGTATTTTTTTAGTAAGAATTATTGTAAGCACACCATGCCTGAGAAGTTAAAGAGATGGAAACCATGCTCTAAATACACTGTTTAGATATATAAATATGTAGGATATATATATCCTTATATATGAAATCGTATATTAAAAAAACAAATTCAAAAATTTAGAATGTTATATTCATATTAGAGACGCTTTTGTGAAACATTCTGATTAGAAGAAATGGTGAGAAAAATGTTCTCTAATGCTTATGGTAATGAGTATATATGTATACAGGTCTAGTGCTTTTAATATCTTTCATTAGGTAGAAGAATTCTATTTCAGAATATAAAAAAGATTTAAAAGGAAAACTGCTATCTGTCTGTTAAACCATGAAGTCACAATATTGAGTATTTACTATATGCACATGTGTCACACTAGGACATTTGAAGGCCACGCTTTTGTTAACTGCCAGTGAAGCTGGATTGTGAGGGCAGCTAATTTGATTAGTGTTAATGATATTTCTAGTAGCCTCATTCAGAAGCACAAGCCCTGAAACGTCATTTTGCACTGTCTTATTAAATAACAAACACTGTATAGGAAATTTTGAGTATATAATAGTAAAAGATTAAAAAATAAATTGGATGAATAAAATAACACTGCCCTTGTAATTATAAGCCATCCAGATTGCCACTAGAGAGACAAAGGCAAAAAGCAAACAACAACTAGTTAAAGGATCTTGAAGAAATGGGCCAGAAAATAATATAGTCCCCAGAGAAGCAGAGAGACCTGAGAAAGGATGATTTATTTTGGTTTTGTGTTTTGAGAATTGAAAGGAGGGGCAGTCTTCCTGAGCAGATTATCAGACCTTTTCTTTCTAAATGGTAAGGATTCACCTGGGGACTTTGGCACACCTCTTCCTCTCTTGCAGGAAAGCTAGGTTACAGAAATAAAATGTGAGCACGGGGTCCATGATCTCAGCCTTGATTCGGTATGGAATTACAGAAAAAAAGGAAGGAAAGAAAACCTTGTCTCCCAACCCAGCAGTTTTATTGCTTGCAGAAAGCCGTAGTGGAGGAGGAGGAACAGATACACTTTTCCCTCACACTGCCTAGCCTTTCTACACTTAAGAATATAGTAAATACAGACAATTTATTGTTCTTTATGTATATATTTTTATTTTATTTTATTTTTTTTAATTTTTTTTCAACGTTTTTTATTTTATTTTTGGGACAGAGAGAGACAGAGCATGAACGGGGGAGGGGCAGAGAGAGAGGGAGACACAGAATCGGAAACAGGCTCCAGGCTCCGAGCCATCAGCCCAGAGCCTGACGCGGGGCTCGAACTCACGGACCGCGAGATCGTGACCTGGCTGAAGTCGGACGCTTAACCGACTGCGCCACCCAGGCGCCCCTATGTATATATTTTTAAAATTTATTTGTTTATTTTGAGAGAGAGAGAGAGAGAGAGAGAGAGAGAGAGACAGAGCAGGGGAGATGCAGAGAGAGAGGGAGAGAAGGAATCCCAAGCAGGCTCCATGCTGACAGAGCAGTGCCCCACATGGGGCTCCATCTCACAAACTGTGAGATCATGACCTGAGACAAAATCAAATCGGACATTTAACCGACAGGGCCACCCGGGTGCCCCTATTGTTCTGTATTTTGATTTTAAATTCATCAATCTTGTTCTTAGTTATTCTAATGAAATCAGTTATTTCTAATGAAATCTCTTTTCATAGAGGAGGTTAATTCAAGAATCTCAGCAGTTATTATTTACGGAGGAGCTAACACTCAAAAAGTACCAACTTACAAACAGGAAATTTCTAATTGGTTCTATTTGTCATCCTGCCTGAAAGATTTTCACAGAGTCAATATTCAAAAGGAGAAACTAAACAATATAGTGAAAAATCATGTGGTTAAAAAAATTATTAAAAAGTGAAAATATCCTCACACATATGTGGAAGTTGAGAAACTTAACAACTTGACAGAACACCATGGAGGAAGGGAAAAAAAATATATATATATGGTTACAAACAGGGAGGGAGGCAAATAATAACAGATTTTTAAATACAGAGAAGAAACTGAGGGTGGAAGGGAGTGGAGGGGGGTGGGAAAAACAGGTGATGGGCATTGAGGAGGGCACTTGTTGGGATGAGCACTGAGTGTTGTACATAAGTGATGAATCCTGGGAATCTATTCCTAAAATGAAGAGTGCACTGTATACACTGTATGTTAGCCAACTTGACAATAAATTATATAAAAATAAATAAATAAAAGGAAAAGTGATAAAAAGAGGGAGAGAGAGAGAGAAAAGAAAAGTAAACATAAGTATAAAGAGAAAATTTTTAAGTTTCTTTAAGAATTCTGAAAACTTGGGTGCCTCGCTGGCTCAGTCAGTGGAGCATGCAACCCTTGATCTCAAGAGTTCAAACTCCACATTGGGTGTGGAGCCTACATTACAAAAAAGAAAAAGAAAAAGAATTCTGAAAACAGATGTGCAGCACTAGCTGAAGATCTCTGAAGTAATTAGACTGAGGTCCAGAGTGGAAACCAGGTATCTAGTGGGCTGGATATTTATCAGGAGAGGTGGGGGGAAGAAATAAATGAAACAAGAGAGGCCAGGAATTGATTGTTCAAACTGGAACACAGCTTTACAGTATTTTCTATTTTTGCATTTTGGATTTTCCAGAACAAGAAGTTTATTTTTTTAATTTACTTTTTTAAGTATGTATTTTTTAAAGAGAGAGAGAGAGAGACAGAGAGAGAGATAAAGAGAGAGAGAGAGAGAGAGAGAGAGAGTAGAGGATGGGCAGAGAGAGAGGGGGACATAAGATCTGAAGCAGGCTCTGTGCTGACAGCAGCAAGCCTGAAGCAGGGCTCAAACTCATGAACCTTGAGATTATAAACTGAGCTGGTCCAACAATTAACTGACTGAGCCACCTAGATGCCCCGTAACAAGTTTCTGGGGAAAAAAAAAGACTAAATCTTCACAATTTTGAGGATTTAAGGTTTAGAACTTAAGATGTTATGGGGTGCCTGGGTGGCTCACTCAGTTACGCATCAGACTTCAGCTCAGGTCATTATCTCACAGTTTGTGGTTTCCAGAACCTCATTGGGCTCTGTGTTGACAACTCAGAGCCTGGAGCCTGGAACCTGCTTCAAATTCTCTGCCTCCCTCTTTCTCTACCCCTTCCCGGCTCGTGTTCTGTATGTCTCTCTCTCTCTGTCTCTAGGAAACAAATAAACATCAAAAAAATTAATAGAAATCAAGATGTTAGATTGTAAAATAAGCTTTAATTAATTTGAATTAGATCCTGTGAAAAGAGAAACTGTTTTTTAGTGTGTACACACACACACACACACACACACACACACACACACCTCTAAGTATATATATAGAAAAAGCACTCAACATGCTTGGACAAAATCCTTGTATTGATTTGGTGGTAGCTGGGCAAATGGCTGTTACCATGATTCATTTAAAGTGGTACTTTATGATTCATATAACAAAATAAGCTAATTCATTGAAAATGTAACTTATCCCAAATTCTTTTATGTGCTTACATTTTTTGAATTCTTTTTTTTAAATTTAATTCCAGTATAAGTAATATACAGTGTCATATTAGTGTCAAGTTAAAATATAGTGATTCAGCAATTCTCTACATTATCTAGTGCTCATGACAATAAGTGTACTCTTTAATCCCCATCACTTATTTCACCTATCTTCTCACCCACCTCCCCTCTGATAACCATCAGTCTGTTCTCTACAGCTAAACGTGTTTCTTGGTTTGTTTCTTTTCTTTTTTTTTAACTTTGTTAATTTGTTTTCTTAAATTAAAAATGTGAGAGAAAATTGTTGGTATTGGTCTTTTTCTGACTGACTTACTTCACTTAGCATTATACCCTCTATGTTGCTGTAAATGGCCAGATTTCATTATTTTTTATAGTTGAGTAGTATTCCACTCTGTGAGTGTGTGTGTGTGTGTGTGTATGTGTGTGTGTGTGTGTGTGTGTACGTGTGTACACTCTTCTCTATTCACTCATCTATTGATTAATACTTGGGCTCCTTCCATAAATTTTCCATTGTAAACAATGCTGCTGTAAATATAAGGGAGCATATATATTTTCAAATTAGTGATTTCATATTCTGGGTAACACCCAATAGTGAAATTACTAATCATATGGTAATTATATCTTTAATTTTCTGAGGAAGCTCCCCACTGTTTTCCAAGTGACTGCATTGCCACCAACAGTGTATGAAGTTTCATTTTTCTCCACATCCTTGCCTTGTTATTTCTTTGTGTTTTTGATTTTAGATATTCTGAGGGATGTGAGGTGATATCTCGTTGTGGTTTTGATTTGTATTGCCCTGATGATTAGAGATGTTGAGCATCTTTTCATGTGTCTATTGGTCATCTGTATGTCTTCTTTGGAGAAATGTCTGTTCATGTCTTCTGCCCATTTTTAATTGGTTTATTTGTTTTTTGGATGTTGAGTTGAACAAGTTTTCATATATTTTGGACACTAATCTTTTATTGCATATGTCATTTGCAACTATCTTCTTTAATTTAGTAGGTTGTTGGTTATTTCCTTTGCTGTGCAGTAGCTTTTTATTTTGACATTGTCCCAACTGCTTTGTTTCCCTTGCCTCAGGGGACATATCTAGAAAAAATGTTGCCAATGTCAAAGACATTACTATCTAGGCTCTCTTCTAGGTTCTTTATGGTTTCAGGACTCACATTTAGGTCCTGAATCCATTTTGAATTTATTTTTGTGTATGGTGTAAGAAAGTGGCCCAGTTTCATTATTTTTCATGGAGCTTCCCGGCACCATTTGTTAAAGAAACTTTTCCCCATTGCACATTCTTGCCTCTATCAAAGATTAATTAACCATATAATTGTGGGTTTATTTCTGGGCTCCCTATTTTCTTTCATTGATCTATGTGTCTATTTTTGTGCCAATACCATACTATTTTTGATTACTACAGCTTTGTAGTATAAGCCTGAAATCTGGGATGGTGATACTCCACCTTTGTTCTTTTTCAAGGTTGCTTTGGCTATTTGGGGTCTTTGAGGGTTCCATACAAGTTTTGGGATTGTTTATTCTAGTTCCATGAAAAATGCTGTTGGTATTTTGACAGGGATTGCATTAACTGTGTAAATTGTTTTGGGTAGTAAGGACATTTTAACAATATTGGTTCTTCCAATCCATGAGCCTAGAATATCTTTCCATTTGTTTGTGTCCTCTTCAATTTCCTTGATCAAGCTTTATAGTTTTCACAGTATAGACCTTTCATGTCCTTGATCAAGTTTATTCCTAGGTATTTTATTATCTTTGCTGCAATTGCAAATGCAATTGTTTTATTAATCCATCTTTCTGCTCCTTCATTATCACTGCATAGAAATACAATAGATTTTCACATATTGAATTTGTATCCTGCAACGTTACCAAATTCATTTATCATTTCTAGTAGTTTTTTTGGTAGAGTCTATATATACACTATATGTTATCTACAAATAGTGAAAGGTTTACTTCTTACCAATTTAGATACCTTTTACTTCTTGTTCTTATCTGACTGCTGTGGCTAGGACTTCCAGTATTAGGCTGCATAAAAGTGTGCAAAGTAGATATCCTTGCCTCATTCCTGATTTTAGGGGAAAAGCTTTAAGTTTTTCACCATTGAATATAAGGTTACCTATGGGCTTTTCATACATTGCCTTTATTATGTTGAGATATGTCCTCTCTACACCTAATTTGCAGAGGATTTTTATCATGAATGGATGTTGTATTTTGTCAAATGCTTTTTCTGCACCTATTGAAATGATCATATATATATATATATATATATATATATGATCATTTTCTCTTGTTGATATGGTGTATCACCTTGATTGATTTGTGAATGTTGAACCACCCTTGCAACCCAGGAATAAATCTCACTTAATTTTGGTGAATGATTTTTTAAAATGTATAGTTGGATTTAGTTTGTTAACATTTGGTTGAGGACTTTTGCATCTGTATTCATCAGAGATACTGGCCTGAAGTTCTCATTTTGCGGTGTCTTTATCTTGTTTTGGTATCAGGGTATGCTGACCTCACAGAATAAATTTGGAAGCTTTCCTTCCTCTTCAATGTTTTGGAATGGTTTGAGAAAAATAGGTATTACCTCTTCTTTAAATGTTTGGTAGAATTCACCTGTGAAGCCATCTGGTTTTGGACTTTTGTTTACTGGAAATTTTTGATTACAGATTCAATTGCTAGTAATTGGTCTGTTCAAAATTTCTATTTCTTCCTGTTTCAGGCTTGGTAGGTTATATGTTTCTAGGAATGTATCTATTTCATCTAGGTTATCCAATTTTTTGGCATATAATTTTTCATAATATTCTCTTTTAATCCTTTGTATTTCTGTGGTGTCGGTATTATTCTTCTTTCATTTCTGATGTTGTTATTCAAATACTCTGTGGGTTTTTGTTTTTATTTTAATTTTTTTTGTTTGTTTTTTATGAAGCTGTCTATGTTAAAGGTTCATCAATTTTGTTGATGTGTTCAAAGAACCCTCCTGGTTTAATTGTTCTTTTCTTTTTTTGTTGACTCAAAGATGAACCCAAGGTTAGCTCAGGTGCAAGATTTTTACCTTGAGTTAGGAAAATATGTTGATGTGAAAATATATACCTTGATATAAATTAAGGGGCTTTTATTTGTATTTTTATGGTCTTTTGTTGTTGTTAGTTTTCTAGTTAACTAGTCAGTGCAAATGTGCTCCAATATAATTAATACTTTAAGGAGGACACAAAATATTGAAAAGTAATCACAGACTCTCCATACCTCTGAAATTGCTTTGATACTTGTAGAAAGGGAGAGCACATATTCAGCTTGCTCTATAAATAGATTTGTCCACATCGTAGGAATTTAGAAATTATGACCCCTGGGATGATTTGCATCCAATTAAATTATGAAGTAACTTTCACTACAGGCAGCTAGAAAAAGTAGGCTTGCCCAACATCTTCAACTTGATGAAACATGGAGATATTCTCCTCATTATCTCTGATCTACATATCAGAGATTTTTTGGTCTTGTTTTATTTTGTATGATCTACAACAGAAAGGCACTGACTACATAGCTTCAATGTATTAGTTCTGAACCTAATGTAGGCTTCCAGAGATGTTTAAATATAAAAACCACCAATTAAAAACATTTTATTTTCCCACAGAAGTATGCACAGATGGCCTGTTTTAAATTATGCCAAAATGTTTACAAAAAATATTTCTCTTTTGCTATTAAAGAAGCTGCCTACAGCCTCATGTGGACAACGAATACCATTCACTTTACAAGTAGTGTTTAATTGTGTATTTCTTTCCATAAAGGTGTTTTGACACCTCTTGGCCAGGGTCACTGGGCTTTGAGAAATTTTTTTTTAATGGTTTCTTCAAGATGATCTGTTTTAATGAAGCTACACTTGGTCTCCTACTAACACCTACTTATTCCATTAATTTCAGGATAAATTTCCTAGGCTGGGGTGCTTTTCTCAGGGGTCTCTGACATCCTTTCAAAACCTTTCCAGAATACTTCCATATATACTTCCCTCTGTATCTTAACTAGATTGTGAATTCTTTGAGGATAAGAACTCTGTCTAACACTTTTAATTTTCTATCATATTGTTTGATATATGAAAATTTTTTGGTACATCGGTTGAATAAATGAATTCATAAATATAACACACAATGAATGAGGCCTTGCTCTATTCATTCACCTGGTAAGAAGATGAGAGATTTCACAAGTCTTATTATTGAGATGTTTATAGTTTATTTAGGGGTAGAGACAAGCAGAACTGGAGAAAAATCTCAAAACACAACATACAATTGAAATGTAACTATAATACATGCTCTAAATCTGTGATTCTCTAGGCATAGATAAGACTATATCAGAATCACTTGGGCAGACTTCTTCAAACTGTACGTGTTCTCTTCTTCACACACTCTTGCATTAACAACATATTTTAGCTTTACCCTCCCCAGTTCACCTCCCAGTGATAGAGAGCACCATTCTTATGTATATAGCTGATAGAGTTGCACCCCATGACACAGTCATAATGTGGCAAGGTGGGATTTAGCTTCACCATCTCCACCAACTCCCCTCCATTTTTTCAGCTCCCTAGATATTTTAAGACATACCCTCTAGCTTCTCCCTTCTGAATAGGGCTAACACAGCTTTTGGGGATAAAATAAAGTAATAAAATAAAATAAAATAAAATAAAATAAAATAAAATAAAATATGTTAAAGTAATGTAAAGGAGGTTCAGACAAAAATTCAACTGTGGTTCCTCTTCTGGCCATTATTCAGAATAACCTGTGAGACTTTTATAAAATGCAATTGCCTGTGCTCCATCCCCAAGTTTCAGAGCAGACAAAACAACAGGTAATTCTGCTACACTCAGGACTGAGAAATACTGAGCTACTCAGAATGGGGACCTAGGACCAGCAGCACTGCATCAGCTGGACTTGTCGGATATGCAGAATCTCTGACTTTGCCGAAAACCTCCTAAAGAAGAATCTGCATTTTAACAAATTTCTTATGTGATTCACACATGCAGTAAAGTTTGAGATGCACTACCCCATGTTATGTCAACCTACTGAAATACAAAGCAAGTGAGAGAACTCTCTTGAGCTAATCAGGAAAGGCTCTTGAGGAAGGCATTATATAGCCTGTGGGCATCTGGGTTCTGGAATCAAACTACTTGGATTCCAACAGATATTAAGTTACCTTGATCAGGTTAGTTAGTTTAGTATAAGAAAATGGAGATAATGATAACACCAAATCTATAAGGTTGATATGATTCCTATAATATTGTTGGGCATAGAGTAAGCACTCAGTAGAGTTTGTTACCACCACTAGCACTAAGTAAACTTGGATTGGAAAACAGGTTGAAGATGTTCTCTTCAGGAATTATGAGCCTTACAGTAAACTAAAACAGAAATCTGCAACTGGGATACAAAACCCTGAAAGGTAATAATAAACATGGCAAATGGAACAGAGGTACCATTAGGTTTAAGTGGAACATTTGCAAGATCACCAACATCCTTATGCATCTATTTAAATTTATATAAAGTTAAAATTTGTCATGTCTGCTATAGTGTCTGAGCTTTGCCTTTCTTTTCCCAAGTTGCCTGGTCACAAAGGTCCTCCTCACAATATACAAAATCAAAATGTAACTCTGCTATTTAAGTTTTACACTGTCCTGGGTGTAAATGGTTGCACGTGCGTGCACACACACACACACACACACGCGCGCAGCAGCAGCCGCAAAGGCACTTTTCATGTATTATGAAGTTGACAAACTAATTTTTTTTCTTAATTGAAGAATAGTTGACATACAATATTACATTCATTTCAGGTGTACAGCACAGTGAGATGATAAACTATTAATAGCAAAATTGTGTGCTTTATTCTCTAGCTAGCCATCCAGCTACCTATTTTAGAAGAGCTCAAACTCTGCATATGTGATGAGTATTAACAAGTTTACTTAAATTAAAACATGAAACCAATCTTTTCTGACAGCAAATTTGATTTGATGTTTGTTTTGGCCATGAGGACTAACTTTGCCATATAATTAGAACAGACATTTTTTTCTGTAAATTGAATGCCTTATAGCTGAAGGTAAAAGGTTTCAATAAATACATTTTAAAAACATAGAAAATATATGGTACTCTTAAAATAAAATATTTTATAATTATTTAAAAATGGTAAATATGATTCAGATGTCAACTTAAGCATGTACAGTCATTACTTAAATTTTCAAAGTCTTTTGAAGTTTTCAGATTACTCTTTTAAGTGATGCCAGTTCAGGGCCTTGATAGATAGACTTATCTCCCAGCCTTGTAATATTTATACATTTCTGTGAGGTAGTAAGAGCTCCAGAGTGGAAATTATCAAATAGAAATCCCAAATGCATATCTGGGTTTAATACAAGTAAAACATAAAACAGCATGTGATGTATGATCTTATCTCAAGGCTCTTACTGGTATCCCAATACATTTATAATATCAGATTCCAGCAATAAAATTACATCTCAAGGAAAAGAGCTTAGGTGCATGCATAAAGTACAGAGTTTAATATTCATAGATCTATGTTTAAGCTTTTAATGTTGAAAAACCAAATCCACAAATACAATGATATAAATAACATGTAATCACAGACCTGAACATAAAATAGAGGGACTAGTGATGGGATGGGGGGGTATTTTTTAAGCCTTTGTGCAGAAATATTAAGGTATAATAACGTGGTTCAAGAATGGTACCTCACGCCAGTCAGAGTGGCCAAAATGAACAAATCAGGAGACTATAGATGCTGGCGAGGATGTGGAGAAACGGGAACCCTCTTGCACTGTTGGTGGGAATGCAAATTGGTGCAGCCGCTCTGGAAAGCAGTGTGGAGGTTCCTCAGAAAATTAAAAATAGACCTACCCTATGACCCAGCAATAGCACTGCTAGGAATTTACCCCAGGGGTACAGGAGTACTGATGCATAGGGGCACTTGTACCCCAATGTTTATAGCAGCACTGTCAACAATAGCCAAATTGTGGAAAGAGCCTAAATGTCCATCAACTGATGAATGGATAAAGAAATTGTGGTTTATATACACAATGGAGTACTACATGGCAATGAGAAAGAACGAAATATGGCCCTTTGTAGCAACGTGGATGGAAATGGAGAGTGTGATGCTAAGTGAAATAAGCCATACAGAGAAAGACAGATACCATATGGTTTCACTCTTATGTGGATCCTGAGAAACTTAACAGAAACCCATGGAGGAGGGGAAGGAAAAAAAAGAGGTTAGAATGGGAGAGAGCCAAAGCATAAGAGACTCTTAAAAACTGAGAACAAACTGAAGGTTGATGGGGGGTGGGAGGGAGAGGAGGGTGGGTGATGGGTATTGAGGAGGGTACCTTTTGGGATGAGCACTGGGTGTTGTATGGAAACCAATTTGACAATAAATTTCATATATTGAAAAAAACAAAAGAATGGCAAAAGAGGGAGTGGATACAATGAAAATTGCCATGACTATATCTGAAGGGAATACATCAATTAGCTTTTGATGATTCCCTTTGAATTTAATAAATCTCCCAGAATTTATGTAACTCATTGTCATTTACCTTTAAGTTATTTAAAGATAAAACTAAGAAAGAAGAGACTTTAAGTTTATTTATAATTATAATTCAACATAAGCTTGTTTGAAGGGATGATTTTTAAAAAGCCATTAGGAGAGCCTGCGTGGCTCAGTCAGTTAAATGTCTGACTCTCCGTTTTGGCTCAGGTCATGATCTTGTGGTTTCATGAATTCGAGCCCCACATCAGGGCTCTGATGGTGCAGAGCCTGCTTGGGATTCTCTCTCTCTCCTTCTCTCTCTGCTCCTCCCTTACTCACACTGTCTCTGTCTCTCTCAAAATAAATAAACAAACTTTAAAAAATGTTTTTAAAAAGACTTTAGGAGGTTTATTTAAATATGAACCTAATAGTTCTTCTTACACAATCAGGTATTTTGAAAAAGTATTTGTAAAATATCTTTTCAGAAAAAAAGAGGTTACGAGTTTTCTGCTTTTATCTAGGATGTAGGATGTGGGAAGTACCATTGCTACTAACCAAAAAAAAAGGAAAAGTATAAATTTTCTCAATTCTATTAGATCAGTGATGTTACAGAGAACCAATTAGCCAGAATTCCAAAAAAGACAATCATGGAGGGAAGGTATTACTGACATATATAGGAGTAAGAAAAATAATTTAAAACAATTATTGAAGGTCAAGTTCAATGGAATGTCCTGTTAGCCTTACTTCTGACTACCTTTTCTCAATCCTCATACAATGGCCTATCAGAATAACAGGTATGTCATTATCAGGCATAAATGCTATTTGCCTTGGTCTCTCTTCTTCTATAAACTCATGTCTGGCATTCAATAAAAGACTGAGAAACAGGGGCGCCTGGGTGGCGCAGTCGGTAAAGCGTCCGACTTCAGCCAGGTCACGATCTCGCGGTCCGTGAGTTCGAGCCCCGCGTCAGGCTCTGGGCTGATGGCCCGGAGCCTGGAGCCTGTTTCCGATTCTGTGTCTCCCTCTCTCTCTGCCCCTCCCCCGTTCATGCTCTGTCTCTCTCTGTCCCAAAAATAAATAAAAAACGTTGAAAAGATTGAGAAACAAACACTTCATTGTCAAGAGACAAGAAAATCAATATAACAAAACTCATACATGACTTAAACACTGGATTTATTGGGCTGGGACTTTAAAATAATTGTGAAACTTGTTAGAAATCTAGTAGAAAGGATGAAGAATGTGTTTCCATGGATGGTGGGTTTTAGCAGAGATATGAAAACTATACGAATGCTAAAACTAAAAACATGATAATAAGAATTGAAGATTTCCTTAATGGACACATAAGGGTACTTGATACAGCTGAGGAAAGAAACAAAGATACATGGGTAGAAAATTCACAAACTGAAACACAGAGAGAAAAATATAGTGATGAAGGGAAAATTAAACAACAAAAACAATGCAAAGAACAGAGCATCAAGAGTTGTGGGACAATATCAATTGGTTTCTCATGAGTGTTTTTCAGTCCCAAAAAAGAGAACCAATAGAGAACAGGAGAAAAAAATATTTAATATATAAATGAGATAATGGATGGGAAGTTTCCAAAATTAATGAGAGCTTACCACAGAACAAAGAAGTTCAAAGGACCTTAAGCAGAATAAATAACAAAACATAGAAACATATGTACACACCAAGCTACATCTCAGTCACTATAATGTAAGGAAAAAAAAAGTTTTAAGGCAGCAAAAAAGAAAGATATATTACACATACAGGGACAAAAACAATAACAAAATAAGACAAAACAAACCGAAGAAAATTAAGCAAAACCCTCAGAAACTATGTAAGCTAGAACAAGAACACACAGTGACATCTTTAAATTTCTGTAAGAGGGGCACCTGGGTCGCTCAGTCGATTAAGCGGCCGACTTCGGCTCAGGTCATGATCTCGTGGTCCGTGAATTCGAGCCGCGCATCAGGCTCTCTGCTGAGAGCTCAGAGCCTGGAGCCTGTTTCAGATTCTGTGTCTCCCTCTTTCTGACCCTCCCCCGTTCATGCTCTGTCTCTGTCTCAAAAATAAATGAAGGTTAAAAAATCTTTTAAAAATAAATAAATAAATTTCTGTAAGAAAACAAAATCTTCAGCCCATAATTCTATCTTCAGTAAATACACTGAAGGCCAGCTGACAGGCTGGTAGCCCAGAGCCTGTCCCAGGGCTCAATCTCACGAACTTGAGATCATGACCTTGTCCAAAATCAAAAGTCGGAGGCTTAACTGACTGAGCCACCCAGACGCCCCTAAATATATGTTTTAAAAATAAATATGAGAAAAGCTTCTCAGAAAAGCTAAAGCCTATCCTTTTTCAGCATACTTATGCTATAGGAAATGTCGAGGGACATCCTTTAGACAGAAGGGATATGATAGGAGACATAAATTTAGATTTACACAGAGAAATGCACAGTGTCAAAAGTAGTGAAAAATGAAGAGAAACATAAAATTCTTCTATTTTTATTCATTTTACAGATTATGAATGAGTATGACAATCTTCTTAAAGAAAAATTTTTGTATGTTGCTTTTCTAAATTAATGCTTTTAAAAATATATTCTATAAAGTTCTTATGGTTCCATACAAGTAATCAGTAGCCTACTCACTTGGTGGTAGGACATCAGGACTCTGAGATTCATACACCATTTCTTCAAAACAACTCAATTAGCTCTGCCATTTTTAAAATGGTCAATAGACATCTATGGGGTAAATATTCTGTCAGGTGGTAAAAGTGCAATAATAATGCAGACATAATATGTATTGTTATGAAGCTCACATTTTACAAAAGGTTATAACAGTCAAGAATAAAATATGTAAGTATAACAGAAATAGTGAGCAATACTAGGGAAAAAAAAGTAAACACAAAAGTATAATCTGACCTATATATAGAGTGGTCAGAGAATATATAGTGCATTTGAAAAGACTGTAGGGGTGCCTGGGTGGCTCAGTCAGTTAAGCCACCTACTCTTCATTTCAGTTCAGGTCATGATCTCACGGTAGTGAAATCGAGCACCTATTTAGCTCTGTGCTGTGTGAGGAATCTGCCTAAGATCCTCTCCCTGTTCTTTGCCCCACTCCCCCTCTATCTCGATCTCTCAAAAAAAAGAAGAAAAGAAAGAAAAGAAAAAAAAAAGAAAAGAAAAGAAAAGAAAAGAAAAGAAAAGAAAAGAAAAGAAAAGAAAAAAAGAAAAAAAAAACGTAGACATCTATAAGCCATGCATTGGATGTATGATTGGGTTTGAATGGGTTTGAAGCTCAGAGAAATGGTCTTTACTAACACATAACATGCGGTAATCAAAGCCAGGGATAAAATTTAAAGACATGAGAATGGAGGGGCACAGTGGCTCGGTCAGTAGAGTGACAGAATCTTGATTTTGGTTCAGGTCATGATCTCAGGGCTCATGAGTTCTAGTCCCATGTGGGCACTGTGAGCACAGAGCCTGCTTGGGATTCTATTTCTCTCTTCCCCTCCACTGCTTGCACACATTCTCACTCAATCTCTCTCAAAAGAAATAAATAAATAAACTTAAAGAATAAAAGGACATTGGGGCGCCTGGGTGGCTCAGTCGGTTAAGTGTACGACTTCGGCTCAGGTCATGATCTCATGGTCTGTGAATCTGAGCCCCGCATCAGGCTGTGTGCTGACAGTTGTAACCTGGAGCCTACTTAAGATCTGTGTCTCCCTCTCTCTCTCTCTGCCCTTCCTCTGCTCATGCTCTGTCTCTGTCTTTCAAAAATAAATAAGTGTTAAAAAATAAATAAAATAAATAAATAAAAGACATGACAATTAAGACAGTAAGATGGGCAGATAGAAGTTTTACAAAATTTGTCTGTCATGAGGGAGGGGTAATTAAAGAGTCATGCTTAGGGGCGCCTGGGTGACTCAGTAGGTTAAGCATCCAACTTCGGCTCAGGTCATGATCTCGTGGTTTGTGATTTCCAGCCCAGTGTTGGGCTCTGTGCTGACAGCTGGGAGCTTGGAGACAGCTTGGGATTCTGTGTCTCCTCCTCTCTCTGCCCCTCCCATGCTCATGCTCTGTCTCTGTCAGTTAATAATAAATAAATGTTTTTTTAAAAAAGATTTATGCTTAAAATATTTGAAGATAATGGTTTTAATACTTTTATATTAAATTATACATTTATCTCATTACATTAATAAAACTTATTGAGTAAAATAGCTTTATTAATGTAAACATTTAATAGGAAATGAAATGTATTTTAGTATGTAGGTGATACATTATATGGCTATGATTCACAGTTTAAATCCACATAAACATATACATATATGGTTACATAATCCAAATAAATATACATGATCAAAAATAAAATTTTACTCATTTTTTGAATATATCATATAATTGTTTTTCTCCAATAAAATACTTCACAATTACCTTTTATTTTCTTTAGGTTATCACTAAAATTGTTACTTTAGAAAACATAGCTAATTAGTGGTCATGCTTTAAGAATGAGCAAGAGAATATGGTGCACAAAACTATAAAAGACACATTTTCCACTGATATTTTCAAGACATATACTCCCAATTATTCTACCCCATCTCTCTTTCTAAAACCAAATTATTAAAACAACAGCTTCAGGCTTATGACCCCAAGCTTGCTACCCATACGTACCGCACCTGTACACTTTTTAAGTCCCTTGCTCCCATAGAACACACATGAGAGCTGCTTTTACATTAAGTATTTGAATACAGACACAAACTAGTAGCTTTAATTAGTATTTCTCTTCTACACTGGGTAGTAAATAAAAATCATAGCAGAAGTTCTCTGCTAATTTATAATGTATATAATTACCTCTAGAGTTTATGTTGTATAATAGCGGTACTTTATATAACTTTTTTCCATTATACCATATTTCAAATAGTACTAAGTATTTTTATAAAGATATTTGTAAGTGAACATTTTGTTTTTATATTATTATATATGTCTTCCAGACCTTTCTCCTATACTGGGAAATATGTCCTGAGATGGTCAGAGACATCAATGTCAGCATAGCTTAGGCTTTTAAAAATAATTTTCTCTTGGGGAGCCTGGGTGTCTCAGCTGGTTAAGCGTCTGACTCCTGATTTCAACTTAGGTCATGATCTCATAGTTGGATCATGAGATCGAGCCCCATGTTGTGCTCTGGACTGAAGTGCAGAGCCTGCTTGGGATTCTCTTTTTTTCTCTCTGCCCCTCCCCTGTTTGTGTATGTGCACTCTCGTTCAAAAATAAATAGATAAATTTAAAAAGTATTAATAATTTTCTCTTTGTGGTGCTCTAGAAGGCTTTCCTAAACATTAAAATAAATAAGTATCCAAATAATACTTTCAACATTATCCTGACTATCACCTCCACTATTTAATATACAATTCTAAGCTCTGGATAACTAACTGAGTAAGCTATAGAACAGACTATATTCTATGAAAGTTTTAAAATATGCCTGAAAATTCTTTGACATTCCCCACTGTGGAAACCTGATTTCCTTCTCTCAAATGTGACCCAGAGTCAGTAACTCCTCTGTAATGAATAGACTATGGTAGAAAAGATATTATTTGGCTTGTAAGGCTAAGTTATTAAAAATTAAAGTTTTATCTTATATTACCCAGTTTGGAGAAAGCCAGATGCTATGTTCTGACACCAGACATTCTGTGAAGAGGTCCATGTGGGAGAGAAATTATCCTCCTTCCAAAAGTCATCAGCAACCCACCATCCATGAGAATAAGCTACCTTGAAAGTGCATCCTCCAGCCAGTCAATAGTTGTTTGGTTTTGTTTTGATTTTGCATTAGTTTTCTGAGGTTAGCAGTGAGGTCATTTACTGGTTTATAGTTTTATCTTTCTGGAGCAAAGATTTCTTGGGAACAAGCAACTAAGTCATGTTAACCATATGTAGTCTCATTTCTTAGTCCTTTTTTTTAATATTTATTTGGAAAGAGAGAGTGTGTGTGCATGAACAGGGGAGGGGTGGAGAGAGAGGGAGAGAGAGAATCCCAAGCCGACTCCATAATGTCAGTGCAGAGTCTGACATGGGGCGCAGTCTCAGAAACTACATAATCATGATCTGAGCTGAAATCAAGAGTTGGACACTCAACCGACTGAGCCACCCAGGTGCCCTCATTTCTTAGTCCTAATAGCTATGTTTGATGCAGTGGGTTGCAGTCCTCATCCTAAAATACTGAAAAGAGTTAAACAATTATTATTTTTTAAAATATTATGTTCACCTGGTATAATTTAATAAGTAATCTGAGAAAAAATAACAACATATAATTTACAATAATTTTTGATTATGAGAAACAAACACACACACACACACACACACACACATATATATATATATATATATATATATATATATAGTATATTAGCTAATTATATATCTTATTTGGAAAAATATAACAATATTGTACAAGTCACACTCTCTTTTTTTCTATCTCCAATGTCCTGGAGTAGAATTATAGCAAGTCATCTAGTTGTCTATAGTAGTGAAAAATGATGTGTAGGTAGAGCTTAAAACCAAACATTGAAAACTCTGAAATAATTGTAGAAATATCAATTTACTTCTTAGAAGATTAATTTATCTTGCATATGGGGAGAACCCTATAGGAACTTGGGAATTCTGTAATTCAAAATAATCATTGCAAAATTTGTACTAATTAAAAGTTTATTCATTAGTCAGAGATTACAAAGATGAAGTTAGCCTGGTTTAAGAAAAACAGCCTCTCTCTTACATTGCTAGAAATACAAATTGTTACCAAATTTTTTACAGCAATTTTGTAGATGTCAAAATATTTAAAATTATATCTCCTGAACTACAAATTTCACATCTAGAAAATAACTGAACAATTATGAGAAGAGGTAAACATTACCTTTTACTTTGTAGTATTATTGCAATAATGGTAAATGGATATAGGCTAAATATCTATCAATGGAAAGTTCAAGACATTATAACGCATTGATATAATTGCATACTACTATACATTTATTAAACTGATATTGTAGGACAATATTTTTGGTGTGAATAACTGCTCTTGATAGCATATAAAAATAAACACTGGAATCATAATGCAATCTTACTGCTTTGAACACAATTTATGCATGTATAGACACAAAAGTCTCAAACTATAATCTGAAAACAATTCACAATAATTATCTCCTCCTTGGGGAGGAGGACACTCTGACAGTCTTTTATTGTTTTCTTTTTTGTTTCCTAATATCTATTTATTTATTTATGAGTAGGGGAGCTGGAGACAGAGAAACAGAGAGTCCCGAGAAGACTCTGTGCTGTCAATGCAGAGCCTGATGCAGGGCTTGAACTCACCAACCATGAGATTACGACCTGAGCCAAAATCAAGAGTCAGACAACCAATTGAGCCACCCAGGAACCTCTCCTTTATTGTTTTATTTTAAAAAAATTAATATTTTATTTTTGAAAGAGAGAGAGAGAGAGAGAGAGAAAGAGAGGCAGCATGAGTGGGGGAGGGGCAGAGAGAAAGGAAGACACAGAATCTGAAGCAGGCTCCAAGCTCTGAGGTGTCAGCACAGAGCCTGATATAGGGTTTGAACTCACAAACCGTGAGATCATGACCTGAGCTGAAGTTGGACGGTCAACAGATTAGCCCCCCAGGCACCCCAGCTTTTATTGTTTTGTTAATGTGTGTTCATATTACCTAAATTTTTGGATTGAGCACTGTTAACATAAACAAAAGCCAACATTTTTATAATAAACTTTTATATTACATATTTTTATTGTGTAACTTAAATTATGTTAAATGTTTATATGATACAATAAATTTTATAATAAACTGTTATAATAAACCAAAGAAAAATTTTATATTAAGAAAGAAAACATTCACATGGTTTAAAATTTACTTTTTAAATTTTATCACTTAGAAAAGCAACATTTTTGTTTATCCACATTCTGATAAAAACGTTCTAGATATCACCTGTACAACAATACACATATAGTTAATAACACTGTACACTTAAGATGTTGTTAATGAGATAGACTTCATATTATGTGTTTTTTATCTTAAAAAAATTACTCTGTAGAATTCTGGAATGGTTAAACTTGCCCCTATTACTTTAACAGAAATGACATCTAACTGAAATTGGTTTTAGAGAATTTAATCGAGGAGAATAGCTGGCGAAGAGAGAGAGGGGGGCGGGGGAAGGGAAAATATATAGGGTATATATGGTGTGACTGGGGAGGAAGTTATGTAGCTATAATCAAGCAGAGATTAGACTGTAACTCAAGAGATTTTTGTACTCTTAACTCCAACAAACAAGCTTTTCTCTAGGTAGGCTAAATATTAATCAAAATCCTAAGCACGGATAGTAAACCTCCAACACAGCCTTTAAATATATGATTAGTACATGGATATTAACACCAAATGAATAATTTCATAGATTAGATTTTATAATCTTAAACTAATTACACTTATCATTTCTTAACAAAGATTCATTCCCAAAAGTAACTACCACAATTTCTTCAAGGTTTGGTATGTCATATATTTCATGAAAGACTATTTACTTTTTCATACTCAGCTTGCCTAGCATTACAGTAATGCATGGAATAAATCTTACCACTCATATAGGGTTTTTTTCAGTATACTTATTTCACACTGGAAAAAGATACCTGGTATACTGAAACTCATTTTTCACATTTTCACAAGAAAAATGTTATTTACTGTAATTGGTAATGAAATCCTACAAAGCAGCTCTAGCGTCATATCAAACTGACAGATTTGCAGTGACAGCAGTTTTGTTATAATCATGTCAGCACATTTCTTCTAAAAGATGTCAATAACAAGGCACCTAGACAATCACCTGCTTTTACAACAGGTGTCTGAATATAAAAGAATATTTATTTTGGGATGCTATATAGCTAAATACATCATTAACCTTATTTCAAAAGTAAATTGCCTTTATTGATTGTACAAACATGATGATTAAAATCTGTCATCAAATAGAAAATCATCTATTGAGCCTCAATGAAAAACCAAAATTGCTTTAGACTATATTGCACACATTCACCCACTATTTCCAAAAATTGTATTTTGTGAAATTATGCCAATTGTTAAAGTTCTCCTTGTCTATTATTTAATCTTTCATTTTCTCTCTCAGACTAAAACCTGCCTGAATGTATTATGATTTCCAACTCGTTAGTTTTTATTTAATTGATTAGTTCAGGAGTTCTCTGACCTTCAAGCTTGAAGATCAAACTGATTTCCTTAAGGTAACAAACAACATTTTTTTTCCAATTATATTCGATATAGTATCTGTATATTTTGGATTCGATTTTAAGCACACACAGAATGTAAGACTTAAAAGTAAAATGCCTGGTCTGAGTCTATCACAAATACATTGTTACATTTATGCCTATTTCTTAAAACATTTATTATTTTTTTCTCTGTTTAGTAATGTTGTTGCCCTAATATGTAGCCTTAATGTTGTCATTTTTTTCTTTTCTTTCTTTATTAAAAAGTTTCAGGGTGATTATTTCACATATCTAGAAGTAGTAGAGCTCAGTCTATCAAAACTCTAAAAAGTATGTTTAAAATACTTTTAAGATACAAAGATTTGCTTTCCCAGATCTAAAGGAAAGCTTTTATTTTCTTTGCTATGGTCAGGAATTATATAAGTGACATCTTTCATACATCAAAAGAAGAGAAAATTTTAATTTATTTTCAATAAGAAGAAAAGGAACAACTGACCTAGGGAAACACAGAGAAAAACAAAGCAAGACCAATTACTTTCTGCACTAATGACTATACGTAATGGTGCTGTGTTCTTCCTCTCATACATCAGGACAGTCTGTTTTAAGTAAATGTCGCACTAAATCCAATCACAGGGCTCTAGTTGTCACCCACTGTTTCTACTGGCAATAAATAACTCCATGCAGCTATGCCTAAAGAGTTGTTCTAGCTAGTAGCTATGCTCTCTGCCAAAACTAAGAAGTTCAATATGCAGATTGTACATTTTTACTCACATGTCTTCTATATTTCAATGTATGGAAGTGTAATATAGAATAAATTAAAGGAAAGATAGTCCTGAATGGAATTATAGACCAAGGTCATGTTTATTTCTATAAGTGAAGCATTTTTGCTTCGGTGAGAGACAATATTATTTTAAACTGTATTACCAAAGATAGATATGACATATATGATAGATAGATAGAAAACATACAGCAGAGCACAACTGATGGTGCATTGGAAAGAACATTACCCATGGGGTCTTTTAAATCAGAGACCGAGTCCAGTCCTACAAACTGGATGACTTTGGATTGCTTATATAACCTCACAAAGTTTGTTTTCTCTATCTGGAAAAATGGGGAAATAATTACATAGGCTGCAGCAATATGTGGGCTAATAACCAAGAGGGTTAAGTGAGATAATATATGAAAGCTGGTCACAAAGTTTAATATATTTCATTTCATTCTAGGATGACAAAAAAAAAGTTACACGTGATTCACATAGTGGAAAATGATGGCTAAAATATATATAAATATAAACATATCTTACACTGAAAAATAGCAAACTAGCAAACAGACTAACAGAGTGAGTCCATGTTTAATAAGCAGTCCATCTCTAAAGTTCTCAGTCATTAATTTGGTTTTGGTTCTTTGTGTATTTTTTAAAAATAGTCCAATTAAAACATCTCCTTTGAACTTAGATTTTGCAAATGCATACATCTCAGTTTGTGGAGTGTAGAGTTTAATGAGGAATGGATTCATAGGTAAAATTTTTCTGGTGATATTTATTTTCTGCCATCTTTTTTGCAACCAAGATACATGACAGAACAAGTTTATGTGTATTAGTAATTATATCTATTCAGGTCATCATTTTGGATTTATTTCTTATAAAAGGGTCAAGAAGGGTTTCCCACCATTAAATATCAGAGAATTTCTCCCACAATGTAAGATGAGCTAGCCAAGTTGTTTCTGTCATTTCTTGGCTTGCATGCCTTACAGAGAGAATGGGAACATAGAGCTTAATCCACATAACGTGATTAAGACTTGAATAAAGCTGTTACAGGGATCAGACCTGAATTAGATAAAATCACAATGACAAAAGGAATGTTTTGATTTTTGTTTTTTTTTAATTTATTTATTTTTTAATATATGAAATTTACTGTCAAATTAGTTTCCATACAACACCCAGTGCTCATCCCAAAAGGTGCCCTCCTCAATACCCATCACCCACCCTGCCCTCCCTCCCACCCCCCATCAACCCTCAGTTTGTTCTCAGTTTTTAACAGTCTCTTATGCTTTGGCTCTCTCCCACTCTAACCTCTTTTTTTTTTTTTTTTCCCTTCCCCTCCCCCATGGGTTTCTGTTACGTTTCTCAGGATCCACATAAGAGTGAAACCATATGGTATCTGTCTTTCTCTGTATGGCTTATTTCACTTAGCATCACACTCTCCAGTTCCATCCACGTTGCTACAAAAGGCCATATTTCATTTTTTCTCATTGCCACGTAGTATTCCATTGTGTATATAAACCACAATTTCTTTATCCATTCATCAGTTGATGGACATTTAGGCTCTTTCCATAATTTGGCTATTGTTGAGAGTGCTGCTATAAACATTGGGGTACAAGTGCCCCTATGCATCAGTACTCCTGTATCCCTTGGATAAATTCCTAGCAGTGCTATTGCTGGGTCATAGGGTAGGTCTATTTTTAATTTTCTGAGGAACCTCCACACTGCTTTCCAGAGCGGCTGCACCAATTTGCATTCCCACCAACAGTGCAAGAGGGTTCCCGTCTCTCCACATCCTCTCCAGCATCTATAGTCTCCTGATTTCTTCATTTTGGCCACTCTGACTGGCGTGAGGTGGTATCTGAGTGTGGTTTTGATTTGTATTTCCCTGATGAGGAGCGACGTTGAACATCTTTTCATGTGCCTGTTGGCCATCTGGATGTCTTCTTTAGAGAAGTGTCTATTCATGTTTTCTGCCCATTTCTTCACTGGGTTATTTGTTTTTCGGGTGTGGAGTTTGATGAGCTCTTTATAGATTTTGGATACTAGCCCTTTGTCCGATGTGTCATTTGCAAATATCTTTTCCCATTCCGTTGGTTGCCTTTTAGTTTTGTTGGTTGTTTCCTTTGCTGTGCAGAAGCTTTTTATCTTCATAAGGTCCCAGTAATTCACTTTTGCTTTTAATTCCCTTGCCTTTGGGGATGTGCCGAGTAAGAGATTGCTACGGCTGAGGTCAGAGAGGTCTTTTCCTGCTTTCTCCTCTAAGGTTTTGATGGTTTCCTGTCTCACATTCAGGTCCTTTATCCATTTTGAGTTTATTTTTGTGAATGGTGTGAGAAAGTGGTCTAGTTTCAACCTTCTGCATGTTGCTGTCCAGTTCTCCCAGCACCATTTGTTAAAGAGACTGTCTTTTTTCCATTGGATGTTCTTTCCTGCTTTGTCAAAGATTAGTTGGCCATACGTTTGTGGGTCTAGTTCTGGGGTTTCTATTCGATTCCATTGGTCTATGTGTCTGTTTTTATGCCAATACCATGCTGTCTTGATGATGACAGCTTTGTAGTAGAGGCTAAAGTCTGGGATTGTGATGCCTCCTGCTTTGGTCTTCTTCTTCAAAATTACTTTGGCTATTCGGGGCCTTTTGTGGTTCCATATGAATTTTAGGATTGCTTGTTCTAGTTTCAAGAAGAATGCTGGTGCAATTTTGATTGGGATTGCATTGAATGTGTAGATAGCTTTGGGTAGTATTGACATTTTGACAATATTTATTCTTCCAATCCATGAGCAGGGAATGTCTTTCCATTTCTTTATATCTTCTTCAATTACCTGCATAAGCTTTCTATAGTTTTCAGCATACAGATCTTTTACATCTTTGGTTAGATTTATTCCTAGGTATTTTATGCTTCTTGGTGCAATTGTGAATGGGATCAGTTTCTTTATTTGTCTTTCTGTTGCTTCATTGTTAGTGTATAAGAATGCAACTGATTTCTGTACATTGATTTTGTATCCTGCAACTTTGCTGAATTCATGTATCAGTTCTAGCAGACTTTTGGTGGAGTCTATCGGATTTTCCATGTATAATATCATGTCATCTGCAAAAAGCGAAAGCTTGACTTCATCTTTGCCAATTTTGATGCCTTTGATTTCCTTTTGTTGTCTGATTGCTGATGCTAGAACTTCCAGCACTATATTAAACAGCAGCGGTGAGAGTGGGCATCCCTGTCGTGTTCCTGATCTCAGGGAAAAAGCTCTCAGTTTTTCCCCATTGAGGATGATGTTAGCTGTGGGCTTTTCATAAATGGCTTTTATGATCTTTAAGTATGTTCCTTCTATCCCGACTTTCTCAAGGGTTTTTATTAAGAAAGGGTGCTGGATTTTGTCAAAGGCCTTTTCTGCATCGATTGACAGGATCATATGGTTCTTCTCTTTTTTTTTGTTAATGTGATGTATCACGTTGATCGATTTGCGAATGTTGAACCAGCCCTGCATCCCAGGAATGAATCCCACTTGATCATGGTGAATAATTCTTTTTATATGCTGTTGAATTCGATTTGCTAGTATCTTATTGAGAATTTTTGCATCCATATTCATCAGGGATATTGGCCTGTAGTTCTGTTTTTTTACTGGGTCTCTGTCTGGTTTAGGAATCAAAGTAATACTGGCTTCATAGAATGAGTCTGGAAGTTTTCCTTCCCTTTCTATTTCTTGGAATAGCTTGAGAAGGATAGGTATTATCTCTGCTTTAAACGTCTGGTAGAACTCCCCTGGGAAGCCATCTGGTCCTGGACTCTTATTTGTTGGGAGATTTTTGATAACCGATTCAATTTCTTCGCTGGTTATGGGTCTGTTCAAGCTTTCTATTTCCTCCTGATTGAGTTTTGGAAGAGTGTGGGTGTTTAGGAATTTGTCCATTTCTTCAAGGTTGTCCAATTTGTTGGCATATAATTTTTCATAGTATTCCCTGATAATTGTTTGTATCTCTGAGGGATTGGTTGTAATATTTCCATTTTCATTCATGATTTTATCTATTTGGGTCATCTCCCTTTTCTTTTTGAGAAGCCTGGCTAGAGGTTTGTCAATTTTGTTTATTTTTTCAAAAAACCAACTCTTGGTTTCGTTGATCTGCTCTACAGTTTTTTTAGATTCTATATTGTTTATTTCTGCTCTGATCTTTATGATTTCTCTTCTTCTGCTGGGTTTAGGCTGCCTTTGCTGTTTTGCTTCTATTTCCTTTAGGTGTGCTGTTAGATTTTGTATTTGGGATTTTTCTTGTTTCTTGAGATAGGCCTGGATTGCAATGTATTTTCCTCTCAGGACTGCCTTCGCTGCGTCCCAAAGCGTTTGGATTGTTGTATTTTCATTTTCGTTTGTTTCCATATATTTTTTAATTTCTTCTCTAATTGCCTGGTTGACCCACTCATTCGTTAGTAGGGTGTTCTTTAACCTCCACGCTTTTGGAGGTTTTCCAGACTTTTTCCTGTGGTTGATTTCAAGCTTCATAGCATTGTGGTCTGAAAGTATGCATGGTATAATTTCAATTCCTGTAAACTTATGAAGGGCTGTTTTGTGACCCAGTATATGATCTATCTTGGAGAATGTTCCATGTGCACTCGAGAAGAAAGTATATTCTGTTGCTTTGGGATGCAGAGTTCTAAATATATCTGTCAAGTCCATCTGATCCAATGTATCATTCAGGGCCCTTGTTTCTTTATTGACTGTGTGTCTAGATGATCTATCCATTTCTGTAAGTGGGGTGTTAAAGTCCCCTGCAATGACCACATTCTTATCAATAAGGTTGCTTATGTTTATGAGTAACTGTTTTATATATCTGGGGGCTCCAGTATTTGGCGCATAGACATTTATAATTGTTAGCTCTTCCTGATGGATAGACCCTGTAATTATTATATAATGCCCTTCTTCATCTCTTGTTACAGCCTTTAATTTAAAGTCTAGTTTGTCTGATATAAGTATGGCTACTCCAGCTTTCTTTTGGCTTCCAGTAGCATAATAAATAGTTCTCCATCCCCTCACTCTCAATCTAAAGGTGTCCTCAGATCTCAAATGAGTCTCTTGTAGACAGCAAATAGATGGGTCTTGTTTTTTTATCCATTCTGATACCCTATGTCTTTTGGTTGGCGCATTTAATCCATTTACATTCAGTGTTATTATAGAAAGATACGGGTTTAGAGTCATTGTGATGTCTGTATGTTTTATGCTTGTAGTGATGTCTCTGGTACTTTGTCTCACAGGATCCCCCTTAGGATCTCTTGTACGGCTGGTTTCGTGGTGACAAATTCCTTCAGTTTTTGTTTGTTTGGGAAGACCTTTATCTCTCTTTCTATTCTAAATGACAGACTTGCTGGATAAAGGATTCTCGGCTGCATATTTTTTCTGTTTAGCACACTGAAGATATCGTGCCAAGCCTTTCTGGCCTGCCAAGTTTCAAAGGAGAGATCAGTCACGAGTCTTATAGGTCTCCCTTTATATGTGAGGGCACGTTTATCCCTTGCTGCTTTCAGAATTTTCTCTTTATCCTTGTATTTTGCCAGTTTCACTATGATATGTCGTGCAGAAGATCGATTCAAGTTACGTCTGAAGGGAGTTCTCTGTGCCTCTTGGATTTCAATGCCTTTTTCCTTCCCCAGTTCAGGGAAGTTCTCAGCTATAATTTCTTCAAGTACCCCTTCAGCACCTTTCCCTCTCTCTTCCTCCTCTGGGATACCAATTATGCGTATATTATTTCTTTTTAGTGTATCACTTAGTTCTCTAATTTTCCCCTCATACTCCTGGATTTTTTTATCTCTCTTTCTTTCAGCTTCCTCCTTCTCTATAACTTTATCTTCTAGTTCACCTATTCTCTCCTCTGCCTCTTCAATCCAAGCCGTCGTGGTTTCCATTTTGTTTTGCATTTCGTTTAAAGCGTTTTTCAGCTCCTCGTGACTGTTCCTTAGTCCCTTGATCTCTGTCGCAAGAGATTCTCTGCTGTCCTGTATACTGTTTTCAAGCCCAGCGATTAATTTTATGACTATTATTCTAAATTCACTTTCTGTTATATTATTTAAATCCTTTTTGATCAGTTCATTAGCTGTTGTTATTTCCTGGAGATTCTTCTGAGGGGAATTCTTCCGTTTGGTCATTTTGGATAGTCCCTTGAGCGGTGAGGACCTGCAGGGCACTTCCCCCGTGCTGTGGTGTATAACTGGAGTTGGTGGGCGGGGCCGCAGTCCGACCTGATGTCTGCCCCCAGCCCACCGCTGGGGCCACAGTCAGACTGGTGTGTGCCTTCTCTTCCCCTCTCCTAGGGGCGGGATTCACTGTGGGGTGGTGTGGCCCGTCTGGTCTACTTGCACACTGCCAGGCTTGTGGTGCTGGGGATCTGGCGTATTAGCTGGGGTGGGTAGGCAAGGTGCACGGGGGCGGGAGGGGCAGGCTTAGCTCGCTTCTCCTTAGGTGATCCACTTCAGGAGGGGCCCTGTGGCAGCGGGAGGGAGTCAGATCCGCTGCCGGAGGTTTGGCTCCGCAGAAGCACAGAGTTGGGTGTTTGCGCGGAGCGAGCAAGTTCCCTGGCAGGAACTGGTTCTCTTTGGGATTTTTGGCTGGGGGATGGGCGAGGGAGATGGCGCTGGTGAGCGCCTTTGTTCCCCGCCAAGCTGAGCTCTGCCGTCCGGGGGCTCAGCAGCTCTCCCTCCCTTTGTCCTCCAGCCTTCCCGCTTTCTGAGCAGAGCTGTTAACTTATGACCTCCCAGACGCTAAGTCGTGCTTGCTGTCGGAACACAGTCCGTCCGGCCCCTCCGCTTTTGCCAGCCAGACTCGGGGGCTCCGCTTGGCCGGCGAGCCGCCCCTCCGCCCCGGCTCCCTCCCGCCAGTCCGTGGAGCGCGCACCGCCTCGCCGCCCTTCCTACCCTCTTCCGTGGGCCTCTTGTCTGCGCTTGGCTCCGGAGACTCCGTTCTGCTAATCCTCTGGCGGTTTTCTGGGTTCTTTCAGGAATGTTTTTGTTTACTGCACAGGTTGATGTTTGAATAATCTTACATGTGTAAATAAGTAAAACTTACATGTTTTAGAATTCTTTTAGAATAATCTTGCCACAAAGTCATTTCAGTTGCAAAGCCCATTATAATAAACAATTTTCAACATAAAATTGTGTATTTGTGAAATTATTAATGTGGTTATACATACCATCTTTATTTTTATATTGTGATAATTCAAAGTCAATATAACAGCTTTGTTCTTGCAAAGCTGTTTAGCCCAGGCCTGGGAAGGATGTCTGGTATATGCCGCTCACCAACCCATCCTTGAAGAATTGTTTTTCTTCAAGTGCACTTTAGCAAGATGACATCTGCTTACATGCAGTGTTATTATAAATATCTCCATTAAACTTATTACCATGTTATTCCAGAGGACATGCCACCACAGTAGATATATCTACCTCATGAGGGTCCTTGGGAGAAATGCTTTGTCTCCATATCAAAATAGCTTTGCCAATGCAAAAAGTAAAATCTTTAGGGAAGATAAACAATAAGAGAGCTTCATGAATTTGGACTTGAGAAAAGATTTTTTAAGCAGAACACCAAAAGCGCTAACCAAAACAAAGAAGATTGGTAAACCAAACATTAAAATTAAGAAATCCTCTTCATCAAAATACACTGAAGCAGTGCAAGGGAAAATCATAAAGAGAGAAAAGATATGTGCAATGTATATAACAAACAAGGGGCACATAGTTAGAATATATAAAGAGCTAGCACAAATCATTGCCAGATGTGTGACCACCCAGAAGAAAAATGTGTAAGGGACATCAGTGGCATTTCACACACACAAATTCCAAATGGCCACTGATGTAAATAAAATGTGGTATATTCATACAATAAAAAAATAATCAGCAATAAAAATGAGTGTAGTATTGATATTTTCTACAACATGATAAACCTCAAAAACATAATGCTAAGTGGAAGGAGCCAGTCACACAAAAGACTATACATTGTATATTCTCATTAATATGAAACATCCAGTACAGGCAGATCTGTAGAATCAGAAAGTAAATTAGTTATTTCCTAGGGCTGGGAGTTTGGGGAGAATGATGGTTATGAATACTAATGGGTAAAGATTTTATTTTAGGGGTGATAAAATATTTAGAATTAGAATGTTTGCATCACTTAAAAATATACTGAAATCTATTGAATTGTGTGTTTTAAATGAGTGCACATTATGTGATATAAATATATTCCAATAAAGCTACTAAAAATTAGATGGAATGAAAATAAAAAGTTATAATAAAATAAATGGAATGGAAAAATAATAATGTGGTCCAGCACATCAGGCATAATAAACTAAAACAACAATTAGATACCAGTGTGAAATTTTACATACAGATGGTGGTTAAAAAAATTTGGCAATATCAACTAAAGTAGAAATGACAAATATCTTCTGACTTAAACTTTCCACTCCAGGTGTATAATCACTCATAAGAGTTGGCAAAGATATGAACTTACTGGAATTGAAAAGTAGGCCAGTGCTTGTTAGCTTGGTTTTTTAGGGATATACTTTAATTATTAATTAACTCAAAATCTAAGTCAACTGTAATGCTAGGTTGCCACACTTCATACCAGTGGAAAAACTACTTTTCTCAACTTGATCGTATTCTATTGCAAAGAATACAAAACATAAGGAGGTATAAAATATGGAAAGCATTTCTTACAGAATTTTCTTTTTTGTCTTTTATATTCAGCCCAGATAAGGTTCATTTTATAACTCTTTTGTGATTGTACCTGTTACTGTCCTGGGACAGCAAATGGCTGGCACTGGCATTTCCAAAGGACCTAACCGGCAGCTTTTAAAGGTAAATGGAAAAATAAATAAAGGTAAATGAGACACAAGCACTTTTTATTATTTGATAATTATGATGATAGACTTTACGTCTGTATCACAATGGCAATTCAGTTTTAAAAGATAGTTAAGAATAAGATCCTTTTCAGAAAACAGTTATAGGTGCTACTTGTGCTCACCTTTTAGGGACTGCTGCCTGGCTATGTCCCAGCTCCTTTCCTCCATCCTGGCAGGAAGTTTGGCCAAGCATCAAAAGCTTGTCACATTTTTTTTTTCTTTTTCATTGTTCTCCAGATAACTCTAAAATGCATACTGGCTGTTGAGAATTTTAAATTGTGTCCCATCTCCTCCTTTTCTATTTTTTATTTAAAAAGTAAGAGAGGGGTGCCTAGGTGTCTCAGTTTGTTAAGCGTCCACCTATTGATTTCAGCTCAGGTCATGATCCCATTGTTTGTGACATCGAGCCCCTCTTGGGGCTCTGCACTGAGAGCATGGAGCCTACTTGGGATTCTCTCCTCCTCTTTTTCTGCCCCTCCTCTGCTTGTGTTCTCTCACTTGCTCTCTTTCTCAAAAATGAATTACATACTATTTTTTTTTTTTTTTAAGTAGTAGAGTTGTCTGGGGGTAGAAACACATAAGCAGATGTGTATGTGCCTTTCATTACTCAACAACAGGTTCTCCCTCTCATGTAATCTCTCCGGCATGACACAATAAAACTTTGTGGAAAGCTACCTGGTAATAGATATCAACAAAATGAAAATAACCATGTAGACTTTGACCTAGTTATTATCCTTAGAAAGATCTTATCCCTCTCTAACAATCTGAAATGCACACACATACATAAACAGAGATTCATCATAAGTATTATTCATAAAAAGACAAAACTGTATTAAAATCTAAACAATTATGGTAAATAGGGGCGCCTGGGTGGCTCTGTCGGTTAAGCATCTGACTTCAGCTCAGGTCATGATCTCATGGTTCATGAGTTCAAGCCCTGTGTCAGGCTCTGTGCTGACAGCTTGGAGCCTGGAGCCTGCTTCAGATTCTGTGTCTTCCTCTCTCTCTGCCCCGACCCCACTCACGCTCTGTCTCTCTCTCAAAAATAAATAAACGTTAAAAAAATGTTTAAAATAATTATGTTAAATGCATGATTAAAAATGAAAGGAGAAACTATTGTAGGATCAATCAATAACATTAAGATTTTAAGAATTTTTAATGATATCAAAAATTCTTATGATGTAACATAAAGAAAAGCTACAAGGCATGATATGATATATATTTACATATAAGTATATATATGTATATAATACAAATATATTATAAAATAATATTTGTAAATATATTATAGAATAATATCGTTATATTAAAAATGAAGTAAGAAAATGATAAATATTGTACTAAATTATATACTGGTGCTTTTGATTCTTAGATTTCAAATTTAAAAAAATGTTTATTTATTTTGAGAGAGAGCATATGAGCAGGGGGAGAGACAGAGAGACGGGGAGAGGGAGAATCCCAAGCAGGCTCTGTGCTATCAGTAGAGAGACCAATGAGGGGCTCAGTCTCACCACTATGAGATCATGACCTGAGCTGAAATCAAGAGTCAGACGCTTAACTGACTGAGCCACCCCAGGTGTCCCTAGATTTCAAATTTTTAGGTTAAATATTCAAAAAAGTGTAAGTGACAGGAAAAACTGGGAATTAATAATGAGAATTTTAGTCCTTTGATAATTTTCAGTGGTTCTTCACTAGAATAGCATAAAAATTCAACTATCATTTCCAACATGACTATTCCTTTTAATTGTTGCCTCGCTATTACCACTTTCCCTCTAATTTTACTAACGCTATAATTAATCTTAACATTAAGGTATATGCTGATCCTTCTTCCTTAAAATTTTCTTTTCCTTTATATCTCCCCAAACTCTTAATATTTATGATCTAGTCCCTACAAATATCCAGAGTTAAAGTGAGCTGTTTTTGGATCATGTTTCTGTTTTATTAAATCCATTTACTGTTTTATTGAATCACAGCACTTCTCCAGTTTTGTGCTGTGCATGAATATAATTAGAATATAATTAATATATCCATTCAAATAATGTAAAAGTGTGAGTTCCTATGTCAGCCATGGTTTATATCTCCTCTCATCAAACCAATAATCAGAGTCAAAACTCTTTACTCAAGTAAGTAGGAATTCCTCCATCTTTCCAATCACTCATTCGGTATAGTTCTATCCTATCCACAAAATACTAGAGCAGACTTCTGAAGACTTGCTATAATATAGATATGCTATTTTGGCAATAAACCCTCATTCTACCTATGTCTAATAGCCTCTTAAAGTAAATGGAATGAAGTTATTTATTCTGACATTTTTCATTGTCAAAGATTGCATTTTAGTTTTCAGTGGTCAGTATTTCCTTCTAACTGTTTTTCCAAAATAAGAATACTATTGCTGATATATTAGCTCTAATAGCAACAATTTTAATGTAACAAATACCCACACTACACCAGCCATTTTAATAGTTATATTATCTGGTCATTCAACTCTCAAAACTATTCTAAGGTAGAAGTAATTGCTTCTGTTTTTCAAAAGAAAATATTGGACCTCAAAGAGTTTACTTTTAGGGACATACAATCAGAAATTATCTGACCCAGGAATCATATACAAGTTTGTCTGGCTCTAAAATCTTCGTCTCTGCACCAGACTACATAAACCTTTAGTGCACTGACATCACACACATCACTTTACTCTATTTGTATGATTATTATTTTTAGCTCATCTTCATGGAAAATGGATTAGAAAAAAAAAGAAGACAGAAGTTGATTAAGCATTTAAAATATATAATATTTGCAGATGGATTTTTATATCCATTTTTATGGAAGGTAGTCTAATAAACAAAAAAGTACTGAGAACAAAAGCAGCATTGAAGAAGAATAAAAAAATTCTGATTATAATAGTGGACCACAGGCTACTTACTAAGAGATGTTCTGAATTACTTGTCCATGGGGACCTGGGGACCAGTTAAATACGGCAGAAAGCCATTGTTTGGATATCTGGGCACTAACTGGCATTGCATTCAAGCTGAACCATATGATCTCATGAATTGCTTCTGGTAATATGGTTCTATTCAGTGGTGTTAATCTCTTCTATGTCTAAATTGCTTTGTCAGGAGAAATATGATACAGCCAACAATTTTGTTAGTAAGCCATCTACTGCCATGCATATGAGGGAGGTTTTGGCTAAAATAGTAAATAAATGCAGTGATATTTTTAGTATATTTTTGGATATTTAAGATATTAGCTCTTAAACTCTCTGTTCAGAGTCAAAACTGGTTAGGAATAAACTCTGGGTACAATCTATGCAAAACCATCAAACTGTATTTATCAGTCCCATATTTATTTTACCAAAATTTGGTTGATTTTTAAGGTTATGGATAAATACATTTATAATGGTTCCATACTTTTAGTCCTACCTAAGATTCACAAATTCTAGTTAAGTATATAGAGAAAGTAGTAAATTAGCTACATTATGAAAAACCCACTTGGTTTAATACTACAAATCTGGGGACAGTTAGCATTTCCAATTTGATTCAAGATTAGTTTCTAGTTGACCAGTAATTCTGTATGACACATCCAAAAAAGACCAAAATAAAGAAATGGCTAATGCCCCAGTAAAAAATCTGGTGATTGAAAACAAGTGTGTGAATAAACTGACTACCTGTAATATAAGTAACAATACTTACAATGGATGATTTTATTTTATTTTTCTGCTTCTTTTTCTGCAATTACTGATTGCCAAATCTAACCTACTGTCTAAGAATAAAGCATAAATGAGGGCTTTAAATTTATTTAGTGAAAATTTGCTTTGAAAAGATCAATTATCTAATGCCATAGAAAATTAAATTAATAACACTGAGAAACTTTGGAGTCTTAAACCTTTGCCTGGTACTTGAAATATTCTATATATTTAATCTTTACAACAACCTAATTATGGGTTGATACTATTAAAATGTTCATTTTAAACTGAGAAATAAAATTTAGGAAATAAACTTACTTGTCTACATTCACCCCACTAGAAATTGGAGAAGACAGCATTTGAACTGTGATTCATGTGTCTCCAGATATTATGTAAAAGGAAAAATAAAATCTATCATCTGATTCATATTCAGAGAAAAGCTGAATATGAATTTTGAAGTATTTTAAAATGCAGCATATTTACATAGTAATTTTCTCAAATATATACAAAAATAAGATGTCTACAATTAATCTATAATGTTCATATAATGTCTCCTTACCTTCTCAAATGTTCAATAATGGTTGCTTGTGGCCTGTGAGAATGTTTTGGGAGTTGTTTGGTTGATTGTTTTTTGTTTTGTTTTATTTTGTTTTTTGTTTTCTTATGGAGATTGGGGAAGGGGGGTGTGTTTCACAGATGGCTCAGTGCAGTGTGCAACCAAGGGGGCATGCACAGGACTCTGTGGCAATTCATATGCTGGACTCAGTGGTGACTGGCTTTCTAAGCCAGAGGTGACCATTAAGTCCCAACTGCTGCCATCTCATAAAAAGACACATATATAGAAATTCCGTAACGGAAATGGAACAAAAAGTTGAGATTTTAGGCAGTCTCATCTAGATCCTTTTGGTTATGGAAAGACCACAGAGAACTCTATGAAGTTTCTGCATTAAAAGTGATGAAACACAAAAACTGTTTTTCACATTTAAGAATCATTACTTTTGTCATTGTATTCAAACCAATACAATAACTTCTAATGGAGAGAAAATGCTATGTAAGCTAGGTTACATTTTTAATACTCCAGATTTATCAGAGAAATTAAAGTAATTATAGATAGAAACAAGAAACAATAGCAAGTATTTCATCTCATTAGCACATAGAATACACTGCAAATTCTACAAAGTTGTTTATTTAAAACATAATAAATTAATGATTAAATAGACCCTTGCTATAAAAAAAAATAATTCCCCACAACCCGTCCACCAAGTCTTTATCACTATTAAAGACATTTATTTTTGAAGAAAGAAATCACATACGATTGGGTTATTTTTCTTACAGTGGAAAAAGATTTAATAGACCCCTGTCAATGCTCCAAGCTGTTAACTTTGATTTCACCTACTAAAAGCTGATTTCACCTATCATTAGAAAAGCATTTAATTGTAAAACATTGGTTGGTTAGATTGAATTTAGTTAACTTTCATTCAGTTTTCTTTTCCTTGGTAGTCAAGTCAGTAATCTGTTGTCTGAAGAAGTACCAAAAAGCTGGCATTTCCTGGCATCTTGGAACTTGGAATTTAACAAAACAAATACACGAAAGAGCTTACTCTAATTCATTTTTCACTGATAGGTTACTAATGTATTGATTTCTTAAATTAGTTTTCATTGATTTCTCCACTTCATTCAGGTAGTCAAAGCATCAAAGCATAGTGCTTAAAGCATCAAAGCATCAAAGCATAATGCTTAACTCCTGACAAATACGCAGTGCTGAGCTGGTTTAGATAATATTTGCATTTTTGTTTTTTGAGGGGGAAGACTATGCTTAGCTCTCAGAGAGAGCGGCATGTGGAACTCTGGGGATTCACATGTTTACAATAGGAATTTATGATTATACTGTGAAAAGAGTCTCAGGAACTTTCATTGCTCTTTACTTACTAGCTTTCTATTAAAACACTAAACTGAATTTGTAGATGCATTCCTTGTGACTTAAAATCACCTCCTAAATTCTAACTTTATTTAATCGGTGATCAATATTCCAAATTTTAGGTGAAGGACAGAGAGACAGTAGGGACAAATACACTTGGAGGGCCTTCTATTATGTTTGGTCCATAGCAAGTTTTTTGGTCCATGTAAATGCCCAAAGTTTACTTGTTTTTAGCCAATTAACTTTATTCCATTAAATCCTTCCTTTTAAATGATAAATTTGATATTGACAGGTAACCTGTAGGTAATAACTATTTTAAAGGAAGTAAATACATGTCTAATCATTCCCTTAATCAAACTGGAATATTTACTTACCTAATCAGAATTTTAAATACTGTAACAGCTGTAAACATAGAAAGTTATATAAGATTTTTGGAGAATATAAAAAATACTTTATATTTTTAGAAAGGACAAACTAAAATGAAGCTGTAATCACAGTATGAACAAGAGATGAAAGAGGAGGGAAAATTCAGACAAGAAAAAAAAATACTACTATAGGACAATCAGATGTGAAAAATTATCATCTTTTCCACTGCTTCTCTGAGCACTATCACAGTTGAAACTTTATGTATGAGTTAATATCTTTTAACTATGAATATGCATCTTCTCTACCAGACTGTAAGTTCTATTAATGTGGCAACAATAATCAGCTTTTACTCACTATTTCATCTGCCAAGACTAGCATTGTTATCTGCACTAGATAATTCCTCAGTGTCAGATCTTTAGACCTATCATAAAAGCACTGCAAAACTCAACATTTGTGGCAATTGTTAAATACAAGTAAAAAACACTAAGATTTCCAAGGACCAAATTGCCTGTGTAAGTGTTGTTATTGTATATATCAGGACAGCTGTTTATAGGCTAACCTCCTATTGTTCATTGCAAGAAACAATAGAGAACATACAACCCATCAAAAGCATCCAAATCAATGAGCTGCAAGATTACATTATTACCTGGACATGGTCCATATAACATTCGAGATCATGACTAAATTAATGAAGTATATTGATATTTTATTAAAACTTCTATGATATGCTAGAGGAGTATGCGCACTCCGGAATATATTTATTTAATTCTCAACAAGTTTGTCCCATAATTATTATCATCATACTATCAGTGATATGAAAGTTCACTGACTTACAGTTCTGTATCCAAATATAGGATATGTGGCAAAAACATGATTTGAACTTCAGTTAAATGAATTCAAAGCTAATATTATTTCTACCATATCACACAGTCACTATATGTAAAAGAAGTCTTTATTACTATCATTTTATAAAAGAATAAAGATATGGTGGTTTTCATTGATTTCTGCAAGGTTGTTATTGGATCCTGGAAGAGGTATCACTCCCCAGCATCCAGTTAAGAGCACTTTACTGTGCTGATGGTGGCAAAAAGATAATTTTCACAGAAACAAACAAAAAATAAATAAATTCATATTAAGAATGTAAAAAACGATCATGAATATTCCACTGATAAGCATGATAATCAGTTCTTACTCATGCTTCTTATTTGTGTTTTTCAATTGCTTAGGTTCATACAGATAAACCTTTTTCCCTCTATGACATACAATACACAAGAGGTAGGAAAAAAGAACTCAGCCTTAGGAATTTCTGGACGATTAGCTTCAAAAATAAAATTTGTATCTATAGCGGAAATTTCTTCACGTTTTACAGAAACAGAATAGTTGAAAAAAATTCACCACAGAGGAAAGTATTTGATGGCAATTACTACCAGAGTATAATAAATTCTATAAAAAAGCTATACTGTACATGTATGAAATATTTCATTGGGTTCTTAATAAAAATGGATATAGGAGATGTTGATGGTTTAATTACAGAATTTTTTCAATGTTTTATACCTATGGGAGATACATGCAATTTTTTATATTTAAATTTCTGCTAGCCATTTTATGTTTTAGTTCCTACTGTGATGCTTTAAAATTTGATACTTTTATACACTATATGTTAACTAACTAGAATTAAATAAAAATTTGAAGATAAAATAAAATATGATAATTTTGGCTTGCCATCATCTTTAGTTTGTTTGTTTGTTTTTTCCATTGAGTACAGTTCTCAAAAGTAAGATTTTGTATCTTTCTGCTAAATAGCATAGAGGGAAAGAAAGGGCAAATATATACTTCTAACCATGTATTATTTATTTTATTCTCTAGTTTAAAATTGTCTACAAGGTAGTCAGAATGAATGAATAAATCTTCACATAAATCACCTCTTCTATCATCCATTTTAAGCTGCCAACTGGAAAAATGATACATAAAAGATTAGACTCAAAGGTACACAGCAATTCAGGCACAAATACAAGAATGCAAGCCTATTCACTGACATCAATCAATGAACACACAACCAAGGAATGTGTACCATCCAGTGAGACACATGGCTATGCTATTGGAGGTACAAAGCCAAAGATGCTTAAAATAAAACTATTACTCATCTATCTGATCTCATTTTTTAACACTCTCTGACGCATAGTCTAATCTTCTACAATATTTTAATACTGAAGCAGGAACTCTGAAATATGCATTTCTTCAGCACTTTCCTCACCTTTATAGTACTTAAGTAATTGCCTTTTTAAATTGTTTTTTTGGTCACTTGACCACTCAGTTTTGAGCTATCAAAGGGTAAGTTCTGAGTTTTTACATTAGTATTCCAACATTTAGAATATAGCAGATACTCAACTTTCTATTAATCTATATAAAAATATGGTTCATTAACTGTATTAAGGACTTTGAAGTGCTGCCTAATTGTATGAACACTAGGTGTTAAGAGTAGTTTTAGATGTAAACAGAGGATCAGAAAACTGCAGACATATGTCCCCAAATATCGGTTGTGCAATATGCACTTACTTTTGTTTTAGTTTTATTTTTGTAAATTAGAGGGATACAGAAAGATAAGTGTGCCATTATATTTATTTATTTTTATCAAAATATAGTTGACATACAATATTAGTTTAGTTTCAGATATACAACATTGTAATCCAACGTTTATGTATGTCGGGAAATGATCACCATGACGAATCTACTTATCATCTGTCACCACAAAGTTATTATAATACTAATGACCATATTCCTCATACTGTATTTTACATCCATGACTTGTTTTATAACTGGAAGTGTGGTTTAATCTATTTTCTGACTCTACCAGAGGGAAGACAGTAAGACTGCATAATTACATAGGCTTGCATATTAAATTTTATTTCTCCATTCTTTTACAGTCTTCTCAATAGATCACATATCAAGGTTTTGCTAACTTTTCAAGGCATCCTTCCCTTGGTTTTATATAGGTTAGCTACCTACAAGATAATAGTAAAAGTTGATTATCAGAGAGCATCTCATTCTGACATTTCAAAAATTCAACTTTATTTCTCAATTTGACTGCAATTAAGCAGTCAAATGCAACATCATATAATGGTCACTTTGCTCTTACCATATTAAATCATAATATTACATTAAAGACAGTGTGAATTCCAGATTGTGGACCTAGCAAAAATTATTTTTCCCTTTTAAACACATCTCTGACATGTTTGTTAAACACTGTCTGTGATTTCCATTGTTCCAACAGTAATAAAAGAGATAGTAAAATTTTCAAGAAGACTACATTTTGCTTATTAGTGTTGCTGGGAATTTAAAAAAATTACATTTTAACTTGTTTAGTAATGCTACTTATTGACTACACAAACTTAACTTACAAATACACAGACAGTTGTTCAAAAAGATGCTCATTAAGAATTTATGGTTGGGGCACCTGGGTGGCGCAGTCGGTTAAGCGTCCGACTTCAGCCAGGTCACGATCTCGCGGTCCATGAGTTCGAGCCCCGCGTCGGGCTCTGGGCTGATGGCTCGGAGCGTGGAGCCTGTTTCCGATTCTGTGTCTCCCTCTCTCTCTGTCCCTCCCCCGTTCATGTTCTGTCTCTCTCTGTCCCAAAAATAAATAAAAAACGTTGAAAAAAATTTTAAATAAAAAAAAAGAATTTATGGTGTAATTTGTGGTAAAGTAAAATACAAACTTCATTTTAAAAATCTATCTTTGATGTAGAGAAAAAGTAAGTGACTGTAGAAGAGAAGACTCACTCATGTATAATTTATTATGGACTACTATGTGCCAGCATGATGCTAGAGACATTACATACAATATCTCATTACAACTTTCTCAATTATTCTACTAGGGATACTAACTGTAATTATTCACATTTTACAGTTGATGAGAAAAGAGCTTCAATCAATTAAGTAAATTCATCCATATAATCACATATATTCAAAGATCCATTCCCAAATAGTATTATTTTTTGTTTTGTTTTATTGAAATTTATTTATGTATTTTGAGAGAGAGAGAGAGAGAGAGAGAGAGCGCACAAGTGGGTAAGGGACAAAGACAGAGGGGGAGAGAGAATCCCAAGTAGACTCCACACAGCGAGATGCAGGGCTTGTTCTTACCAACTGTGAGATTATGACCTGAGCTGAAATCAAGAGTCAGACACTTAACTGAGTCACCTGCATGCTCCCCTCAAAACTAGAGTTTACAAAAAAACTACCCAAAACATGAAATATGTCTAACAATGTACACAAGAGTTCTCATTCTGCAACCCTTGAAAGGAAAGGAAGAAAAATTAGTTCAGACAGACCCAATGATTATTTTCTCCCATTATAATCTGCAATATTAATATAATCTCTTATATTAAAAAAGAAAAAAAATAATTCTACTATGAAAGTTATGCACTTTTATAGCTGAATGTAACCTCAGTGGCTGTGAATTCTAATCTCATACTCTTATAGATGAGGAAATCAGCTCTTAAGGAAAAGACATATAAGGACTCATTCAAGGTCATATGGGAGGCTAGCAGCAGCAGAGCCCAGGCCATGAACCAGGTCTCCCATTCGCCAGTTCTGTGCTCTTTCCATTTGTACTTCCAGAATTCATTTCATTGCCATCCAAATACTATTGTGCTTCTGATGATTGTTTGCTACTCTATTCTTGAAATGATGAATAATTCTCATTGTTAAATGTACTTTTTATCTATTCTTTTTTCTCCTTAAGGTCATGCAGATCTTCATCTTGGTACCCTCATAACATCTATCAAATTGCTTTATACATAATAAGTCTCAATTAATATTTTTGGAATTAATGACTTGTTAAACAGAAAACTTATGTATATGTGAGAGGAACAAAATTCATGTTGACATTTTCTCAACCTATCAGAATATGCATTATTCTCTTAAATTTTTGCCCCTATTTCAAGTCTTGCTCTATCATTGTTTTAAATAGGAATTTGAATTTTAAACTCCTCATAATGCCTTGGAAAATATATGCAATCTTTTTAACCAGTTAAAAATTAAAAAAAAAAAAAAAACTAAACAGTCTATTGTATAAGTGTTAAAATAACTTACATATCAAATATCAAACAATGAATAGATTAGTGAAGGGATATTTTAACGTCATGAAAAATTTGCTGTAGAAATATATTTAATGGTGGAAAAATTGTTGACCATATGTTTCAACAATGAAGTGATTTTTGAACAGTATGTATGATAGAATCTAAATTTTTTAAAGAAAAAACATGAGTAAATTTTCTAGATAAGTATGCATTAAAAAACACATCAATAGATTCTATATTTTAGCTTTTGTGTGATGTCTACTTTCTTCTTTGAGCTATTCTGTTTCTTTAAAATTTTCTACAGTGATAGAATGAACTTTTGCAAATTAAAAACTACTAATTGTTATTTAAAATCTAATTTGTTTCCATTTTATTTTTGAAAAGTCCCTCTCACACATGGGAAACCACCTGATACCTGGAGACTGATTTTTGCTATTTATTTTTTTTTTTTAATTTTTTTTTCAATGTTTTTTATTTATTTTTGGGACAGAGAGAGACAGAGCATGAACGGGGGAGGGGCAGAGAGAGAGGGAGACACAGAATCGGAAACAGGCTCCAGGCTCCGAGCCACCAGCCCAGAGCCTGACGCGGGGCTCGAACTCACAGACCGCGAGATCGTGACCTGGCTGAAGTCGGACGCTTAACCGACTGCGCCACCCAGGCGCCCCTGATTTTTGCTATTTAAGTGATTCATTCTATATATAGGAAATATCACCAGTCTCTCTCTCTCCTGCCATTATTCAATGTACTTTTCTATAGATCATTGCTAGTCTAGTTGGATTAATTGTTATTTGAGACTTTTGTCTCCTTGTTGATTTTCTTCCGAGTTGTTTTATTAATCATTAAAATTGTGGTATTGGCATCTTTATTAATATTGAATGGTTTATTTTCCCTTCAATTTTGTCATATTTTACTTATGTAGTTTACTTTATGCATGTATTTCTGTTGTTAGGTGTATATATTTTATAGGTGCTATATTTTTTAAAACTCATTTTGACAATCAGCCTCCTTAGGTTGATTTTTTTTTATGTTTATTTATTTACTTTGAGAAAGAGAGAGAGAGAGAGAGAGAGAGAGAACATGAGAGGGGGAGGGGCAGAGAGAGAGGGAGGGAGAATCCCAAGTAGGTTCCACACTGTCAGCACAGACCCTGAAGCTGGGGCTATATCTCACTAATTGTGAATTCCTACCTGACCCAAAATCAAGAATCAGACACTTGAGCGACCAAGCCACCCAGGCGCCTTAGTTGCTATATTTTCTTAGTGGATCAATACCTTCCCCATTACAAAAACACTTCACAGATGAGGAAACTAAGACTCAGAGCAGCTAAGTAATTTTCCAAAGCTGTAATTCCAATTCAGGTGTTTAGTCTGCAAAAATCCATGTTATTTCCCCTTTTCCATTGACTTCCAAGAAGAAATTCTACATTTACTTTTTCATATTTCATTATGCAAACTGTTAATTGCACATACCAAGTCCAGTGGCCATAAATTATTGTATGTGAGTTTTGACTGGGAGAATTACTGATGTATTCAGACCTTTTTTCTCCAAAAAACTTAGGATCATAACAAGAAAATAGTATTTATTCTAGAAATAGTACACTAAATTACAACATTAAATTTTGTTTTCATTCACACTGTTTCACTACATTTCACTTCAAAAAAGCGAGAACAGCCTCAACATGTCTTAAATGACAAAAGGAATCTTACTTTACACAATGAGAAATGACACATGGAATAAGAAGAATGAAACAAAGAAGAGAAAAATTTGGATTTGGAGATATAGCACACACACACATATACAGATATACATATATATATATATACATATATATATGTAAAACATGTATATAATCATATATTATATACATATCATCACTTTAGGGTGAATATATATATATACATATATATATATATGCACATTTTTTTAAAGATTTTAAGTAATCTCTATACCCAATGTGGGGCTTGAACTCACAACCCTGAAATCAAGAGTTGCATGCTCTAATGCTCTATCAACTGAGCCAGTCAGGTACCTCTGTAATAAATATATTTTTAATGTCCATTATAAATTATATGATGTGGGCTTATTTCCTAACAGTTTTTGCATCAATCTCTATTGTAACAAAAGACATCTAATGTGAGTAATGGCATAGTTCTTTCTTTTTAAAACATTTTTAACTATTTGTTTATTTTTGAGAGAGAGAGAGAGAGAGAGAGAGAGAGAGAGAGAGAGAGTGTGTGTGTGTGTGTGTGTGTGAGCTGGGGAGGGGCAGAGAGACACATGCAGATTCCAAGGGAGACACAAAATCCGAAGCAGGCTCCAGGCTCCAAGCTGTCAGCACAGAGACCAATGCGGGGCTCAAACTCATGAACCACAAGATCATGACCTGAGCCAAAGTCAAACACAACTGACTGAGCCACCGATGCACCCTAAGCATAGTTTCTATATTTAACTGTGCTTTTTTTTTCTTTTTTTCACTTCTAATTCAAGAGACCTGTGTATATTTTAAAAACACTCCAGTTAGCACTTCACCTCATTGGATTGTTTGGGGTTGATTAAAATGTCTTGAGAGACGGGGTCTATAAACAGTAATGACCACACAAAGTTCACTAGAGCAGTCCTATTGTGGGTAATACAGTCAAAGTAATTTTTGTAGACAAGTGCCTTGCTCACATGTATGGAACTCTCACTACCTACTTAAGCAGCTTTTCTATAATTTACTTTTATGGCTTTAAGTTTCAATTGGATTTTATGGGCTTAATGGCTTGGGAAATGATTATGGGTAACAATAATTCAGAATTGACCTTTCAGAGTTACCTGCTTTTTGATTGGCTTAGCTAGAAATGCCTCTAATTGAATTTGTTAGCAACAAAACCATGTGCACTAACAGCTGTTGACTTTCATTTTATAATTATTGTTATTATGTTAGATAAATATTTAAATAGTTAAGAAAACCTTGATAGTAGAAGAAAGCAGCCCATAGTAACATAAAGTCAGTGTGTCTATGTGAAAATATTTCACACTCAGACTAATCATGCTTCTTTGTGAAAGAAACCCTTTGGGAGCTGTTAAAAATAAAATTTCAACGAACTGACGATTGAACTGACGGTTGCATAGGCCATAGTAGAAGTATAGAGGTAATTTGATTTTTTATATGTATATTAAGAAGTAAAAGTCAATTGGAGCCACAACTCTAAAATGAGAATCCCTGTGAGATTTAACTTCTGTGCATGCAAAGCAGTTAATACAACGCTGGGTATTTTACATGTTGTAGGTGTTTCAAAACACAAAATTCTATGAGTTATGCACTACCATTATATACAATAGGCCATTTTGTTGATGCAAAACTGATACAGAGAAAAGTTAAATTTTTGCTCAAGTTCACACTTTCAGTAAGTACAAAAAGTTTGTTTTTTCCTCAGGAACCTGATTCTGGAGCCGGATATCTTCATTATAATCACACTCAAATACAACTGATACTCCATGATTGTAAGCTTTTTGTCTTGTTTCTACTTTCTACCAATAATAAGAAACTTAAGTTTTCAGAAGAGTGAACTTTCTAGAAGGAAAAAGAAGGCTCCACAGAAGAAGTAGTAGTAAAAAGCTTGATTTAAAGACAAGATATGATTTGGATAGGCAGATGAGAAAATGAAGAGCATTCTAGATAAGAGAGTGCATAGTGATGGAATGTTTGGGGGGAGAACTAAGCTTATCATACTTAGGAAAGATTGAGGAGACTGAAATTAGAAAAATATTATAGGGAGATATAGGAGATAAAGCTGAAGAGATGAGGCAAGCCCAGTGGATACAATGCCTTAAAAAGCTAGGCAGATTGTGGTAGTTTTGACTTGAGAGAAGACAGATGTCTGAGAACACTGACACGTGGTTGGTATTAATGGGATACATTAATAAAAGGTTAACACTGTATTCAGATTTCAATAAAACTATTTAACCTTTTTTTGAATTTCAATTTCCTCATTTGTAAAATGATGAAATAATGTTTCTCAAAGAACTATTGTAAGCACTAGTGAAATAATATATAAAAACCACATAGTGGAGTGTTTCAAGTATGAAGGGATTTATTTGAGGCATCTACTAAAATTATTATCTTAACAGTAGATCTTATAGAATAAAAAGAGGAGGAGGAAGAGGACGAGGTGGAGAAAAGGAAGGGGGAAGCACAACAGAGGCCAGTAGGAGCTACCATTATGGTAGAATCTTATAAAATGTATGTCCTCTGGTGGGATTTAGAAACTGAGCAGATTTTATAATAAGATATCACAGAGTTCTTTTGAAACATTTCATCTTTGGGTTAGTACTAGGCAAAATTCAAAGTCCTATTATGCTGCTCCCAAGATCCCATACTACGTGTGTCTCATATACATCTCTCTAGTTGTCTTTTGACTGGTATTGCCCCTGATACATGTCAATCCCTTGAATCTGCATCTACTGTGTGAGGCACTAGGCTACAGTTATCTCTACCTACCTGTGTCTGTCCTTCTACCTCAGAACTTGCTTGCATACTGTCAATCTGGCATGTGCAGTTGATACGGCTTAATGTCATCTGCCAACATGTGATGCAATATTGAATGGTTTGTAAGTAAATGCTTTATTATAAATATTTTCTTCATTTTAACAAGTGTTAGAAAAAATGCTTATTTTTGTTAGTGATGCAAATTTATTTTGAAGCACACTTATTTATAAGTAATCCATTTATATCAAATGGATTTGAATAAAATAGAAATATATTGTCTAAATATATGTAAACAAATGATAGATGATAGATAGATAGATAGATGATAGATAGGCTCTTCCTTAGTAGAATGCCAAGTAATAAATACAAAGGAAATAATGGAGTTTAAATATCATCAGGAGAGGCTGCAAGTAGTGGGTGGAAGTTCGAGAAAGAACAGAAGTTTTTTTAATTCAACTCCCATTTTATTTTATTTTATTTTATTTTATTTTATTTTATTTATTTAGTAAGCTATATGCCCAACGTGGGGCCTGAGGTCAAGAGTCACATACTCTACCAACCAACCCATCCAGGTACCCCAAGAAAGAAGAGAATACTTACATAGTCTCAAAGAATCTCTCCACAAGGCACTTATTAATTATGAAAGAAACACTGTAATTGAAAAGTGGAGAAACCTGTAGACTGTTTCTAGGATTGTTGGTTTTTTTGTTTATTTCTCATGCAAATAACATTGTTAGGGACGTTATGGAAACGCCTCCTACAGCACGTTTATAAGCGTTTCTTTAGGCTATTATTCCTAAAAAGGGGAATTGTGTGTCATGGGTTACACATACCTCTGGCCCAATGAGAAAATCTTCCTAAACCGATTGCTGCAACCTACATTCCCACCAGCAGCGTGTGAACCATTCCCACTGTTACACACTTTCACTGACAATTAGTAATGATGACAGATTTTTCAGTTTTCTCAATCTCGTTAGAACAGACTTATTTCTCATTATGTTTTGATCTGTATTTATCTTACTGCCAGCATATTTTCATATAGATATGAGGCATTCATTTGTGAAATTCCTGTTCATGACTTTGTCTATTTTTTTGTTGTTGTCTTGTACTTTTGCCTATCAATTTTCAGAAGCCTTTTTATTATACTGAATTCAGCCTCAAGTGTTGAAGATTGAAATCATAATTATTTTAATTTTGTCATTTGACGAGGTTAAAGATATATTTCTAACAATAAAAAATACTTCTTACATTATAAAAGGAAACATTTCATAATCAAATATTTCAAATACTGCTTCTACTAATTTGGACCTTTTCTTCTCTGCCTAAACAAACCACCAGCCTTGGTACAACACAGCCGCATTCCCAAGTTTAGGAACATATCCATATTGTTCGTTTTCACATTTATTATGCCATAAGAATATTTTTAGTAATAGGGGAGCCAAAGTGACTCAATCAGTGAAGCGTCAGATCTTGATTGCAGCTTAGGGCATAATCTCGCGGTTCCTAAGATCGAGCCCCCACGTGGGCTCTGCACTGACAACACAGATTCTGCTTGGGATTCTCTCTCTTTCTCTCTCTCCCTTACCTGCTGTCCTCTCTCCCTCTTTCTGTCAAAATAAATAAATCACTTTTTTTTAAATGATATTCTCAGAAATAGATGTTAGTCACTTAATACAACTGGAAAATCCTGTTTTTGTTACCCTTATCCACTTATAAACCCCTTGTTTTATTTATTTTTTTTTAAATTTGTTTTCATGTTTATTTATTTTTGAGGCAGAGAAAGACAGAGCATGAGCAGGGGAGGAACAGAGAAAGAGGGAGACACAGGATCCGAAGCAGGCTCCAGGCTCTGAGCTGTCAGCACAGAACCCAACACAGGGTTCGAACTCACAAACTGTGAGATCATGACCTAGATGAAGTCGAACGCTTAACTGACTGAGCCACCCAGGCACCCCTAAACCCCTTGCTTTAAATGAACAATTTTAATCATCCTCTTTATCACAAGTATTATCCCCTCTATGCAATTTTACTAGACTTATACACATCAAGTTGTTTTTTCTACACTCTGTAAACCACAGCAATTTGTTTATGCTTCTTCTATCAAGTGTGCTGGTTTCTCATGGAACAGCAGCTAGACTTACACACACACACACACACACGCACACATGTCTGATAGATCCGTCTCCCATTACACATTATGAAAATGTGAGATACTTAATCTTATAATGCTGCTTTCCAAATGTGGTCATTGGATTGAGAAAGTCTGACAGGGGGTTCTAAAGAAAATATCAGGCATTAGAAAATCACACCCTCACAGATAAGTCATCTTATGACCTTGAGGGAAATAAACTTGAATATGAAAGAAGTCCAGGGACTGAGGAAGGGAAAAGGACAAGAAGCAGTTTTCAAAATGTTTTATACTCACAGAATTAACCAAACCTAGAACTTTGTACCTCCTTACTTGATGTGTCTGATGGTAAACCCCTATTTTTTAAGGAAATTTTGGTCCCATATCTCTTACTTGTTTCTGATATGCTGCTCTCAAACATAGCATTCTAATTTATTGGCATGTGCAACTGATATGAATAAAATGTTTGTGGAATAAGGAATCACTCTGCTTCTCACACCTGGATGCTACTAATTTTTGCTAATATGACAAAAATATTGCTACCTGATTCAAAAGATAACTGGAGGAGAAATAAAGCCAAAGACACTTGTATTGCATAGGCCAAAACCACCATACATAAGTTTTACACACTGGGTATTGAATTTTAAACTATAGTTAGAATCATTAAACTAATTTATTACAGCTTATGTAGATTGGGCAGGAGTTAAGATTTATATTGGCTAAGCCTTATTTTAGCCACTAGAATGAATAAAATGCAATAAAATGGAGCCAACAGCCAAATTCCATTTTAGAAAAAATTTTTTTTTCCATTAATTGTTTTCCAGTTCTCGATAATTCACTATCATAGAGCAGAAAGCCCATTGAACTGTATGGTTGTAATGAGTTGTTCCTGTAACATGTTTTATGCCTCAGTGTTAAAAGCCTCAAAAAAACCCTGATATTGGCTTCATATGAAGCTGTCCTTGAATGAAATTGTGTTTCATCTCAGAAAATAATATTGTAGTAAAAGCATATACTTTGTCCAAATTAAAAGTTAAAGTAAAATAAAAATAATATATTTTACATATTTATACAGGAAAATTTTTTCATAGATTATTTTGTAAAGATTAATCAATAACAAATAGACCCTAATCAGATTTTCATAAATCACTAAATGTATATATCACTGTTTTGCTTAATTTAATTATGACTACTTATTATAAGTATACAGCAGATGTTATACATAGTTCCGAAATTTTCTTCAGAGATCAGAAACCACAATATGTCAAAAGCTTTTCATCACTTCAAGAGTTTTGAATATCATCATAGAAGTCAATAATTAAATACTAGTCCTGTTAAAAGGAATATTCCCAAAAATCCCATCTCATGATTTCCATATAGAAACAAAGCCATATATTAACTAATTTCCAAGCTTCCTATAAACTGTCAGTAAAGGAGACACTAAAGCTCCATTGGGAAAGGAGTCTGGGCCTCTCCCGTTGTGCCACAGATGCACGTGCCTGTGTAATTGGGGTATCATACATTTTAAAATGAAGACTCTTGTTCTTCCTCAGGTGAAGGAAAACCAATTCTTATAATTTCTTCCATGAACTTGAAGAAATGAAAGCCCTACCTCTTTTAGCTAAATAAATCTGTTCTTACCTTCAAATATTTCACAAACCCTCAAACTTACCATTGTTCTTTTTGAATTCTGTCCAGTGTTCCCTCACATATTTTATTGTCAGAAGTCAAGTTGCACACATTTTTTTTTCTGATAAAGTATGAGAGTTGCTACAGAATTATATAAAATCTATATTCTTCATCTTATTAAGTTCTAAGTTTGTTTTATTAGCTACTAACACTCATATATTATATTGCATTGCAAGTAAGAGCCTGGTACAAATGCTTAAGTACCTACGTCCTCAAAACAAAACAAAACAAAACAAAACAAAATAAAACAAAACAAAACAAGCTTGAGAAAAAAAAAGAACAGTTCACTTAAGATAGGTAAAGACATTGTTTACATCCATAGTAGATATGCCAATGCTTATTCTTCATCAAAATATTACATTAGTTTCATGCTTCAAAATAATATTTTAAAATAATGATTGGGAATTATTTCAAATACACTTTTTTTTTTTACAAAATGAGAACTTTAATTTGTAAACTTTAATTATTTTGATTTTAACTGAAAAGCATATTATTTATTTTTCAGTCAAGTGTACTTCCTATATTTTTATAGTGTTAACACTTGAACATTGTTAACATTGGACATTGTTAACAAATGTTAACAATGTCCAATGTTAACATTGAAATGTATGTTCAATCATTTCAAAAATGTATTTTCAGGGACTCCTGGCTGGTTCAGTCGGTAGGCCATGTGACTCTCAATCTTGAGGTTATGGATTCAAGCACCATGTTGAGTGTAAAGATTACTTAAAAATAAAATCTTTAAAAAAATGTATTTTCAAATATTTTATGAAAGTAAGATTTGAATTATCTCTGTCATGAAATGTGTTTGATGAAAGATAGCAAATATTTTAATAATATATAATTAAATTGTGATAAGCATTTGTCATGATTATTTAAAGTATTGTTCAAGTCCTGTGTTGGACATGGAGCCCACTAAAACAAGCAAACAACAAACAAACTAACTAACTAACAAAAATAAAAACCAAAAGGAAAGGAAAGATTTTAGGGGTGTCTGGCTGGCTTGGTCAGTGGAGAATGTGAGTCTTAATCTTGGAGTCATGAGTTCAAGCCCCACATTGGTTGTAGAGATTACTAAAAAAATTAATAAGTTAAAAAATAAAACTATATATATATGTGTGTGTGTGTGTGTGTGTGTGTGTGTGTATTTACATAGTGGTTTTAAAATCCATTTCAGATTAAGTATGCAGAAGATTTTATAAATGGAATTTTATATATTCTGGCTGCTACTCAACCAGGAAGGCAAGTTTTCCCCTCAAAAGGAGTTCTGTTTGTCATTTATTAGATTTGATTGCTCCATGTGATTGCCTAGTGCCTTGAGAAAATAACATCCCTTAGACTCTAAAACTTTTATGACTACAAATCTGCAATCCCTTTATTGTAATTACATAATTAACTCTCATAATATCATACTTTTTAAAAAAATGATATAATGCTATAGTATATTCACTACTGCAACCACATGTCCCAATTCACTACTTCAAGAGTTTCATTACTGATCTACTCACTCATTTCCACTTTTCCCCAAGTCCTTATAGAAATTCTGATATTTTATGATTAAACAATTTCAGCTGAGAATAATAAATATCAAGATATGTATATTTAAACATAACCATAACCCAACCCATTTGACAGCCAGATTTGGGTTTTTTTGTTTGTTTGTGTTTGTTTGTTTTAATATGAAATTTATTGGAAAATTGGTTTCCATACAACACCCAGTGCTCATCCCAACAGGTGCCCTCCTCAATGTCCATCACTCAGTTTCCCCTCCCTCCCACCCCCCATCAACCCTCAGTTTATTCTCAGTTTTTAAGAGTCTCTTATGGTTTGCCTCCTTCCCTCTCTTTGACAGCCAGATTTGAACTGGCTTACTAAATTTTCTGAAGAGTCAACATTGATCATGGGAGAATTCATATTTTTTTCAGAATTTCTTTATGCATCTAAGAGAGACTTAGAATAGATGTTTGGCTGTACACATTTCAAGTGGATTCAGTCTTTAGACAAATTTTAGATAATTTAAAATTTAGGTAACTTGGGGAGCCTGGGTGGCTCAGTCAGTTAAGTCTCTGACTTTGGTTCAGGTCATGATCTCACAATTCATGGGTTCAAACCCCATACCAGACTCTGCATTGACAGCTCAGAGTCTAGAGCCTGCTTTGGATTCTGTCTCTCCCCCTCTCTCTGCCCCTCCCCTGCTTGTGGGCTCGCTCCTCTCTCTCTCTCTCTCTCTCTCTCTCAAAAATAAATAAACATTTAAAAAATAAAAAAATAAAAATAAAATAAAATAAAACAAAACTTAGGTAGCTTTTAAATCTCTCACCCACATTGAGAAAATAAGAAACTGAATGATATTTCAAAAAGATTTCCTTGGAAAAGCTATTCTATGAGTTTCCCCCACTGACTTTTTACAAATCTGGGGTACAATCTACGAACACCACAACAACAGAGAGTGACCCTCAGGTAACTGTTAGGAGGGTAAATATCTTCTAGGGGTTTTAATACTTGCATTACAGTGGGGCGGGCATTTTTAACTTTCCCACTTGAGAAATACAAAGGGTGAGATAAAGATTCTGACAGAAAAGAGAACTGTAGGGCATGGACAGATCTCAAGAAAGAAAACTAGAGGTAAAATCTGATGCCTAAGTGCTGAAGAATGTTTTAACAATGAATGTCAGAAAAGTTTGCTACTTGCCTGATAGATACTGCTTTACAATATCTGAAAGATTGGTGGGGTCTTTGAAGAAACCACAAATATACTGACAAGAAAAAAATCAGCTTTACTTTTTTTTAATGTGCATTTATTTATTTTAAGAGAAAGAAGTGGGGGGAAGGGACAGAGAGAGAAGGAGGGAGAGAAAATCCTCTCAGTCAGAGCAGAGCCTGATGCAGAGCTCCATCTCACAAACTGTGAGATCATGATCTGAACCAAAATCAAGAGTCGGGCACTTAATTGACTGAACCACTCTGGGGCCCTGAAAAAAATCAGTTTTAAATATCTGCCAGTTCAGGCCAGTATCATTTATCCAAGAACCTTACTGATCCCCCTACCTCTTCTCTCTCATCATGCCCCAAAACTAAGGATTTTGAAACTGTTTGGCAAACTGTAGTGAAAGGAATCAATTGTACGAGAACACAGAAGGGGGAAGAAATTGATCAACCAATCTTTCCTGAACTACTGGCCTGCAAATTGCTCAGACTGGCAAGGAAGAGAGGTCTTCACATTAATCCGGGAGACTAAACATGAACTGATACTGTTTTAAAGTTCTGAAGGGATTGTGGACATTTTTCACACCATAAAGTTACCAGAAAAAAAAACCAAAAAACATGAAGTTACACAAAGAGCCTGCCTGAGTTTCTCAAAGGGCAGGGAAATAACTATCCTGACAGTGATTAACATAGACAATAGAACAAAAAGTAAAGTTGATTTTGTTTGTTTTTTCTCCCAATCTGTGATTAAGCTTTCAAACAATATTCACAAGAATAAGGCTGCCTTCACAAGGGGGCGCTGTTTCATCAATATAGCAGCACTGTTAATTGCAAATACACAAGGTCTTAGCTCCTCACACTTTCAATTTACTCCTACCATGTGCAATATTATCTGTCCTGGTTTTGACACAACCACTGTGGTGGGTCTGCCTGGATTCCAGGTATATCACACATTTACAAGAACTGTTTCCTTAGAAAAAGGAAGTTGTGGTCTCATAAGCAAGGAAGACACTTGGTTTAATGTTATAAAATTCTTTAAAAGACATGAGAAGGATATGTAATTGCAACACACCACAAAACCTACAGTGCTTCTCAGGTGACAGAGAAATTACTCCAATCGATTTTAACATCCCATTAAGGCCAGCCAGCAAACCAGGGATGTATTATCTGCAACAATGAAGCATTCCTCTGGAGACTCAGCTTGGTAGAATAAATAAAAAGGGGTAATTCCTTCTATTAATTCAGTTCACTCTGGCCATTGATAGGAACAGAGTCTGATTCCTGAAAACTGACCCAGGGTGGGTGGATGAGCAGGAGGGAGGAGGGTCTACCATTAATAAATAGAAGTTGGACCATGATATGAATTACCAATTTTATTATATCTTACAGTAATCCCCCTATCCATGGGTGATATGTTTCTAGACCCACAGTGGGTGCCTTGAAACCATGAATAGTACCAAATCCTATATATACAGTTTCTTCCTATACACACATATGTATGCTAAAGTTTAATTTATAAATTAGGCACAGTGAGAGATTAACAACAGTAACTAATAATACAATAGAACAAATATAATAAAAAATTATAATAAAAGTTATGTGACTATGGTTTCTCTCTCTTTTATTGTACTGTACTCAACCTTCTTGTCAAGTGAGATGCTAAAGTGCCTATTTGATGAGATAAAGTGAGATTAATGATGCAGGCACTGTGATATAGTGTTAGGAAACTAGGGACCTTCTGACAATACTTCAGAAGAAGGATCATCTACTTCTGGATGACAGTTGGCCGCCAGCAACTGAAACCATGGGTAATGGGAAACATAGAAAGCAAAACCTATTATATATGCTAAGGGCAGCCAAAATTTCCTCTTCTAGTAATAAAAAAAAAAGAAATATTGAGCAAATTGATAAAAACTTCCATTGTGATGTTCAAAACCACTGAGATAAAAATATAATCATTAAATTTGGGGGGTAGAAAGAGATGGATGAGATATGACCATCTCCAACTTGTCAGGACAACAATTGCTAATTCACAAATATGTTCCAGTACATGGTGAAATGCACATATGAATCTTTCAAACAATATTTTTGGCCATGCTAAGTCTGTGCCCAAAAGTACTATAACAAAGATCAAAGATGGCGGTAGAGTAGGAAGACCCTAGACTCTTCTCATCCCATTCGCAACTATTAAATCATCCTAAATATCCAAGACTTACAGGCCTGAAGACTTACAGGACAAACTCTACAACTAAGCGAGAAGAGGCCACATCAAAGAAGGTAGGAAGTATGGAGATGTGGTTTAGGGAAAAAATGTATTACAGGTGCTGTGGAGGCGACGGAGCTGTACATGCAGAGGAGTGAGAGAGAGAGAGAGAGAGAGAGAGAGAAAGAGAGAGAGAGAGAAACACACAAGGGAATGTAAAAGAAGAATGTTTCCCCAAACCATTGGCTTGGAAAATGAGAGATACTGAATGTCTTAAGTTGATGCAACCAGCCGGGCTTATCACCTGGAGTTTTAAAGGTCAGCAGGCTTGGCTGGGATACAGCCCAGAGGGCACTTCACTGCTCCTGGAGAGAAGGCAAACAACCTTGGGGCAGATGGCCTGGAAACAGTGATCTGAAGAATGCCTGGAGCACATGGTGGGGAAATTATTCACTTGTCTCAGAGAGTATTCTTGGAGGCAATGTTCACAGAGTCACCTCTCTGGGAACAGAGGTGCTGGCCAGCACCTTTTCCCTTCCCTGCCCTTCAACATAAACGCAGAGACATGGCAGAAGGCAGCACAGCTGACTAACTTGCTTACACCAAACCCTACCTCCCTGCATTCTGGCAGACTGCCCTTTTCAGCCAAGCTTGCCTCAGTCCCAGCGTGGTAGGCCCCTCACCCAAAAGACTAGCACAAACCCCTACCCACACCATGTCTCCCAACCAGAGTACTCTGGGGCTTCAGTTGTTGTGGAATTGGTGCCAGGTCTCAGTTCACAAGCAGACCAGAGCACACCTAGTTAAAACTTGCCACATTCAGGCAAGCCACCCAACACTCCCCACAGCAGGCAAGGAGAGCCTCTGCAGATGACTGGTCTGAAAGACAGAGCAGCCAAACCACAACAGAAGAGTGCATGCAGAAAATACTGGAGATATTCCCCAAAGCACCAGGCCCTGAACACTACATGTCCTCTTCTTCATAAAGCCATTTACTTTCAGGACCAGGAGACATACTGGCTTTTCTAACTCAGAGAAGAAGGCAGAGGCTTAGACAAAATGCCAATGAAAGAACAAGATAAGGCCACAGCCAAAAATATAGTGAAACAGACATGTAACAAGCCTAATGGAGAATTTAAAGCAACAATCATAAGAATGCTCACTTGGGTTTGAGAAAAGAATGGAAGACATCTGAAAGACCCTTATGACAGAGATAACAGAATTAAAAAAGAATGTCAGGTGAAGAATGCAATAAATAAGATTGGAAACAGGCTTAATGCAGTGAACAGCAGGCTAGAGGAAGCACAGGAACAAATTAGTGATCTAGAAGACAAAATAATGGAAAATAATGAAACTGAACGAAAGAAAGAAAGAAGAACTATGCAACACAATAGATTTAGGGAACTCAGTGACTACATCAAATGTAATAACGTTCATGTTATAGGAGTCCCAGAAGAAGAGAAGAAAAAGGGGACAGAAAATTTTATTTCAAGAAATAATAACAGAAAACTTCCCTAATATGGGAAAGGAAATAGACATCCAGATCCAGGAGGCACAGAATACTTCCATCAAAATCAACAAAAGTAGGCCAACACCAAGACATATTGTAATTAAATTTGCAAAATATAGTGCTAAAGAAAAAAATCTTAAAAGCAGCAAGACAAAAGAAGTCAGTAACTGACAAGAAAAACTCATAAGGCCAGCGGGGGATTTTTCAACAGAAACTTTGCAAGCCAGAAAGGAGTGGCATGATATGTTCTACATGTTGAATTCATGTTCTACATGAATGAATGTTCTACAGTCAGTAATATTCAATCCATCATGGCTACCAATCAGAATAGAAGGAGAGATAAAAAGTTTTCCAGATAAAAACTAAAGGAGTTCATGACTACTAACCCAGATCTGCGAAAAATATTAAAGGGGATTATTTGAATGCAAAAACTGACAAAGACATGAAAAGATAAGAGAAAATCCCAGAAACAAGACAAAACAAGTAATAAAACTGCAATAAACACATTTCTATCGATAATTACTTTGAATGTAAATGGACCAAGGACTCTAATAAAAAGACATAGGTATCGGAATGGTTAAGACAAACAAACAAACAAACAAGACCCATCTATGTGCCATCTAAAAGAGACTCATTTTAGACCTAAAGACACATGCAGATTGAAAGTGTGGGGGTGGAGAAACATTCACCACACAAATGGATGTCAAAAGAAAGTCGGAGTAGCACTACTCATATAGGACAAACTAGACTTTTTTTGTTCTTGTAATGTTTTTAGCCTGCTTTGATATTAGTATAGTATTGGCCTCATGGAATGATTTTAAATGTGTTCCTTCTATTCCATTATTTGTAAGATTTAGATAAAGATTGTCTTTAAATATTTTTTTAAACATTTGGAAGAATTACCCAATGAAACCATGTGGCCTTGGGCTTTTATGTGCTGGGAAATTTTGATTCTTAACTTTCAGAGTTGTTATTGGTCTAAGAATATTTCCGATTTCTTGGATTCAAGATTCATGATTCAATTATGGTAAAATGCATTTTTAGGAATTATCTGGGTTTTTTTAAGTTATCTGATTTGTTAGTATATAATTGTTTATAGTAATCTGTTATCACACTATGTATTTCTGTGGTTATCTGTTGTATTGTTTTCTCCTCCATTTCTCATTTTGGTTTTTGAGTCTCTCTCTCTCTGTCTCTCTCCCTCTCTCTCTCTCTCTCCTTCCCTCCCTCCCTCTCTCATTTTTTCTTGTTATTGTAGTTAATGTTATTTTTAATAAATTTTTAATTAGCACTGCTAATTTTATTTTTTTATAAAAATGGGTCGTAATTTCAGTGTTAAATTGTTTATTATGGTCTCTATTTTATTTATTTTTGATTTTTCCTTGTTATTTCCTTCCTTTACTAGATTTCAAGCAAGTTTCTTCTTTTTCTAGTTCCTTTGGGTGTAATATTGTTTATTTAAACCATTTTTTCTTTTTTTTTTTTTTTTTTTTTTTTTTTTTTTTTTCAACGTTTTTTATTTATTTTTGGGACAGAGAGAGAGACAGAGCATGAACGGGGGAGGGGCAGAGAGAGAGGGAGACACCGAGTCGGAAACAGGCTCCAGGCTCCGAGCCATCAGCCCAGAGCCTGACGCGGGGCTCGAACTCACGGACCGCGAGATCGTGACCTGGCTGAAGTCGGACGCTTAACCGACTGCGCCACCCAGGCGCCCCTAAACCATTTTTTCTTAATACAAGCATTTAAAACATAAACTTTACCGTCAGCTTTTGTTGCATCCCATAGTTTTTGGAATATTGTGTTTTCCTTTGCTTTTGTTTTGAGACATATTTTGATTTACCATTTGGTTTCTTATTTAGCCCATTGCTTGTACAGTAGCAAATGTTTAATATTTACATTGTAAGTTTTCTAGCTTTTATTGTTGGTATTTAGTTCTGTACCATTGTGTTTGGAAAATCTACTTGGTTTGATTTCAGTCATCTTAAATATGTCATATTATATGTCTCTTTTTCTGTGATTTAACCGGGGGATTTTTCTTGTGTACTTAAAGAAAATGTGCATTCTATTTTTCTTGGATAGAATGTTTTATAAACATGGTTTATAAAACCATGGTTTTAGAACCATGTATTCTGAAGTATGCTTCAAGTAAAAATATGTTTTTGTTTAAACAAAAACAGTAACTTTAACTGACAGTACTCATTGAAATAGAGAATTTCAGAGGGGAGATAGGTGGGGTAATGGGTGAAACAGGTGAAGGGGATTAAGAATACACTTATCATGAAGAGTATTGAATGATGATGTATAGAATTGTTCAATCATTGGGGCGCCTGGGTGGCGCAGTCGGTTAAGCGTCCGACTTCAGCCAGGTCACGATCTCGCGGTCCGTGAGTTCGAGCCCCGCGTCAGGCTCTGGGCTGATGGCTCGGAGCCTGGAGCCTGTTTCCGATTCTGTGTCTCCCTCTCTCTCTGCCCCTCCCCCATTCATGCTCTGTCTCTCTCTGTCCCAAAAATAAATTAAAAAAAAAAAAAAAAAAGAATTGTTCAATCACTATACTGTACACCTGAAACTAATGTAACACTGTATATTAACTATACTGGAATTAAAAACTTAATTAAATAAAAAAGTGGCTAAGAATAAAACTACTAAAACATTAACACAATTGTGTGTCATATGTTCTATTCTATGGAAAAGGATTGGAGAGGGGTGCCTGGATGGCTCAGTCAGTTAAGTGTCTCACTTCAGCAGAGGGCATGATCTCACAATTTGTGACTTCAAGCCCTGCATCAGGCTGTGCTGACAGCTCAGAACCTGGAGCCTGCTTCAGATTCTGTGTGTGTGTCCCTCTCTGCCCCTCCCCTGCTCATGCTCTGTCTCTCTCTGTCTCTCAAAAAATGAATAAACTTTAAAAAAAAATTTTTAAAGAAGGATTAGAGAAAAATACATATGTTAAATCACAACATGTGAAAGCAGTTATGTTAAATAACTCTTTTCTCACTGATATTATTACATAATGGAAATTTTTGAACATTAGAATTGATATGATTATAGGGAACTGATATAATGGCTCTACAAAGATATATGCATATGTATTACAGGCAAGAAATACTAAGGTATTAATGAAACAAAATTAAAGAGATTGGAGTTTATAGTAAAATACAATGAACTTAATGATAAAAAATTATGACATTAGCTCTTACTTAGGGATGAATTATCTTTTCTATTTGTTTTAGATTATGATGATCATTTTGTTTCTCTTTTTTAATGTTTACTTATTTAATTTGAGGGAAGGAGGCAGAGAGAGAGAGGGAGAGGGGGCTAGAGAGAGAGAGAGAGAGAGAGAGAGAGAGAGGAGAGAGACTGAAAGCAGTGGAGGGGCAGAGAGAGAGAAAAAGAGAGATCCCAAGTAGGCTCCATGTTCAGCCCAGAGCATGATGCAGGACTTGATCTCATGGCCTTGGAATTATGACCTGAGCCCAAATCAAGAGTCAGATACTTAACCGATTGAGCCACACAGTCTCAATTTCTCTCAATGAACTTAGTTTCCACTGGCGTTTCAAACTAGTTTTATGATACACATTATGCTTTTTCTTACTGCCAGTGACATTCTTCATTTGCCCAGAGGTAGAATTAATAAGACGTCATGGATGATATAATACGAGAGGTGAAAGAGGAATCCAAGATACTTCCCAAGTTTCTTTTTGGGAAACTGGGTAGATGGTACTTCAGAGAAACAGGAAAGAAAAAAAAAATAAGCTTGTGGGAACTGTGAGTTCAATTTTAATATACTGAAAGTTGAGAAGCTTAATGTGCTATCAAATAGATATGCTGATATGATTCTAAGGAATTAGATTTTAAGAGAACATATTGATTAGGGTGTCACTAGATATAAATGATCTCTGAAGCTACAAGAGTAGATGAGTTCAAGCATGAAAGGTACAGACTGAAAGGAGAGGAAACATAAGTCATTGAGTTAACATTAACCCTTGAAAGGGATATCTGGGAAAAGGGAAGACTTACAGCAAAGAAAAGGGTTAATAAGGGCCTGGTGATAGGTAAAGAAGGAAGGGAGTCACCATGGGAAGTCTACCCAATTATAAAAATACCAATTGGGGAAATCTTGACAGTTTGAGCCTTAAAGGACGGTTCCTATGCCTTAAAGGATGCACATAGTTTATTCAATAAAGAGACAAACTAACCACCTTGTTAGAATCACACCCCACCTCATCCTCACACTTGGATTCTATGGTTTATGATTTTTCACTAGCAATTTTGAGTACAGAACTGCTTAAAACATCACCTGTGTTGTGGGAGGGTAGCAAATTAACCTCTTTTTTCCCACTTTTTTCTCAACATCTAACAACTCAGACACCTTTTTGAAGGGATTGGCTGCTCAGAACACAGAACAGGAAAAATTCAATCCAAAGTGAAACAGCAAAACTGATTGCTGTGCTTTCTTTCTTTTTCTCTAGATCAAGTCATAAAGAAATACTAGAGCCAAGTGTAGTGAACCTAAGGCCAGGTAATGAGTTGTTTTTTGTGTTTTTTTGGGAGGGTTCTTTCGCTTGTTTGTTTTAGACAAGATAGATTACATGTACTATGACTAGGTAAGATAGAAGATCCCCAAAATATCTGTAAGTTTAAAGGAATTCTCTACCACCTGAGAGTCCTGTGAAGAAAGCCATAATTGGTAAGTGTCATTAAGGATTTACTGAGTTTTGTCAGACAAGTCTCATTTTATTTCTTATTGTTTTTATTTTTTATGAGCATTTTTAAACCAATAGATAAATGGAATGAAGTGGGTACAATAGATCCATATTTCAGTAAGGTGTCTGATAATGAGATTTTCGAAGATAAGAGGTAGAGAGTTGGTTCCTGGATAACAGAGCATCTAAATGGATTCTTTAATTGGTTCTGCAGTGTTAGGCTCTTAAATTAGAAGAGGGCTCAAGTAAGTGGAATCAGCAATTATGAAGACTTTGCTATTGAAGATTTAATGAAAGTTGCCTTGTCTGGTTAATCTTGGATTTGTCATTAACTGTCATACCATGTCCCTGCCTAGCTTCAGATTTGAACTGAGATTTGACTCCAGTTAAATGTGAGCTCCTTTTGTAAGGATAGGGGTGGGAAGCTCTTGGTTTATATTCAACAATCAAAGGAAATTACCTTGAGGTACTGTGAAAAACAACTCTTATGGGGTTGTTGGTTCATATATGGAGAAATAATAAGGAGTAAATGATTTCACTCTAACCATTTAATCCTCCCCTCATCTCTTCATAGTATGATACCTGATGGCTCACCACTGAGGACCTTATTGAGAAAAAAAAAATGGCAAGCCTATGTGTAACTAAGGAATTCTATCATACAGTGACAATAAGTGGTGTGAATCTATTTTTGCCAAGATATCAACTTGACAAGATATCTTTTGAGGTATTCCATACGACACAAGGTATCCCTCCTAACTATTTATTTGGCTATTTGATTCCCTATAACAGACCCTCTGAGTTATTTTACTCTTTATGCTTACCAGAAAAGGAATACTCAGATAAGATCATTGGCTGTGACTCTAAGCCACCCCAAAATCTTGAGCCAGCCAGTCCTATCTAAATCATCCACATGCACACACACACATTTGTGTATATAAATGTATAAACACACTCACTGACTTGCAGTATACCATGTATCTATACAAAATCATGCTTAAAATGAGGTTTTTTAGAATCTTTGAGTACCCAGCATAACTTCTAGGAGTATACAGAAATAGGAAAAAGCAAAGGATTTCTAGAGAGACAATATATAATATACATAGAGAGAATACTTACATTGTCATTGTATCTTTTAAAACTTTATTTTAGGAGCATTTCATATTTTTACCATTATTTGTATTTCTAAAGATAGCAATAAATTAATGTAATTTACAAATAATGTGCCTATTTTGGAGTGTATATTTAATATTTTTAATTTATGGATTGTTTCATCAAAAACATTTGAAGGTCATAGCTACAAAGCATGTGAGGACATGAGAAATACCTCAAAAACTGAAGTTTAGAGAAATTGGAAAAGTTCAGATTAATTAATTTTGACCTAAACATAGCACATAAATTTAAACCTAAGTATAACATATGAAATAAAGTTTGATATTTTAAGGAATGGGTGAGTGTGACTGTGTGTGTGTGTGTGTGTGTGTGTGTGCGCGCGCGCGCGCGCGTGTTTGCGCAAGATAGAGAAAGAAAAAAAACTTAGTTGGATAATTGAGGTGAGGGTTGTTCAGAAACATGATATTAGGATACATTAATGCCATTTATAGGTAGAAAACAATAATAATAAATTGAAACAAAAACATGTATTTGATTTTATGGCATAAAATACATAAGAATTATTTAACTTTAAAATTGAATTTCAACATGCAAAATAACTATTATGTATTACCAAAATTGATAGAATTTATTAGCTTTTATTTGCAGCCTCAGACTTATTCATGGATGCTCATTCAACTACTGCTTGTGGGTCATGGTGTAAATTAACAAAATGTATATAAGTAATACTAACACAATTAGAGACTAAAAAATTACTAGTCTGCATTCTGTATATAATTTTAATTTTACAACTACAGGCTTTAATAGTACTCCTATTAGTAGATTGGTTAAAAATAAAACCCAATCCTGATGTTACAAATTCTGTTTGAAAAGAAGTCTTTATTTACCCAGGCAATGATGTTAGCATGACTTTAGTCCTCCTTGTTCTGCATTACAATCAAGTCAAACAGGTTTAAAAAGAGCTATTCCAATGAGTGTGACTTACCAATGTATAGCCTTTCCCTACAGGATGATTAATGGCTGGAGGATGAAAAGTGTCAAACCCCTCAGGATTTCCCTAAAAGGAAAAAAAAGGGGGGGGGAGGAGGAACACATTGTGAATTCACATTTTTGGGTAGCTATTAGATGCTATATCTAAGTCAGCTGATGAGATGAAAAAGGAGAGCAATAATAGACAATTTATAGATTAATAAAATTGACTAATTAATGCTAAATAATAATGCCATCAAAAGGGTTGCTTTAATATAAAGTATTATAACCATCACATTTAAAGAATGAATACGATTCTTAAATATTTCTCTGATATAAAATTTCATGCTAAAAGATATTAATTTGATTAACCACAAATCCATTTTCTTTTCTTAAAAGACAACTTACCTTATTAAAACATAATATGATCTTCATATATATATATATATATATATATATATATATATACACTTATATATATATATATAAAATCTTTAAATCTTTTTTCTCTTTCATGTTGCATAAAAAATGAACCACTCACAACTTTTTTCTATTATATTACTCATTATTCAGATATGTTTTCTCATAGATTCTGAAAGCACCGCATATCAAATTATGCTTATTATCTATAAAACTGTTATCCCACATCCAAGAGACTGTTGTACTCTAGAAAAGTTCACAATTTTCAAATTAACAGCACAGTACTAAACATAAAATATTTGAGGTCATAACTAATGTACATCAAAAACTTTTAATGTATCAGGATAGAAAATACACAAGTGAATAGCTGAATATTTACCAGATAATCACAGCTCAAAGAAAAATCACATACAATTAAATAGTTAAGTTAAAATTACACATTTAACAACATAGAATTGATCAGTAACAAAGATCAGTGATTCCATGAACTATTTAATGATTATCTGGTCATTTGCTCCTGAGATCTGAGGAGAAATCTGCAAAATTTCTGCCATTTACTGTCCACAGAAAAGTGAGCTTTAAGGGCATCTTGGGGGAGACGCAGAGAGAGAGAGGGAGAGAGAGAGAAACCCAAGCAAGCTCTGCACTGTCAGTGTGGAACCTGACCCTGGGCTTGATCTCACAAACAGTGAGATCATTACCTAAGCCGATATCAAGAGTCAGATGCTTAACCAACTGAGCCACCCGGGTTCCTCCATCATTCATGCCTTCTAAACCAAAATCTAAACACCTAATCTATGGAGCCATAATTTATTTTGCATTCATAGGCTTGTTCCAATACTAATATCTACTTCATCACACATTTTTACATATATGTCTTCTTTCCTCAACTACGTTTTAGATCACTGGAACTGAAGTCATCCTCTATACTTCTGTATGTATTCAGAAAGTCAGAATATAGTAGAATTCTAACTACTTAGATGGGAAAATACATACATGTTTTCATTACTTAGTTAATTGGTGAGTCTTGCTACTACACACTATATATGCAATGATTAGTGTGAAAAACTCCATTGAGTGACTGCTAGTCTTTCCAATTTAACAAATAGTTCTTGTTCAAGACTGATAGAAAATTGTATCAGAACTAATTTTTTCTACTTGCTTTCAATGGGTACTGTTAAAAGCTTATAAGATATTGCTATAACCTTTTGCTAAACTTCTGAACAATGTAGGGTCTACAGAACCTAAGCAAAATAACATTGACTAGTTACCATGTGCCAGAAGTCTTGTATGCACATTACATTGACCATTTCTTTTCATGATCAAATGCAAAGTAAAAAGGAAGAAACTACTGTTGATTCCCTTTATTTTGGAACGTGAAGAAGAGAAATTTTGAGTTACTTCCCCAAAGACTGCCAGTCTGTAAGTGGTCAAGATGGGATTTAAATGCAGGCAGTCGGATTCAGAGCCTTCCATTCTAACTTCAATAATATGCTACCTGTGTCTACAATTCACACATGCTAGATAAAGGGGAAGAGAATGCCAGGAGGAAAGAATGAGAAAGATAGTTTATATATTGTCAAAATGTGAAACTGACATTTTTCAAAAATCAGTAGCAATTCCTAAAGGATTGTACTGTTCATACCCCTTCCCCAATATACCCCAGGCAGTCTTAGGGTCAATTAGTTCATGAAAATGTGCCAAAAAGTTATAAACCTTTTGTCTAGATGTAAGAATATATTTAGGAGTTTAGGAAAAAGAAATGAAATTTCTTAAATAGTTACATGGGCACTAAACATTTCTAACACTTTTTTTGTAAGATATTAGAATTCAAATTGTGCCATTTAATTTTAACATTTAAAATAGCTTTTAATTTGATTTGTACCTTTACCTCTCTGTTCTTGAACATTTTAACCATTTTTATATTTCCATTAACAGATACAGAATGTGTGAGACCTGCATATAATTTTGAGCTTTTAGTGCTACAAACTTCACATTTCCCTAAAGAAGCCCTTTCCACTAAAGTATGCACATTTCATAGAATAAAGCAATATTTAATAATGGTGGTATTCAAAATTATGCAAGAGGATACTCTAACCCTTTCTTTCTAAAAGCTAATTCACAAGTTATTATAAGTCTTATAAAAACATTTTCTTGAAATTTATAGTATGCACTTAACTTTGAAGTAGATATCTTTGACAGAATCCTCCCCGTTTAAAGGTTAGGAAAAATGTGTCACAAGCATGTTGAATCACTGCCCAATGTTACTCAAGTTATTCTTAGAAAAGCTTGGGTTTTTCCTTTGCTCTTTGATATTGGGTTTCCTATTGTTTCTTTTTGCTGTATTTCTTTTGTGTTGTATTGTTATCATTTTCTGACACTTCATTATTTGCTTTTAATTTTCACAGAAAAAGTGAATAATAGACTCAAAAACACACACTCCAGATCAAATATGTTGTTTAAAACACATGCTGTTTGTGTTTAGACCCATTATTTACATGGCTTTTTACATAATTTACAAAAGATCTGACATTATAAATTTGAAGCTAATTTACCATTCCTTGTATGCACTAATCATTTTTAAAAATTCCCTGACCATGGATGTTGCAAATTAAATCCTATCCCATAGTCACTGATTTTAAATATTAGAACACTAAAGCAGCTTTTAAAATATATTATAAACACCAGTAGTTAAGGAGACTCATAATATTGGAAAGGGGAAAATTTATAAAGTATACTTTCTGTTCTATAATAAATTATAGAAAAGAGGGAATTTCTGAGGGTAATAAAGGTAGACAGTAATAGGAAAAAAGTCAAAATTTTAAAGAGTATGTATACTTATTTTAAAAGTTGTTTAGTATCTGGTATAATTCTGTGAACAGATATTAAAGATACATTCCCTAATAAAATATATGTGTAATGAAAAGATGAATATAAGATAATGCTTTCATAAAAGATTGTAAAATATAATCATGTAAGCAATTGGCCTCAATCCACAGGTAAAGCTAAAACCAACTCTGTATCTCACTGAAATTCTTTCTTACAATTGCTCCTTATTATTCAACCTCCACTCCTTCCTCTAAATCATTTCTTCAGCATAACTATAAAGTTCCTGCCTCTGACCCTTCCCCTAGTCTATATCAGTCTCGTCCCCTCTTCCTGCTTCCATTTCTGGGTTGGCCTCAGGTCAACATCTTCATACACCCAATAACTAAAACCCTACTAGTCTTCCTGCATTTTCACTATCTTGCTAATTGAAAACTCTAGACCAGCCCAACAGTCCTTTTCCTCCATTCAATATCTTCTTTTTTGCAACCCTGACAATCTGAGTTCCTTATTAATAAAACTCATAATTAATGGCTTCTTGATTTTTTTTAATTTTTAATGTTTATTTATTTTTAAGAGAAAGAGATAGAGTGCAAGAGGGGGAGGCGCAGAGAGGGAAGGAGAATCTGAAGCAAGGCTCCAGGCTCCTAGGTATCAGCGCAGAGCCCCATGCTGGGCTCCAACCGGCAAACCGCGAGATCAGGATCTGAGCCAAAGTCAGATGCTCAACCAACTGAGCCACTCAGGTGTCCCTGTGGCTTCTTTATTAATAATAGTAATCTATTTTGCCTACAAACTTGGGTTGGAAAAGGATTAGTGAGTATATAGCGGCAAGACAGTATGCTTCTGAAGATGAACTGTAGAGCATAGTCCAAGAATAAGACAGCCTAGATCTTCATTTGTCTGTATTTAAAAGGTAGGAAGAGACATGTGCTCATGTAAATTGTGGGATGGAATATGCTTTACCAATGATTATTTCAGATTCTTGCTAGCATGTAGGTCTAACATAAGCTACAATGTCAGGCATTCACACCTGGTGGCTAGCAGCACACTCACTGCTACTCACTTTGCATATCTTCCAAATAACAATCCAGAAATAGATACTTCAAAAACACGTACTAATATACTAATTCTTTTGATAAGAACCAGGGCAGGTTAGGGCTGACAGTGTGCACACATTAGTGACATTTCTGCTTTCTAAGGCAGATTTGCATACCTTTCCTTGACATGTGGGACTCACAAATGGTAGCTTGTTGACAGCTACATGGTGACTACAGTGTTACCACCATGCTTAACTCACTGATGTTTCTGACTGATAGGCATTACTAACAGTTCTAAGGCTCATTTCCTTGGTGAACACCAACTTTGTCACAATTTCAGCATCACATCAGATGGCACCCATAAGGTGTGAGTCAACCATACTGAATATCAGCAGAAGATATTATATATGTTTAAGAAATTTGACCAGGATTCCATGAACTGCATAGAATTTTTTTAAATAGGAAATCGATACATTCACTTTACACTTACTGGATGGTGTAATCAAGACAAGTTTCCCATGAGAACAGACTAGAATATTTGAAAGAGCAACAATCTGTGTTGTCTTGGGAAGCATGGCAATTATCTTACATACAGTAGAAAGATATTTTGTTTTGTTAAACTGCAGCTGTAGTATCTACAAAATAATTACACTGAAGAGAACTTGAAAGCTCCAATATCTCAAAAGAAAAAGAAAGCAAAGAAATGAAATACTTGTAAGCTTCATATTCTATAAAGTTACTACTTTTCTCCATTCTCCTCTTCTCAGTCATGCCCTCCCAAAAAAAGTGGTTAACCTTTACTATCTCCACTTACAAAGTTCTCTTCATAACTTAAACACTTCCTTAGAGATTCCTGGTGCTGACTCTGCTATATCTGGAGTTGCCAATGATCTCCATAATGACAATTCCAATGCCGATTAAGTTTTCAGTTATTTTGCCTGTGTTATTTAACATTTGGTTCTGCTGACTACTGTTACCATCTTAAAACTTCTCTCCTGACTTCTATGACATTGTTTTCCTCTAGCTTTCCTCCTATCACTCTGATTATTCCTCCTTAATTAATTACATGTTATCTCATGTTTCCTTAGCATTTCATCTTTCATTCTTTGAATTTCACGTTCTTTTTTTTTAATGTTTATTTATTTTTGAGAGAGAGACAGAGTGTGAGCAGGGGAGGGGCAGAGTGAGAAGGAGAGACAGAATCTGAAGTATTCTCCAGGTTCTGAGCTGTCAGCACAGAGCCCCACCTGGGGCTTGAACTCACAAACTGCAAGATCATGCCCTGAGCCAAAGTTAGACACTTAACCAACTGAGCCACCCAGGCACCCTTCATTCTTTTTTTTTTTATGTTTATTTATTTAATTTGAGAGAGAGAGAGAGAGAGAGAGAAAGAGAGAGAGAGAGAGACGTAGAGCACAAAGAGGAGGGGTAGAGAGAGAGAGAGGGAGAGAGAACCTCTCAGAGAACTGTCAGTGCAGAGCCTAGTGCAGGACTCAAACTCACAAAACATGAGATCGTGACCTGAGCTGAAACCAACAGTTGAATGCTTAAATGTCTGAGCCACCCAGGTGCCCCACATTTTATACCATTTCTTACCATACTTCATACAAAGCCATGTTTCCTAAAATAGCCTATTACTGATAAATCCCAAATGTATAGCCCCCAAACATATATACCAAACTTACTATTGGACATTTATACATGGATGTGCCAAAGACATTCACAATTCAGCTTGGGAAATTTTCAATCACCTTGCTTCCATTCATCTGTTACTGCATTCTCTATCTCAGCGAACAATAAATTAGATAACATTTAATTCAGCATTTTCTCTATGGCTGACACTTTCAATATCTGATTTAAGTATTCTACAAACACATATGAAGATATTAATAATATCACCATTTGAAAATGAAATTGATACACAAAGAAGTAAAGTTACTCACATCAATTCATGCAAGCGATAAATACTAGAGCTGGAATCAGAACAGACTGTCTACACTCTTAACCATTATACCCTGAAAGATATATGCCCAGTTGCAGAATTAGATGGAAACAATTTAAATATATCTTTTATTCACCACAGACAGCTATCATCACTCTGATGATATGGGTATCACTTTCGTCACTTTACTGATAATGGGTAAAAAATATTTATTGCATACATTTCCTCCTCTCCATTCATATGGCTCTGATTTTAGTTTAGATCTTCTGGATTATTTTAATAAGTATGGCTCTTACTGATTCTCAATACTTTGTTCTGCTGTTGTTTAAGATCAGTCTAGGTAACCAGAAAAAACAAAGTGTGTGACTATGAAAAAAGTTGACCTCGATATCACTGTGATTTTCAACAGGCTATATAAAAAGGACATATGTGTGGATTTGATGGACACAAAATTCTTCCCATCTCTATAGTTCGATTTCCTAAGATAATGCATACAATTTCTAATAATCAAAAATGGGATTAATTGTAAAAAAATTGAAAATTTATAAAAATTACGAATAAAAGTCACCCCTCTATTTGTACTTTGACAATTTGGAGCTCTCGTTTGCATTGAAATAAACTAAGTGCAGACTCTGATGTAGTTCTGATGTAAAGTGCAGGAATGTAAATCGTCCATTTCCCCAAAGCCAATCAATTATTTTCATGATATGGCAAAATAAACTTCTGAGAAAGAAGGGTTCATGAGTTTTGGCTACCAATACGTAAAATTTACAAGTGGCTAGCATCTGTGCATGTTTATACAGAAATGAAACAGAAAAATTGGGAATTAGGGTGCCTGGGTGGCTCAGTTGGTTGAGCATTCAACTTCGGCTCAGGTCATGATCTCACAGGTTTGTGAGTTTGAGCCCCACAGCAGGCTCCCTGCTGTCAGTGCAGAGCCTGCTTCTGATCCTCTGTCTCCCACTCTGCTCCCCCACTGCTTACGCTCTCTTCCTCAGAAATAAATAAACATTAAATTTTTTTTTCCAACGTTTTTTATTTTATATTTGGGACAGAGAGAGACAGAGCATGAACGGGGGAGGGGCAGAGAGAGAGGGAGACACAGAATCGGAAACAGGCTCCAGGCTCCGAGCCATCAGCCCAGAGCCTGACGCGGGGCTCGAACTCACGGAACGCGAGATCGTGACCTGGCTGAAGTCGGACGCTTAACCGACTGCTCCACCCAGGCGCCCCAAAAATAAATAAACGTTAAAAAAAAAAAGAAAAATTGGGAAGACTAGCACAAGTAAGCTAAATTACTCTCAGGAATTCAGGAACATTTTTCTCAATTTCCACCTAAAAGAACTATTCCTCACATTAAAAAAAAAAATACATAAACTAAAACTCCTGGATTAAGATGTCATTTCTATCCATGTCCAAAGAAAGTTGCTAAGTTTCTACCACTCTCAGCTTTCTTATCTGGGGGAAAAGGAAGAGTGTGGGGTGGGGGACATTTTACTACATGAATTCTAAGATCTTTTTCTGCTCAGCATTTCAATGTGGGGAGATTTCTCAAATCAGATAACGTTGCTTTGGTATCATCATGTGAATTAATGTAAAGGGCAAAATTTGAACAATTGACAAAACACTATTACGTCTATTTGGAGAACAAAAAATATGAGACATCTGTTATTTAAAATGTGAACTTCACAATTTGAATTATTTCAATTTTGAAGGAAAAAGTCCACAAGATTTAATACTATTCTCCTAAATTACCTTTAGTTAAAGTGTACAAATTCAGAATTACAAAGGTATACACATTGCTTTCAGTAATGAATGACTTTGTTTCAAAGTGAAGATATATTTACAATAGAAAAAGTAAAAGACAGTAGTAACCTCAGTGTTTGCCACAACTCTGTCCAGAAAAATAAGCTCAAACTAGAGAAAGAAGTGAGATGAACAAGCATTTTTGGGTCAAAGGATCAATAAAAATGAATGTACTGATAGACAATTTCTGACCAGAGAGCTCAAAGTATTCCCATTTTGTTGCAAGTCTGATGCCATTGAATTAAAAGCACTCACACAGTTTTTATGCATGCTGAATGTAGCTTTGAACAAACAGCCATCCGGCACTTTCAACAATTGGTCAAAATACATTAGATGCATCTAATAGGGACTCCTAAGAGCTGATGTGTTTCTGTCCAAACCACATACTGAGAATTCCAATCAAATAAGCAGCCAAATCACTACAACCTAATTGCCACCACTCTGAAATGTGGGATGCAATCACTGCTGACCTGCCCTTGTTTTTCCCAAATAAAAATTGGTGATCCTCTCAATTTAGCAGAACTATGCAGGCTATTGGGAGATCCAGCAGCAGAGTCCTAAGCAACTATAGACAACAAATTGGTTTCTGTAGGTGTCTTTATGGGGCTGATACAGGTAACTTCTTTCTGAGTCAGTGGCAAAGAGTAAGACAAAGACAAAAATTAAGACAAAGATGGCTTAAACATTTCAAAGAATGGTTCTTTCAAAAATGAGATTAAAAAATCATGAAAAAATGAGAGAAAGAATTTAGCAAAACGGTATTAAATGCAAAATTAAATTGATCACTGATAAACCTTACTGCTAAAGGCATTTAAACAAACTGCAATGTATTCTTCCATCTCGGTTTCACACAAAGTGGCATATGCACTATTTTAAAATTAGATAATCTGCTTAAAAGCTATTACTGTAAAACTCTGCCTTCTTGCTAACCAAATTTACAGTAATGTGGGTGGTATTGTTTTTCTTTCACAATTTCTATTTGTTGTTTTGGAGAGTGATAAATTGAAAAATGTTTCCATTTCCTTAAATAAATGCATTTTGATGTTTTGAAAAATAAGAATGTAAAATATATAACATTTCCATAAAATGTGCATGCTTTCTTAAATATATATATATACACATATATATATATACACAAATCAAAAAATGTATTATGCCACTAGTAAAAGAAAGTACTTTTTAAAGTTACTGTTGTGAATAATATTTTATTTCTTCATGTCCACACACACACACACCAAAACTTGTCGTTTGAGAAATATATAGTTATATCTTGAGATGGTTTGAAATTATGTGAAAGACTGAGACTATCATTGAAGAGTTTTAGATTTTGACTTTGTACTAGATTTTTTTAAAAATGTGAAATTCAATGGAATTGAATTTTAGGAAAGTCAGTTTTCTTTTCTTTTTTTTAAGTGTTTAATTCCAGTTAGTTAACATACAGTGTTGTATTCATTGCAGGTGTGTGAAATAGTGATTTGCCACTTCCATTTAACACCCAGTGCTCATCACAGGTGAACTCCTTAATCCCCATAACCTATTTCACCCATCTCCTGCCCACCTCCCCTATGGTAACCATCAGTCTCTTCTCTATAGTTAAGAGTCTGTTTCTTAGTTTGTCTCTCTCTTTTCCCTTGTTTGTTTTGTTTCTCAAAATCCACACATGAGTGAGATCATATGGTATTTGTCTTTCTCTGACTTATTTTGCTTATTAACATTATATTCTCTAGCTCCATCCATGTTGTTGCAAATGGCGATATTTCATTCTTTTTTGTGGCTGAATATTATTCCATTCATATATATACAACACAAGTTCTTTATCCATTATTCAACCAATGGACACTTAGGCTGATTCCATATCTTGGCTATTGTAAATAATACACCTATAAACATAAGGGTATATACACAGATCCCTTTGAATTAGTGTTTTTGTATCCTTTGGGTAAATACAGTGTAAATAGTGTGCTTGCTGGATCATAAAGTTCTATTTTTAACTTTTTGAGGAACCTCCATACTGTTTTCCACAGTGGCTGCTCCAGTTTGCATTCCCACCAACAGTGTAAGAGGGTTGCCCCTTCTCCACATTCTCACCAACACCTGTTGTTTCCTGTATTGTTGATTTAGCCATTCTGACAGGTGTGAAGTGATAACTCACTATAGTTTTTATTTGCAGTTCTCTGATGGTTAGCAATGATGAATATCTTTTCATGGGTCTAGTGGCATCTGGATGTCTTCTTTTGAGAAATGTCTATTTGTACCTTCTATCCAGACTTAACCGATTTTTTTTCATTATTATTATTTTAATTTACATTCAAGTTAGTATATGGTGCAATAAGGATTTCAGGAGTAGATTCCAGTGATTCATCCCCAATGTGTAACACCCAGTGCTCATCCTGACAAGTGTCTTTTTTGATGGGCAGGTGTTGAGCTGTATTACTACTTTATATTTTTTGGATACTAAGCCTTAATTGGGTATGTCACTGACAAATACCTTCTTCCATTCAGTAAGTTCCATTTGAGTTCTGTTGGTTGTTTGCTGTGCAGAAGCTTTTTATTTTGATATAGTCGCTGTAATCTATTTTTGCTTTTTTTTTCCTTGCCCAGGAGGCATATCTAGAAGTTGCGATAGCTCACATCAAGGAGGTTACTGCCTGTGTTCTCTTCTAGTATTTTTTTTTAATTTTTTTTAACGTTTATTTATTTTTGAGACAGAGAGAGACAGAGCATGAACGGGGGAGGGGCAGAGAGAGAGGGAGACACGGAATGGGAAGCACGCTCCAGGCTCTGAGCCATCAGCCCAGAGCCTGATGCGGGGCTCGAACCCACGGACCGCGAGATCGTGACCTGAGCTGAAGTCGGACGCTCAACCGACTGAGCCACCCAGGCGCCCCTCTTCTAGTATTTTTATGGTTTCAAGTCTACCATTTAGGACTTTAAGCCATTTTGAATTTATTTTTGTATATGGTGTAGGAAAGTGGTCCAGTTTCATTCTTTTGCATGCTGCTATCCAGTTTTCCCAATATCATTTGTTGAAGACACTGTCCTTTTCCAATTGGATATTCTTTCCTGCTTGGTTGAAGATTAAGGTCATATAGTTGTGGGTTTACTTCTGGGTTTTCCATTGTGTTCTATTGATCTATGTGTCTATTTTTGTGCCAGTACCATACTGTTTTGATTACTGCAGCTTTGTAATATATCTTGAAATCCTGAATTGTGATGTTTCCAGCTTTTCTTTTTATTTAAAAAAAATAAACATTTATTCATTTTCGAGAGACAGAGATAAAACACAAGGGGGGAGGAGCAGAGAGAGAGGGAGACAAAGAATCTGAAGCAGGCATCAGGCTCTGAGCTGTCAGCACAGAGCCCGATGTGGGGCTTGAACCCACAAACCATGAGATTATGACTTGAGCTGAAGACGGACATTTAACCGACTGAACCACCCAGGTGCTCTGCTTTACTTTCTTTTCTAAAGATTGCTTTGGCTATCCAGGGTCTTTTGTGGTTCCACACAAATTTTAGAATTGTTTGTTATAGTTCTGTGAAAATGCTATTGATATTTTGATGCAGATTGCATTAAACATATACATTGCTTTGGGTAGTATAAACACTTTAACCATATTTGTTCTTCCAATCCATGAGCATGGAATGTTTTTCCATTTCTTTGTGTCATCTTCAATTTTTTTTCATTGTATTTTTCAGAGTACAGGTCTTTCACCTCTTTAGTTAGGTTTATTCCCAAGTATTTTACTATTTTGAGTTCAGTTGCAAATGGGATTTTTTTTCTTAATTTCTCCTTCTGCGGCTTCATTATTGGTGTATAGAAACACAACAGATTTGTGTACATTGATTTCGTGTCTTGTGAACTTACTTAGTTTGTTCGTCAGTTTTAGCAGTTTTTCATGGTGTCTTTCTGGGTTTTCTATATATAGAACTGTGTCGTCTGCAAAATAGTGAAAGTTTTACTTCTTCCTTACAGATTTGGATCCCTTTTATTTCTTTTTGTTGGACTGTGGTAGGTACCGTGTTGATAAAAGTGATGAGAGTAGACATCCTTCTCTTGTTCCTGATTTTAGTGTTTTTCTCCACTGAAGATGATGTTAGCTGTGGGTATTTAATATATGGCCTTTATTATGTTGAGGTATGTTTCCTCTAAACCTACTCTGTTGATTTTTTTTTTGTCATGAATAGATGTTGTACTTTGTCAAATGATTTTTCTGCATCTATTGAAATGATCATATGAAGGGCGCCTGAGTGGCTCAGTCAGTTAAGTATCCAACTCTTGATTTTGGCTTAGGTGATGCTCTCATGGCTTGTGAGACTGAGCCCCATATCAGCTCTGCACTCACAGCCTACTTAAGCTTCTCTCTCCCTCTCTCTGCCCCTATCTCACTCTCTCTCTCTCTCTTTCTCTCTCTCTAAAAATAAGCAGATAAACATTTTTAAAAAAGAAATGATCACAGGGTGCCTGGGTGGCTCAGTCAGTTAAGCATCCGACTTTGGCTCAGGTCATGATCTCACAGTTCGTGAGTTTGAGCCCCACACTGGGCTTTGTATTGACAGTTCAGAGCCTGGAGCCTGCTTTGGATTCTGTGTCTCCCTCTGTCCCTGTCCCTCCCCCATTCGCACTCTGTCTCTCAAAAATAATAAACATTAAAAAAATTTAAAAAAAAACAAATGATCACATGAGTCTTATCCTTTATCTTACTGATGTGAAGTATCAACTTGATTGATGTGCAGATACAGAACCACCCTTGAAACCCAGGAATAAACCCCACTTGATCATGGTGAAAGCTTTTTTAAAAAATGTATCATTGAATTCAGTTTATTAGTATTGTGGACTTTTGTGTCTTTGTTCATCAGGGGTATTGGCTTCTGGTTCTCTTTTACAGTAGTGTCTTTATCCAGTTTGGGTTTCAGATAAATGTTAGCCTCATAAAATGGATTTCAAAGTTCTTCCTTTCTTATTTTTTGGAATAGTTTGAGAAGAATAGGTATTATTAACTCTTCTTTAAATGTTTGGTAGAATTTGCCAGTGAAGCCATCTGGACCTGGAGTTTTGTTTATTGGGAGTTTTTTGGATTCAATTTCTTTGCTGGTTATCAGCCTGTTCAGATGTTCTATTTCTTCCTATTTGAGTTTTTGTACTATATATGTTTTTAGGAATGTATCCATTTCTTCAAGGTCATCCAATTTCTGGGCATGGAGATTTTCATAATATTCTCTTAAAATTGCTTGTATTTCTTTGGTGTTGGTTGTTATTTTTCCTCCCTCATTTGTTATTTTATTCATTTGAGTCCCCTCCCCCTCTCTTTTTCTTTCTTGATAACTCTAGCTAGAGGTTTATCAACTTTATTGATTTTTTCAAAGAATCAGGTCCTGGTTTCATTGATGTGTCCTATTGTTTTTTGTAGTTTCTGTATCACTTTTTTCTACTCTAATCTTTATTATTTTATTCCTTCTGCTGGTTTTAGGCTTTGTTTATTCTAGGTGTAAGGTTAGGTTGATCACTTGCAATTTTTCTTGCTTCCTGAGATAGCCTGTATTGTATATAGTTCCATCTTAGAACCACTTTGCTACATACAAAAAGTTTTGGACCATTGTATTTTCCTTTTCATTTGTTTCCATGTGCTTTTTAATTTCTAGTTTTATTTCCTGGCTGGCCCATTCATTATTTAGTAGTATGTTATTTAACCTCCATATTATTTGTGATCTTTCCAGATTGTCTTCTTGTGGTTCACTTCCAGTTTCATAATATTATGGTCAAAAAAAGATGCATAATATGGCTTCAATCTTCTTGAATTTATTGATACTTGTTTTATTGGCTAATATGTGATTTCTTCTGGAGAATATTCCATGTGCACTTGAAAAGTGTGTGCATTCCACTGTTTTAGAATGGAATGTTCTGAATGTATCTGTTAAATCCATCTGTTACACTATGCCAATAAAAGTCTTGTTTCCTTGTTGATGTTCTGTTTAGATGATCTGTCCATTAATGCAAGTGGGGTGTTAAAGTCCCCTACTATTATTATATTATTATCAATTAGTACCTTTAAGTTTGTTATTAACTGTTGTATGTATTCGGGTACTCGTATTTTGGGTTCATGAGTATTTACATTTGTCATATCTTCTTGTTGGATTGTTACCTTTATTATTATATAATGTCCTCCTTTGTCTTTTGATATGGTCTTTGTTTTAAAGCCTATTTTGTCCAGTATAAGTATTGCTGCTCTGGCTTTTTCACATCCATTAGTATGACAGATGTCCCTCCATCCCCTAACTTTCAATCTACAGGTGTCTTTAGGTCTGCAGTGAGTCTCTTGTAGGCAGCATATAGATGGGACTTACTTTTGTATCCATTCTGTCACCTTATGTCTTTTGTTCAGAGTGCTTAGTCTATTTACATTCAAAGTAATTATTGGTAGATATGTATTTATTGCCATTTTATTATTTGTTTTGTAATTGTTTCTAAAGTATTTCTCTGATTCTTTCTTTCTTTCATGTTTTGCTGATTCCCTTTAGTGATATATTTGGATTTCTTTTTCTTTATTCTTTGCATATTTGCATTAAAAAAATAATGTTTATTTGTTCTTGAGAGAGAGAGAGAGAGAGAGAGAGACAGAAAAAGAATGAGTGGAGGAGGGGCAGAGGGAGAGGGAGACACAGAATCCAAAGGAGGCTCCAGGCTCTGAGCTGTCAGCACAGAGCCAGACACAGGGCTCAAACTCACAAACTGTGAGATCATGACCTGAGCTGAAGTTGGACACTTAAATGACTGAGCCACCCTGGTGCCCCTATTTGTGATTTTTGATATACGGTTACCTTTAAGTTAATATATAACCTCTTTGGAAATAGCAGTGTATATTAAATTGATGGTCATTTAGGTTTGAACCCATTCTTTTCTCCTCTCGTCTCCATGTTTTAGGGTATATGTTGTTATATTTTATATTAGTTCCTTGAGTTATTTTTACAAAAATATTCATTTTTACTCCTTTTGTATTTCCTACCTTTATACTATCATTTTGGTCTCTCCTTCACACTCAAAGAGTCCCCTTTAATATTTCTTGCAGGGCTGGGTAGTGGTCATGAACTCCTTTAGTTTGTGTTTGTTTGGAAAGCTATGTATCTCTCCTTCTTTTTGAATGATAGCCTTGATGCGTAGAGTATTCCTGGCTTCAGATTTTTCCCATTCAGCACTTTGAATATATCATGAGTTTCTGTTGAAAAATCCTTATGAGTTTTCTCTAATAAGTTACTGACTTCATGTGTCTTGCTGCTTTTAAGGTTTTCTCTTTATCACTGTATTTTGTAAATTTAATTACAATATGTCTTGGTGTAGGTTTGCTCTTGTTGATTTTGATGGGAGTTCTCTCTGCCTCCTGTATCTGGATATGTTTCCTCTCCAAGATTAGGGAAGTTTTCAGCTATTCTTTCTTCAGATAAATATTCTGCCCCCTTTTCTCTTCTTCTGGGACTCCTATAACACAAAGGTTATTATGTTTGATGTTTATGTTATTATGTTTGCATTCTCTAAGTCTATTCTCATTTGGCACAATTCTTTTTTCACTCTTTTGTTCAGCTTGATTACTTTCCATTATTCTTCTAGGCCACTAATTCATTCCTCTGCTTCTTTCAGCCTGTTGTTCATTCCATCAAACATATTTTAAGTTATTTTATTGAGCACTTTATCTCTGCTGTGTTATTCCTTATTTCTGTGTTAAGAGTTTCACTCATGTCTTCCACTCTTTTCTCAAATCCACTGAGTATCCTTTTAAGCATTGCTTTAAATTCTCTATCAGATGTGTTACCTGTTTGGTTAGACTGTTTGGTTAGATCTCTGTTTGCGGACTTGTCCTATTTGGTTAGATCTCTGGTTGTGGACTTGTCCTGTTCTTTCATGTGGGATAAATTTCTCTGTCTCTTCATTTTGTCTGGCTCTCTGTGTCTGTTTTTCTGTGTTAAGAAAGTCAGGAATGTCTTCTGCTCTTGAAAGCAGTGCTTTTATGAAGAAGAGATCCTGCAGTGTCCTTCAGTGCGGTGTTCCCTGTTCACCAGAAGCTGGCACATCAGGAGAGTCTCTTATGTGTGTGGATTATGCCCTGCTGTTGTGTCCGAGTCAATTTTCCTTTCAGCACAGTTGTCTGCACTGACTCTGACTGTTGTGGGCTGTGCTTACTCTCTTCGGGCCCTGAGTGGGATCCCGGCAGGCCAGGTCTGAGGGGGTATGTCCACCAGGGAATTTGGGAATGGGGTGATGGTGTTAGTAAAATGTGCACTGAGCCACTAGTCCTATGTTGGATTCCCTGAAGTGCTTCATTGCCTGGGGACTGGGGGCCAGGGCAGTTGAGGGTTTGGCATGGCTGTGTCCAGCATGTGATGGTGACTGGGGGCTCATGGTTGGGTGCAGCATGGCAGCTGGGCACACAGCAGCTGGGCGCCACATGAGGTAGTGGTTGGGTGCAACACAATGGCTTGGCATGATATGTGCACTAACAAAATTTGCTCTGAGCCCAGGGGTGCCGAGGCTAGTTGGCTTGGAGTGGGGAGTCCTCAGGAGAACTTGTGGGCATCATGCACTGCTAACTGGTTAGGTAGTGTCTGTGCAGTGCCCCCTCAGGTGGCTCTCTATGTTTATGCTGGGAGGTGAGGGGAGAAAAATGGTGCCTGCCAGCTCCCTTGTCTTCAAAGTCCCCAACATGCTTCGAAATCAGAATGAACAGATCTGTCTTTTGTTTGCCCCTATTGTTGTATAAGCTCGTGTTCTCACCTTGCCTCTCCACACAGGCTGATGTCTCCTTAAGGGCAGAGACTTAGCTATTACTTGCCCTCCAGCTCTCCCAGTGCTGAGTCAGAAGACTTTTATAGCTCCAGGCTCCAAGGGGCGCCTGGGTGGCGCAGTCGGTTAAGCGTCCGACTTCAGCCAGGTCACGATCTCGCGGTCCGTGAGTTCGAGCCCCGCGTCAGGCTCTGGGCCGATGGCTCGGAGCCTGGAGCCTGTTTCCGATTCTGTGTCTCCCTCTCTCTCTGCCCCTCGCCCGTTCATGCTCTGTCTCTCTCTGTCCCAAAAATAAATAATAAAAAAAAAACGTTGAAGAAAAAAAAAAAAAATTAAAAAAAAAAAAAAAAGCTCCAGGCTCCAAGTCCCACTGGTTTTAAAAACTCATGGACTTCAGCCCCTCTGGTTTTTATTTTATATATATTTTTTCACCTTTTCCTTTCATTTTAGCTTTTTGCTTATTTTCCTCTCACAACACAAATAACTAGGACATATTTGGATATATATTGTTAGTTCTACATTCTGTTTTCTAATTCGTTAACTTCAATTTTGGACTTTTTGGTTTTTTCTTGTGGTTTTCTCAAAGATCCTATTTGTTTTGTTCTCTTGTTTTTCTTGCCTTTTTGAGTTATTATTTATTTACTTTCTTTTAAACTAATGAAAGTATTTAAGTATAACAGTTCCCTTTTGAGTAGAGTTTTGATCAGGTTCCATATGGGTTTTTTTTGTTTGTTTTTGTTTTTTAATTTTTATTTTTTTATTATTTTATTTGCATCCAAGTTAGTTAGCATATAGTGCAATACTGATTTCAGGAGTAGATTCCAATGATTCATCCCTATGTATAACACCCAGTGCTCATCCCAACAAGTGTCTTCCTTAATGCCCTTTACCGATTTAGCCCAGCCCCCCAACCACAACCTCTCCAGCAACCCTCAGTTTGTCTCTGTATTTAAGAATCTCTTATGTTTTGTCCCCCTCCTTTTTTTTATATATTATTTTTGCTTCCTTTCCTTATGTGCATCTGTTTTGTATCTTAAATTCATCATATGAGTGAAGTCGTGATATTTGTCTTTCTCTGACGAATTTCGCTTAGCCTAATACCCTCCAGTTCCATCCATGTAGTTGCAAATGGCAAGATTTCATTCTTTTTGATTACTGAGTAATACTCCATTATATATATATATATATATATATATATATATATATATATATATTATATACACCACATCTGCTTTATCCATTCATCCATCGATGGACATTTGGGCTCTTTCCATATTTTGGCTGTTGTTGATAGTGCTGCTGTAAACATTGGGGTGCATGTGCCCTTTCAAAACAGCACACTTGTATACCTTGGATAAATACCTAGTAGTGCAATTGCTGGGTGCTAGGGTAGTTTTTGAGGAACCTCCATCATCTGTTGTTGCCTGGGTTGTTAATATTAGCCATTCTGACAGGTGTGAGGGGGTATCTCATTATGATTTTAATTTGTAGTTCCCTGATGATGAGTGATGTTGGTCATTTTTTCATGTGTCTGTTGGCCATCTGGATGTTTTCTTTGGAGAAGTGTCTATTCATGTCTTTTGCCCATTTCTTCATTGGATTATTTGTTTTTAGCCCCTCTGGTCTTTAAAGCCAAACTTTATGGGGATTCACTTCCCCTGAGTGAACTGTGGTGCCATGTCCTGTTTCTGTGCCCTCTCAGTGTGGGCAGCCTCCCTCAGCCTTCCTAAGCTTTCAGAGGCAGCTTGTCTAGATTTGATTGTGGAGATTGTTCTGCCAATCTTCAGATTGCTCTCTGGTTTATTGACTTGGATGTAGATGCAATCTAGTTGTTAACATGGGACAAGCAGAGCTCAGAGTCCTCCCTATTCCACCATCTTCCCAAACTCCCTAGGAGGTTTTTTTTTTTTTTATGTTTATGTATTTTTTTAGAGAGAGAGACAGAACGCAAGTGGAGGAGGAGCAGAGAGAGAGGGGGAGACCAGAACTGAAGCAGGCTCCAGGCTCCAAGCTGTCAGCATAGAGCCCTATGTGGGAATTGAACCCACAAACTGTGAGATCATGATCTGAGCCGAAGTTGGGTGCTTAACCAGCCACCCAGGTGCCCCAAGTCAGTCTTAAAAGAACCAGATTTCTAGGGGCATATGCCTAGCTCAGTGAGTAGAGCATGTGACTCTTGCTTTCAGGGTCAGGAGTTGAAGCCCCACGTTGGGTGAGGAGCTTACTTACCAAAATAAATAATGTAACACATTCACTTGCAGTCAATCTTTAGGAGAAAAAAAAAGGCCATTTAAAAAAAAGAAGAAGCAATTTGTTGATTTTATCTATAAAAAAAGTTTTCTCAATATTTCAGTACCCCACTTTTTTAGGAACCTAAAATAAAACAGCTCTCTGAAAATAAGCATATTATATTTTGGAGCAATTATTCAAATACATTTTTAAATTCTGTCTAAAACTGAGGGGTGGGTAAGGAACAAAATCATCCCCAATTTTCTTGTTACATTTGAGGCTTTGCAGGATTCACTAAAATATTTAATACGAGAAAGAAACATAGCTTTAAAAAATCTTAGCAATCTCAGCACCACTGGTACAAAAATACCACTAATTGGGTTAATTTTGGAAAACATACTTTCTGTACATGAGCAAATGCATGAAATGTTTAAGCACTTTAAAAGAAAATTATCACCTAGGAAAAAGAAAAGTTGTTGTTTCTTAAAAGCTAATGCAACTTAAATAAAATATAAAGTTTAGATCCAGACTGTAACCCATTAGCAGTTTCCTTCCCTATGAATCCTAAATATAATGTATGATCTCATCTGCTCATGGCAAAATAACATCCTTCTTAGAAGCACATCTTTGGTGACAGCATTTCTGGAATCTCATCCTAGCTCAAGTAAAGCAGCATCCGCAGTACTACACAATCATCCTCAGAAGTGTTGCTATTTAGAAGCAGAACGACAATGAATAATGGTAAGAAATAGGGCACTGCCCTCATGGGAACACAGTAGCAGAGGTAGCAAAATACTGAAACCTCCAACTACTTTTTCCCAGAGATTTAAACACCAGCAAATAAGGCCCTGTAGGCATATAAAAGATAAGAGAAAATTTAACCCCCGTTTTTACTTTTTCAGCTGCCACCAGGGTCATTTCCCTATGCGTAATTTAAAGTGTATTCCATTCCTGCCCGACTATTACATATTCTGATGAGTCAGCATAAAAAGGAAGGGGAGATTTAAGATTCAGAGATTAATCCTGTAAGGAGATTAATTTATTAAATATAATATATTAAAACACCAGATTGCCAACTTAGTTAAAAGTAGCCCAGTAGAGCTATAGAGGAGGAACCTATTTATCTAAACCATTTCCTGAGAAATCAGAATGCTACTCTTGCTCTGGGGTAGAATTCCACCCTCAGCACTTTACCTGCTGCTTTATGCTGGCATCCTTAGTAAGATGCAGTTACCCTTAGGAAATATAACAAGAGGGGCTACTGGCAGAACTACTAATACATTAGTATTGACGAAGAAATGGACAGAGTTGCTGCTCTTTGTGGAAGGTAAAATACAGAGAACTGAGAGTAAGTGGAAATAACCAGATGAGGAAGAATTTGAGAACAGGAAGGTTAGGGCTGCCTGGATATGCTTTGTGTGGCACCAACTGCAAAGGACATTGTTCTTCACCTTACCCATCCTCATTCAAATAAATTTAAGTGACAGATACCATCCAGCACTTTTAAAATCATGACAATATTTTATGGTAAACAGAAAGCATAAAACTGCCGAGAGTTCACTGTTTACCTAATATGAATACGTCCTTGAAAAAGTTTTTTTTTTTTATGCCCATACATATGAACAGGTGAAGAGTTTAAAGTTCAGAAGAAAGAACACTGAGTTTTAACTGAGAATATTTGATTATAATCTCAGTTTGGACACTTACCAAATGTGGGCAGTAAGGGGCTATTTCTGGATTTCAGTTAGTTTCTAATCTGCTCAAAAGAGGGCAGGAAAAGCAGATCTCTAAGAGATCACAGATTTCTAAAAACACAAAACTGTATGAAATATTTATTTTTTCTGGTTGTGGATTAAAGACTATGAATTGTGCTACTGCCTTTCTGCTAGGGTTGGACATCAGAGTATTTCTGCACAATAATCTATAATTTTTACATAAAACTAATGTATACTATTCACACAACCAAAATGATTCAAACCACTGGAATTTGAAAGGAAGCATATTTGTTGCTTTACTTAGAGATCAGGACTATGTTTGAGGAAGAAGGCAATTCTGATATTCCACATAATATCCTCTCTTTCAAAGTGCTCATTTATACATGGGAAGTATTGCAGAAAACAGGTTGGCAATCACCAACTAGGATGGTGAACTTCTATGGGATGCAAGGCTTAACCTTGGGGTTCCTATGAGTCTCCTTAATAAGTTTTCACAATTTCATATGAAGCAGATGTACATTTTTCTCTGAAATGTTTCATAGCTTAGACTTACAATTCAGAGTAGCTTATGATGCAAAAAATGTAAGGAAATGGTTCTCACCTTAAAATCAACGTGACATAAAGAGACAAATGTCATGTTTCTGAGGAACCTTCTAGGTTAGTAATGTAGGATCTGCCCACCCACAACTGCAAGATTCCAAAGGTTGATTTGTCTTTTACAATGTAAACATCCAAATGAGTGAGCATGCATAATGAATTGCAGTTCCAAAACAAATATTTTGATCATGAGCTGTGATCATTGTGATTTAAATCAACTCTCCAATTTTGATTACTGCTTATTTCTTATGCTTTATAACACAGGGACACAAATTTAGAATTGCAACACGTATTGGCCCCCATTTTCCCTGTAGTCTCAGAAGTCATGGAAGATAATAGAGAACCCTCATTCTTGTTTGACATCCTGCCATCTGCTATTGAAGATACTTATAATGCATCCAATTTGTGCCACTATAGAATAAATATTCTACCTAAAATTTTGTTTGTGAGTATATTTTAACAGGAATAAGAGAATAGTGACTAAGAGTTTTCCTTAAAATAATTCTTTGTGATTGAACAACAGAGAAGACATAACAGATTATCCTCAAACTTCAGAAGATATAAATTTTGCTACTTTTTTTTCAAAATTACAAACAAACAAAACTATAACAATGAAGTCATTGATTTAATTTAGTGTGTTGGCTCTGTATCCCAGGGGAATATCTTTTCAGATGTAAAAATGGAATTAGGTTTGGTTGATACCTATGATCTTTCCCCATAAAGAGATTAAAGAGCAATGTTAAAATCACCACTTTATGAATAAATAAACAAAATATCCACAGATACAGATTGAGAACCTTGCCATTGGAATAAATAGTTTATTCTCATTTTGCATTTCTCAGTGTTCACAAACATTATCTCATTTGGCCAACATCCTGTTAGGTCATTAATATTATACTCAATTTATAGATTAGGAAATAGATGCTTAGCAAGAGTGGCAACTTTTTTTCAAGCTTAGTAGGGATAGTAGACAATAGAGCTGGGATTGGAATCCAAATAATTATTGTAAATCACAGACCAATGCAAAACTTTCAGAACTTATAGGACAGATTTTGTGTCTTCATGGGAATAGGCACAATCTAAAATAATCACAGGCTTATTATCCACTATTCTGATTATTTGGAGCCATTCAGTATTCTACCTTTTGCTACCAGTCTATGAGTCATTTTATTCATAATTATCTCCTGCATATCACAATGTGAAGGCTTCCCTCTCTCTCATTCCAAATGGTGAGTATATTCTATGCAGGAAAGTTTGATTATAGAGTTTGGGAAGGAAAATTTGTTCAAGATTTAGAGATCAAAATGAGGTCTTTGAACTAATTTGCTCATCTTTTTCTTCTCTTCACATTATTAGGAGACAATTCAGAGAATACCCATAATTTTCCATTAGTCCAAGTAGTACCCTTTGATTTCCCTACAGACAAATTTCTTAAGAATTTTTTAATAAAAAGTATAATTTGGAAAAAAAATAATAATTGGCAAAACACTTTAATTGGGGGAAAGTAATGTTTAAATATTAGAAAGACATCATTTAAAGTGACTTCCTATAAATTGAGAGTCTTGGGACAAATGAACTGACATATATAAAATGTGACTCAGTGTTATCAATCTGTCACTGTTCTAAACTAAAAACACAGCCTTGCTTATAGAGGACCAGCTTATTAAAGCTTAATAAACTTAAAAAATACACATCACTGAAATATCTATTTTAATAAGTACATATTCTTTAAATTCACTATCTGTGATAGCAGTTATGTGTACATTTTTTCACCTATCATTTTCAAAACAATTTCTAGGCAATTTGGAGTGGATGCAAAATATAATGAATAAGGTATATTTGGCTAATATACTCTTAAGATCCATAAAATTATAGTGTATTATGATTATTATTTAAACATATCATTTGTTTAATACCATTTCATAATATATACATACATATGACTACCTCAGGTAACATGTCCCAGAATAAGGCAAACATTTGCTTTAAAGGCATGGCCACTAGTCTGTGCTGTTGCTTAAGAAATATTCATTTTCATCAAATTATTTCTAAAAGGACCTAGTTCCATTTATTTTCTTCTAAGAATCATAACTGTATGGAATCTCAGGTTTCTATTTGCAATTTTCTGTAACATATTAAATTGTAAGTCAATATTGGGGAAAGTGTTAAATTAAAATAATAGAAATCTCTCAATGGTTCCCTGTTTTTCTTTTTTCTAAATTCAAGAAAATAGTATGTTAGTAATATTACATTGATAATTTAAGAAATATGAAATATATTAAGGTACAGAAAACACCTTCTTTAACTCGATTTACAAATTTTTTTTAGCAGCTGGATTTAGCTAATGACCAGATAATTTTCCTGAACATTATAAATCACCATCAACTGCTTTTCTAGATGGCCTCACTAATGATTTTAAATAAATATACTAAAGTGCATACATTAGTGATAATTTTTATATTATATTATGTTTTATGCAATTGTTTTCCCAGTTATCCATAAATGTTTTTAGGTTGCCAGTTAAAACATAACTGAATCTTTGGATTTTTAACCTTTCATCTTCAGCAAATTTCTTACACTTCACTAAAAACTTGAAGAACTGTTAAATCACAGCTGCAACATTCAAAATTGTTCAGGATTTGGAAAAATGGACATTTCAAACTAAGGCAATATTGTAAACTCCTTTCACCTTTACGAAACGCTGTTTCAAAATGGCCTGAATTGATTTTTCTAAGTACAGGCTAACAACCAGAATGAGGAATGTGAAGGTATCTCAAGAGTTGTCTCAGGATGCTTCAATGTTTCTCAGCATACAAGGTATATCTAAATATAAATATTACTTGCTACTGAGCAATGGTTTATTTCAGAGAAAGGTACATTTGCTAAGACATGAACCATTTATCTGAAAAGATATGATGGATGATTGCATTCAGAGAACAGTTAATATTCTCCACTCAATTAATGAAGACGAACAAGTACATGCTGTTCTTCTTGATAATATTTTTATAGTGGAAGCAAGATAGTTTAACCAAACGCCCACCTTGTTTAAAAATGGAAATACCACAAAAACTGCGCTGGTCTGAAAACATCACTACACCTGTCAAAGAAAAATCTATTTTCCGCACTCAAAAAAATAACTACAGACATCCAAACTATAATATTTTATAGGTAATAAGCAGATCAAATTGCTTATTCAATGTTAAATGCCATGGATATTTTGTTTTACTACTATGGATGTTTTACTACTCAAACATCTTTCACTATATCGTATAACAAAGAAGATTTAATCTTTAGGAAGAATAATGTAATGGGAGCCTACCTATAGTTTGAATATTGCCACCTATGACATAGGTAAGTTAAATATATTATTTTGTGAACATGAAATTACAATGTCTGGAGACTGTAAATATGAAGGAGAGACACCCATCTATGAATCCTTGCACCAAACCTTTCATAAGTATGTGGCCCTGGGCTAGTGTGCTAAATTCTCTGTATCTCAGTCTTTTCATCTATAATATGAGGAAAATAATAGTAATTACCTTACAACGTTTTTTATGAAAATTATATATATGATTATGTCTCCTGACACTAACATACCTGGCAGTGATTGTTGAATATGTATTAGTATTATTCATTTTAGTTTGTTAATTTGAGGAAATAAATGTCTTCAAAAGAAATTAATTTCCATAAAATTCATTAAAAAAAATCCTCCTTCTATTTTCAATTTAGCATCGCTGGATTTTTGTTACAACACTGACCACATAAATTTTTGTTTCCACTATTGCAGCTACCAAATTTACACCCCTGACAAAATTTTGTTTGACTCCATAAGGATGAAAACATTGAAATTTCATTTTTTATATGGCACAGTACTATAAGTAAAATAGGATCCAATTGGAAAATTGGGTTTTATTCCTACACTGTCAACTTGTGAATTTGGATCTGAGTTTTTGATCAATCAGTTGGTTGGCCATAGGCAATTCATTTGGCTTTACTCAAACATGTTTATTTCATTTATTAAAGATTACTAACAATTTCTCAAAACTGTTGCAAGATGGTTAAATGGGCTGAAGCAAGCAAAAAGTCTAGCACAGAAATATGAGCTCCTTCTCTTCACCTTATCCTATTCATTTTTCTGCCCCCAGCAGGATTGCCAATGAATTCTCATCTTTGATAGTTCACATCCACCAAGTGAGCTTCCTATTTTCCTAATGCAAGCATTAGCTACCTCCAGGTTGTATGTTAGTTCTGCTCTTGAATCTCTGAATCTAGCTATTTCTTGCTACAAGTTGAAAGCATATAAAAGGCATCCTAAGTGATATTTACCACATTTTCATTGCCAGGTATTCTAAGAGCTAGCATCTACTACTTTGTTGACCTTCTGCTTTGTTTTTACTGATTTCCTTAACCTCAGCACCCCCTCTTCTTTGTGCTCCTTGTCTTGACTTGCTGCTCTTGGCTCCTAAATTATTACAATCTGTCTTCAGTTATGTTTTAACTGGCAACCTAAAAACATTTATGGATAACTGGGAAAACAATTGCATAAAACATAATATAATATAAAAATTATCACAAGTGTATGCACTTTAGTATATTTATTTAAAATCATTAATGAGGCTATCTAGAAAAGCAGTTTCTGGTCAACAAATGCTCAGGACTCTAGTCTTCAGTACCCCAGCTCTGCTTACAGATTCCATATCTAGTTTAAACCCATGGCCTGATGGTGGCCTTTGACTTTTGCCAAAACTCTGGTTTGGGGCTTCTTTTATCATCTTTGACCTGTGCTTCTGATCTGACCAATGACATTTGGATTCATTCCACCTGTCTTCTTTTTTTTTAATTTTTTTTTTCAACATTTTTTATTTATTTTTGGGACAGAGAGAGACAGAGCATGAACGGGGGAGGGGCAGAGAGAGAGGGAGACACAGAATCGGAAACAGGCTCCAGGCTCCGAGCCATCAGCCCAGAGCCTGACGCGGGGCTCGAACTCACGGACCGCGAGATCGTGACCCGGCTGAAGTCGGACGCTTAACCGACTGCGCCACCCAGGCGCCCCTCCACCTGTCTTCTTGATTTTATATCCACTACTTTATTTTGGCTTCCGGTTTCACTGAATATATTGAAATCTGACTTCACCATTGATTAATTTTCATCTTTCCCGCTCCTAATTTCATCAAGACTCTTAGTTACTTATACCCACTCTGGAAACTGGTGGGGAAAAAAATCTAGAGAAACGTAGGATCTAGGACCATTAGCTTTTGTAAAGGCAAGTAAAGGAGTTCCCCATAAGCTTGTATTCTTATATTTAATCATCTTAGCTCAATAGTTTCTTTGTATCCAGAGAACAAATAGTGACTGTCAATTCCTAACCCTTCCCCCCAACAATCCTATTTTCAAGTGTGTCACTAAAATGCTAATGACTGAGAGACTGAGATTAACTTAAATGGTAAGTATCCAAAATATAACTCATTTTTATTCTTTTACTGTTTATTTATTGAGAGAGAGAGAGAGAGAGAGAGAGAGAGAGGAAGGGGGTGGTCAGACAGAGAGAGAATCCCAAGCAGGCTCCACACTGCCAGCACAGAGTGGGATGCGGGGCTCAAATTCATGAATCATGAAATCATGACCTGAGCCAAGGTCAAGAGTCCGATGCTTAGCCGACCGAGCCATCCAGGCACCCCTCTAATTTTTAAAAGTCATGTTCAGTAAGTGGAAAGAGCAAAAAAAGATGGTCACAGGATGGTTACTTAAAATAAGGATGTCTTGAATTATATTGGGACTGGATGTCATTTATCATGAGAAAGGTCTAACTCTAGGTTCGTCTCAGAGCAGGAGAGAGCTGCAGACCTTGAATGAGACATCAGTGAGGTTTGAAAAGAAGTTTCAAATTTATAAAACGTGTCAAAAGAGAAATGAAAAAAGCAAAGCATTTAGAGGAAAAAGCAGTGATGTCACCTGAGAACTGTTATTGGTTCTGGTACCACTTCCATGTGGCTTTGCGGAGGACAGACAGGCACAGGGTATTGGAGCTGGAAGGGACCTTTGCAACCATCTATGGCAGCCCCCTCATTTTTCCAGGACATTTAACATCTATCATTTCCTTCCTGCCTCTTGTGGGTCCATACTTAGAAACTTTGGCCCTGCATGTTCAATGCTTTCAGAAATAGTAGCTGCCTTAGAACATACTGAACTGGATTAAAAGAAGCATCAGCTTCCCCGGCAAGAAACCTATATGTGTGTGTAGAACACACTTTACCATCTGTTTCTTTTTCCACTTTAAGCCAGGTTCCCTTTTTTGTATCCAGTGATGCAATCCTGCCAAAGCTTTTGGGTCAATGTTAATAGAACTATGAGAGAATTTTTTGAAGGGGAAGTCAAGTTACTATATACTCTGTAAGTGATACTCAAGAGTCTTCCAACAGTAATTCTCTGCAGATATATATATGGATCCCCAACTACTCTTAATTGGGGAGAATAGTATATATCAAGTAGGGTAGGTATTCTTTAAAACATTTTTTTCTAAAGTATTTACAGCTGTGGAACTTGTAAATACTCTGATGCCAAGTTACTTATAGACAAGTAGCATGGCTTGCAGGCCAAGTACATGTATTTACCTACAATAGCATCCTATTTACACCTGACAAGGACTTTTGAGTGAACCAGTTAGTCAAGATTCACTTTATGGTAGCATGATCTATCTCAGAATCCAGTACATTCTTTTGGCATTTATTCGAATCTGATTACATCACTTAATATAAATTCTTTTTATATGTATTTATTTACTTTTTCACCAAGATGTGGGTTCTGTGAAGATTGAGATTATATCTGTCAAGCCATTTTTTATGCCAAGTATCTGGAATAATAGGTTACAAATAGATATCTACTGAATTAGACGATCAATGAGAATTTGGGAAGATTGTGGTGTGAGAGCTGAGCTGGGACCCCAAGAATGAGGGCGGACTGTAAAAGGAGAAGGAAACAGGCAAGGCTATGTTGCAGGTGTGTTGGGGGTGGGGGTGTCCTTGGCCACATTCGTGGGCTGTTGCCATGACATTAAAGAAACTCTGACTTTTTGTCAATATAAAAATTAACTTGCCTTGGTACAATAAACCTGGCAAAACCTTGCAGAAATCTTCTGAATGTGTAAAATTACAGTTGCAATGAATAGTTATTTAATAAACCAAGAATAAAAAAATCTCCATAGAACCCTCTCAAATGTATACCCTTGCCTTATTTTTATTTTACTGTGTGGTTCAGTTTAACCCTGAATTTCCTACCCAATACTTTGGCAGCTGTGGTTCTTCATCCATACTAGACTCTGAAAAACATTCTATGTAACCATTCATTAGAAAATTATATGAAGTTAAATGTTGACTCACTTTGCTGTTTCAACTTTATGAAAAGGGTAAGCATATGCAATGCCTAGTTTTCATCAATATTAAAACTTCCGAAGTCAGTATAAACCACACATTACCCCATGCTATGCTAAATGTACCTTAAGCAAAATCAAAGTTGTTATATTCTCACAGCAGATTTGACACCCACATAAAAAAGAAAAAATGCAGAAGCCACTGAATACTTTGTACCTAGTATATTATTCTCTACAAGCATAGAATGAAGTCATTTTTATTTCTAAGTGAAGAGAAGAATATTCTTAATTTTGAAGAAAAGAGTTCTGTTTTAGGAAAACATGGCTTAGTTATAAGTTGGCAATTATTGTTCTGTATTATTCCCCTAAAGGTATTAGAAATATTAACCAGTACTTACTCATCTCCCACTGTGAGCCCTCTCCCAGCTCATGCATTTTAATTCATCTTCTGTTTTTAGTCATACTGTGATTTTTTTCCCCTCCATAATGTCAGTGACACTACAGTCTTCCTTTTCCTCTGTCAAGGGACACTGCTTTGCCTCTTCTGTGATCCTACACTCCTTTTTTCTAGTCAAAGGAGAGTAATCTTTTCTCCTTTAATAAATACATGGAAATTTTGCTCCTTTTCAAACATGATTATGTTTCAATTAACTTTTTTTTAAGACAAGGAATGCTAAAATATGTTAATGTTCAAATCCACATGAAACTTAAAGATAAATCACTATAACCGTGTATTTTACTTGGTTAATTATTTAGGCTCCTTTCTGTGATTATTTACACTGCAATGCAATCTTCAGATAGCATGTCCATATGCCTCAAGGAATGCTCCACCTGGCTTTACGAATCAATAGTTTCTATTGATGGAATAAAGTGGAGTACAAGAAGGAAACTTTCTCCAAAGATGAGCTCACTCAGAGTGAGGTTAAAAAAGATGACTGCTTAGTGGCCAACTCCCAAAAGAAGCAGCACAGGAGGGAGAAGTGCGAAGAGTTGGAACCGTGTCATTCCCCACCTTCGAATCATCTGTTCAACTGTAACTTGGAAATACTGAGAAACCTGTCTTTAAGGTAAAATCAGGCCAAGCTATGCAAAAGAAGAGAAACTGACATTTATGGAACACCTATTATATTTCAGGTATTGTGAAGGTGGGCATTTCTCCCAGGCTATCTGCTTTGATTTTCAGAACACATGAAGTGAGTATTATCATCTGTCTCACCTTTTTTTTTTTTTTTTTTTAACAGGTGTGAAAGCTTGTTACACAGCTAAAAAGATCCAGGTTAAATGCAAACATTTCTCACTCTGTTTTCCCCACTCAATTATCACAAACTTCCCTCTTCCCTTCAATTCCATCCTTCCTCATCCATCCATCCAACCATCCATCTACTCATCCTCCCTTGCTCCCTCCTTCCCTCTCTTCCTGTAACAAACATTCAGCATTTACCACGAACCAATCACTATGCGGGATATCAAACATTATCAATCATGCTGCTAACCATGAAGGGTACAATATACTTTGTGTTTTTTTTCATATTATATTTTTGTGCTTTACAGAATATTTCTACAAAACTAAATTTCACACTAATGTAAAATGTGCATAATGTACTTAATGAATGAAAGTAGACAGTATATTCACAAATCTTATCATGAGGAAGAAATAAAGCAAACGTTGTTTGATTCTTAAAATGATTATGTAAACAAAACATAAAGAAACTAAATGAAACTCAAAAATAATAGACTTATGATGTTTGTGTCCTTACAATGAATGATTAGTTGTTAACAAACAGAGTTGAAATGACTTTCAAATATATAATAAGCCTTAAAGTTGTTTGGCATTTAATATTGGAGCTGCACAAGTGAGGAAGCAAAATGGCCCAATATCTTTCTTCTGCCATTCTCTTCCCTTTAGCCCTTAGTACTTATATTCTTCCTTCTCATGGTCTATCAGTGGCTTTCAGAAGTGAAGGAAAGAGCTGCTGCTTTGGGTCAGGTGTTTGTATGACAGTGGATGTTCTCAGTGGGTGAATAGAGGAAAAATATGCTTGTAACCCTGTAGAGATTATGTATTCTGTACAGAAATAATGACTTTTTAAATTAACAGCAATTGAGCTTTTTGTTAATAGTGCATTGAGGTTTTTAGGTAGTATTTCATATATTTTACTCATCAGAGAATTCTTTACACATTTTGCCATTATAATTTATGAACTTGGTAGAGGACTGAGAACATATCATGAAATGCTGTTATTATTTCTGCCTTCATAATAAACACAGGGCAAATTTCACACAGTTAAAAATAATTTAGATGTGAATAGCTCCTTGATTTATTAAACTCAAAAATATAAGCCTTTCCCCAGCCCACTCCATTTCAAACTAGTCAGGAGAACCATCACAGAAGACTCCCAATAGTCATCAGTCAGAGGAGAATATTTGGTAGATAAGTATAGTAATTGTCAGGGAGCAAGAATTTCTTCTGTTCCTCAAAGGTCCTTCTAGCTGGACTAAGAATTAAGTTGACATGAGAAAGATTAACAGGGGAAAATCAATAGGTATACAAATGGGGGGATCCACGTCAACATGGAAATCCCAAAGACAGGCAAAATGAGCTGTATACATCATTCCAAACCAAGGAGATGGAGGGTGGGGGTCTGGGATTTAAGAGGAAAGGAGTGGGCTTCATAGGCAATAAGAAGAGCGGATGTTTGGTAATTAGATGTTTGCCCTACTGTACAGATGGGTCACTCAGATAAAACTTATCTCTGCTAATAACCCTTATTCTGGGAAAGACTGTCCTCCCAATTTAGATTATTTTATGTCCCTACAGGAGAGGCAAAAGTTTCTCTTGAACCCATAGGGTCTCAAATGTCTTCCACTCAAATTAATCCACAGGCCAAATTGTCCTATTCTGGGGAGGGGGGCTGTCCTGAACCCCTTCATAATCATACAAATAATGTTGTGCTTAATAATGTATAGATAGTATTTGTCATTATACTTTGAAGAGATAGCCAACAGATGCTGGCAGAGATATTTTTATGTGTCTCTGCCCATGTAGATTTTGTAGTCTATAAAGATATGCAAAATTTGTCTTTAAAAATGGGGTTATGATAGGGGCACCTGGCTGGCTCAGTTAGTAGAGCATATGACTCTTAATCTTAGGGTCATGAGTTCAAGGTTCACATTGGGTATAAAGTCTACTTAAAATAATACATACATAGATAGATAGATAGAGCACTTTTAAAAATAGGGTTATGATAATATTCATCAATTATACTAATGAAGTTCTTGCATATTTAAAAATAATGGAAATGCTTACAAATATCCATGTAATAATTATAGCTAATATGAATTTATATAATACAATATATACAATAATACTGATTATATATGATATAATCAGACCTTTCACATATATACTCTTTCACTTAATTTAGCCCTGTCATCTATGTTCTAATGAGGAAGATGATGTTTTTTACCCCAGTATACAGAAGAGGAAACAGACTTGGAGACTTGAAGTCATGGAGCCACAAATTTAACTAAGTGGTGAAGCCAGAATTTAAATGCCGGAAACTGATTTTGGGGTCCTTATTCTTAAACACTTCACTATATTATATGGGGGAATCATCATGATTTTTGAGATTTCATCCAATTTTCGGACAATGTGAAGACACCATTTTATTGTGTCATCATATGGATTGGGTGTTATAGTATATATACAACTAGGGGAAAGAATCACCTAATATAACAAAGCAAGCTTGCTTTTAATGCTTGTTTCTGAACTCTGAGCAGTACCTCTCACAAGTACCAAGTACATTGTGAACTACAATGTTTCTATTATAGAATCTGACTAGCTGAAGTTTGCAGGCACAAAGAGTGTCAAGCAAACATAATACTTAACAGAAGGGTAACCTCTTATATTAGCTGCTAGAAAGGGGGAAAAAAGCAACTAGTGAATAAAAGATTACCTAATTCTTAGTCATTTTTTTTAAGTAGTCAGTTTTCTTTTTAAACAGAATTGTGAATAAGCATAGGTATAACATCCATCTTTGAAAATAGTTCCACACCCAGAAGGAAGAGCTAACCTCCTCCCAAGAGTAATTGTGATTCCGTTAAGTCCACAGGAACATAATATTGATCCAAAAACACACTTCTCTATCGGGAGTCTTTGAAAGGGATTTAATGAGCCATATTCTCCCTGTGTATGGGCTATGTCTTGGGAATAAATTAAGCTCCTTTGCAAGCTGAATTAACTCTTTCAAACCACTTGAGTATTATTTAGTGCACTGAAGCAGTGCCTTACAGACAATCTGTCTTAAAATTTAAAAGTTGTTGAATCTTGAAAATTTTGCGTAGGTATTCACTGTGGGATTATTATTTCTGGTTATGAAAAATAAGTGAATTTGTATTATAAGCAGGATCAGAAATATAATATTTACAAAATATAGAGTAATATAGAAATAAAAAGACACTCAAATGGAAGTCAGGAGAGCTGGTACCTAGCTCCATCTCTGTACTCAGATATACTACTATGGTGAACCTCTTAAAGTTTCTAAATTTCTGAGATGCTGCAGGTCGGAAAGACCTGGAAGGCTTTACAATAATTATAAGGAATCTGCACATTTACACCAACATCAAACATTAGCCACAGATGTGATAAATAACTGGGAGCACTACTAGATCAGTCTGAGTCCAGTCAGGAACATGTAGAGGGCTCTTTAAGGCTTGAGCAATGGAATGTAAAGCAAGGCAAAAGGGCCCACAGTGACCCCAGAGCTGTATACAAACAGGCCCATTAGGTGAGCTGCCTCAAAATCTCCATAGCCATCGCTGATCAATGGGTTACTTATACCTGGACACAGTTACCAAACGGAAAATCCCACATGTTCCCTTACTCCCTCATGATGCCATTCAACTCACCCCGCCTCTTCACAGTCTCTCTTGCTGTCTTGTGTACTGCTCCCTTTTGCTATGTATCAATACTTCTATCTCTTCTGTTCTGCCTCTGGTGAATTCGTTCACCATCTGCACCATCAGTTTCCACTCGATTGGATCAACCCACATTTGTGGGCCCCCATCTGATCAGGAGAGACACCACAGAACATAGCGGACATAACAACATTTAACAGACGACATTTAATGCGGTAAATAGTTCCAACAAGGTTGAAGAGGTGAAAAGCCAACCAAGGAATTAACAGCAAGCAAGACTTGGCAGCCAACTTAGGTGCTGTATACCAGCATCAGCTGAAGTGAATTTCCACATAATCACACTCCCTCTTGTATGGTCCTAAGAACATGAAAGAAGAAAACAATCCTCACTCAAAAGGGCAGCATTTAGAGCAAAACATCTTATGTTCCACTATGCTTGGAAAGAGATATGGTCTGAGGTTAGGCTCTACATTGACTACTAGGGAATGACAGAGATTTGGCACATGGCCAGGAACTTCTAGGGGGTAAGACTGGAGGATTAAAAGAAAGAAAAAAAAGATTTATAGCAGTCTATTAAAAGAACTTTTGAAAAGAGATTCTAGACCCTCAAATATGTATATCTATCGAATGGCCACCAAAAGGCTTCCACCATAGAAGAAGCCTTTAATCATAGTTTCCAGCTATTCCAGTGCTTGCCATGGTGGAAAGGACAAGGGATACAATGAGTACCATGGAATCTTCCTTTGTGTTCCTTCCTAAAAGAACACTGGACTTTTCAGGTAGATCCTGCTCCCCAGAAAAACCCATGTAATTAAGGATGCTAATTCCAACTACAGAGGTAAGCCTGATTAGGTTATGATAAGGATAGCAATTCCTCCCTGTCCTCCTTATTTGTTAGTTTAGGAACTGAGGCTTAATCCAATCAAAACTTGGCATCCCAAGGCCATTGTTATTGGTCCAAAGTAAGACAGAATCAATCAAATCAAATAACTTTTTTTTCTTTTTTTTAATAATTGACAAGTTTTCTCTCATCTTTCTGAGGTTAAAAAAAAAAAAAAAAAAAAAAGCCTAGGGCACCTGGGTGGCTCAGTTGGTTAAGCTTCCTACTCTTGGTTTTGGCTCAGGTCATGCTTTCAAGTTTCCTGAGGTGGAGCCCCACATTGGGCTCTGAGCTGACAGTGCAGAGCCTGCTTGGTATTCTCTCTCTCCCTTCCCCCACTCATGCTGTATGGTCCTCCCTGTCAAAATAAATAAACTTTAAAAAAAATCGTTAAAAAAAAAAGCCTAAATCTTGCTGGAATCTTCTTGTAAACAAGATATAACTAACCTAAAATCAAAGCTGATACACCAAATAGAGAATAAAGAGAATTGTAGGGAAATGGCACCAGAGCCCTAATTCTAATGCATGCATATTCTACTAGAATTAATTCTGTAGGGCTGCCATAACAATGTGTCACCAATGGATGGTTTAAAATCTAAGAACTTACTGTCTTACAGTTCTAGAGGTCAGAGCTCCAAATCAAGGCATAGATATGGCCATGTTCCATCTGAAGGCACTAGAGAATAATCTGTGTCTGATCTCTCTCTTAGTTTCTGTTAGCCTCGGTGTTTCTTGGCTGGTAGATACTTGTCTTCTCATTGTCTTATTTACAAATATACATATCTGTCTGTCTCTATGTAAAAATATCCCCTTTTTATAAGGACACCAATATACCAGATTTGAGCCCACACTAATAATTTCATTTTAACTTGATTACCTTCATGAACACCCAAATTCAAATAATGTAACATTCTGAGGTACTAGGGGTAAGAACTTCAACATTTCTTTTTTTTTTTTTTTTTAGAGGACACAATTCAACCTATAAAAATATCTTTCTGTTGAATTTCCTGTTATTCAAAGAGCATATATTCTTATATTTTATTCAAGTCTGGGTTTCAAGTTACTTACAACCCTAGTCCCACACTAATTCAAAGGCTATATAAGCAGTTAACAAAGTAGACTTTTGCTGTCTATGGTTGAGAGCGAAATTTTCCATCCATAGTAACTCAAAACTAAAGGTTCACAATCTTATTAGGAGGCTAGGCATTGTTACAGGTGAAGGGGAGAAGAATCTGCCATCTAAAATATGCATAAGGATTATTTTAACATATGGATTATTTTGAGCTTGTTATTTCTTTAAGATATAGCAGACACAGGAAAAACTCTGAAAACCAAGTAGAAGTTACCCTTTTATAAGAGATATTTATATTTATAAGGGAAATTTCCATTTGTAAGAGTGTCTCCATCTGTAACAGGAAGAGGAAGATGACTAAATCTCTAGAAGCCCTTATCAGTGGGGAAGGCTATGACCTACATCTTCATAACAATCTAACCCTCAACAACCTCCTGATAGCCTCCCATACCTGGCTGTTTTGCCCCCCAATATTTTGACAGTATTTAAGGTGGTGTTTTGAGCCATTTTGGAGAGTTATTTAGTTTTCTGGATATCTCCCATGTAAACAGAAGGGCTATTTTAAAGCCCAAAATAAAATGAATTCATTTATTTTGAATAGATATGTATATGCTCAGTTGAATTTAACAAAATTATTATAAGTGAATCAGAGAGAATGAGTAGAAGCAACTTTTACCATCTCATTTATTTTGCTAATGGCATTATGTTTGTCCTGAAGCAGTAAGTTCAAATCTAAGATTATATTAGGGCCAACTGAGTCTCGTGAGTGAGCCTGAACTGGAATAAAGGGTTAGATAGAAATGTTCTTTATACACTCATGTACAGTAGCTTGCCAATATTCACAACCACCATGTTGACCAATGCTCTTGGGCCTTCTCTTCAAGGATTTGCATACCAAACATAGGGTAAGTCTAAGAAAATCATGACTATTGATGTAGGAAACAAAGGCAAATGAAAAATTAAATTTCCCGACTGTCTACAGCCCACTGACAAGTCCTTGAAACAGGCAGAGTGACCTTCTCTGGGAACTCAGCTGCCTCAGTGTTGATACTTGCTAAGGACAAAAGGCAATCTTAGCCCGACTCCCCAGTATCGCGTAAATCTACTTTAACATATAAAAATTCCTTTGGAAACCTCCTTTATCTTTACCTTCCCAGGATATAGGTTGGCAATCATACTCCAAGCTTAGGGCTCCCTGCTTATACATCTAAAGGATCTCACGACTGAGGTTTTACTAGACAGTAATAAGTGACCTTTTCCTAACAATAGCAAGCCCCCTCAAGGTCCTGGAAACCTTGCTTCCAAAATTCCTTAGAGACTTAGCGGTCCCTAACCCTCTCCCAACTTGAAAGTATATAATCAGTCAGCTGTCACAACCACAGTGCATGCAGCTGTTTCTGCCGCTGGGTCCTGTCCCCGTGCTTTAATAAAACCACCTTTTTGCACGGAAGGCATCTCAAAAATTCTTTCTTGGTCATCGGCTCTAAACCCCAACATTTCCACATCAACTATGACACATTTACTTCTGGGAGTCAGAGTTAGAATTGCAGGCAGCTCTTGGACCATTCCATTATAACAAAGCAGTCACTTGTACTAACCATTCCCTCAATAATATGCAAAGTCACTCATGGTATAGTTTATTTCTTAGATAACTTAACTGATCACAGCTTATTTCATAGTTCATTTAACCTATTACTATTCAAGGGAAAAGGTTTTATTCATAAAAGTGTGATCTTTGAATTAGAGATTTGGGGTGTTTAGTATTTGAACAGATTATACCCCTTTCTTTGTAGCATATTTTTTTCCCACTATTTTAGTCATGGATACATTAGATGTGAGGATAAGCAAATTATTGTTTTTCCAATTATGTATAATTTGTAAGTATCCTAAACATAAAAACACCTTAACTGTTAAAGACTCTTAGATAATACTTCAGAAATGTAAAAAATAAAACAAAACAAAATAAACCCCCCAAACCTAAACTTTACTTGTGGATATTTTTAAAGAGTACAGGTAATATGAAAATACCTTACAAAATTCAAATGCAAGTATGCATGATTATTAGATAATTTAGAATAACAGGCAAAAATCTTAGTCTCAAAATATCAATACATTCAGGGGGAAAAAAAATTTAGGATTAAGGTATTGCTCAGATATTTTTATTCTTTCTAATGTTAGTGTTGAGTATCAACCAATTAAACAGTCTTCATAAATCTCTATGTTAGATGCTTCTAGTATTCTATTTGTTTGACATCCCACATGCAAGGACTATGAAGAGGTACCATTGCATAATGGTTTTGCTTCAATAGCTTTCTCCACCAAAGTGAAAACCTCCTAAAATGGCCCTGAAATTTGTGATAATAACACATTTATGCCCTCAGCTTTCAAGTCCTGACTTTATATTTGCTTTATAATGTTGAATTGAGAGTTTATTGCTCAAAGGAAAATGAAAATGGGAGGAAAGAAAACAGGGGAGAAAAAGAAAACCACTTTCTAAATCCAAATTGACTCAGACACTGTCCCATCCACAAATTCTCTCCTCCTAAAATAATGCGCTGTCTTCTACTTACTCAAAGTGCCATTACTGAGTTTCTGTTTGAATTAAATACAGGTCAGCTTGTGTGTATAAAATTATCAAACCCTTACAGAAATTTAGTGTGCAATTTCAAGTGCTCAGTTTGTCCACTAGAGTGCACCATCGTAATCTCATGAATATAAGAGAAATGTGTTGATGTTTTTTTAATGTACATAACAGAGAAATACAGTATTAAAAAACTGCATTTCTTAATTGCCACCAACTTCTAAATACATGACAAATTGCATGCAAATTAGATTTAATTTACCTAATGTTGTATGGGTTCACAAAAGGCTTTTTAAAAAGTCAACATCAAGTATTTGAAAGTTTTGTTTATATTTTTCCCATTATCAGCATAGCAATGACAGGACTTGCTTTTACTTTTTTTTTTTTTTTTCACTTGGGAATGTGAAAATACAAAAGGAAAACAATAATTACATCTTTAGGTGGCATATATAGTGTTCATCCAAGGGTATCAGGATTTCCTTTTGATTTAAATAAGGAAAAGATGTTTGTTCATTTAAAGTACTCTCCAATGCTGCCTTCCTGTCTGACAATAAAAATGCATATTGAATTCTATAGTCACAATAGGGAAGGATAATGTATATCCTGCAATAGGAAAGGGGAAAGAAGAAAAATATATAACATGTCCCAGTGAGCAAATGAATCATAGAAATTAGAATGGAAAGGACCTATTATGCAATGAAGACTACAGCTCAGGGAAAACACAGTTCCATTTATGTTTATTTCAGATTACTCTGCTCAGCATTTATACTGTTCTTCCAACAATAGCTCTGTCTTCCCCTTTCTAACACCACACACATCCCATAATTGTCTGTAGTAGCTTTTTCCTCAGCCCGATTGAGATTACTTTGAAGGCTAAGTTCACACACTAGAGTAATTAACTACATAATTGGTCTAGAGTGAATCTTATATTGTCTTCTATGATACCGTCTTATTTCCCATCACATTACTTAATAGAAGCTGCCACTATTTCTAATGCTCAAATCGGGAGATTTAAGAGGCTGATTTATTTAGCCATAGGGGGAAAAATGAAAGGACTAGAAACATTCTTTTCACATAGGGACCTGAAAAAAGTTTAGGGCTGCAGATTAGGTTTTGGAATGAATATCTTTCTGCTTAGGCAAAGTGGAGATTTCTTGGGATTGTAATCATCAGCCTGGGGCACTATGATCTATACCAGTGGTTCTGACATGATAGTCCCTGGACCAGCAGCATCAGTATCACCTGGCACTTACTTCTTTTCCCTTCTTGGGCCCCACTCAGCAATATTGAATCAGAATCGCTGGCAATGGGGCCCAGTGATCTGTGTCTTAACAAGCCCTCTAGGGGATTGTAATACACACCAGAGTTTGGAACCACTGATTTATACTGCTAAAGCATTTTTGAAAAAGTGGCAACATTATGACTCTCATATGATTTTAAATAATCATGTGCTGATTTATTTAACTCATTAATGAGAGGGATGGTAAGATGCCATAACCAGTTCAAACACAAATTCAAATAACTATACATACCTAGATAATAACAAACACTGAAATGAATGTGTAAAAGACTTAAGACTACTAAATTCACTGGGCAGTAGTCAACTGTACTCATCAAGCACAATCCGTTTGCTTTTCTATGGATCATCTGTATTATTATTAGTTTTCTGCCACCAGTTTTCTATATCAGGGTTATAGAGTAGCCATAGTCACTTTGGGAATGGTACCCTAGGCAAGACAGTGAGTTTTTTTTTCTTATTTTATATATATATATATATACATATAAATCTTTTATATATATCTTTTCTTGACAGTTTAGAACACTTTAGCTCACATAAAGCTTAGTATGGTTAAACATCATTCATCTTGGAATTCTTGTCTTCCTAACTCAAAATTCCCATTTTTATGCCTATCTTTGCCTCTGATCTACTCCCAGTTGACATCACTTAATTAGTTAATACTGAGGGAACATGGAATAAGGGGGATAAAATAGTATGTCTTTTTTTTTTTTTTTTTTTTTTTGGCATGATCTGAGCATTGGATGTCCTAAGGATGAATGTGAGAAACACTTCTGGAAATAGAATCCCATGCAGTATCTTGAAATTTTAGTGTAGCAAGTAACTTAGTATCATTTGCAGATTATCTGCAGGGCAGAGAAAGTCTGCTAAATGGGCAGTAGAAATCTATCCTATAAAGGCAATAAGTTATAGCAAATAAAACAAGTATCCTAATATGTTATTGTATGCAATAAGGTCAAGGTTTGAAAAAAAAAAGAATTTAGTAAATTCAGCAAAATTCAAGTGTTCTACTTCTGTCATAGTTTTAACCAATTCATACTGACATAGGTACTCAACTTACAAAACTTAGCTTGTCAACAACATAGAGAAAAAAAAAAATATATATATATACATATATGTCTCCTCCTTTCTCTTAAGAAATGTATTCCACTTAATAATAACTGCCAATCCCAAGCTAGGTTTAATTATGCCTTCAAAACATCTATTGAAGAGGAGGGACCAGTGCAGTATAGAAATGAAGGGAAACAAAATTTGCCACCCTAAAACATGACTCTGCCACCAGGGTTATTTTAGGCTACTTGTGGGTAGGAAAGAGCAGACAGGAAAAAACTCTGAAAACCAAGTAGAAGTTAACCTTTTGTAAGGGACATTTACATTTATAAGAGAAATTTCCATTTGTAAGAATGTCTCCATCTCTGTAATAGGAAAAGGAGGATGATTACATTTTTAGAAACTGTATCACTGGAAAAGGCAAGGATCTGACAACATGCCCTTGTTTACTGTGCTATGCCTGCAACCGTCCTGTAACTGGCTCTGACCCTACCCCAACCTCACCCCATCAGTCTCAACACCTTTAGTCTTTAGCTAGTGGTGGCTTGGGTGATATTTGGGAGTCACTCTGTTTTCCTGGCTATCTCCCATACATACATGGTATTAAGTTTCTGATTGTCTTTTGCATGTTAATCTGTTAATTTTATATCACAGAGAGTCTCAGTCAAGAACCTAGAAGTATAGAGAGAAAATTATTATTTTTTTTTCCCTACAGTGGAACAAAATAATTATGAAAAACCAAACCGGAATTTGGGGCATGAGGTTAGATCCAGATCTATTACTAATTAGTCTACTAGTTAATCTAGTAATTAGTAATTAGTAGTAATTAGTACTTACTAACAGATCATTTAGTAAGATCCTTCAGTCTCAGTTTTTATATCTTTGAATTGAGGAGACCTCTACTGTATGGCAGAAAATTGTGTATATCATAAAACAATAATTAAGTTCTAACACCAGACAAGTGAGCATCATATGCACGTGTAGGGAAGAAAAACATTTTTTCCCTACTACTCTTAGCTACCCTTCTAGCTAACGCCCCGCAAATTAGACTTTAAAAAGACAGATTAATAAGAGAAAAGCATAAAACATTAATTTAATATAATTTTTATGACCAGGAAATGACTCAGAAAACAGTTAAACCTGAATTTTTAATTTTTAAAAATGTAGGTTTAATGAATTATGGGAAGTTGTAGAAAAACATGATATGACAAAAGATTAAAGTCTGTTCATTTGGATTCCAATTGGTGTCTCACTGTCTTTGGAGAAAAAGAAGTTTCTTTCCTCCAGGTATGGAGAGGACACCTCTCACAAGATGGTGATATGACCTGCTTCAGGAGAGAAGGGAGAGGTTAGAGTCCTTTCTTCATCTGCATTTCTCAAGTTCCTTCAGTTTAAAATATCTAATATAGCGATGCCTCGGTGGTTCAGTTGGTTGAGCATCCAACTCTTGATTTTAGCTCAAGTCATGATCCCAGAGTCATGAAATACAGCCCAGCATTGGGCTCTGAGCTGGACATGGAGCCTGCTTAAGATTATCTCTTTCTTTCTGCCCCTCTCCCCACTCAAGCTCTTTCTCTCTCTAAAATAAGAGGTAAAAATAACAATAATAAATATCTAATATGCCAGATGTCATATTTTGGGGTAGCATGTTTTGAATTCCATCACACCTGATTATAAATATATGAAATTTGGAAAGTTATGGTCCAAAAATGTCAAAACTTTAAGATAATTGAACCTGAGGTTTGAAGGTGGCTAGAAAGTATTCCATATTTCTTGCAATCTAACAATACCATCTAGTTGAGAGAAAGTGTGAGTAGTAATACAACACACACACACACACACACACACAGAATCTCCAGTTTACAGTGGATAGTCCTCAACTTACAAAACTCAAAAACATCTACTATTAGCCAATTTTAGGATTAAAACATCCTTTCATGGATGTTGATATAAATAATGTAAAAACACATCAAATCTCTTCCCTCAACCATCATAAAATTTCCATATGTTTCCCAGGATATTTTCCTTAGCTTGTAGTGAATGTCCCTCCCTTATTTTCAGTTAGTGAGATCTTTTTCAGTCTTCAATGTATAATTTAAAATACTTTTTTTGGAATTTTCTTTGTCTACTGCTCATCCTTATAAGACTTAGTCCTCTCTCTTTGTTTCTGTTAAAAATTTTTTATACTTGGAATGGTTTTCATTTAATTCTGGCTTTTAGAAACAGTGAGCTGTCTAAATATTTATCATTGACTCTATTGTGAGATTTTTTAGAGGAAGGACTAGGGTGTATTAACTTATAACCTTTCTCCCCAACAGAGTACTTTATGTTTGCCGAATTTGGCTGATAGATATTCCAAAACCCAGTTGACCTCAAAAATGACAGAAACTATAATAAGACTAGGTTTCCTATTCTCTCATGTCTCTCAAGAGGGGAAATATATTTTTATCTTTGATACCTGTTTTCTTTTGTTTTTTCACTGAATTCAAACTCATTTCAGTCAGAGAATTGTAGTTAATGATACTTTCTTTCCTTCCTCCATTCCTTCCTCCTTCCCTCCCCCCTTTTTTCTTCCTTCCTTCCTTCCTTCCTTCCTTCCTTCGTCCTTCCTTTTGTATTTTTACTAACAGCATCATCAAGAATTCCACAAAGTTGACTCTCTCCAAGAAGCTCAGAGTAGGTTTGGTCTTATTATTCCCAGATTGTCCTCTTTCTCAAAAAAGAAGAAATGAGCTTTAAAGACATTAAGCAGTTAGTCTTCAAAAACCATGAGACAAAAGATTTGATCTGCTATTTCATGGTCCAGGTCAGTGTCCTACATATTAAAGCAGAATGCTAAACTGAAATTCTAGTTCTACAATTACTTCCTGCTAACTTAAGAGTTCATGCAACCAATACCTGACTTAAATTGTAACATTTAATTAAGAACCAGAGAAATCCAATTAGGTATAAAAAGATGTTTTCAAATATACACAATAATATGCCTTTCTTAGAATGCTGCACTGTCTCTCTAAATTTTAAAATGAATTTCTCTGCCTATTATTCTGCTGTGGTTTGAATTAAAAAAAAAAAAAGAGTGGGGGGAGGTGTTTTGCAGGGATCCAGAAACTCATCATTTCCAGTTTGCACATATTTATTGCCTGAGAACACAACTCTAATCCAAGGTAACTGGTGCAGAGTTGCATAGTCAGTGGATCCATGGTTGTTTTCTGTCATTGGCCACTAGCCCTATAAAAGTTAGAATTTCAACAAAAAACAAAATACCATGCAGCTTTGTCACAGTCAGATGGTTTTACTTTTCATGCTTGAAGCAGGAACTCCATTAGGCTTTTTTCCTGGGAGAAGGCCTATTTTATTTGCTTGCACCACTAGACCATTGGATTTTTGTTATCGTGCTCTACCATTTTCATTACAAATAAAATCAAATTTTTGGTCTGATACATTTGAATCCCCAGGGCCTGACAGGAAATATCCACTTAAAGAATTTACAGATTGCTATAGTTATGAAGGCAGACCTCAAATATCTACCAAGATATGGAAGAGCTAAAAGGCAAGAAACACTGTGAAATTCAACCAAGATACAAAAAAATGAGGTGGGCCTGGTGATTTTTTTTCCTTAAATATTTCCCCTAAAAAACTGAGAAAGAATGCACTTGCCAATGATTAAGAGAGCTAGGGAATTTTATCATGACCAATTCCATTTGGGGGGCTGGAAGACTGGTCTCTATTTCAGATCGATTTCTTACTTATTACCAGTCTTTTCATGTTACTGGTATCATAAAGCAAATGAAGCCAATGCAAATTTCCAGAAGGCATTATTTTAGAGATTGCACAGAAGTAACTACGTTTTTTCTCATCCAAAAATATTCAACTTTCTGGATGTTAATACCTCCTAGCAAAGTGTCATTTCTCTTGGAACATAAAGTGAAATATTTGTTTCCAGTAATGCAAGCAGTCTATTCAGTGACCTCTTGGTTCTTTTGCCAACTCTGGAGGATATTCCTCCTTCTCAACATCAGCCAATGATTTTAAAAGGAGAGACAACAAAGCTTTGCTACCAATATAACCTCATATTTCAGAACCCTCTCCTTTGTCCTGTAAATGCTTATGTATTTGCATACAAAGAAGCAATAGCAAATTTAACACTTATTTCAAAGGCTTCCTGATCCACAACCAAGGTTCTATCGTTCATTTTTTTGGAGGAGAGGCCCCTTAACCACTTCATTAATCTAAACCATTAATTATACTTTTATTACAAGGCTTCAGTGAATAAATACATAATCATCTATATGACTCACTTTGACCTGCTTCATACCTTTCATAGAATAAGCAGAAAATGGGGTACCTCAAAAGCTGTTATTTTCTACATGAAATCATGCCCTAGTAGCAGGACTTCTTCCTGAGTGTCTTCTACATGGCATTAGCAGGCATTGCAGTGCCCTTTAAATTTCTTCAATGCAATGTGCCTGAAGGACCAAAAAGGTGCTTTCCCTGAGTCTGAGGTACCCAAAACAGTTATGCTCCTCAGCATTTCTACTAAACAAAAGCTAGTTTTCAATGTTTTGTCATTATGCGCTTATTTTCCTTCTGTATTATTTCTGGTTTCACCACTACTATGTTTACTGCCTTGTATATTGAAGATTTCACAATACTTGTATTGTCTTAGGTTCCTTGAGTCCCTGGATGTTGGAATAAGATGCTTCTTATAGAAATGTCACTCCTAATCTAAACTCTAACTTTGATACAAGAGTTGGGTTGTCATCCTGAGAAAAAAAAAAGGAGCTTAGGCTTCATAGATGCTCTTTAGAGTGTATTCATCTCCAAACAGGAAAAAGAAATTTGGATATTTGGCAGTGCTTACGAGGACGCGGCTGGTGGCACTATTCTCTCCAAGCAAGTATTGAATGGATGCCCCAGGATAAAATTAGGACTGCAGTGCTTGGCGCTGTGAATCATATGAAACAAAATAACCAAAACCCTATGCTTCCAACCAATTTATAAATCTACAGATCCTTTGGAGGAGAACGGTACCATTTACCTCCTGTTATTTCAATTTGGCAAAAGTAGCTCTCTCTTAGCTGGATTTTATATTCTGTTGTATTGTGTAGTAACAATAAATAGCTAAAATTATAATGGTACCTGTTTCTAAAGAGCCTAATGGATTTTATCATTTTTTCCCATTTGAAAAAATCTTTTCTCCAATGGCATACATCTTCCACAGAGCACAAACGTGATTTTAACTTTACTCATGTGGAAACTTGTCACAAAGGAAAAAAAAAACAAAAACAAAACAGTGACGTTTCTGATAATCCTAATAATAACACCTAAAATTGACTTCTTTTTATATGTCAGCACTTACATACATGATCATTAATCCTAAAACTCTGCAAGGATGTTATTAGCTGCTTAAGCTTAATAGGGAATGAGGCTCAGAGAGAATGATTTGGCCACTCTATTCTCTAATGGTACAGACAGAACTCAAACCAAATTCTTTTTTACTCCAAAGATTATACTTTTCTATTATTCATTACTCATATCCCCACCTCCCACCCCAATGTGCAAATAAAATTACTTAACTATCTTTCTAGATAAAAGAATCATGACTGCATAGCATTTACTTGTTTCTCTAATGTAAATACACCCACCCTGGCCAATTTCAAGTTACCAATTACAAACTTTTGAACATGGAGTTGAAAATAGATGTTAATCAAGTGGCTCTTGGGCTCTTTGGTGCTAAGTGCCTATAGCACGAACTGGATCAAATTCAAACTTTTTCTTTCCGTAGTTATGATGTAATCTTGTGTTTCTCTGCTCTATATCTTCTAGGTCTGGTGACCAGGAATTGATTTAACTGATCTACTGAAATTAACAACAGTTTCCAGAAACACTATTAGTTTTTAGAGTTGTTTATGCTTTATGAGAAGGCTATCAGATATAGGGGAAAGCACACTAGACAAGGAATGAGAAGAACTGATATTCAGTTTAAGTTCCAAATCCCACTTGCTGGTTGGTTAGAAGTAGGAAAGGTGAAAAACAGTCTCCTTTCCGAACCTTGGCTTTCTTACCATGCCGAGGAAAATGGTAACTCCTCTGTTAACTGCCTTCAAGGTGAATAACATAAAAGGTAATCCACCCTGAAATATTTAATAACTAATAATATGATTAACAAAAGTATAGAACATAATTGATATCTATGACATTATTCCTTTGTGTTAGTCTGTCACACACTCTATATCCTTTCACATAACAACTAATTTCATCTACATAATATAGAGAGTGTATCTCACACAATACAGACTCAAAGAATAAAATAACTGACTATATTTTTAACCAGCAAACCAAGTTCCTCTACATTTTTGAGCTCCTCTGGGCCAACTCTTGGAGAGTAATTAATGTAACTACAAGCACTGTTAATGCACCTTCTAACATTGTGTGTATTAATTCCACCAGGATTGAACAAGCATTTTTATTACCAAGTTGGAGCAGAAGGGAAGGGCATTAACAGTGGAAACAGCATGAAAAAGTAAGAAGAATGAGCACAAAAACATGCTCTCCCCTTTTTGCATATTTGTTTAGCATATATGCTGGTTTTGTATTTTTGGCCCCTTAAAATACACCCAGCATATCCATAAAGTATAAGAGGTAACTGAAATCAAAAATATCCTTTGTATCTGCGGTCTGCTTTCACTCTCAGCTTCAGATTATTTCCACTATATTAACCAGCTTCTTTATCAGTATAATCTTTACTCATCAATATTGTGTGTGCACACGTGCACTGTTTTGGTTGCCAGATCTCTTTTAGACGTTTGGATTTGTCAGCTTTGTTTTGTTTTGTCATCTCAAGTTTAGACCCTTCATCTCTTCACAAAAGGCTTTCATTGTTCTGCTTAACTTGTGAACACTGTATGGCTTCCACCTATCTCTCAGAGAAGAGAGATAGGACATCTATCCTGACCTTCTCACTATAGTCAGGCTGGAGGTGGTAACACAATGGGAAGAACCCCAGACTATAAGAAGGCAACAAAATTGGTGAGGCTTGTCTCCAACAGAGTGCAAACAAAACGATATTCCCTTTATGATTCTCAATTATAATTCTAAGAGCATGAGCACCTGCAAAAAGTCATACTGTGAACATTAGCCCCTTCCTGGTTTGCGACAATGTATTATGCCAGCCTCCCTATTGGAATTGGATTTTCTCCTCCACATACCAATTCCAAACTACCTGACCATTTGTCAGTTATGAATAGTTCTAGTGGAGTTGCTCCCTGGATTTCTCTTGGGAGAATGATGTTTTCCTTTCTTTCACAAAACCACATGCAGTTATTCAGATTTATAGTGTGCAAGTCTGCCAAATGAGTAGGTGAGTAGATGGCTGGGTTAGCACTCAAACTAATCATCCACTGATACTTTGCCTTTGACCCCAATAAAAGAAGATCTTTATTTCTTAATTAATTTTATTATAAAATAGTGGTATTTCCAATAGATAATGACTCTTGTTCTTTGTTTCACAAAGAGAGAAATAACCAAGAATCAGAAGCCGTACTCCTTGATATTATGACATCTCTTGAGAAATGAACAAGCTAAGATATTTCAGTATCTTGTTGGTTTCAATTTTTTACCATTTTGAAATAATTAATGCCAATGAAATTATGTGTTTTATAAAGGAAGAAATCCTATGTAGTTAGTGCTCAGCATACTTATATTAAAAATATCTAGCATTATAATAAACACATGGTATAAATAGTGCAGGAGGATACTGTATTAGTTTGCTAGGGCTGCTATAACAAAATACAATGGACTTGGTAACTTAAGTAGCAGAAATTTATTTTCTTACAGGTCTGGAGTTTCCAAGTTCAAGATCAAGGTATTGGCAGGTTTGGTTTCTCCTAAGGCCTTTCTTTTTAGCTTGAAGATGGTCACTTTTTTGCTGTTACCTCACATGGTCTTTTCTCTGTGCACATGCATCCTAGTGTCTCTTCCTCTTCTAATAAGGACATCGACCCTATCAAATTACGTTTCCACCTTTGTGACATCATCTACCCGTAATTGCTTTTTTTCAAATTTTTAATATATATTCATTTTTGAGAGAGAAAGAGAGAGAGACAGCATAAGTGGGGGAGAGGCAGAGAGAGAGGGAGAGGGACACAGAATCCCAAGTAGGCTCCAGGCTCTGAGCTGTCAGCACAGAGCCAGACATGGGGCTTGAACTCATGAACAGCGAGATCACGACCCGAGCCAAAGCCCAAGGCTTAACTGACTGAGCCACCCAGGTGCCCCTCTTTTAAAGGCCCTCTCTCTAATGACACCACACTGGGTGTTAGGGTTAACCAGTGAATTTGAGGGGAAATACAATTCAGTACTTAACAGGTACTTTCTCAAAATATGTCTGCCAGACATCCTAACTATTCTTCAAATTCAGATTCCCATACTTAAATCCAGACATACTAAATCAAAACATTTGGTGTGAAGCTTAGAAATAAGAAATATGAATAGCAATAAAATGTGATTCTTTTGCTCAAACACAAGTGGAAATTGCTCATAGAGGATGCACCAGAATATGGGCCAGTTGGTCCAGAGAGCAGTTTGTATGCTGGCTTTTCTGGCTCACACACCATGCCATCTCTACTTTAAACACTTGTCACTGTTGTATCATTTTTGCCCCATGAAGTTTTTCAAACACTTCTATCCCCTCACTATTGACTATTTTAATTACTTAAACTGAAATCCCAAGAAATAAAATAGGTCAAAGAAAGTATTATAAATTTTTTCTAACCTCTATCTGTACTTCTTGCTCGATAAAATTAATTAAAGATAGCGTAATTCCTTCACGTTGGATTCAGCAATTTTGTAGCATTATAGATAAAATCTAGTACAATAACACTACGATAACAATAATATGAAAGATTTGCAGCTTTTTACATAAGAAATTCTATGACAGAAAGTAACACCAAGAACAGTGCATTGTACATTCATTGACAATAATATCTTTGTCTCAAGTTAAAGGAAAACAAAAGAAAAATCAGGTACAGAGAACTTAAAATCACCTTATTAAATACTTCCTTAATTACTTTTTTGTTAACGACAGAACTAATTAGGAAAAGAATGTATTTGCTTAGTATTTTTCAAACAAATTATGAAAACAATCTTTACATCAAAGTTTCTTGTTGAATTAAAATTATTGTTACTGTTTAGTAAACTCTTACTATGTATGAGATTCTGTATTATCCATCGCCTTTATAATACTGTATTTTTGTTGTTGTTAGGTTAAACTATGAGGTGGGAGTTCTTATTAGTCTTATTTTGTAGGGTAAAAAAAAATAGTCATGAATCTAAAACAAACAAACAAAAACAACAACAACAAAATCTTCCTAAAAGCAGAAGAAAGAGAAATCAAGGAATAAATCCTATTTACAATTACACCAGAAACCATAAGATATCTAGGAATAAACCTAACCCAAATAGTAAAAGATCTATATGCTAAAAACAGTTAAACACTGATAAAGGACATTGAAGATGAAACAAATAAATGGAAAAACATTCCATGCTTATGAATTAGAAGAAAAAATATTGTTAAAATGTCTATACTACCCAAAGCAATCTACACATTTAATGCAATCCCTATCAAAATATCACCAGCACTTTTCACAGAGCTAGAACAATCTTAAAGTTTGTACAGAACCACAAGAGACCTCAAATAGCCAAAGCAATCTTGAAAAAGAAAAGCAAAGCTGGAGGCATCACAGTTCTGGACTTCAGGTTATGTTACAAAGCTGTACTCATCAAGACAGTATGATACTGGGACAAGAACAGACACCTAGATCAATGGGACAGAATAGAAAACCCAGAAATGAACCCACAACCATATGGTCAACTAATCTTTGACAAAGCAGGAAAGAATATCCAGTGGAAAAATGACAGTCTCTTCAACAAATGGTGTTGGGAAAACAAGACAGCAACATGCAAAAGAATGAAATTGAACTGCTTTCTTTAAAAAAAAATAATGTTTATTTATTATTGAGAGACAGAGAGAGACAGAGAACGAGCGGATGAGGGGCAGAGAGAGAAGAAACACAGAATCTGAAGCAGGCTCCAGGCTCTGAGCTGTCAGCACAGAGCCCGACGTGGGGCTCGAACTCCCAAACTGGGAGATCATGACCTGAGCCGAAGTCGGGCACTTAACCCGAGTGCCCCTTGGACTGCTTTCTTACATCATACACAAAAATAAATTCAAAATGGATGAAAGACCTAAATATAAAACAGAACACCATCAATATTCTAGAGGAGGACACAGACAGTAAACTCTTTGATAATGGCCGCAGCAACTTCTTACTATATATGACTCCTGAGGCAAGGGAAACCAAACCAAAAATAAACTTTTGGGACTTAATCAAAATAAAAAGCTCTACAGAGCAAAGGAAACAAAAATAAAAGGCAGCCTATGGAATAAAAAAAGGTTTTTGTTTAGTGCCCAAAATTATAAAGAACTTATAAAACTCAACACCCAAAAAACAAATAATCCAGTTAAAAATGGGCAGAAGACATGAATAGACATTTTTCCAAAGAAGACATACTGATGGCCAACAAACACACAAAAAGATGCACAAGATCACTCATCATCAAGGAAATATAAATCAAAACTTTAATGAGATACCACTTCACACCAGTTAGAATGACTAAAATTAGGGGTCCTGGGTGGCTCAGCCAGTTAAGCATTGACTCTTCATTTCAGCTCAGGTCATGATATCACAGTTCATGAGATCTGACAGCACAGAGCCTGCTTGGGGTTCTCTCTCTCTCTCTCTCTCTGCTCCTCTTCTGCACATGCACAAGTGCATGCATATGCAGAAGCTCCCTCTCTCTCTCTCAAAAAAAAAAAAAAAAAGGCTAAATTAGCAACACAAGAAGCAACAGGTATTGGCAAGGATATGGAGAAAGGGAAATTCTCTTACACTCTTTGTGGTACAGCCACTCTGGAAAACAGTATGGAGTTTCTCAGTTTCTCAGAAAATTAAAAATAGAACTACTTTATGATCCAATAATTGCACTACTAGGTATTTACCCAAAGGATACAAAAATACTGACTCAAAGGGATACATGAACCCCAATGTTTATAGCAACATTATCAACAATAGCCAAATTATGGAAAGAAGCCAAATGTCCACCGACTGAGGAATGGATAAAGAAAATGTGGTATATGTACATATGACATGGACAGAGCTAGAGAGTATTATGCTAAGTGAAATAAGTCAGAGAAAGACGAATACCATATGATCTCACTCATATGCGGAATTTAAGAAACAAAACACGGATATGGGGGTGGGGGAAAGAAAGAGAGGCAAACCCAGGAAACAGACTCTTAACAATAGAGAATAAATTGATGGTTCCCAATGAGGACGTGGGCAGGGAGATGGGCTAAATGGGTGATGGGCATTAAGGAGGGCACTTGTGGATGAGCACTGGATGTTGTATGTGAGTGATGTATCACTAAATTTGACATCTGAAAATAATATTACACTGTATGTTACATAACTGGAATTTAATTAAGAATTTGGAGAAAGAAAACAAAACAAAACAAAACAAAACATCTGTAACTAAGGATTGAGTAAGGAAGTCAGAGGATACAGGGTCAATATGTAAAAACCAGCTGCTCTCCTATATTCTAGCAATAAATAACTGAAACTTCAATTGTAAAAAAAATGCCATTTATGATAGCAGAAAAAATAAAATACATAGTCATAAATGAAACAAGAGATTTACAGAATCTGTAGGTGGAAAATTACAAAGCTCTGATGAAACATATCAAAGAAAATCTAAATAAATGGAAAATCTAAATAAATGGAAAATCTAAATAAATGGTTCCATGTTTACGAATTGGAAGTCTTCATATTGCCAAGATGTCAAGTATTCTTAATATGATCTATAGGTTTAGTATAGTTACAATAAAAATATTAGCAAGGTATTTTGTATATGTCAACAACTTGATTCTAAAATTTATACAAAAAGGGAAAAGATACACAATACTGAAGAAGATCAAAGTTGAATGACTTGTTCTTCCCGATTTCAAGATGTACTGTAAAAATACAATAATCAGTAATCAAGTGAGCAGGGTATTGGTAAAGAACAACAACAACAACAAAAAAAGGCACATCAACAAGGCAGACAAAGCAGTAAAGCCACATCAATGGAGAAAAGACAGTGTGTTCAACAAATGGTTCCAGAAAAGCTAGATGTACATGCAGGAAAAAAAAATAGCATAAGTTTCACAGAAATTAAGTTAAAAAGGATTATAGGCCTAAATATAAGTGTTAAACATCTAAAAGAAAACATAGGAAAAAACTGATGTGCCTTTCAATTTGGTGATGGATTTTTAGATGTAAGACCAAAAGCAAGACTTATGAAAAAAAAATGACAATTTGTATTTTACTGAAACTAAATCATCATCTGTGAAAGATACTCCTAAGAGAATGAAAAGATTAGCCCCAGACTGGGAAAAAATATTTATAAAACATATGTCTAATAAAGGACTTGTATCCAAAATAAAAAGAAGTCTTAAAATTCAACAGAAAGAAATCAAAGAGGCCATTCAAAACATAGGCAAGAGTCTGAACAGATAATTCACCAAAGAAGGCAGATAGATGTCAACCAAGCATATGAAAATATGCTTGATGGCACCTGGGTGGCTTGGTTAGTTGAGCATCTGACACCAGCTCAGGTCATGATCTCACAGGTTCCTGAGTTAGAGCCCCACATTGGGCTCTATGCTGTCGATGCTGTCTCAGAGCCAGCTTGGGATCCTCTGTCGCCCCCTCTCTCTTTCTGCTCCTTCCCTGCTTGCATGTGTGCATGCATGTGCTAAGTCTCTCTCTCAAAAATAAATAAACATTAAAAAATATGAAATGTGTTCTCTGTATTTTCCATTAGGGAAAGACAAATTAAAACAACTAGGTATTCCTACACGCCTATTAAAATGACAAAAATCCAAAAAACTGACAATCATCAATTGTTAGGAAGGATGTAGAACACCAAGAACTCTCATTCACTGCTGGTGGGAATTTAAAGTAATCCATCCACTTTGGAACCATTTGGCAGTTTTTCACAAAGCTAAACTAAGTCTTATCATACAATCTAGTAATCACATTCTTAGAGCTAATTTGAAAATATATTTCCATATATAATCTTCAAAAAATGTTTATGGCAGTTTTATTCATAACTGCTAAAAATTGAAGCAACCAAGATATCCTTCAATAGGTGAATGGATAAGCAAACTGTGGCTCCATAGAGTGGAATACTTCTGCCATAAAAAAGAATGAAATATCAAGTCATATAAAAGCAGGCACCAATGCATATTGCCAAGTGAAAGAAGCCAGTGTGAAAAAGGACCGGCAAAGCAACAGAGAAGATAGATTAGTAGTTATCAGGAGTTCCAGTGAGGGGGAGGGGTTTTGAATAGATGAAGCATATGGGATTTTAGTACAGTGAAACTTTTCCTTATCATACTGTAATGGTAGATATATGACAATAGGCAATTGTCAATATTCCATGTAACTTTACAGCACAGAAGGTGAAACTTAAAATTTAAAAAATCTAAAATTTAGGAACTTGTGAGACTCTGGGATAGAGTGTAGACTGTGACAAAAGAAGCTAGTTGCATACAAATGTATGAAACAACCTTGATGGAGAGAGTAGGGAGCAAAGGTGCTGACCTAAGTAACCTGGAAATGAGTGTAGTCTCTAAGATTAAAGGCAAAGGAAACTGCATACAAACACTGTATTATAGCTGATAATTAATTAACTGGATGGAGAATAGGTAACTAGATCCTTCACTGTTGGGGTGGAACTTTATAGATAAGGAAGGACAATTGTCCAGAATAGTCCCTGTTATAGTGTATTAGAAATGAAGACATCAGTATAAACTCATGTGTGGCTTAATGTAGATACAGATGAAAACACATACAAATATTTAGCAACAAGCTCAGTATCCAATGAACCAAGGCTCATTAGAGAAGTTGCTGACTGCAATACTGAGCCTGGAAATCTAAAAGGTAAGCCAAGAACATCTATTAGTGCCAAAAAGGAAAGAGAGTATTCAAAAAAGCAAACATCCACAATAATGGGGATATGACAAAGGGACAAGAGCCAAATGGAAGAATTCCCAATGGTAAAGCTCACACAACTTGATCTATAAACTCAATATGCATGAACCTATACTGATTTTAATAAATCATTAAATATTTTAACCAAGTAGATAAATAAATGAGGGAAATGAAAATATTCTCATCTAGAAGAATTCTAAATATGTTATTTAGATATTCCATTTTCAAGATGATAGAGTATAACTCCCCTCTCCTATCAGTGTAGATGATATGATACATCTCTGCAAAGTCCACAGTATGGAAACGGGAGAATGAATAACATTACAGTAGAGAAATCTGACAAACACTATGCCATCAAGGTGGCCAGATTAATACCAATAGCTATAATTCATGTTGATGGTGTGTACCCTTGATATTCAATGATGAAAATGGTACTTCACTTCTGTGATTTTCCTTCCCAAACCAAGACCCCACTGTGGCCATGAGAAAAACATTAGACAAATACCAGTTGAGGGATGTTGTACAAAACACTTGACTAGTAATCATTAAAACTGTAAAGGTCTGGGGCGCCTGGGTGGCTCGGTCGGTTAAGTGTCTGACTTCGGCTCAGGTCATGATCTCGCGGTCTGTGAGTTCGAGCCCCGCGTCGGGCTCTGTGCTGACAGCTCAGAGCCTGGAGCCTGTTTCGGATTCTCTGTCTCCCTCTCTCTCTGCCCCTCCCCTGTTCACGCGCTGTCTCTCTCTGTCTCAAAAATAAATAAAAGTTAAAAAAAAAACAAAACTGTAAAGGTCATCAAAAATAACGTCTAAAGAACTATCACAGCCAAGAAGATAGTAGAATATGGCAACTAAATATGGTTATCCTGGATGAAACTGTGGGACACAAAAAGGGCATGAAGGAAAAATTAAAGAAATCTAAATAAATATGTTCTTCAATTAAAAACAAAACCAATTAAAAACAAAACCAATTAAATACACACACAAGAAACTTTAAGTCACAAAATATTTATGTGATTTCCTAAAAATCCCAAAGCTGGAAAGTGGCAGCACACTTGCTGGACATGATTTCCTCTGACTTTGAGTCCAGAGCTCTTTCCACTAGGAGAGAAGAGATCTCATCAGTGTGCATGCATTCTATCCATAGCCTTGGATTTCAATGCCATTGACAACTGCCAACAGTCCAGGAATGAAAAGACCTCCTGTTGGCAAGAGCCAGATTTTTTCATCCAGATTCTATTATGTTTATCTTCCACTCATTCTGTAATGAGTTTTTGGAGAAAGGTAGGAGTGAAACACTATACTGGGTTCAGATCCTTTTTTAAAGATTTTTAAAGATTTGAAGATTTTTGAAGATTTAACAAAAGATTTTTCAAATGACTGATTTAAAATGTACATTAATGCTTTTCTAATTTTAATAGACTAGGAACTTTTTTTTAAATGTCTTTTTAATGTTTTATTTATCTTTGAGAGAGAGACAGAGAGTGACCGGGGGAGGGGCAGAGAGAGAAGGAGACACAGAATCCAAAGCAGGCTCCAGGCTCTGAGCTGTTAGCACACAGCCGGATGTGGGGCTCAAGCTCATGAACTAGAAAATCATGACCTGAGTCGAAGTGGGATGCTTAACTGACTGAGCCACCTAGACAGCCCTGGACTAACAACTTTTAAAACTAGCAGAGCTAGAACATGGAATAAAAGAAAATCCTCAATTATTCTTTTTTATGAAGATTTTATTTTCTTAATTTTTCAATAAAGATTTTATTTTTAAGTGATCTTTACATGTGGCAAGGGGATTGGACTTACAACCCCAAGATCAAAAGTCAAATGCTCTGTTGACTGAGCCAGCCCGGCGCCCCATCAATTGTTCTTGATAAAAGGTAAAGTGTACATAAAATATTGTGATACCTATAATTCTTTTACAATCATCAAATGAGTGTCTTACAGAGTTACACTTTACCTTGGGTAGGTTGTCTCTGAATTTGTCAGCTCTCGTGCTAGGATCTCTGGGTAGGTATTCAAATTTCTACCACAGTTGCAGGTATTCCAATGGTCTACTTAATTCTGTACTATGTTCGCTGGACTGAACTGTCCCATCAGAGAGTTTCTGGCCTCCCTCACTTCCTTGCTTGTACACCATTTGATACCACGGACCACCTGGCTCTTGCTCATTTCTGCAGGTTCCTGCGGTGGCCCGATAATGTTTAAATTATGATAACCACAGCAGTGAAAACAGCTTACAGCTTTTCAGTCCAAACCCAAAGCCAATGTTACATCCATAAACAAACAAACAAACAAACAAACATCAAAGAATGTGATTCAATGCCAGACCCTCTTTAGGTACCTATCTACTCGGGGTGTTTTGGTTCAGTTTGGATCTCTAGAACTTCTAAAACTGACAGCAGAATGGTATTTTTAACCTTTTTAAATTTTTTTTGTCAATGTTTATTTATTTTTGAGAGATGGAGAGAGACAGAGCATGAGCAGGGGAGGGGCAGAGAGAGAGGGAGACATAGAATCTGAAGCAAGCTCCAGGCTCTGAGTGGTCAGCACAGAGCCTGACGCGGGGCTCAAACTCATTAATGGTGAGATCATGACCTGAGCCAAAGTCAGATACTTAACCAACTGAGCCATCCAGGTGCCCCTATTTTTAACCTTTTTAAAGCTACTGGGACCTTTTGAGAATCTGATGAGTGCTTCGGATGCTCTTTTCAGGAAAAAAAAAAAAGGATGCACTAAGACACTACATTTTCACTTGATTTCATGTTGTTTTCTCTGATCCTACTAAAGCCATGGATGCCAAGTTAAGGTCACCAATTTTTGAAGTTATTCAGAAACCTTTCATCCCAGATCTGGTTAGAAAAAAGAGTGAGCTCCTATGAGTTCCCTGTATACCGTGTGTACTCAGCTCATATTTCCAGAGTAATGGAAGGGATTTGATAAGCCATGCTATATACCAAATGTGGTATATAAGGCATCAATCTGAAACCATCTGAATTGTTAAATGGTTATCTACCATTTAAGACCTTCAGTAATGATGGGAACATAGTTCCCTTAAACCACTTTGTGGAATGCTTACATTTTCCCCTAGAGTTTTTTTGGGAAGTTTTACATAGCCAAATAATTTGTTTCATTTCCATTCCTTTCCATAAATAAGATGTATGGAGAAAGAGGGAGACAAAAATATGAAGAAATTCCAAATCTGTAAATTCATTTTCTGTATGTGTACTAAATGGATTTAATGAAGTAATAAGTCATTGGCACAAATATTGATATGGGAATAATATTAAGATTTCCATTGGATTCCAGTACATATTAACTTTTACCAAAGAGAAAAAGTACAGCAAGATGAGGTTTGCCTTTTTGTTTTGAATACTTGCAATACCTGAACATTTATTTTTACTACTGAAAATGTATCTGTTACAGAAGTGGACCCCTGGAGTTATGTAATGATTATTAACTATAAGCCAAAAATTTGGTGAATTATATGAAATATGCTTTTTTGTCATTATTTTTAGATTTCTAGAATAAATTTTTTTAAAGATTTTATTTTTAAAGAATATCTATATCCAGTGTGGGGCTCAAAGTCACAACCCTGAGACCTAGAGTCACATGCTTCACTGATGGAGCCAGCCAGGTGCCCCAAGAGTATTAAAAAAAAAAAAAGATGTAAAACAAATGTAAGTCCAAGATAAAAATAACTTACTAAAGATTTTGCACTTTATTAGATACTCATTCATTTATTTTCCGCAGCATTTACTGCCTTATATTATATAAATTTTCTATTAATCATTAAGATTATGGGAGATTTTCATCAGTTTTGTTTGCTGATATTCACAGGTGCCTAGACAGTATTTGGTACATAGAAGGCACTCAGTAAATATTTGCTGAGTAGATAAATTATTTCTTTTATCTCTGTTTCACTTTTTGGGAGTGGAGGGGTTGTGTTGTGGTTGTATTAGGATAAAATTGCAGTATTAGACATGTTGATTCCAGGGTCATTGTAAAATTTAAAGTTTTGAAGTCTATACTAAACTTTACTTGTTTAACAAAATGGAAGAGGACCAAAAGCTCAGAGTCCTGTCATTTCTGATAGCTATGATATCATCTTTCATAAAGTATATGCTGCTATTTTCCTCTGCATAAGTGCTTTAAAACCTTCACATTCATGGGGCACCTGGCTGGCTCAGTCAGTTGAACGTCCGACTTTGGCTCAGGCTGTGTTTTCACAGTTCACGGATTAGAGAGCCCTGCATTGGGCTGTCTGCTGTCAACACGGAGCCTGCTTCGAATCCTCTGTCTCCCTCTCTCTGCACCTCTCCCCACTAGTGCTCTCTAAAAAAAAAAAAAAAAAAAAAAAAAAAAAAAAAAAAAAAAAAGCAAAATCCTCACATTAATGTTTTTCTTTCTGTGGAATGGGAAAAATCACTGGAATCAGATTAACTGATACTCTCTAACATCTTCCTAACAAAGGCTTCAATTCTGGCCTCAGTACTTCCATCATAGTCATCTGATCTGTTCCCTCTTCCCATTTTCACTGCCAACATCTTCATGAATCCTCATTATTTCTCATTCAAGCTACTGTTAAGTGGCTCTCTAGCTTCTTAAGTGCATATCTGAGTGTTTATTGTATGTCATGTGCTGCTTGCCGCCTCTGTCTCCCCCACCTCCAGTTTCACTGCCAATATTTTCTCATACATCTGCTACCAGCTAATCTTCTTGAACTCCAGTACTCATCATAACCTGCTCACAGACCATCTGGGGAGAAAGGATTAACAGCAGGGTATACCTTTTCTCTGTGGGAAGATTTCAGCTTTGTTTCTTTGAAAATGCATAAACAGGAAACTGTATTATGAGACATCATTGTTTATTAACTCCCATTGGTGAATTACATCGGTACTGGGAAGACTTTGAATGAACATATATAGACCCTGAAGGTCTACATGACAAAAAGAAAACATACAAAAACCTAATAGAAAATACAACCCTTGGCCTCTTTGTGTCATGTCTCTTGTAAAAAGCATGGCTCTTGAGGAGGTTATCAGCCACTCTCACAGGCTGTTATGTATGAGGCTGGCCTATGCTGAGGTGACTTTCACCCACCCCGAGGGACTCAACTTTTAAAACTGAGCTGCCCCCTTTTGTGGAGTTTGGAAAGCTGTGCCCAGACTCTTATAAGAAATCTCAAGGAAAACTCACTTGATGAAGCCATGCTGACATGCTCTTTCCCTTTCCTTCCTCAAAGTTAAATAAACCTGACACAGGTATAGTCAGTGGTTCCCTTAAATATGAATGCCAATTTGAAATCACGATTGCTGCTGGGTTTGCAGGAAAGACGTTGTGACATCAATGGTTTTGTCATTGCCTAGTCATATAGCCTGGCACACACCAAATGCAACTGGGCTTCAACTTTATTTTCCTTTCCCCTACAAAACCAATTTTGAAGCCCATAGCTGAAAGTAAAATGCATCATAAATCTAAGAATCCCTGCACACACTAAGCAACTTGCGAACAGAATCAAAATCTCATTCATTTTGTATCTCCTTCACCTTACACACAGTACTTGACATATTGCTAGTTCCCAATTTTTATAGGAATGAATTATCCACAGAGAAATGCCTGGGAATGGAGTAATTCAAAGGATCAGAGAGATGTTAGAAAATCCCTTAGAAATGACTCCAGGAGAGTAATAAAGAAAAAAAAAAGAATAAATCAAAACATAACCAAATATTTTGGGGGCACCTGGGTGGCTCAGTCAGTTGAGCATCCGGCTTCGGCTCAGGTCATGTTCACAAGGTTTGTGGGTTTGAGCCCCATGTTGGGCTTTTTGCTGACATCTCAGAGCCTGGAGCCTGCTTCAGATTCTGTGTGTCCCTCTCTTTCTGTGCTTCCCCTGCTCACACTGTCTCTCTCTGTCTCCCTCAAAAATAAACCGTTAATTTTAAAAAAAATAACCAAATATTTTATATTGATAATTATATAAATTCATAGAATCTTAGAGTTAGAAAGAACTTTTTTCACATAATATGAACAAGCCTTCTACTTATTGTTGGTGTCATTAAAAATCTCCACCAGGTAATTGGCCATCTAGTCTCCTTTACTCTTCAGAAAATGAGTTAATCATTATTTAAGTATTTCATGAAATAGCCTTTGTAACAGCTCTAATTTCTATAATTCTCTTCCAGTTACCTTAACAATATTTGTCTCAGGAATTTATATCCATTCTTTCTTCTTCTTCTTCTTCTTCTTCTTCTTCTTCTTCTTCTTCTTCCTCTTTTTCTTCTTCTTCATCTTTGTAAAATAAATGCTGCCTCTTCCAGTTGATAATTCTTGAAATATTTTAGAGGTGGTTTTCGTATTTTCCCCTATTCTTCTCCTTCTAACAACATTAACACGAGACATTATTTCTAGAGTCCTCACCATCTGGCTTTTTTTTTTTTTTCTTTTCTGGATTTCTTCTGATTGATCATTATCCAGCTTAAATCTGCCTCCTATCACACTATGAGTGGGGATCTGTTGTTGTTGTTGTTGAAATTTAAATATAAGCAGACAACATTTAGATCTTTGTCCTTTGCACCCGACTTTACCTGTGTTTTAAATCTTAAAATGTTCCCCTAAAAGACTAATCTATTTTATTGCTACCCTTCCCTCCAAGCCAATTTCAGATGCCAGTCCTGGAAAGTAAAAGCAGCACTGGAAAGCTTCTGAACTCTAGTTTCCAGCTTAAGGTTGTGTCTGACTACCTGGTATGGATTGATCTGATTTAGGCAGACATGCCACTGTGGCTATTCTGGTGGCTTTACTCTTGCAGATGGCAAATTCATTCTTGACCGAGTACACAGGGATCGCACTAAAAGAAATGGTAATACAAGGCAATACCCCTCTCACATCCAAATGTTCATTGGCAGGAATGAAACCCTGAGGCTACCCTGGGGCTATTGCTATTTTTTTTTTTAGAGCAACCAAGGCAAGAGGCACTCCAGAATTAAGACCCTTTGTTTTTCACACCCCTCTTTTCCACTACACCAATGCACTGCCACATGTTTCAGTGAATACATCAAGGCTGGAGATTTGAATTGTATTCTGGCCTTGTTGCTAATTACGTGATCTTGGATTTAAATATAGTACCCTGACACCAACCTCACCCTTGTTTGCTTCAATTACTTTCTCTATAAAACTAAAAAATCCTGTTCAGCTGTAAATCTTCATGCCTGTCTTCATCATCTTGTGAACTGGCATTGACTAAGTTAAGGTTGGTCTCCCTCACTTTTGGGAATGGGTACTCAGCAAATTCAGAGTCACTCTGAAGCCAACTGCTAAATGGGTATATTTGCACTGATTCTCAAAGGGCAAGGAATGCAGACAGAGCATTTACCGGAAATAACTCTCAGGGAGCACAGGAATAGATTCAGAGAATGCAAGGTAATTCTAGTCACAATTTTTTCTTCTGCTCGGTGTGCACAATCCCATTCTGTCACATGACACCATCCAATGTGTGGTCAGAACAAACAAGGAATTGTGTGACAGAAGAGAACAGTACTTAGGAGACAGAAAACACAAATAAAGAAGAAGGAAGAGAAAATGCTGCTAATGGTCTAAGAAAACCTAAATGCAAAGGGAACGGCATACATTTAAATGATAAGTTAAGGAAGCTTTCTGTAACAGCCTGACAGCATATCCTCTAAAGGAAACTAGTTACAAATCACCATCGTTAGAGCTGGTAGCACAGAGTAGCAAAAACAGTTCACAGTGAAGGAAAATCTGGCAGAAGCAGGAAAACTGAAAATAGAAAAAATAATGACAATTTTACCAGAGGACAAAATGCTGTATCTCCTTTATTAGACTAAACCTGAATGTTAAGAGTGTGCTTGTAGACTAGATGCAATAGGAAGGCATTGGTATTCAAATCACTTGTCATAGTCACATTTTAATCCAATCATGACACAAGGGAGAGAAGTAGAGAAATTAGGAATGTATTAGAAGAAACAGGAAGAATGGGGCAAATAAAAGGTGACAAGCTTAAACTGCTTAAACTCCTAGCCCTTCCCTCGTAAAAGCCTCAGATTTATCTGTGTGAAACTCCTGAGAAAACATGCTTTACATACAAATAACAGACCAGCCAGGATGAGGGGCTTTGACCTATCTCAATACATAATGATAGCTGAAATCTATTATCATAGACATTATAGACAGTTTTAAAAAGTGATAATAACACCATTTCTTTTCTTTATAGGAGTTCTTATTCCTTAACTAGGGAGGCAAAGAGAAAGATAAAATTATCATTTTATGCTCTAGAGAATTATAAAACTATCATCATGAAAATTAATTTCCTGGTGAGTTAGACATACCATTATTAGTGTGAATATTCTAAAAACATTACAAAAATAGTGGAACAAATGAATATACTAATAATTGAAAGAAATGATGACAATATATTAAGGTGTTTTTTTTTTAAAACTAGGAACCATTATCTATTATTTTAAGACATAGTTATATCTTTCAATAAAATTACAATGTTTTTTAAACTGGAACACCTAAATGACATGAAATATCCACTAAAATATTTCTTTTTTACCTTTTAAAAATATCTGCTGTTCTCATTATCCAGTTAAGGTAAAAGTATGAGGATAAATAAGCATGCTTCTCAGTATTCCTTTCAAAGAAATATTAATTCTTAAATTTCTAGAAAAAGTTTTAAACATTACAATATTCTAATACACATGAATCAATAAATTATTCTCTAAATATTAGTTATTTTCCTCAAAGATTTAAATTAATTATGAAACAAATGGAAATGGGAGTTATAGTATTATTACTATAAGGAAATAACATTGGCTATGACTTTTAGGGTTTTTTTTTTAATGTTTATTTATTTTTGAGAGACAGAGAGAAACAGAGCATTAGCAGGGGAGGAGCAGACAGAGAGGGAGACACAGAATCTGAAGCAGGCTCCAGGCTCTGAGCTGTCTGCACAGAACCCGACACATGGCTTGAACTCACGAACCTTGAGATCATGACCTGAGCCGAATTTGGGCACTCAATCAACTGAGTCACCCAGGTGCCCCATGACTTTTAGTTTTAATTGCTAAGTACTTTCTTGTATCCTATGTGGATTACTAGGTTTGCTTTTATAAAGTTTCATATGGAATTTCTAAGTCAGCTACTCATGAAAGTAACTGAGTACTTCTTAATTAATCCAACCACTCATCATTACCAGTGTTTTGTAATAACTTGAAAAATTTAGACTTAGGTCACTTAGGATTTAGAGAAAAACTAAGTGTAACATTTAACCTTCACTGGGCCAAATAGAAGAATTCTATCTCTCTGAAATGCCAACAATAAATCCATGTGGCTGATTTGCTTTGGCAGCTGCAAATGTGTTGGCTTCCTACAAATGTCTTCATTACTATCTATTATTTCATGATGGCATTGATGTAAGAAATTTTCACAAATCTATTTTCCTGGGGTTAATTATTTAATTAATGGTATCTGTCAAGCCTGCAAACACTGCTTTTAACTGATCAAATTGGTAAGGTTCAGAAGTATCATCATCTTCACACTTACCATGTGGATTGGTACCTTTGACCTGCAACTGGAGGACAGCACCAAGTAGCCTGGACACAACCCTTATAATATGAACAATGACCCCATGCAGGAGTTGCTGCTTTCAAGTTGACAAGGTGCAGGCACCAATTATGCTGCAAAATGTGGGTGTGATTTTTGTGGCTACAAGGACTTGGCAGCAAATAATTCCATCAAGCAGAAATTTACTGTCAGGTTTTATAGTAAGCACTATGGATTCTAAATGAGGGAGAGTGAGGCAGAGAGGAGAGAGAGAGAGAGAGAGAGAGAGAGTTACATACAATCTTCATTGTCATTTTGAGTTTGACCATTTGAAAGTACTTAGGGCCAAAAAGTTCTGCAAAGATGATCTCTGAGCCCTGACAGCACTAGGTGTTTAAGAAAAGTACAGTTCACAAAACTGATACGCTAATTGGTAGAATATGTTTATTTAACCATAACAAGGTTTGTTCAAGGAAACTATGCTAGAAAGCAAACTCCATCTCTTCCTACCCCAAAAGCATACACACACGACATTCTTTTAATTGTCGTTGGCAATATTTCAATATTTGGTCACATTGGTGATTATTCAAAATGAAACTAAGTGATGACAGTCCCTCTTTTTTAAAAAAAAACACTTTTTAATAGTTTTTTAAAATTTTTTCTTTGATCTTTATTTTTGAGAGAGAGAGAGAGAGACAGCGTGTGAGCAGGGGAGGAGCACAGAGAGGGAGACACAGAATCTGGTGCAGGCTCCAGGCTCTGAGCTGTCAGCACAGAGCCTGACACGGGGCTCGAACTCACAAACTATGAGATCATGACCTGAGCTGAAGTCGGACACTCAACTGACTGAGCCATCCAGGAGCCCCTAAAAACATTTTTTTTTAATCTTTATTTATTTTTGAATGACAGAGTCCGAGCAGGGGAGCAACAGAGGAAGAGGGAGACACAGAATCCAAAGCTGGCTCTAGGCTCTGAGCTGTCAGCACAGAGCCCAATCTAACTCACAAACTCCAAGTTCAGGACCTGAACCTAAGTCGGACGTTCAACCCACTGAACCACCCAGGTGCCGACAGTCCCTCTTTAGGAAAAAGATAACATAAAATCAATCTTGGATTTAGACATTAGAAATTATTTTCACCTTCCAAATCTGAGTTTCTTAATGAAATTCTGAAGCTATATAAATTCCATCTGAAGTATATTTTCCCCTCTTCTTTCTACCTCTTTACTTATGATAATATTCTGAATCTTATAAATTCTATACTATCTTAAAAGTCTTCCCTGACTCGTCTAGTCCCTGGATATTGCTGTCGTCTGATTTCTTGTAATAACCTTCTGTCTAACCTACTCACATATGTCACCTTTTAATAATAAATTGACTTTTTATGTCAGATTAAATTTGGTTTCCAATTGGATTAGAAGTCCCTTATAGGTAGGTGCCTTGTCTATATTTCTTAGCTACCCTCAATATATGTGTAGATAGTCATATACACATATTACATACTCAACTATTTGAAAAGGACACCATATGGTATGTAATGCCTGTGTAAGGAGGGATAGATGATATTTCTGAACCATTTGCTTCTCAAAGTCTGGCCAAACTGCTTAGGGAGCTAATTCTTGTCAGTAAATTGATGTTTATACAGCACATTCTAATAAAAGCATAGAGTTTTAATGAGAACTTAAAATATAAATACAAATGCAAATTACTTAACACTGGCAGATAACACTCTTAAATGACCTCACAAATGGGTCAACACTAATACTTGGTTATAGTCATCTAGAGAACTGGGCTCAAGATCATACCTGATCTCTTAATAGTCATTGACTTTGGATGAAACAAATTTCCTAAACCTGTATTCTCCAGTCTGAAAACACAGAGAATAAGAGGTGTATTACCTACTTCTTAGAGTTTTAAGTACCAAGTGATATAATATATGTAAAAATACATGTAAACCATACTATGCTATAGTCCTGTTAGGTATCATTTTGTTATACTTAGGAATAAAAGTGCTGTGATTAGATCATCAGTATATATATTTTTTTAATTTTTGTAATGTTTATTTATTTTTGAAGAGAGAGTCAGAGTGCAAGTGGGGGAGGACAGAGAGAGGGAGACACAGAATCCGAAGCAGGCCCCAGGCCCTGAGCTGTAAGTAAGCACAAAGCCTGACGCAGGGCTCAAACTCACACACCCCAAGATCATGACCTGAGCCAAAGTTGAAGGCTTAACCGACTGAGCCACCGGGCACCCCACAAATTCTTTTTCTTTGTCTAGCTATCTCTTATGAAGTATAGAAAATGTATATTTTTCTCCTTTGTTTCTCCAGTGCCTAGTATAATGCCAGATGCTCTACTGGAAACACTATAATTCAATTTTCAATAACATAATAAGCTATTTGTATTTCTGTTACATTGTGTGAGGACCTAAAAAAAAAAAAGGAAAATATAATGCAAATCGAACTATGTCAGGGTGAAATTTAAATTAATGACTAAACCTATTTTTGTATGTATGTTCGTCTATCATTAAATCAAGGTTATAATCCACTCACTCATTAATTTACATTAATAGGCATGGCAATATTTGCTGGTATTCTTACATATTAATACTAATCTCTTTGTAAGTATCACTAGCTAAATATAATATTTGATTGATTAGTTTGGGAGTCAGTAAACATTTTCCATAAAGGGCTAGATAGTAAATATTTCATGTTTTGCAAGCCACATAGTCTCTCACAACTACTCAGTTCTGCCCTATAGTATGAAATTAGACATAGACACTATGTAACAAATGGGTATGCTCTGTTAGAATAAAACTTTATTTAGAAAATTCAGGGTAAAACAAATTTGCTCCATGGGATTTGCTGGCCCTTGTTCAGTTCAACACAACATACTTAGAACATAGTAGATAAAACTCAGAAATTTTAGCATACATAGAAAATATCAATAAGAGCTTCAGTTCTTCTGGATAAAACACTTAGGATGATAGCATGAAGGTGCATAGATTTAAACCATAGTCATGATTTGGAATAGTCTGGAAAAATTAATTTCAGGGCTTTTCAAAGTAAGGGGTGACTTCTCTGGGTGTGAGGTAAGGTGGGTGGATAAATGACCATTCATTAAGACTGGCTATAAAATGTTAGAATTTCTTTGCCATTAATTTGTGTATGCAATATAATGCATAAAATATATTATACAGTCTTATATGCATTTATATTTATGTAATTTATAAATAAATATATACCAATATTGAGGCATAGAGCCAACATTTTTTAAATGATATGGCAAGAGATTAAACAAAATCTGGAGTCGATGGAACTTAGATAACCAATTAATTTCAAGTTTCTGATTAACATGAGTGAGTAACAGAAAAATTACAATGAATATTGATGTCATGGTGAACCCAGCCAACATAATTTTGAATGGTGAAACACCCTCCATGTGAGTGGTAATGGGATTTATTTATAAGTGCTGGTGATATTTTTAAGCACTTTAAAATAGGAATAGCATTCAGGAGCCTAAGCGTGAGACTGTATGATCAAGTTCTGCATTGAAAGCCAGTGTTTCTGTCGGTCCTTCAATTTTTTCTTGTTGAGAAATGAAAGACTCCACACAGTGCAATATGCCATAAGAGACCCAGGCAGGAATGGGGTAAAGATGCTGATCATGGCTAAAGCCCAAGAAGCAAGTTACAGGGTGGAAAGTGGGAAAGACTGATAATGAATAATGGTGCATGCATGCACACACACACACACACCTCCTCCACCATCAACACACACACACACACACACACACACACACACACAGGCCTCCTGTTTGCTGAGCAACAACTCCCAAAGTGGGAAAGGATTAGGGGAAGCTGTCATCTTAACCTGTAATTTTTAGGTAAAAAAGTTCTGTTTTATCAATTTCTTTAGACATCATCAGTAATGTTTTTGAAATTTCTCTAAGTATGTTTCAGAACCTGATGAACTGCCAACTTCTATCCTATGAAAATCTCTGCTTCATGAAATCTAACCCATCCGGTTACAACCAACACAATGTTTCTAGGATACAAGATTAAAAACAATGAAATCCTAGCAGCATATTTAACAACCAATTGGGGTCTTATTCGATACCTATATGATCAACTCAATGTACAGAAATCAGTTGCCAAGGTCTCAGAAAAACAATTTAAAAAAATTATCTGATTTTTTTTTTCAAAGTTTTTTTTTTTCAACTTTTTTTTTTTTTTTTTTTTTTTTGGGACAGAGAGAGACAGAGCATGAACGGGGGAGGGGCAGAGAGAGAGGGAGACACAGAATCGGAAACAGGCTCCAGGCTCCGAGCCATCAGCCCAGAGCCTGACGCGGGGCTTGAACTCACGGACCGCGAGATCGTGACCTGGCTGAAGTCGGACGCTTAACCGACTGCGCCACCCAGGCGCCCCAAAAATTATCTGATTCTTAATATATAAGAACTGGTAAAGGGTATGACACATCAGTGGCACTTAATAAGGACTGGCAAATAGGTGAGTTTCATAGTGACAAGTGAGATGTCTAATACAAAAAGGCCTAATTATATCATTTGTATAAAAAATGCTGTAGACTTATTTGTAATTTTAGGTACATGTGATGACTGTATAAAGCAGCACATGACTCATCTAACATCAGTACTCACTGTCTGGGAGTTTGTTTCCCACAGTATCTTAAAAGTTGTCAGCAATAGAACAATCCAACCATCCTCTGCTTTTCAGTCACCGTGATGACCACTGAAAGGAACTCCATGTTCTGGAGTTCAGTGCTTTAAACCAGTAGCTCAAACTATTGCCTGCCTCAGTGGCATGGAAGTGAATCCGTTTCAGCTCAGAAAGACATGAGCTTGGCTCCTCATCTCTGTCCCTTTCCAAGGAGCAAGCTTAGACAAATACTTCTGATGCTGGGACTCTCATGTTAGGCAAATGAAGAGCTTCTTGCAGGTTGTTAGGATTGAGGTTAAGTTTATTAAGCATGCAAGTCCCATGTCTACCTACTGAAGGAGTGCAGGATGAGATGCCCCAAAATATGCCACTTTGACATAAATATTACTTTGGGTTAAAAGTAATAAAAACCTAGCAGATGCATGAATAGCTTTCTGCCTCCTCCAAGACTGCCTAAATTTACTTTGGAAAGGAGAGCCTGCAAAAGGAACAGAACTATTAACAGAGGCTCCCTTTTAAGAAAGGACATTATCTGCATAATAAAGCAAACTTGTCTTCCCCCCAACATCCCTTTTCACCTTCTTTAGTTTTCTCCCCTTTGTATACTCAAACTCCTACCCCTCTTTTAACTCAGATAAACTGCAAGTTGCCTCACTGATCTTCGGACTTTCATTTCTATGCAGATTCCCCCTATATACATCTATTAAATCTGTTAATCTATGTAATGTCAATTTGATTCTAAGTCCCTTTAGCAGGACCATAGGGCAGAGGAAGGTCCTCCTCCCCAACACTAGAGGCACTAATGTTGAAAAGAATCACCTGTAGCCCTTCAAACAACTCTCTAGCCTATTCTTTATTGTATCTTGTTTAGGATAAATGAAAGAAAATATAAACACATATTGTTGTAATGGCTCCTTTGAAAAGGTGATTTCAAGTCTAGTATCTACTCTTCATAATTAAAGTTCTTTCTAAGTTTATAGCAGTTCTCATTTTTAGGGGAGAACAAACTGTGAGTTTGACCTCTGAAATGATTCCAAGTGAGGCCTCAACAGTATCCTTTGCTGACCATTGAATTAATCTGCTATAAGCCTTTTTATTATTTTTTTTTATTTTTATTTTTTCAACGTTTTTTATTTATTTTTGGGACAGAGAGAGACAGAGCATGAACGGGGGAGGGGCAGAGAGAGAGGGAGACACAGAATCAGAAACAGGCTCCAGGCTCCGAGCCATCAGCCCAGAGCCCGACGCGGGGCTTGAACTCACGGACCGCGAGATCGTGACCTGGCTGAAGTCGGACGCTTAACCGACTGCGCCACCCAGGCGCCCCTATAAGCCTTTTTAAAGTTGCTAGGGGAAATATTTGTAAGTAAAAAGTAAACTAAGCAGCAAAATATAAACAAAGCTTTTTTTTCCCCTCAAAAACATTTTGGATTTACTTCTTTTTTTTTAGGAACTAAAAAATAATGTAATATATATAATGAGGTAGCAAAACGTTATACTTTTTTAAAACTAAACTTTGTACACACAGATGTATTTGTATTACACTCATCTTATGTTTAAATTCTTCTCCCAAATGGAAATATTCATCTTCACTGTGGCTTAAAGGTAGCATGAGGAATGAATTTTAGTCTCTAAAATTCTGAATTTACATAAAAGGAATACCTGCTAGTATTATTACTAGATCCTCCAATTATGCTACAACTTTTTTTCTTCTTTACAGCATCTATTGAAGATGTGGGCAAACTTTGTTCTCAATGTTGATCCTTTAGAGTGTAGTTTATTCATTATATCACTATAAATATAGCCTTCCATCAAACCCAGGCAGAGAGTTGTTAGGGAAGGAAGGGACTGAAAAGAAATCTAGTAACACTAAGAGACTAATATTATAATAACTGATCATCTGGAGTGCCATGAGAACTTTCCAAAATATCTCTTCACAGAACACCCAGAGGAAATTAAGTTCTCATCTTGCTTTGTAGGTAGAAATGAGTGATTCAATGTTTTATAACTGAATGTACTCATAGAAAATGACTGCTTAGCATTGCAACAATTATTATGAGATAAGCACTTGGAAGCAATGGAAAAACAAACAAGCATTTACTGTGAAGCATCATAGCTCTATCTAAAGTGTGTAGCTACATGGAAAAGTTTATAAATTTGAGATTTCAATATAATAAGTTCTCAAATAAATATACAGTTTTCAGAATACAAATATAGTCTACTTCTTTTGGAAAGTTTAAGTTCTTCCCAAAGTACAATCAAATATACTTGAAAATGTTATAATATGTTTACAATACTTTAGAATGAATTTCTTTAAGGCAGTACAGGGAATTTGAAAATAATGACATATATTAATCCATTTATTACTTTATTTATTCAATCAATATTTATTAAGTAACTGGTAAGTTGTAAAGAAATGACTACTTAAAACCTGGCTATTTGGAACAGTCATCTTTTTCTATACAAACAGTGCTATGAAAATTACATCCCAATGAAAAGTTATATCCTCCTACTGAGTAGGAGTAGGACAGTTTCATCTCTACTTAAACACCACAGGTTTCCAGAGGAAAATGTAATTGGAATTTCCAGCTTTAATGCAAGAAATGAATATGTTTCCAACAGAAGTAAATCTAAAATATGTAAGATTTTCATATATATAGACTTCAAGTACACATCTTCTGATTTATAATCAAATGACAGGGAAAAAAAAAGATTTGAAGTCAGGACTCTCTTAGAAAATTCAAGCTATTCACTCTTGAAATACAAAGATGGAGAAAAGAAGATAGGATTCCTATATATTATTGTCGCCTTTATTTCTATGTGAAAGAAGATACCTCTTTAGGTCAATTTCATCTTCAAGAAGAGAAAAGAACTGGAATGTTACTACTGAACACAAGAAGTCTGCAAGGTGTGGATAGTAGTCAAGAATTTCTGTCATATACTAAATCTAATCAGCTTCTCTTAATTTCAATTTTTCTACAAAATAGGTGTGGAAATTTTACCTACCAACTTTGAACTATTACCAGTATTAAACAATACATTATACATAAAGTGCTCAGCATAGTGCTTAATCATGGAACATACTCACTAAAGTTTAGGTGTTAATGTGTACTGTATTACTTTTTTGGTTGATAGTGATGTTCTGGAATTGCTTGATGGTGACGCACAACCTTGTAAATAAACTAAAAACCACTGAATTATACACTTTTAAATAGCAAATTTTATTTTATGTTAGATATTATCATGGATTATATGTCAGAAAAACAAAAAACCAAATAAGGCTTGCTATGATTATGTTTATTATAATACACATTAATAAATACAAAATATCTTGTACATAGAATAGAGATTTTCTGTCTTGAAATACTATGGCACAAAAGTCTATGAGAAAAGTTTGACATAGCTAATAGCTAGTGTAAGCTCGAAGTCTTTTAGTTATACCATAATGTATAATAATAGTGGGTAAGGAAACGACAGGAAGGGTTAGAAAAATGGAGAGATAAAAGATGATAAAGTTGAGTGGCGTCTGGTAGGCTCAGTCGGTTAAGTGTCTGACTCTTGATTTAGGCTCAGGTCATGATCTCACGGGTCATGAGTTAGAGCCCCATGTCAGACTCTGTGCTGACAGCATGGAGCCTGCTCAGGATTCTCTGTCCCCATCTCTCTTTGCCCCTCCCTCTCTCTCTCTCAAAAATGAATGAATAAACTTGAAAAAAAAAAAGCTTAAATGATGATGAAGTTGATACGTTTTATAAATAATTGCTGAGATTTTGTGATGTAGTTGAATAAATACACATACATTTGGCTAAAAAAGTAGGCAATATTGAAGAGTGCAAAATAGGATATGACATAGCATCCAATCCAATTGAGCCATTTACTAGAGGAGTAGGTACTGGAAAGTTAGCAAATTCAATCATCCCCAATTTTCATGAATTCAGATTTTGCCAGAGCCAAATTCTAACTTCTCCAAATATAGTAAATGAATGACTTGGATAAAGTAGATTGGTTCAGTATATTTCTTTTTTTCCCTTGATTAATCAATTGAAATTATAATGTGCATGCTTCTTGAGATGAATTCAGTAAACTTTAATTCTTTTCTCTTTCCTCTTCTGCAATGTCTCCAGTGATGACTGCATCCATACTTCCAATGGATGGAACACGAAGAGGAACATGAGGACAGGGCTCAGGATACTTGTTTCTATATAAGTTATTAATTAATCTATGTACTATATGGATATTTATTGAGTATTCTTTGTGTTCCAGATATCAGTAATATGTAGAATATCCCATAGTAGAACCAAGTTTTCTGATTTCTGGCCAGGGTCTGTTCTGCCTCCCCGCAATCCCCCTTGGGAGATAGAGAGGCTGCTCTCTATTTAAATGACTTTAATTGAGGCCAAAAAATTACAAGAAAAGAAAATTCATGAAAGTGTTTTATTCTATCTTTTACACATATTACTATACCTAGATATTACATAAAGGAGGCTAAATTCTTTAATACCTTTCAAACTTTGAAGGAAAATAAAAGGCTCTCTTATTCAGTCTACATATAAAGTGTGAACTAAGCTGGGAGAAACATAACTCAATAAAGTTTAATACTTCAAGAGTAGAACCAGCATACTTTTGGCAGTGTGAGCTATTGACCTTCTACTTCAAAAATAAAATGAAATGTAAAGATGTTGAAAAAATATTTCAAATTAAAAGCAATTGATGAAATAGTCCATTATTTAGATCGATCTCTCTCTTTCTCTCTCTCATTTTTTAACATGACAGAGTATGCCAGCACATGAAAAGAGTGAAGAAAAATAGTTACAAGTTAAAGAAATTGCTCAGTTGTCTTAGTTGGAAATTCAAGAACAGTTCAAAACCATGTTTCTGATTAAAACTAGGTATATGCACCTAATATAGTAGAGTTGTCATCCTTAATATCTTTTATTTCACTCTTTAAAAACAGCTTATCATTTTCTTGGTTTGAAAAAATTTAGGGTTGGTCTATAAAACTGTGTTAAAATCTAACTCAGTTGACATATAATTTAGTCCTTATTCATTCTAGCAGCAAAACTTAAGAACATTTGGAGTACTCTAGAATAGTATGTTCACCAAGGACTTTAGGCATTTGGGACAAAATCTGCACTAGTAAATCTTTTAAATCTCTGGGGGAAATTAAGCCATGACATAAGATATTAAAAACTTAATTTTGATTGTTTTTAGTCAGCTCTTTGAATTTTCCATTAAAGAAAAACAAAAGAACAGTTTCAGCACATAGGAAGTACCAAACTATTCACAAGCAGCTTAAAGATTAAAGTATACATGTGAATCAAAACCCATCCAGCAAGAACTAGACTATCCCAAATAAATGACAAAAATTATAGAAAATAGGCTTTGTAATAATGCATTTAGTTGATTCTAAGATGCAAAGTTTTTTTCACATGTTAACAACCCTGAAATAAAGTAGCATGTTTGCAATCAATGGTCTCTTTTGATAGTATTTTTCTTTCTTAGTGGAATATAAAATTCTACTACATCATACATTTGCCGTATTGTATCCTACAATAATATGTATAATAATATGTTTCTTACACAAATATATACAAAAGTAAAATAAAGAAGTGTGTATACATACACACACACACACACACACACACACACACACACACACACACATTTCCCCTAAAACTAATTGTCCAGAGAAAAATGTTACCCATTTTCATTTCCGACATTCGTCAATACTGTCATATACTGCTTCTATAATCATGTTTGGTTTATGCAGAACAAGAGACAGCAGAGTTTGATTTCCTAATGGAAAAAACTCAATGAACTATAACAAAAATGCATAAAGCATGAAAAACTATGTACAAACTGGGCTGAAATTTAGGATTAATAGGACATATTTAGACACTTTTATTAATTACTGCATAGTTTGAAAGAATCTTTTAACTTCTCTCTTTCATAAAATGCAAGTAATTATTTTTGTCTCTCTGGCAAGATTGTGATGTCCCAATAGTAAAAGGAAAATTATTTGAAAGTGTTTCATTGAGAAGAGTTAATTATTGTAGGTACTATATTTAAAATATAGACCAAATCAGTACTGAAGTGTTCAGTACCAGAAATTGATTTTGAAATTGAATGCAAATAGCATTGTAAGTGGAGATGGAAAGTAGACCTTCCAAATTCAATGGTGAACGTTTCTTCCTAAAATAGAAACTTAAAATATTTATGCATTTTGATGGGTTATCATAAGGTCTTACAGCCCAAATGTTTTCCAGTTCTTTTAAAATAGTTGTGGTTTGGAATTGTCAAGTATATGTCAATCAAAAGATAGATGTTTACCAAAATAATTATTTTTAGAGTAACTGATTTGTAGGCTTTCTAGGAATAATCAGAAAGCAGGGTCATTTATTATTAAGACTGCTACAGATTATGATCATATATCCATATTTTCTTCATGAAAGATAATACTTATCTCTCATTTCCTTAGAGAGTCAGGGAAGGCATCCAGCTTACTCAAAAGTAATGTCATCATTAAAGAACAAGTTCAAAAGAAGTTGGTTAGCAGAGCCTACCTTTTTTATCCACACTGGAAATTATTAACTGATCCTTTAAAAGGCCACTCCTAATAACCTTAGCTTCAGAGTAATGTATGGTTTGTAATGTATGTAATGCATGGTTGTATGGGTCTACATCTCCTAGGTTCTTTTTGAGATGATAAATTTTGGCTTACACTTGATTCCTGCCCACAGAGTCAAAGACCAAGGCAATGCTGTTAAAGACACAAACATCTAATCAATACTGTACTTCCCTACAATGTGGTAAAGATGAAGTAGAGCATAAGGGAATCTGTCTCCCACCTATACCTCATATAAAACATTGACATAGGAAGCAGTGGCTTGCTGTATGTCAAGGAAAGAATCAGGATATATGTCTGAATAAAATGTCTATTTGGATATAAAGTTGTTTTTCTGTTTCCATTATCATTGGGTGAGTTTTAGGTATTATACATGCAAGCTTTTGAATTCTGAAAAGGTGAGGGCCTGTACTTGACAGGGAATTGTAGGCCAATCTGTTAATTACAAAACCACCCTAGGCACTTCTCAGAAAGCATCACTGAAATCTTTTTCTGCTAAGAAAATATTGCAATTGGCTTCAGTCACATAATATTATTATCAAAGATATTTATAATCAGAGATTTAGAAAGCATTGCTATTTGTCAAAAAGTGCCCTATGAAAGCTGTAAATTTTAAAGATTATTTAAAATGTATTTCTCTAAAGCTTCCAGTCTTGTAAGATTGGCTGACTTGGTTTTAACATGTTACTCCTTCCACCTTTGTATTTATCCATCTTTGAATTTATCCTACTTTTATTTATCTTATTTTATTATTTTAAAATGTTTGTTTGTTTTTTTATTTATTCATTTATTTATTTAAGAGGGAGAGAGAGCATGTGTGCACACTAGCGTGGGAGAAGGGCAGAGAGAGGGGGAGGCAGAGGATATGAAGTGGGCTCTGTGCTCACAGCAGAGAGCCTGATGCAAGGCTTGAACTCACAAACTGTGAGATCATGACCTGAGCTGAAGTCGGACATTTAATTAACTGACCCCTGTATTTATCATATTTTTTAAAAGTTTTCCTTCTTTTCTTATATATTAATATTTTTAGTAAATTTCAACCCCTATGAGACTTATTATGATAGTTATAGTATAAAATTATTCACAAAGCAGAGACACTGGATGTTGAGTGAGAATAGCAGAAGGTCCTTAACATAAATGTGATGTGATTTTCCCAATTCTCAGCACTGATTTGAGACAAGGGATTGAAAATCAATCTCACGCTTTTTCTTTCTTAAACAATCATTTGTGACTTACACTAATCCTATCAGAGACCATAGAGAGCAAAAATAAAATCACTAAAAAAATGATAGTTCATTTTCTTCTGCAACAGGGCAGGATAATTGTCCAGAGAAACATATTATATCATTTCCCATTTCTGATATCAGTCACTTCTGTCACATGGAGACCCACCATATCTATAATCATGTTTGGTTTATGTAAAACATGACGCTGTAGAGCTTGACTTCTCAACAGGAATTTCAGTAAGAAATTAAAATAATGGCTTGCATGGCAAAAGACTGCTGTGATGACAGTAAGCTAATTTTCCAAGCCTGAGAATTTCAAAAAATGTTTTGACAACCAACAGTGAAAAGCTTTCATCCTTATTTCACTCTTACACCAAGTGCCAGGTTTTTATGCATTTGTTATCATGGACTTCTTCAAATGCAAGGATATTAGCATTACTGATTTGTTTTCCATTATCACATACACTCCCTACACTTTAGAGTGTCCTATAGACTGGTTTAATATTCATTACAATAGCAATAAACTTCAGAGAAGAGTATTTTAAGCCTTAAGGTGTCAGCATAGAAATTTGAAGAAAACAGAAAACTATGCACAATCTACAAAGAGGAAAGAGGCGTGGGTAAGATATTCTGTCATTTTGCTGGTTCTAAACAAAATCGTGTATGAAGTCTCATACTGACACTTCAAATAGTAGAGGAATGCTTTCACTTTAATGGATTTAGCTTGATATATTCTCTTTCTTTTTGCAGTGCTAAATCTGCAAAACACAGTAAAATATAAGGTAAAAGTGTGCCTACCCCACAGATGGAACATAATAGAGTATTTCAATATTTTATCCTAGAGTCTGGAAATGTCTGTCAGGAATCTATAATTGTGCCATATTTTACTTCAGAAGCCACAAATGAATAATCCACATCATACCTGCATGTCACCTCTGGTGATACTTGCAATGCAACATTAGAAAAAAATAGATCAGCCATACTGACATGAATACAGTCTTACCCTTCTCATTACTCATGATCACCTACTGCAGTTCAATACAGAAAAGTAGCCAGTGATTTCTTCTCTACATACAAGATTGCAAGAACAGCATGACATCCGGACAAGAATGAAAACTGAGTTTATATGCATAGACTTTATTAATCTAATGTATAAAACATAAAAGTGTTAATCTGGAACATTTTAAAACCAAATTTACAGCAATTCTGTGTTGTGTGGTAATTAGCCATAATTAGTCAGCAGTTCACATGAGTTACTGTAAAGCCATTATTTTTATGCAACCAAAATGTGTCTCCCACATTAATAAAAAATGTATAGATTTATGTATTATGACCGTAGATAGGATTTTTAATAGCCATCGTCCTCATCTACACATATCTCTGACATTTGAACACATTATAGCACAAAAGTCAGGCATGCTTCTTCTTTTCCAGTAGTCAGTGATTCTCTTCCCAAAGTGCCCAGTCTCTCATGTTTACTGTTGCCATGCCTGAAGTCATATTATCTGTCCCATCTTATGTGCCTTGTGTACCTCCATTGCCCTTACATATACACCAAGGGGACCTTGAACTGATGTGGGAAACAAGGGACAAAATTAAATTCCCTAACTACTTGTAGCCCATCGACAAGTCCTTGAAATAGGCACAGTGACCTTCTTCTAGGAATTCACCTGCCTTGATGTTGACACTTTGCTAAGGGCAAAAGGCAGTCTTAGCTTGACATTATCCCGACCTCCAGGATCCTATAAGTCTTCTTTAACATATAAAAATTCCTTTGGAAATTTCCTTTATCTCTACCCCCCAAGATATATGTTAGCAATCATCCTCTAAGCATATAACCCACTGATACACATCTGGAGGGTCTCATGGCTCAGGTTTTACTGGACAGTAATAAATGACATTTTCCTCACAATAGCTAGCCCCCTCAAGGTCCTAGAAACCTTGTTTCCAAAATTCTTTAGAGACTTACACTATCTCTAACCTCCTCCCAACTTGAAAGTATATAATCAATTGCTTCTCACAATCCCCGTGCAGTTGTTTCTGTCCATGGGTCCTATTCCCATGCTTCAAAAAAACAACCCACCTTTTGCATTGAATACATCTCGAGACTTCTTTCCTGACCGTTTGCTATGAACCCTAACATTTCCACATCAGAGCTGTAATGGACGTTCAGTAAGCTTATAGCAGTAGAGCTGCAGACTGACCATTCTGATCACTTAACAGCACAAACATATTGAACAATGGAGGAATATCATACAAGCAATAATGTCACCTCTTCTAGGCTACACTACTGGATTTGGGTACTGGTCAAACACAGGATGACAGGAAAAGTTATCAAGACATAGATTGTTGTATCAGTTGTCTGACACGTCTCTTTTATCACTATTACTGAATCCAAAAAGCAGCTCACGTGATGAAAAGCATTCCCCATACATCACCCCTTTTCTCTGACTGAAAACAGCTGTTAATGACAAGTGTTTTTTGTTTTTTGTTTGGGCACACTCTGTCACATCTCAGTATTAACAGGTGGCAGTGTCTTCCTGTGTCACACCTTTGTCAGCCTTGCAGAGGGAAAGGGTAGAACAGTTTTGTTCTAGCAGAAAGACTCTGATCACTTTAAGAAGCTTTTCTCCTTTGGCTGGTTTATATGTTCTACATTTAAACCCTCAGAATATCCAAGAACTGAGTTATTATCCCAACTTTATGGATGGAAAAACTGCACATTAAAAGGTAAATAACTTATGCAAAGGCACACAGGCAGTAAGCTGCAGTACTGGGATTTAAAAACTGTACTATGATTATATAGTTAAAGATCAGTGATTTTCCACTTCACTATTTCAGCACTCCCTACAGTATCTTACTCATTCTTTTTCAGATTAAAAAAATGGAGTAAGGAACTCAAATTTTATAGGCAGCAAAAGCCACTGAGCTAGATACTCTCTTTCAATGTGATCATATACTAGAACATTTAAAACTATGTTAAGGTGTGTAAACAAATGGTATCAATGTCATAATTTCTTTAATGCATGCTTTTACTCTTGATTTCCATAGATAGTTCATTAAGGCTCATAGTTTTCATTATGATTTTAATGTCAGGACTATATTTTGAAAGACAGTATAATTATACTTGTTAAGTATAATTGTGATTCAAAGTCAGAATTATTTCCTGGGTTCAAATTCCAGAGCAGCTAACATAAAAGTAATGTGAACTTCAGCAAATTTCTCTGTGCCTCAGTTTTCTCAACTGAAAAATAGGAATAAAAGTAGTATCCTACAACACAATTGGTAGAAGTTAAATAACTTAATATATGTTAATCCCCCAATTTATAGCAAATACTATTTCAGTGTTTGCTGTTATTATTTTTAAGTTTTGTAAAATTTGCAATAACATGGTTAAATGATTTGAGGTTTCTGGCCATCCTCCCTAGAAACAAATAAAACTTTGTTGGATTTATTTATTTATTAAAAAAGCTTCTTAAGGGGCTCCTGGGTGGCTCAGTCAGCTAAGTGTCCAACTTCAGCTCAGGTCATGATCTTATGGTTCATGAGTTCAAGTCCCAAGTCAGACCCTGTGCTGACAGCTCAGAGCCTGTAGCCTGCTTCAGAGTCTGTCTCCCTCTCTCTCTTTCCCTCCCCCACTCACACTCTGTCTCTCTCTGTCTCTCAAAAATAAACATTACAAAAAAAATTAAAAAAAAACCTTTTAATGTTTATTTGTCTTCAGAGAAAAGGAGAGTAAACAGTGTGGGGACAGAGAGAGATGGAGGGAGAGGGAATCTCAAGCAGGCTTCACACTTTCAGCACAGATGAGGGGCTTGAACCCATGAACCATGAGACCATGATCTGAGCCAAAATCAAGAGTCCGGTTTCCAGGCACTCCTGAAAATTTTTTGTTGTTGGGGCTTTATTTCATATCTTTTGTAATGCCCATTTGACAAGCTGCCCTAAGCAAATGAGGTAATAACTGCAAAGGCCAAATTACTATTGTCTCACAGTCCTTAGAGTTCTGTGCTTGTCTTAGTATGCTGAGTCTTCTCTTTTTGGCAATAAAAGATCATGGAGCTGGGACAATTTGTCATGCAATGTCTAAAACATCCCAAGGTTACCAATTCCTGGTGTTTAAAACAAGGATGGGTAGAATTAGGATTAAAAAGAGAGATTTGAAAGCCTCTTCACTAGAAGGAAGGTATTGTGGGTAAATTAGTATAGTACATACTACGTGCTCCATAATCTACTGATGCACACTGGCATACTGAAGGAACTGAGAATTCATCCAGGATATAAACATGTACAACTTTCCTTAAAGTCAGCTTTTCACAAATTTATGTGTGTGTTGTGTGTGGGTTTATGTGTGTGTAAGCTTTAACCAACAATATTTATTAACTTCTCTTTAGAAGGACACACTTTGGGAAATGTTACTCAGTTTAGATTTAATTCTACAATCGGACAGATGGGTTTTCCTGAGGAATGAAGTAGAAAATGATAAACAACAACAAACTGAGAATTTGCTTAGTCCACAGCATTTCACTAAACGCCTTTCATGTAGTCCTCTCACTAAGTATTCATAACAACCCAAAGTGTAGGTACCATCATTATTCTCAGTTCAGAGATGAAACAATTAAGAATAGAATATATAAGTATCTGTCTTAAGGTCAAATGGCTAGTAAGAAGTACAATTTGAACTTATGCTGTCTAGCTGTAAAGCCTATATTCTCAGCTCTGAGCTTTATTACTTCCTGAGGTAGGGAAGACAAGTGGTATAGGAAGTGGTTTGCGGAACTGGACATTCAGGAATGCATTCACGAGAAGGATGATCTCAGAGCTGGCTATCTGCAAGGAACTCAGGAAACATCGGGTGTGGAGTCATAGAGAGGACGGGTGTCATAGATTTTTAAAACTCTGAGACTCCCTTTGTTATTATTTGTAGTTTTAATACTAGTGAGAAACAGAAATTAAAAAAAAAACAACTAAAAACATGTATAGCTTTAAGTAGTAGCACACAGGGAGGGAAAAAAAGGAATAGATATATATTGAGTGCCTAAGTGCATCCTAATTGCTGTGCATCTGCTCGTCACTGGCATGAATTACCTTTCTCTTTACCCCATAATCTACAAAGTAGGAATAATCTTGCTTATTTTGTATAAGAGGAAGTAGAGGCTGAAAATTATTAGGCCACTTGCCCATGAGTCAAATAATAAGGAAGAAACAGAGGTGGCTTCAAAATTCAGAGGGATTGATTGAAAAATTTCCCCTAAAACAATGTGCAAAAGTGGAGCATGTAGGAGACCATTTTGACTCATGAGTGAGAACAATGCTAAGAAGCAGAGTAAGTGTCAGCAGCCTACAAAGGAAGTAAAAGTGGATTTCCTACTAGATTGGCTGAAAGTAAAGAACAGGGATGTGAAAAACACTTTTGTGAAGAAGAAGAAAAAACTCCCTTTCAGCAGGTAAAATGCAAAAAGGCACCCAATCTGTAGAGACAGATTACAATATGGCACTCCTTTCCAATAGCTGATGCAGCATCACCCCAGGATGCACTGCCTGGCGTGCTGAGCATAGCTGGTATCTCAGCTTTCCTCCTCTCCTAGATGCCTTTGAACAGTGTACAACCTGAACAACCATAGGAAGTATCCCTGGGCATGGGGACCCAACTTAATACTGACATATGAATACCAAGCTTTAACCATAGAAAAACCAGCTTCCATGATATACTTCTTCTTGCCTTTATTTCATATCATATAGCTAGCTTCTTACGGAAGATGCTTTGCACAACTCCTACTACTTTCTCCTGTATAGCATATTTTAAGGTTGGGAGCAACCACATGAAAATACAAGTTAATATTATAATGGGGAGCTTATCGTGCAATGAAAAAATGACCTCAAGTGCTCTTTGTAAAAGTTATTTAAAATCATAAATCCTGGCCACAGCTGCAGTGTATTAGAGACTACACATTACACCTGTAAATAATAGCAAATCCATTCTGGGGATGATTGTAGGTGCTATGAGAGACAACTTTGGAAGCATATATTTGAAGAAGCACTGCCAGTACCCTAGCTGCAAGGAAAGCAGGTCACATGTCACTTAACCGGCCATACACCTGCTACATTTTATAGATGTGCTAAGAAGAAGCACCTTTGAAATTTATATCTCAGTGTTAATCAATCATACATTTATTGAATTCGAACCATTCTTTTTAATAAATACACGTGCATATAACAACTTATTTTATACTCATTTTAAATCAGTTGTTTCCTCTAGTTTAATTACATGACAAGTTTGTTTTTTATGTCTTATAAAATCTTCACTCAGTCTTTCTCTTTCTCTAATTTCTATAATACTCATTATTTTCTGAAACTTACACTGGATCAAACTATTTCATTTAAAATTTGCCATAGATCCTTCAATATATTCTGCTGCCTGGGGTATTAAATTTGATGAAACATTCCTCGTGAGTAGAAAATGAAAACAACTGTAAACAAAGATCAGATACCGAAATCTTCAGATTGCTGCTAGAAGGGTGTCAATATAAACAGAATACTGAGTTTATTATTAATTAAGAATCCCTAGAACTAATCTCAATATTATTGTAATGCTTACTAAATCAGATACAAAACAATTCACAATAGCTAGCTATCCTTCTCTGATGGTTCATTACCATAATTATTTATACTAATAAAATGTTAATAAAATACTAGCAAAATCCATAACTTATGTACAATTTTATCCTCAAGATTTCAGCTGTTCTCATAGATGTTTTCTGTGAGATATATAGGTGGTATCAGTAGTAATAATAGCCATCAGTAGCTACTACTTCAGTTTGACATATGTTCCGTTTATTCAGTAAGTGTTTCAAAATGAGTTTAAAGAAAAAAAAATACCTTGTTAAAAAAAGGCATGAAAATATCAGAGAGAAGATATAAGACTCATTTTCTAGTCAAATTCTTATAAAGGAGAAACAACTTATAACGTAAATCAGTGTTTGCCGATAATTTACTCCAAACATTTCCTATCCTTTATAATAATAATTACACATGCATTTCTTCATGCATTCCTTCAATGGTCTTTCTTAAAATGTGCACTTTGTGGGGCGCCTGGGTGGCTCAGTCGGTTAAGCGGCCGACTTAGGCTCAGGTCATGATCTCGCGGTCTGTGAGTTCGAGTCCCGCGTCAGGCTCTGTGCTGACAGCTCAGAGCCTGAAGCCTGTTTCAGATTCTGTGTCTCCCCCTCTCTGACCCTCCCCCATTCATGCTCTGTCTCTCTCTGTCTCAAAAATAAATAAACGTTAATTTTTTTTTTTTTTAAATACGCACTTTGTTCCAGATGTCAAGAATAAGAGTGGAACCTGGTCTCTAGAACCCAATGAAAAAAAAAAAATTAGACTTCAGTAATGCAAATAACATGATAAAGAGATTGCCAAGTGTTGGAGGAATATGCAAACCTATTATAGCTGAGGGAGAAGAAAAAGGATGAATAAGAAGCATCTTAGACTGGTTTTCAAAGAATTTTCATTTACCCAGCACTAATATCTGCACATGCTTTTAGTTACTTTATATAGCTGTCTTTTTTATTTTATGTAAAGCTAGAACTGCTTCTTCATAAATATCCGTACATTTCCTGATTGCTACAATTTTCTTACCTAAAACCAGGAAATATGATACACATTGTCAGGATTATTGCCATTGGATTATAATGCTTATTTTAAGCCAAATTTTAATATGTATAAATATATTAAGAGCATTGTAGTGAGATGAGCTTAAAAGTAAATAAATGAACAAAAACATGGCACCATTAGCAAAAAATAGTTCCGAAAGCTCACCTCAAATTCTGGATCAAAATGGAAACTACCCAAGTGCCTCATTACACACTATCATCCCCTTAAAGCCCTCATTGTTACATGGATGTGTTTTTGTCTTATGCATTATTCTGAGACATTCAAGGGGAAGGTTTAAGGGGTCCACTGTCCCGCCCTGATTCTTCCCTAACACTGATTCTAATGAATCTTTGCTGCCTTCTCCCCAGTGGAACTCTGGAGTCCTAGGGAAGCTAATTCTTACTTTGAAATAGAATCAGGATTGGCCCACCCTTCTTCCACATGGCAATTTATCACATTTTTGCTGGGTGTTCTTAAGAATTTAGATAAATTAAAAGTGGAATTATAGAAATCCCATGCAATGTTATTTAAGCAACTCATTATAGCCAGAAGTAATAAAATAACTACAAAATTATTAAAATAAAAGTATTAAATAGTTAATTATTAAAATAATTATAGTTTGTAATAGAGTTATATATACATCATTTTATAAATACAAATTTATTATAATTAATTAATTAGTTAATTAGTAAATTTTAAATTTGAGAGAGAGACAGCAAACATGGGAGAGGGGCAGAGGGAGACAGAGAATCTTAAGCAGGCTGCACACTCAGCACAGAGCCCCATGTGGGGCTCCATCCCATGACCCTGGGATCTGAGTTGAAATCAAGAGTTGGATGCTCAACCAACTGAGCCACCCAGGCACCTTGATATGGATTTTTAATCAATATTTTCTTTTTTCTCACGTTTCTCATTTATTTATCTGCTTTATATATTCATTTATTTTTGTTTATTTATTTTTGAGAGACAGAGAGCACAAGCAGAGCAGGGGCATAAAGAAGGGACAGAGGAGAGAGGATCAAAAGCGGGCTCTGTGCTGACAGCAGCAAGTCCCATGTGGGGCTTGAACCCACCCACAAAATACAAGATCATGACCTGAGCTAAGTGGGATGCTCAACCACTCGAGCCACCCAGGGTGTCCCTATCTGTTATATATTTTTAAGTAACATTAAGTTATACAACATGATTTTTAAAGTACAGTGTAATGATTTAACATACATATACAGCATGAAATGATTACCACAGTCAAGTTAATTAACACATCCATCACCCCACATACTTACCATTCTTTGTGTGTGGTAAGAATACTTAAGATCTACTGCCTTTCATATGCCATTTAAAAGTTATCGGGGCGCCTGGGTGGCGCAGTCGGTTAAGTGTCCGACTTCAGCCAGGTCACGATCTCGCGGTCCGGTCCGCGAGTTCGAGCCCCGCGTCAGGCTCTGGGCTGACGGCTCGGAGCCTGGAGCCTGTTTCCGATTCTGTGTCTCCCTCTCTCTCTCTGCCCCTCCCCCGTTCATGCTCTGTCTCTCTCTGTCCCAAAAATAAAAAAAAATAAAAGTTATTTAATAACAAAATTGATGATCCTTGTCTTCCAGTTTGTCTATTTATCCAAAATCATTACTTTTTTTAATGTTTACTTTGAGAGAGAGAGAGAGAGAGAGAGAGAGAGAGAGAGAGAGAGAGAGCATGTAAGCAGGGGAGAGGGAGACAGAGGATCTGTGCTGACAGCAGAGAGTCGGATGCAGGGCTCAAATCCACAAAGCATGAGATCATGACCTGAGCCAAAGTCAGCTGTTTAACCAACTGAGCCACCCAGATACTCCCAAAATTCATTATTTTTTTACTTAATACAATAAAATGCTGAAAATTATTTGTTCAAAAAATTTTAATCCAATGTGTACATGGAATCATTCAATGCCTTTTTTTTTTCATTCAAAATCTTTAAGAAACAGAAGAATTATATTTGTCATAGATTATGATTCCTGCTTTAATCTTTTGTCTCATTTCTTGCAACATGTTTCAGCCATACTTGGCACCTGCATCATGCATTCCAACTTTTTAATGTCTGCAAACTCTCGGCCGTCAGAACACATTCCTTCCCTTCTGTATCTGGAAAACTTCTCTTAATCATGTTTCAATTACCAGTTCAATTAGTCCCCCTTTGAAATACCTTTTCTTAACCAGTCTCTCTTCTGTGTTCCTTAGTGCCTGGAGAATAACTGAAATAGCACTACACACATCACTTTAATATGAAGGTTTCTTCTACTCTCCATTGGACTGAGGAGTCATTGAGGATGGTGTTTTTCTTTGTTTGTTTGAATATTTCTTTTTTTTTTTCTCTAATGCCTAGCAAAGTACTCTATACATTAGGCAATAAGATAACCTTGACAGAGTAATATTAGTCAATGGCCTGTATTTTGAAAACTACATTACAATTAATCATAAAGTGAACATTAATATATATTATTGAAGCATGCTGTTAACTACCTGGTTCATTTTACTCTACAGTTCTGATAATGGCTGCAACACATTTTCAAACTAGATTAGCTAGACAGCTAGACAAAAGTTAAATGGAAGGAAGAATGTCATTTCTTCAGGGGAAGTGTATATGGCAAGAAATGCATAGGATTAAAGGGCAAGAAACCAAGAGTCTTGCCTCTCCCCTTTTACCTACACTTCATATGCCTTTCTGTTTCTTCATCTGTACACAAGTAGTTAACCTACACAATTCTTCAAAATTTTTGCAGTTCTATTATCCTGATAATTAGTAATTTGCTCATCGTTTTACTCTCTGCTAACCTGCCTTTGTCCAGCTTGCTATTTTCTAAACTTTAAGGTTGTTTTTATTTTTAAAGATTTATTTATTTAGGTAATCTCTTAAACCCAAAGTGGGGCTCAAACTCACGAACCCGAGATCAAGAGTCACACGCTCTTCTCACTCAGCCAGCCAGTTGCCCCTAAACCTTAAGGTTGTTAATTTCAAAGATATATGAACATATTTGTTATTAACATGTTAGTCGCAGAGTTATTATCTCGTATGAGAAGCTCCTAAAATATTTGCCAATATTTTCATAACAAAAACAGTACAGCAGACAGCAAAGTGTGGTTACTCAGGGCCCTAATCTGATGGATGCACCACTATTTTATGATGTCACCACATAAGCACATCTCAGGATTCCTGACAGCAGGAAAAGGGAGAAAGAAACTCATACACTCCATCTTAAATACTATTACCTGGAAATGGTACACAGCACTTCCACTCACATTTTATTGGTCAGAATAAGTCTCATAGACACAAATACCTATAAGAAGGTGAGTGCTCAGAAGAAAAAGGAATCTTGGTTTATCACATATTCTTAAAAAAAATAGTTTTTGTAACCTGCTCCCTCCTTCTCTAACCTTATATGTGCAGGAAATTAGGTTGATTCCCATTTTCCAAAAACATAATACAATGCTCTAAGTTCTCCTTGAAGTGAAATTTTGAGGTCAAAGCTAATCCACACTTATTTTAGTTTTTTTTAAAGATTTTATGTTTTTAAGTAATCTCTACCCCTAATGTGGAGCTCGAATTCACAACCCTGAGATAAAGAGTCACATGCTTGGGGTGCCTGGGTGGCTCAGCTGGTTGAGCTTCTGACTCTTGAATTCGGCTCTGGTCATGATCCCACAGTTGTGGGCTTGAGTCTTGCATGAGGCTCTGCGCTGAGCTTGGAACTGCTTGGCTCTCTCTCTCTCTCCTCTCTCTCTCTCTCTTTCTATCTCTCTCTCTCACCCTCTGTCGCTCTCCCAGAGTTGGGTGCGTGTTCTCTCTCTCTCTCTCTCTCTTTCAAAAAACACCACCACCACCACCACCAAAACTTAAAAAAAAAAAAAAAAAAAAAAGAGTTGCATGCTCTACTGACTGAGTCAGACAGGGGCCCCAAAGATAATCCACATTTTTTTTTCACTAATACTGTTTAGTTGGCTTACAGAAAGTTATCAATTTGATAACTTATTGGACACAATGATGCTTGTAATCTACCTACTATAGATAAAAAGTAAATCTATTAACTCAGAAGTTGTGGATCCCAGGCAGAATTTGTTATTCTTGTTGATTAGTGCATAGAGAACTCTAGTAACACAAAGAAAAGAATAATTTACCAAGCTATGAATGTGCTATAGTATGTTACAAAACAACAACAATGAACTTTATTTCTGCCTAACATAATCAGTGAAGTTTCAATAGGTATTTAAAGTATGAGAGGGCAACCCAAATGATAAAAATAACATGATCAAAGGGTCAGTGGTAAGAAAGTTTAAGGTGTATTTAGAAAAGACTAGTTGGCCAGTTGCAATAAAATAAAAGTTTTGGCTTTGTTTTGTTTATTTTTTTTCTTTTTGTAAAGATTTTTATTGTATTTTTAATTTAAAAAAATGTTTATTTTTGAGAAAGAGAGGGAGACTATGTGCAAGTGGGGGAGGGGCAGAGAGAGAAGGGGACAAAGGATCTGAAACAGACTATGCATGACAGCAGAGAGCTCACTCAACCCAGGGCTTGAACTCACAAACCATGAGATAATGACCTAAGCCGAAGTCGGATGCTTAACCGACTGTGCCACCCCGGCACACCTTTAAGATTTTATTTTTAAGTAATCTCTATACCCAATGTGGGACTTCCTTATAACCCTGAAATAGTCACCTGCTCTACCAACTGAGTCAGTGAGATGCCTCTATTTTGTTGTGTGTTATACATGCTGGAAAATAAGCAGGAGGAGGAACACTAGGCCAGAATATAGAGGAATTTGAATGCCAGCTATTAGATATAAAAAGTCTACATATTCAACAGAAAATTTAGGCAGTGACATGAAGAAAAGGCAAGGAGAATGGAAACTATAGCAAAAGTTTGGAATTGATGTCACAAGGGACAGAATTTTAGTAATGAGTTTGACAGAAAAGGAAAAAAATGCAAGAGCCATTGTGATGGATAAGTTCTGTTTTCTTTTCTTTTCTTTTCTTTTCTTTTCTTTTCTTTTCTTTTCTTTTTTTCTTTTTTCAATTTGAGAGAGAGAGAGAGAGAGAGAGAGAGCAGGTGGAAGGGAGAGAAAGAGAATCTCAAGCAGACTCCATGCCCAGGGTGGAGCTTGACATGAGCTCCCATAACTCCAGAATCCCATAACTCCAGAATCATGACCGAAGCCGAAATCAAGAGTCAGATGCTCGACTAACAGAGTCACCCAGGCACCCAGAGCAATAAGCTCTAAAATGACTGGATGTGGGGGTGAGGAAGATATCAAAAATGATATTAAAGGGTGGAGGCTGAAGAACTAGAAAATATTCTGAAGATTAACTAAAATATATATTAGAGAAATGTGGCTTTTAGAGAAGAGTGTATAAATTTTTTAAAACTTTAAAATTAATGGGATAATGAAACTAAAATAGACCTGGCACATAGGAATGGAAAAGGAAATAAATACTGGTATTTATTTTGAATGTGAGACCTCATGTGTACAAATGGATGGCACTCTCTAAGGAAAAAAAAAAAAAAAAAAAAGAAAAAGAAAAAGAAAGTATAGTACCAAAACAAAAGAAGGCTGATAAAGGCCCACGATTGATGGATATGCAAAAGAGAAGACAATAAAAGTGAGAAACTGTCAAACCAGAGTGCGAAATTTATTAGTCATAAAGATTCTTCTGCATGAGTAGGGAACTGTTTGGTTTTGGTTTTTATTTTCACATTGGCCATTTCTGTTGTCACATATGTTTAGAAAGAGAAAACTTGTCACTGTAATGACCAAGGTGTATAGGTTAACTCTGCCATTAAATTTGAATAAGTTTATGCTCCTTTCTTAACCAATGTCCCCATCTGCCCAACAAGAGTAACATAAACTTAATTTTATTTGTTGTAAGGATACACAAAATAAAATACACAATAGTATCTGACACCATTCCTAGCAAAAAATAAACCTTCAGTAAATATAAGTTGAATGCAGATTCATGGATTTTTAACCTATTCAACTACACAGTATCTGGTAAATCACATATATGCAGTATGTGCTCAATAAACATTTGTTGCATTCACGACTGGAAAAAGATAAACTTTAGAACTGGAAGGTAAATTGCAATCCATCTTGGATTATCCCTAAAGATATTTCCTCAATTGGCTAAATGTATTTTCAACTTCCTTAGTTCAATCTCCTCACAAATGTTACTCCTTTTATCTGGCATTATTAATGATTTCTTTGGTGCTGATAGTCATTGGTCTGATCATTCAACTATGGATGGTTCTCCCTCCTGTGTGGCAAATTTTTGGCTCCCTGTGGCTGCGAAAATGTATGGGACTAGTTCATGACTGTACATTGTAAGAAAAAAAATGACATGTGCCGATGTTCGGTCAGTTTAGTTCTCAGGGTTAAACCAACCTGACATGGATATGTGACATGAGCAAGAAATAAACCTTGTTGTATAAACCAATAAGAACTTGGATTTTTTGGAAAATGCAGCATAACTTAGTCAATCCTGACTAGTATATTCAACTTAATGGAAGGAAAGTCCCTTCCAGATTTACTAATTTAAAAATCTCAGCACCTCCAGTACCACTAAGATTAGCATAATATTTGCATTTTCATGATTTAAAAATGAGTTATGACACTATAGTAGACTGATGTATCAGAAAATGACTGATATTAGTATATAATTAGTATATAATTAGTATATAATACTAATATAATATATTAGTATAAAATACATAAATAAAGGGAAAACATAAATATGTTGCAATATTCTTTAAGGAATCGGCAAAGCCAATACCTTAAGACATTAAAGGAGGCTGAAGAGAGATTTTCTACAAGCAATGTATTTCTGTTATTGCATTCTGATTTCCTTCCTCTGGAAAGTTCTGTTACTAAGAGCAAACTGTTGTATTCTCATTGAGATGAAGAAAGAGGGCTGCTGAGAAGACTGATGCTCTGATTTTATAATTAAGGGTACATTCGATGTTAAATTGGCTAGTTAATAGCCATTTGGCTAATTAATAGATATTTTGGGGGACAGAATGGTGTTTCCTAACAAAAATTGTCAAATCTTTTGATGTAACAGGTAAAATAAAATCACTTGTGTAAGTATGAAATCTAAGTGCATTCAATAAATATCCTATCGAGTATCTACTATTCTAAACGAATTCCTTCTAAAGAATTCTTGACCAGTTTGAAAAATATAAACCAGGGTAAAACAAATAATCTACTTTTACTTAAGCAACTTTAGTTCAGATTTTCTACTGACTACCTATTATTATGATCATCATATTTGACACAAGTCATATTTAACTGGCAGTGTTCATTGCTGCTATTGGTACCTGATGAAGGGTTGAGTGACGGGGTGTCTGGTAGTATTTCCATGGCAAATATTACTAGTGGTTGATAAATCCAGACCTCTAGGGGCCAATTTTCCAAAATTCAGGGGAAAAAAATAGGAGCTAGAAAATGAACTACCTGGATATATATATATATATATATATATATATATATATATATATATTTCATTTCATTGTGCAAGGAGACTATTTTTGAGAATGATTGTGACAGTAATAAAAAGACAAGGACAAGCAGCCCCAAACTGTCAAAATTCCAGCATCCTTGCAGCTGCTTTCCTGATATATGCCAATGACTTATGCCAAAGAGAGGGGGGAAAAAAGGAAGAAAAGTTTCTTTTCTCAAAGATGATGTTGACATATCTGATACACTAGCTATAATGAATAGTGTGGGTGGTATTGTTTCCTGTTTGTTGCTAAAGACAGATTAAATTACCCCATAAAAGGGTGAGAACACCCCATCACAAACCTTCTACTAAGTACTTACCAACCCAATGTTGGAAGGAGCATATACAAGTCTCTTTCATCCATAGCATTAAGCCCAATTATTAAGTTCCTCTTGTATTTTAGGCCCTGTGTGCTACTTGCACCAAATTTGGAATTTTACTTCTCACAATAACCCTGTGAAGTTATTATTGTTGCCAGTCTGGAGGATGAGAAAAGTATCTCAGAGAAGTTCAGCCCTTGGTTCAACATTGCATGACTATGACGTGGTATCTGATGAAGCTGTTCCCATAACCCCCCCCCCCCCAACAAACAAACAAACAAACCAAACTAACATCACATGGAAGAGTAAATCCAAGAAAAGCAAAATAATCTTAAAAGCAAGCAAGAGGAGAAAGTAAGGAAAAAGAAACCATGAGGAAGATTGTTAGCTTAAGATCATTTTTTTTTTAAAGGGAGTCGGGGAGATGAGCAATTTTACTTCAGTTTGCCACATTAGCCAAGGTCAAATTGAGACTACATTTTGCCAAAAGGAAGGCTACTGAATGGCTTATTGGCCGGTTCAATCAAGAAAAGATTGACAATAATTAAGGTGGGAAATAACTTATTTTGGAAATAATCCCTGGCTATTTTCAAGAAAAATGTGGTTTGAAAGTATCAACTCCCTCCACTCTTTAAATATTAACAAGTAGATTTTTATTATGAAACATAATAATTTAATGTCCCATATAGTTGACTTTGAAGCTAGCCAAAGCTTTATCAGAACCTTAGTGAAATCTTTTAAACAGAACTTCATGAATGAAACTATTGATTTTGATTTTGAGTTCTGAGGACTTTCAATTCGGGCATAAAGTGTCATTCTGGCGTCAACACATGAGAAAGTCTTGTACTGTAGTGATACTCAATTCCCATATGGCCCTACACACACTCCTAAGTTCCCGCATCTCTTTTGCCTCCTATGCAAAATGGAGAGAACCAATGTTTTTAAGGTTTTTGTGAAATTAGATAAATGCCATGGCATTTTGTGAACAATTCTATGCAAATGAAACGAGTGATTATAATCTGTGTACTTCCATTTGGTTTCTCATAGCAGAAGAAGGACCAACCTTATTACTGTAGCAATTATTATACACTTCAGTGATACTTCTGAGCTTTTGTCCTCCTTAATTACTCCTTTCTCAGGTATAATTTGACAATTGAATGAGTAGCAGTTTGATGGTTTCTACTTTTCATTCTAAATTTGTTGTAATAGAAAGATCAATTAAAAAAGATCATTCTGCTGATAAATTGATTCTAGGTTTTATTTATTTATTTAATGTTTAATTTTTACATATTTTTTTAGAGAGATAGCAAGCTGGAGAGAGGGGCAGAGGGAGAAAGAGAGAGAATCTTAAGTAGGCTGTGTGCTCAGCACGAAGCCCAAAGTGGGGCTTGATTCCACAACCCTGAGATCATGACCTGAGTGGAAACCAAGAGTTTGACGTCTAATTGACTGAGTCACCCAGGTACCCCTGATTCTTGTCATGGACAAGTCATTTAGCCTCTTTGAGGTCACTTCTTCGTTTATGAAATAGAAGGATGAGAATTCAGAAAGATCATGTATGTATAGGCAATAGCATATTTTGATTAGATGAAATGCATTTTCTTTTATCTCTATGAGTTTTGCATTTCAGCTCTAAGTCCAGTGGATATGCTCTCTCCCATGTAATTCTGATATACAGGCTTGATTGACTGTAGTGGTTTAAGGCAATTGTGAGTAAATAACAAGGCACATAGGGTGATGAATACGCAGGTACCCTCAGAGGGGAAGACTATCCCAGATTTCCACTTTTGTTCACAGTGCTGTTGGTGTTCATGAAATTGACAAGCCACTTTCCTTTTCAGAAAGACCAGCTGTAAGGGCTTAGCTTGTTTCATGCAGCCAGAAACCAGATAGCCAGGAAAACAAATCCTAGCTGAGCTCTGAGGTTGATCCAGAGCATGTACTTGGCACAGCAGGCTAATTACTTATTATCTTATGCATGGAGTTAATATGAGCCTCATTAGTAACAGATATTGTGTGATTACCTTGCCAAAACAATGGACATATTACTTTTATAGATTTATTCAATGATATATCTGTTCAACCAACACTTATCTAACACTTTTTTGTTAAGCCCTACACTTGACACTGGGGACTTAAAAAAAAAAAAAAAAGTAAATTAAGGTCACTGCTTTCCAGGAATATCAAATTTGGAAAGAAAGAGGAATAGATACACAATTGACTGTTTTGCAACCATGATAAATCCTAGATGCATAACAGGCTATGATTAACCCTACCCACGTTGTGGAGGAGGCAGACTTCTCAGATAAAGCTATTTTTCTTGAATCCAAATTCTAAAAGTCACAGTAAGGGAACAGGAAAGCTAAAATTAAACAAAATGCAAACAGGCTGGGTTTCAATATTCTCATGAGTTGGAAGATAATTCACTTACTAGGAAGAACCAGGAAAATGATTCTCAAATATTCCCCTCCTTGACTTTTCCTGGATTTCCAAGGATAGTCCAATGTGCATGCCTTCTCTTTAAATAAAGTAATTCCCCACCATTGTGGGGATAGAGCAGGATAGACCAGTTTTCTGTTATCTCAGAACTAGTCTCCTTCAAACCCACATGACTTATTTTATAAGCTGGAAATATGGTGTAAGGGATGTTTGCCAAAAGTGGCAATTCATTCTGCCCAAACTCTGGGAGAGTTGACCCTGCCCTTGCCAATAGTCATTTGAAGTTTTAGAGACACTCTTTTTGTGACATTCCCAAAGTTCCTGTGGTCTCAAGTCCCACTCTGTTCATACTAAACCTGCAGAAATTAAGCCTTCTACGATGCCTCAGTACTAGAAATCTACTTCTCTAAAAACTGTGTGCCCAGGAGTGTCAACACAATAGCTGGACACTGATACTCCTTTCTAGGACCTTGGAGGTCGAATTGAGATGAGTGCAAGTGGTACAGGAAGGGGAATTAAATCAGGTGGAAACGGGTCATAACACGTAAGAAGTCCTTACTTAAATTGAACGTTGAATTGGCAAAAAAATCAAAAGTTGAATTTCTAATAGACTTGTTTTGCCCCCAGCTGCTTGGATGGTTGGAGATAAAGACGCACTTGGGAGCTCAGCTTTGGGGAGGCCATACATAGAGTGGTTAAGGGGTCAGACTTGGAATTGGGCTCCCCACTTTCCAGTTCCAGTTCCAGCCCTGATAGTGCCTTTGGGCTACTTACTTAATATCCTTGGTCCTGAATTTCTTCATCTCTAAAATGAGGACTATAATAATAATGAATATTACTTCAGACACCGGATGAGTTAATGCATGTTAAACTCCTAAAGGCTGGTCTGTTGTAAGCATTCAGAACTATTAGCTATTATATTAATTTCTTTATCACCAGTCTCCTTTTTCCTAAAATGTTTTATCTTGAACTGTACTTCACTCTGCATTTCCCCTATTCCTTTCTGAAACACGGAGAATATATGACTCTAATGGAAAAAGCTGTAGCTACAGAGACCAACTGACCTGCGTCTGAAATCAGGATCCCTTACTCTGTGTGGCCTGAGCGAAAATGCATAATCTTTCTGTCAGTTAACCTATCTCTAAAATGTCTTTGCAGGCTTTTGATGTAAAGAAAATCATTTATATCAAGTGATGCTCAATATTTGGCCATTCCTTCCACTGCCTCTTTGCATATCTCAGCTTTTTTAAGGCTTCTTTTAGTCACAAGGTGGAGATGGTAACACCCACCTGGCCTGAAATAGAGTTGGAACAGCTGCAGTTGAAATTGGGGTGCAGGCTAGCAGGTGGCTCTAAGGAGCTCTTTCATACCCAAAATTTTACCTACAGACTTTTTGCCTACATAGGAGGGGAGGGAGAAGAGAGGAAAATAAATCTGGGGTGTAGGAATCTAAATTCCCAAATCTAATTTAACTCTTAAGATGGAGAGCTTGCAAAGAGACACAGCAGTGTTTGGAGAAGTAAAAACAAAAAGTCAAGGGCTCAATTATAAAGCAGTTTTGTAGGGAGGCTACATATTAGTAATATCAGGTAAACAAGAACTGTTTTTGGTAGTTTTCATAATAATTCATTTATTCTTCACAACAACTCTAAAAGTATATATGATTGTTGTCCTTATTTTACAAATGAAGAAACTGAGGGCCAGAGAAGTTAAGTAAGTTTGGCACACCCAGGCCACTTGTATCAATGTGCTCATCATCCCCACACCATGCTGCCTCTGCACAGATACAGATAATTTGCTACATCTGCCTGTTGAACAATAACTCAAATACCAACCCCAAACTCCAACAGCCAACAGATATACACATCAGAGACTTGGTATTAAAGATAATAGAAATGATGGTTTATAAACTTAACCATTGGTAACGATCATGTGGGGTGCTTTGTGAACACAGATTCCAGACCCGTCCTCAGACCTAGAAAAACAATCTCCAGGGAGAAGTCTGGGGGTAGTCATGGTTGTCAAGGCCACTAGGTGATTACTAGTATTAAAAAAAAAAAAAAAAAAAAGGTTTGGGAAATACCAAATGAGGTGAATAATAAATAAGTCTTAAGGCAGTACTTCTCACACTTTAATATGCAGACAGATCACCTGGAGATCACGAGGCATGCCAGTTTCTGCATTTCTAACAAGCATCCGGTTATGCCAGTGCTGCTGGTGCACAGACCACATTTTGTGAACCGGTCTCCAGGCAATGACTCAGCAGTCTGAGATCTAGCACTCATTTACTGGTAGCCATAACCTTGGCCTTTTCATAAACAAAACAACAACTTTGGTTGTTAGTAAAAAATGCAAATTCGAGTACTACTCTTTTAGATTCTGATGTGACAGGGTGCAGTTATCAAAAATGTACTTTTTTTAACAAGAATCTCATGGGATTTGGTTCTGATGCAGATAGTCCTAAATCCCGCTCTCCACTGATAAACACTGAAAAGGCAGTGGAAATCAAAGCACTCTAAAGGTGGAAAGAACAGCAGTGTGCCATTATAGAAGTCATTCAGTCCCTTGGTTTTATCACCCATAACCTGGAGAGAACAATGTGTGCCTTTATAGAGTTGTTAGGATAAAATGAGATTAAACATGAAAGCAAAGAACAGCTGAGCCACCCTATTCAAGGGGTCAACGGAAATAGGCTATGGATCCAGCAAAGAATCACTTTCGGCCAAAGCAGCAGAAAAGCTTTCCTGTATTTTCTTGATTCTTAGGTGGTAAAGGCAATTCACAAAATCACTACATTCACTCTATCTACTTACTAGCTAGGCAGGACCGATCCCTGTCTGTTATTATAACATGATAGTCTCTCTATCTCTCTGTACATATTCATTTCACACCCACAAGCAAATGTCATCTGTTTACTCTATCAAGATAAATACATTAGTGAGTGTGCACATATGCATGTATATACTTGAGTATGTATAATATATATGCTTGCAGATATGAAATATACACATAGGCATATGTAGTTAAATTTTATAGATTCCTTGAGATTCTAAAGACACATGTAATACAGCTAACCTTTAAAACAATGCTAATGTAGCTCCCACAATATGACATTTTAACAACACCTTTTTAATAATGCATGTTCTTAAATGTTAAGCTGATTCATATGTTATATTCCCAACTTTTAAATCTCAAGTTCTACTTAAAATATCAATAAAATACGGAAAGACACAAATTTTTTATTATAGAATTTTCTGAGATAATACAGTGGTCTGCTATTATTACTGTGTCTTAACCTTATTTGATAGTTCATTATTACTTTTCTAAAGGGAGAGGGTCTTCAGCTTCTTTCCCAGAACATTCCTTATTGGATTACCTCCGCCTCCTCCCCTGCCCGCCAAAAAAAAAAAACAAAAAAAAAAAAACAAAAAAAAAAACACCTTTCAAAGTACTGTCTTTCAATAGCCTGTGGCAAGGACAAAGCTTAGGTTGACACCTATTAATGAAGCAGGAAAAATATGTCTATTAAAAAGAAAAGTCACACACTATATTCCAGTTGGTATATCCAGATGTTTTAAAATGTGGATTAGGCACAAACAATGCGAGTATGAAAATCACAATTAATTAAATATGCTTTCAATATGTTTAATATCATGTATTTAACACAGAGGTGTTTTGTGTGCATGCTAGGGCTTGGTGTATATTTACTGAATTGTCCTAATGTGAAGTATAAGAGATAGTGCATTCTAGCACATTCTGAAAGAGTAAAACATTTTAATGAGATGTATAAAGTTATGTTGCTTGGGGGCACCTGGGTGGCTCAGTCGGTTTAAGCGTCAGACTTTGGCTCAGGTCATGATCTCACAGTTCCTGGGTTCAAGCCCTGCATTGGGTTCTGTGCTGACAGCTCAGAGCCTGAAGCCTGCTTTGGATTCTGTGTCTCCCTGTCTCTTTGCCACTCCCCTGCTCGAGCTTTGTTTCTCTCTCACTCAAAAATAAACATTAAAAAAATAAAAAATATATATATAAAATTATGTTGCTTATGGTAATTAAGTGACTAAAATGACTTTTGGATTATTTGCTACATGATGAAATTTCCAAAATAGAACCCTTTGTTTCTTCATGATTTGGCTAAGACATTGAGAGTGAATGCAAAACTTTCTTTAAGTTCCAGAATTGTGTTCACTTTCAAATTTGATGTGTTTTAAGACCTACATGAGAGTAAGGCACTTAAATGATATTTGTTAAAATTTTATGAGATTTTTTTTTTCCTTTTCGATGTAAGGAGAACGATTCAGTGTAAATTTGTGTAGGTGTATTTCCTTTTAAAACCTAAACTATTTTAGGCTTGGATTATAACTGGAGTAATGTAACACAAGGTCTATTGGCAATACTTAAGTTGAGTTACTTTTTCTATCGAGGTTCATTTTGAATCTAGGAGAACAAATTCATATCATAAATTGGGAAGTAAATTGTGTGTGTGTGTGTGTGTGTGTGTGTGTGTGTCTCAAGATCAGTATCTATATCATCTATATTATCTACATAATCTATCAAATAAGTAAACTCCTTGGTAACAATACAGTCATCTTTAGGGGAGTAAACCCTCACTTTTTCCATATTTGTACCTATAATTGTATCGGACTTAACATGATAAACTAAATATAAACTAAAATGTAAATTCTTTTTTTTCTTTCCTACATTTGAACATTAAGACCACATATTGAAATAGCCATATAAATAGCCACATCATCATAAAAATCTCTTTATTACTAAGTGGCAAAATGTGAGTCAGAATTAAATCATATGATACATGGATTCTTGGTGTTTCTGCTTCTAGACTTGATTTTGTTACAATATACATAGAACCAATGGTTATTAATTTTGAGAGAATTCAGGAAGTCATTTCACTGGTTATGAATATAGACAATAAAACATGGTAGTATTTTTTTTAATTAATGTTTATTATTTACCTTTTGAGAGAGAGAGAGAAAGAGAGAGAGAGAAAGAGAGGGAGGGAAACACAGAACCTGATGCAGTTCCAGGCTCTGAGCTGTCAGCACAGAGCCTGATGTGGGGCTTGAACACATGAACCATGAGATCATGACCTGAGCTGAAGTTGGACGCTTAACTGACTGAGCCACCCAGGTGCCCCTAAGCCATGGTAGTATTAACAGTATTCATATTTGGGTCACCAAAATTTTTTTACAAGTGTTTTCATATCATATTTAAGTTGCCACTGATATCTTGAAATATCAATTATATCCATCACTATTTCAAAATTACAGTATTTAGTATACATACTGCTAGGTTTTTAATGAATCTCATATTTTGCTCTATCACAAATTTGTGATATGGTTTACTTTGAATTATCTAGACATTTAATGTTATTAACATTAAAACATTCTTCTAAAAGTACAATATGGACTACAAATTCATGACACAAAAATGATTGAAACATTTGTTTTGAGGGACTCCTGCGTGGCTCAGTTGGTTAAGTGGCCAACTCTTGATTTCAGCTCAGGTCATGATCTCACAGTTCTGTGAGTTTGAGCCCTGCATTGGGCTCTGTGCTGACAGCACGGATCCTGCTTGGGTTTCTCTCTCTCTCTCTCTCTCTCTCTCTCTCTCTCTCTCTCTCTCTCTTTCTCTCCACCACCCCCTGCCCCCCCCCATGCTTCCACTCTCTCTGTCTCTCAAAATGAGAAAAAGACATATTTGTTTTGAGCATGAGACAGGTCATGTCACTGCTCTCTTAAAAACTCTCCAATGGTTATGCATCTTACTAAGTGAAATTCTCGTGGTTCCTTGATTTTTATAGCCATTAGCTGTGGCTTCATCATTCTATTTCTCAAATATATCAAACATACTCCCAAATGAGAATCTTTGCATTGGCTGTTCCCTCTAACTAGAATTATTTCCCCTTGGACATGATCATTTTGTACTCACTTACCTCCTTCTAAACTTTTTTTTTTTAAATGTCACCTCATTCAAGTCTGTGCTTTTCTTTTTAATTTATAATCATATCCCTCCATATGATCCTATTTTTCCTCACTCTGCTAATGACATTACAATCTACTATTATTTTCTATCAACCCTTCCCTAGAATATAAGGTCCATCAAAGCAGGCATTTGTGGGGCGCCTGGGTGGCGCAGTCGGTTAAGCGTCCGACTTCAGCCAGGTCACGATCTCGCGGTCCGTGAGTTCGAGCCCCGCGTCAGGCTCTGGGCTGATGGCTCGGAGCCTGGAGCCTGTTTCCGATTCTGTGTCTCCCTCTCTCTCTGCCCCTCCCCGTTCATGCTCTGTCTCTCTCTGTCCCAAAAATAAATAAAAAAATGTTGAAAAAAAAAATTTAAAAAAAAAAAAAGCAGGCATTTGTGTGTGTGTGTGTGTGTGTGTGTGTGTTTTGTTTTTTCACCACAGAATCGTAATGTATTTGAAGGTACTCAATAAAATCTTGTGAAATGAGGGGTACCTGGGTGGCTCAGTTGATTGTGTGGCCAACTCTTGATTTCAGCTCAGGTCATGATCTTGCAGTTTGTGGGATCGAGCCCCACATTGGGCTCTGTACTGATGGGTGTGGAGCCTCCTTGGGATTCTCTCTCACCCCCTCTCTCTGCCCTTTCCCTGCTCATGCTATATATTTAAATCTTGTAAAATGAGAGACTAATGTGTAAAAGTAAATGACACTTTAAATAAGGCTGGAAAACAGAGTAAATTGCCTCTGTAACAGATTACCTCATTTTTACAATTGCTAAATGTAGAACCAGAAAAGTTAGACAGAAAGTTGATGCTATTTCTTTATCATTGTAGTTAACTAAAAGTGTCTATGGAAAATATACTCATTTCCTGGAGCTATTGCAACAAATTACCACAAATCTGGTGGCTTAAAACAACAATTTATTCTTTCACAGTTCTGGAGGCTAGAAGTCCCAGAGTAAGGTGTTGGCAGGCCTCCAGTGCCTCTGAAGGCTCTAGGGGAGAATTCTTCCTTGAGTCTTCCAGCATCCGGTGGCTCCCGGTGTTCCTTGGTTGGTAGCAGTAGAATTCCAGTCTGCCACCATATTCACATAGCCTTCTCTCCTGTGTGATGTGTGATCATACCCCCCTTTCTTTTCTCTTGTAAAGTATTTTTCTTTCTCTGACCTACTTATTTCACTTAGCATATGATTTCATGCATATATGGAATTAAAGAACCAAAACAAAACAAGTAACATAGGTAGAAAAAAGAGAGGAAAACAAAGACACAGACTCTTAACACTAGAGAACAAATAGATGGTTACTAGAGGAGAGTTAGGGGGCTGATGGGTTAAATAATTAATGGAGATTAAAGAGTGCATCTGTTGTGATGTACTAGGTGTTGTAAAGAAATGTTGACTCACTAAATTCTACACCTGAAACTACTATTGCACTGTATGTTAACTAACTGGAATTTAAATAAAACTTTAATAAAATGTAAAGATACCAGTCATTGGAATTTAGGGACCACTCTGAATCCAGAATATTTGAAATCTTTAATTTAATTATACATGAGAAGACCATATTTCCAAATAAGGTCACATTCATAGGTACTATAGATTGGGATTAGGACAAATCTTTTTTTTTTTTTTTAATTTTTTTTTTTAACGTTTATTTATTTTTGAGACAGAGAGAGAGAGACAGAGCATGAACGGGGGAGGGGCAGAGAGAGAGGGAGACACAGAATCGGAAGCAGGCTCCAGGCTCTGAGCCATCAGCCCAGAGCCCGATGCGGGGCTCGAACTCACAGACCGCAAGATCGTGACCTGAGCTGAAGTCGGACGCTTAACCGACTGAGCCACCCAGGCGCCCCCAGGACAAATCTTTTTGAAAGACATAATTCCCTACAGAAGACAACAACTGATCCAGAAATTTCTGCTTAAACAAACTAGATCTTTTCATTTACCTTGCTTTCAAAAAGGACACTTAGGCCTTCTTAATATTTTTCTAGAATTATATACCTTATTATTCTGGAAGATCTGCTAATTGATTTTGAAGAAAAGAAAAGTGGTTTGATATTTCCAAAAGTTCTTTTAAACATTTAAATGGGAGAAATAGTAGCACCGTGGAGTAGGACTCTAAAACTCTGCATAGTTAAGGTGACTAGTGTAAATTGATCTTCAGCATCAAGCTGGAAGTAAACTAACTACAGACTGAGAACTCTGACTTGATACTTTTTCCCACTGGAAAAAAAAAAGTGATAAGAAATACCTAAACAATGGATGCTACTTTCTTTCCATAGGCAACAGGTCAACTGAGGCTAGCCTGATGGAGATTAGACTGCATCTCAGGTCACCGACCTGTGAGATTCCCATGGCAGTGATTAGGGAAGCATCAAATTAGAGGGTAAGTGCTCAATGACTAAAAGAAACTTGTAACATTTATTGAGTACCTCCTATGTACCCAAAAGGAATAATATGTGCTGCATATACTTGATCTAAATCCATAAGAGTAACTACTTCCAAGGGTTGTCTTGTGTGTTAAATGTGTTACATAATATAATTGACTATCTCTGTTATCATAAGTGATACATATAAATTTCTAACGTTTGATTCAAAATGCCAAACTTGCAAGTAAAAGAGGGAGAGAGAGAGAGAGGGAGAGAGAGAAGGTGGGAAAAAAGATGTAGTTGGCTATAAAAAGCTCAAAATTAGCCAAAAATATATCCAAATTGATAAATGTAAAGTATTGGGAAGTCTGGGTGACACAGTCAGTTAAGCATCTGATTTAGGCTCTGGTCACTATCTCATGGTTTATGGGTTTGAGCTCCACATGGGGCTCTGTGCTGACAGCTCAGAGCCTCGAGCCTGCTTCAGATCCTGTGTCTCCCTCTCTCTCTGCCCCTCCCCTGCTTGTGCTCTGTCTCCCTCTCAAAAATAAATAAACATTAAAAATGTTTTTTTAATAAATGTAAAGTATTTTTGGATTGAATTCCTGAAAAAAATAGCTTTGATAAATGTTGGTTCAACACTGCATTTTAGTTCAGATCACAAGGAGCTTTTGGTGTTAAGGTTTAGCCACAGGGGTGCCTGGGTGGCTCATTCCGTTAAGTGTTCAACTTCAGCTCAGGTCATGATTTCACAGTTTGTGACTTCAAGCCCCTCGTTGGGCTCTGTGCTGACAGCTCAGAGCCTGAAGCCTGCTTCGGATTCTGTGTCTCCCTCTCTCTCTGCCTCTCCCCTACTTGCACTCTGTCTTTCTCTCAAGAATAAGTAAATATTAAAAAAATAAAGAATCTCAAGTTCCAGGCACAGTACTTTGAGGGTAAATTTTACAAACTACAGGATAACCAGGAACATAAAGAATCTTGGAAATATACAATATTAAAAACATAAGGGAAAAAGGGATATTTACCTTGAAAGAGCTATTGGGAATAGAAATAACATTTGTATTAAAAACTTTGAACCATGGTCATGCGGAAAGTAGTAAAATGACATAAAACCAAACGAAACAAACAAGCAAACTAGAAAATGAAAGTTACGGCAGACAAGGTTAGAACTCCTTGTAAGAAACACCTGCTAAATATGAGAACTATTAAGCAGTGAAATGGACTGCCTGGTCACACACTGAATTTCCATAACAGGGATAACTGCTGTTCATTGAAGTGCTTGGTACCAAGCTAACTGCATGTCTCCACTATCGCAATCAATCTCAACAACAATCCTACGAAGCAGAGATTATTATCTCCATTTCTGGGAAGAGGAAACATAAGTGATTTTCCCATGGTTGAACAACTGAAGATTCTAAACTTATTATTTCAACCATATTCACAATCTTGGCCTTATACGGTACACTGGACTGAGCACATCTGTTATAAGTCTTTTAAAAGAATGCCATGCATCCAGAGTGTAGCATTTCTGACTTCTAAGGTTAACACATGAAATAAAAATTGTTTAGAATAGTTCTGACAGTGAGAGTAGTTAAAATATATTGAATATGTAAAAGGATAATTTTTAGAAGCAAGTACAATCATATCATTATAATTCACATACAAATATAAAATGAATATGGGCCAAAGATTTTATTTAATTCACCAATTAATGAGGGAGTCAGTAAGATATTACAACTGTTCTAAGGAGAATTAAACCATAGTTACGTACACACACACACACACACACACACACAAACTCACTAAATATTATAGTTTATTTACAAATAATACAAAACATGTATTTTACAAGAGGGAGGGAAGTCAGTCATATTTTGTTAGAACATTTTATTTTCATGTGTATGGAAAATAATGATGTGAATTGCTATCAGTTACCTACAATGTACAGTGTTGTAAAATAGCTCCAAGATAATGAGAGGTACAGAGACCCATTGCAATGAGACAATATAAGAGACCGTGCTTAGAAAACAACCAATTTTCAATTGAAGACACCCATCGAGGCCCATTCCAAAGTCTTTCCCAATGTTACCTTCAAGTATTCATTATTACTATTGTACAAGTTACATAGATGGGAAGTTGCAGAGGAATGACAGAAATGTAGGTCTCTTCAGCGGGAAAGAAAATGACACTCTGGTCTAAAACACGTGGCCTCCCCAGTGTATGTGTATGTTCGTTGCATAGGAAAGCAGGAGGAAACTGATAGTTCATGAATACCTACTGCATTCAGTACTAAGCATTTTACATTTTATGATAACAATAATAATTATTGAGTGCTTTCAGCAAGGCAGGCTTTGTGCTAATTGATTTATGTGCATTATTATGTATACTTTTCCTACTAGTCATAATAGCATAATAGCATCGGGAAAAACGCAATAATGGTATCTCAGCTTAGTTGAATAGTTATGAAAGTCAAGTACTTGTCCTAAGTATTAACTTTTATTAATTTTAACAACCATAGCTGTGATTTATTATCCCCATTTAATTGTGAAAATAATTGAGGATTAGGGAGGTCAATAAATTAGCCAGTATCACACAATTAATAATATTCCAATCTAGGTCTCTGAAGACAAAGTCTGTGGTTATAATTATTGTACTACTAAACTAAACTGTCATGGATCAGAGGTCAATGCACTCTGAAGTATACCTATTAGAATACAAAATTGTTTCCTTATGATATTCCTAGACATCATGAAGACAAATAATAAACATGTTAAGTTTTCAGAAGAGTTCCTATAGTTTTAATGACCATCGATGATTATATGTATTTCATAAATAGATTGCTTAAAAACATATTTAAGAAAATCCATAGCCAAATTTGAAATTTCTTTTTATTTATTTATTTATTTATTTATTTATTTATTTTTTGAAAAAGAGAGCTCATGAGGCGCCTGGGTGGCTCAGTCAGTTAAGCATCCAACTTCAGCTCAGGTCATGAGCTGGTCTCCCAGATTGTGCGTTTGAGCCCCACATAGTGCTGACAGCTCAGACCCGGAGCCTGCTTTGGATTATGTGTCCACCACCCCCCCCATTCCTGCCCCTCCTCAACTCATGCTCTGTCTCGCTCTGCCTCTCAAAAATAAATAAATGTTGAAAAAACATTTGAAAAAGAGAGTTCAGGTGGGGTAGGGGCAGAGAGGATCTGAAGTGTGCTCTGTGCTGACAGCAGCTAGCCTGATGAGTGGCTTGAACTCAAAAACAGGTCATGAGGTCATGACTTGAGCCGAAGTCTGATGCCCAAGCGACTGAGCCATCCAGACGCCCTTGAAATTTCTTCTTTAAAAAATCTATTCAAAGAGCCAATGATTAAAACCATAAGCAGTTTCCTTTGGATGACTTATCTTACAAAATATTTCCAGAGCAAATGCTAAATCCTACCCTTACTCCTGCCACTTCCCTCATGTCCCCTTCCAAAGTAACAGTTCGTACAGGTTCTAAGAGAAAAGAAAAAAAATGAATAGACCTCAGAGACAGAGGACAGAGGCAAACTATATTACCATCAGTATAGATTTATTCGCATTTGATAAAATATATTGGTTATTTTTATTGATATGTAGGGTTGTAGAATTTTGCTATGGTTTGTAGCAAAACAGATCACTTTAATAGGTCAAATGTGTTTTAAAAGATGACTTTAATATTTTCAATATTCTTGATTAATCTTAGTAAATTGTTAGCTTGCCCAGTAATATAGATATATAAGGGTTTTCATTATCAATGGTAATTCAACCCAGCTCCCACCTTAATGATTAAATATGCCAAATTCATACAGATTGTGTTTTAAATTACCTTTGTTTAGCCATGTAATTGGAAGGAAGTATTGATGTGGATCATCCTAAATACTGAATGATTCCAAAATCATTTAGAGTTGGCTTTGGGATGTGTTTCAATTTGGAAGCCGATTTATTTCCTAATTGCACTTTGCTTAGGCTAAAATTAAAATAGGCAAACATTATTCGATAAGAAGGTGGGATTGCCTAAAGGTGGTATGACCAGGGCACTCCAAACAGGACTGCTGATTGTAGTGCCAACAACCACAACACCTAGCAACAATAACAACATAACATCAACAACAACACAGACTTAAGGAGGAAACCCAGAGGCTATCCAAGTATATCCAATTTGTGTTGCCAGTTAGTGTTTGCTCTAGGTTTCTCATTAATTCTTGCCCTATTACTATTGTTTCTGCCTATAGTCTTCTATTTTCATGTATCCATATTCATATAAAAGTTCGAAGTATACCTCAAGTGCCACATCCTTCATTAAACAATAACACTATGACATGAATATTAAGTCTTCCTCAATACTTAAGTAGACCCAGCATAGTTATCCTACTGACTGCAGAGGGAACACCAAGATTAATTATATTCTCTCCATCCACAAAGACTGAGGGTGAAGTGTGACATTTTCTCCTACCTTCTCCCCAGACAGGCCCTATTCCGACTTCAACCTTTATGCCATGAGCTTCCTGAAACACTAACTCACATAACAAACTTTCAAGATGAGTCTCAGACTGGATTTATTTCTAAAGAGTCTGTGTTTGTTCCTTCAGAGGTTGGTGTGCCTGAAAGCACAGGCTTTGTACTAATTAGGGTTAAAATAATGAAAAAGATATGGAGTTTACAAAAGTTCATATTATTTCCTGTTTCCCATTACTGCCAACAATAAGGACTTCAAAAGCATAGATATAGCTATGTCCTGGAGCAGAGGCATATGGAAAAAATAAAATATGCTCTGTTCTGCAAATCTAATGCTAATTACCACTATTGATATTAAACAACTATTAGTGCTACTGTTACAGGTACTAACAACATGATCACCACAATGATGTATTGTTTATCATGTATGTATACTATGCCAGCCACTGCTAATGAGTTCACATTAATTTTTTAATGTCGTTTAATAAAAAATAAGTGCATCTATATTTTATGATTTAACTATGGGAATGGGGATAAGGAAGTGCCTTAAAAGTAAACGGGACTTTGTTTTTGGAAAATGCTTTGCCTTATGAAAGGGAAGAGTTGGTTTCATTGGGAGAATTTGAGACAAGGATGTAAAAAGGAAATCTTAGTTATCCCTTCACAATTGATTCTAAGAGAGGATAGGGACTCCTAGAATTCAGAGGCAAGGGCAAGGATGAGTAAAAAGCATAGAGAGAAGTTAATGAAACAAACATAAGGGCCTCCCATCTGCAAAAGTTCCTCCAACACACTGGGGTCAAATTTGCATTCATAATTGTGTATCCCTTTTCTAACAGAAGTACACAACTTGTATGAGCTTCAGGCCCAGAAAACCTGGGCCTGTCTCTGGCAGAGGGATGTTTCCATTCCCAAAAAAAGCATACTAACTTTTCTGATATTCTATTTTAATTTGGTTCTAGATTCTGCTCATTGTAGTCTTCCTCCATTAGTCCTTAAGCTTCAGTAAAATCAGGTCTTCACAGTAGTCTTAAGCTGTTATATGCTTAGGCTTAAGGTCTTATAAATACTCAATTACAATATTTTTGGACCACATTAAGTGGGTCAATCAGAGTAATATATCCAGGGGGTACCTGGCTGGCTAAGTTGAAAGAACATGAGACACTTGGTCTCAGGGTCATGAGTTTGAGACCCACACTGGGGGTGGAGATTACTTAAATAAATGTTTAAAAACATACAAAGAGCAATCTAATATATTCAATAAAAATGGTTTTATTTCAAATAAATCTAGTAATTTTCAGATATCAAAGGGTGACCAGGGAAAGTATGAATTTATTTAAATTTGGTTGAGGTCAATGGGATGCTTGAATAAGACTGGAAGTTTATGAAGAAAACCAAAAATATCCTTTTGGTGGATATCATGTTGAAGTGGATATTATGTTTGCTTAATGAGCATCAGAGTATCAATCTAGACCTGGTTAACAAAGTGGACCCTTGTGCTCGCTTCGGCAGCACATATACTAAAATTGGAACGATACAGAGAAGATTAGCATGGCCCCTGCGCAAGGATGACACGCAAAGTGGACCCTTTGAGTGCAATTAGACATTGGTAAGGATCTTCAGTTCTCTAGATCATTCCATTTCTGTATCAAAACCATAGCTCTAGTTTGCAGTTAGAGAGTAAGACTGGGCTGGAGTATGTTATTTTCCCTATAAAGAGGAGTCAGAGAAATAACCTTAGGCTTCCCTAACAACACTGACACTCCCTGCCCCCCCCGGCCCTCCCCCCCGCATCACCTGGCAGTTGGCTAACCTCAGGGATTGTAAAGCAGTCGTAAAGTGGAATGTGGTGGAGAGGGCTTTTCCTTGACAGAAGCAGCCCAAAAACAGCAGTTTAGAAAACTGCTGCAGGTATCAGGAGGGTGCATTTAAGCAGCTCTCTCATTAACAAATATGCTTGCTTAGGTTAAACACTTGCTGAAGTGGTTGCCTGTCTGTTGCCTGAGTCCTAGAAGCAGGAACCAGTTCACATACCTGGTCTAGCGAAAACATAGAAGCTGGACATTTAAGGCAACAGCACAGGCATATCCTACAGGACATACTGTTAAGAGGAGAAATTCCCCAGAGCAAAGGGATGTTGAGAAAGGGTACACAATGAATTGAAGCTTCGCAAATGCTCCTTCCTGTACTTTAAACTTGCATCAGGGACACGGACACCTTTAGATTAAACAGACCATATTTATAAAACTTACCTAGTGATTAATGAATGACTGGTGTGCTACCATGTGTGTTTGTGAGATGAAGAATTGTTTCAAATTTTCTATAGCGTCAGATTTGTTCTTTCGTATTGTACCCTGCAATCATCTCTATGAAGTCCCAAATTGCCAAAGATAGCATTTGATTTTATTTTCCTTTCCTTTTGATACAGGGAAATCAATGAAGGGTTGTCATGGAAGTTGACCCTAGATGGAGTTTCCAAAATTTCATCCCAATTATTCTCTGTGACTTCCATCCCTGTCATTCATGCACTATCTTGTTATATGACCACTGTCAAAAGTGACTTTTGAAAAAGAATTCACCACCAACTCATCTTTAAGAAGATGGAGGAAAATGAAGGCAGATCAAGAGAACTACATCATTATTTTGGAGAACAGGGATGGAGAAAAATGACTGCATGCTACTGTAGGTTGGAATAGTGAATGTGTCTTCCTTCAAAAACTGTATTCATGGTGTTAGTTTCCGCATTATTGCCTGTGTTGTGTTGTAGTTACAGCATGGTTTAAACAACTGGGTGGACTGGCTGGAAAATAACCTAGTGTGTATACTAGGTTACATCTACAATGCATCTATAATGCCAAGGTCATTGCAGGCACCTGCTGAATGTTTGTGGACTTGAATACTATAGAAGTTACTAGAAAACATGTGTTCTTTATAACTTGCCAAACAACATTGGTGTGGAGCAGTCTAATTTTGAATGTGGGGTGCAAATCCTAGAATGAAGATCTGTGTTATGTGACTACCATAAATTCAGATGCACCCAGGATGCTTTTAGAGGGCTGATAAAACTTACTTGAAACTACTTAGTAGTTTGAGGAATCTTTTTGATGGAAGAGAGGGTTGAGCTGTAAAATTTGGTGTAGGAACAAGAATTGGTTGCGAAAAGGAAGAGTTTATTTTGAAGACAGTCTTTGGATAGGTTTCTGGCTAAACCTTTGTAACTTGTGCTTTAGTCTTAAGGTAGAAGGACTCTAAGAAAAACTGTCAAAGAACAAAGAGCCAGAGCACAGAATTCAGCAATGATTTGTTATATCAATTGTTGTACTCAAACATGATTTTTAACATAATGTATTCTACAAGTTAGAAATTACTGTTTTAATGCATACTTGTATAATAAAAATCAGTGCATGTATTTTTGGTAAATAGAAGAATCATTTTATTGTATAATTTTCCCAAAGTGTTAATATTGTGTGTCACTAAATACTGCTTCTGAAAGCAAAGTATATTACATGGCTTAATGCAGCAAGTTGTGGAAGAATACAATATAGTACACCATGCTCACTCATCCCCTGTTTTTTTTTCTTTTGGCACAGATTGGCCACATACTCTGAGTTGGTCATTCTTGTGAAGATTTCTGAAATTCTGGATGTTTATTCTTTGATTCCACAGTTTAGAGATCTAAGTCCTTCCTTAGAATTCTTTCATATCAAGCTATGTACATCCTTACCTTGCTTTTTAGAAAAAAGTATTTTTTATACATTGTAATTTAGGTTTACTAGGAAGTTTGCATGCATTTTAAAGTGTGGTACTATTTTTGCTAGAATTGTTATTAGTCTTGTTAATACTGTAGTAATAAAGTTGCATGGGTTATGAACACTCTATTCTCAATCATATTTTTCCAAAAAATCTTTTTATTTGAACATTTTTTTCAAAGCACAAAGTTTTTCTGGAATTTCTGTTTTGTGTTATAGCACAAATAAATATATTTGTGTGAGGGGTGCCTGGGTGGCTCAGTTGGTTAAGCATTCGACTTTGGGTCAGGTCATGATCTCATGGTCTGTGGGTTCAAGCCCTGCATCGGGCTTTGTGCTGACAGCTCATGCCTGGAGCCTGCTTCAGATTCTGTGCCTCCCTCTTTCTCTGCCCCTTCCCCACTCATGCTCTGTCTCTCTCTCAAAAGTAAATAATAAACATTTTTTAAAACTTAAATATATATATATATATATATATATATATATATATATATATATATTTGTGGAAGCATTAAAAAAAGTAGGAACAATCTGAAATGTATCAACAGAGCACACTAGTCTTACAAAGACCATGTTCAGAAATAGTAAAGGAATCTAGCAAGAGGCTGTGAACTCACATAGCTCAGAACAGAAAAGACATCAAGGTAGCAACTGAGTAGTCATTTCTGAGTAAGGGTAGTGTGTGTTAACCAATCTCCAGTACTGTATTTAGGGTCTCATTTGATACATATGCTGAAGATTTTCCGAGGCAGAACTGATTTGAAGGATACTAGGGTTCTTGAGATTCTATAGGTGAAATCTGTCAAAGGCAATATGACCGATTACCTTTGTTAGGACACTATTATACTATTGCCATATTCTTTAGCTAGTCTCTTAATGAACATTATATATATATATATATATATATATATATATACACACACACACACATGTATATATACATAGTACCATTAAAATTTTTGTGAGGAGAAATGTGGGATCAAAGGAAAACTAATCTTTTTCTTTCTTTTTTAAATCTCTAATAAAACTAGCATTTAACAACATGAAAATCTGATGTGGGGATGGATAATGATACAGATATAAATATGGATATTGTTACAGAAATAGATGCTAGCATGCAAGTTCTTTAAATGTAAAATACCATGACCAAAAACAATAAAAATGCACAAATTATGTCACTATAATAGTAAATTGGTAAGTTATCCTATTACTTTTGTACCTATAAAACAGAATTTGTGAACACACTATAAAATGAATTTTTAAATTTAGTGTTTTAGCACAATATACAGAAGTCATATTTTCCTTTAGCCTTTGGTATGCATTCAAAAATATGGTCCATATATCAATCTAACAATTCAAGAATTAAACTGGGAAGCAAAAGGCAAGTGCATATTATAGTGTTCTAAAAGCTGGGAAAAATTGAATGCAATTTCCTGACCTCTTTTTAGTGAGATGTGCTATTAAAATATTTTTCCGGTTACAATATGCCTAGTATTTGATGTCCTCTAATATCTTCAGACTGATTCTTAAATTTTTGTACCTTACAATCTTTCTTTCATTTTCAGGGGTTGATAATTGACAAATTTGATTCCTTAAATAATTTAGCTTTATATAGCTTAACTCTCCTCATCACCTCAAACTTTAGAATCAATTTATCACCAAATTTTATAGACCGTTGAGCTCCTTGTTATGATAATAAACCAAGAATTAATTCTTATTCATCTGCTTTTCTCATTTTATATCTTACATGTCATTTAGCTTTTATGAGCAATGCCATATTCTTTTTTTTTAATAATTTTTTTCATGTTTCTTTATTTTTGAGAGAGAGACAGGGTGTGATTAGGGGAGGGGAAGACAGAGAGGGAGACACAGAATCCGAAGCAGGCTCCAGGCTCTGAGCTGTCAGCACAGAGCCTGACATGGGGCTCAAACTCACAAACTGTGAGATCATGACCTAAACCATAGTCGGATGCTTAACTGACTGAGCCACCCAAGCACCCCAACACCAGATTCCTTTTTAAACGATGTGCAGGAAAGAGCATGACAGTCTGTGTTTTAGGAGAATCTGCTGATAGAGATGGGTGTGGGCTGGCATCTGGGAACTTGGCTTTTAAACTGGTCTTTCTGTCAGTAACTGATAAGGTTGTTTTACCATATTAGCCTCATTAGACTATACAAACAATGTGGTTGATGGCTAACAACTGGTTTCTTTCTGGGAGTCTAGAATTTTGATAGCTGTGAGTAGGCAGACTGCCTATATAATCATGGTTTCCCACAAAATTCTTTAAACTCTGTCTCCGATGGACTTGTTTGGGAGGAAACACTATAAGTGTGTCTCCACATTTAGTGGAGAGCATACTTGGTGTGATACCTTTAGGGGGGAGAGCCTAGGAAGAGTGCACGTGGGTCTCTCCAGAAGCAAGCTGATACATCTTGCTCCCTTACTCATCCAGCTCTGTATCCTTAATATGTTGCTTCAATAATTATCAGTCATGAATTCAACTATACGCTGAGTCCTGTGAATCTGAGACTCAAGTGTAGTGGAGCAGCTGACAGAAGTGGGGTCACACAGGACATCTGTCTTGAACACAGTTCTCATGCCTGTGATGCCCCCCAAGGCATTTTTTCTTAGTGCTTTTACCATTATCTCAAATTAAGGTGGTAAAAGAGAATTTACTTTTTCTTTAAACACAAACATGCCACAATTCTGCAAATGGTTTTGAAAATCTCTTTAGTCACCTACATTCAAAATATTAGTGTGATCTTTGAGTGAAAGTAAGATCTGTAATAAAGAAAAGAGGTTTTGAAGTCAAGATTCCCATACCAGCTTTATTTTCAAATCCCAGTGTATTAGCTTAATGAACTTGAACAAGTAGGACACAGCTTGACATGGAGTAGAAATTAATATATTGTAATCATTTATTAATTAAAAATATTAATCATCTTATTCGTATTCCTTCTTATAGCCACCGTCACATTATTATTCGAACTTGTACAAACTGTACCACTTGCATTAGTAGAGTCATTAACTTTCCCTTTCTCATTGGCACCACCTAAGTGGCCTCATTTTCTCATTTCTGCAGCAGTGCAGTAATCTATTTAGGTCTCCTTTTCCGCTGTGTCTAACTTGTTTTTTTCTAGATTAATCCTCTGAAGCGGAAGTTTTCAAATTCTGCTCAGGGAGCCTTAAAATTTCCCATAACTGTCACAGAGATGAGGGGGGACAAGATTGTGGAGAGCCATAGATCTCACATCAGACTACAACCAGAGAGGCTCCGCTTTTTACCCAATTTATATACTGTGCTTCTTTTTGACACTGTGTTTGGAGAAAGGCCTTGGGGGCTACAATAATTTTGGAAAAGCAGTAGTGTTAGCTGTCTTCAGGATAAAGTCTGATCATTTAAATTTCTAGATTCTCCCTTTTCTGGCCCCAGATTTCCCTCTGACACCAGGTCTCTTCTGCATGAGCCCTTATTTTGGTCAAAATGATTTGTTCATTGAGTTCTGTTATAAGTTGAATTGCGTCCCCTCAAAATTCATGTTGAAGTCCTAATCCCAATATATCAGAAAGTTCCCTTATTTGGAAATAGGGTGTTTGCAGATGTAGCCAATTGGTATTAGGTCGTACTGGAGTGGGGGCGGGGAGGGGAGGCTGTAATCCAGTAAGGTTGGTATCCGTATTAAAAGGAGAAATTTGGACACAGACATGCACACACAGGGAAAACAGCATGTGAACATAAAGGCAGAAATCAGAATGACACAGTAGAAGCCAAGGAATGCCAAAAATTCCAGCAAACCACCAGAAACCGGGAGAAGTAGAAGCCAAATTTCTTCCCTGAAGCCCTTAGAAGGAACCCATTTTGCCAACACCTTGATTTTAGACTTCTAAACACCTGAACCTGAAACAATAAATTTCTGTCATTTAAGCTACCTGATCTGTGGTACTTTGATATGGCAGTCTTAGAAAATTAATACAGTCTCTGAACATCCTAAGCACATTTTCCTCTCTGTGCCATGGTTCTATCTGCAATGCCTTCATTACATGCCTTCCTCCTTTAAGAACTACCCCAAGTCTTACAGCCTTCTCTGTAACTGTTTTTCAGTTGCCTTAGCTCTTGGCAAACTTCAGTTTTTTGAAACAGTTAATAGTACTTAATTCACTTGGAAAATATCATATGCTGCCATATTGATTACTTGAAAATAAAAGCCAGACTTCTATTTAATTTTCATATATAAACATAAAGTAAATTGGAGTGTCCTTGTGGCCACTCTCATTGACATAGGACATCTATAGTAGTTTAAACTGTATAAATTGGCTCTGGAGACACACAAGGATAAGCAATACATGAAGATAAAATAATAGCTAGTATCAAGAATAGGAGCAAAACATTTTCTAATATAGTAAGCTATCTATTTCAATTCTCTTGATATGACTTCAGATAAGGAGTGATTGAACCTTTCTGTTTCTTGTTTGTGCATGAATTTGAAGGCATACTACACTTTTTTGATATTCATCTGGATATTGATCATGGGTTATATTTGTTGCACTATCACCTAATTATGATTGACAGACTCACAAAGTCCATGCATACTAATGGAATGTATAGATTATTCTGTACACTTCAAGAATCCTTTCTTTAATCCTTAAAATGTGTTCAGTGCCCTTCTCAAGGTCTCCAAAAACCTCTTATTTTCCAAAACTGATTCTACTTTCACTGCTCTTTTTACTGATGTCTATAAAACAATCATCATAGTTGACTACTCTCTGCACTTCAAATTATTGTCTGTTTGACTTTTGTTCTCTCTTTTCTTTCTTGGTTTTCTTCCTAGTCCTAATCCTTTTGCCTGTCTTTTGTGGGTTTCTCCTCTATTGTCTACTCTCTTGCCCGTTCTCAAGGATTCAATTACGAAAAGAATACAAATGATGCCCACATTTTCTAAAGTGGCCCCAGAAACATATTTCCAATAATTTCCTGGGCTATGCAGAAGTTCATACCTCATATTAGTCTTAACAATAGTCTTTTAAGCAACAAACTTTCTTATTGTGCATGTGTAATATCACTTAAGCACAACCACTCCAACTCCATTATCCTGTTTTGAATCATCTAAATTGACTGGGTTGTTGGTACTATTCATACTAATTATCAATATTTCTTTTTTCACCAAAGCCATCATCATAGAAAAAACATAACTGAATTGAACATTATTTGATAATAAAAATCATGATTGTGAATGACCAAGTTTAGTGAAATAGACCACAAAGTTTTAGAAAAATACCTACCTTTCCAGGATGACTTTTCTGGTGTATTCACTTACAAATAATATTGCTGAAAATGAATTTAAATTGGCACATTTAAGTGTATTTTGATTTGGTCTTGGACTTTGATAAGGACATATGTAGACTTCTAACATTTTCAGTGGTTCTCTACTCCTCTTGTCTTCTTAGACTAGCACTTATAACCTTACACGAACTGACCCAAATCTACTTTTTTGGCTCTTTCTTTTCTACTGCCCCATACAATTTACATTCTAATTGAGTCAGCTATTCAAAAAGCATTCAAATATTTGAGATTGCTACCTAAGTATTAGAAATATTATCAAAGACGTTTCTTCCACATAAAATAGCATCAATCCTTTCTGTTTGTACCCTCAATAATCATGCTCATCCTATTACAAAGCCCACCTCTTCATTGTCCTTTCTCTGTAGCATAGGTCAGATTTACCTTCTCTTTACAGCAATGATAACAGCATATTATGTCTGTAGTTCATTTGAAATATATGTGTCCTATTTAACTGTGGGCTTCTTAAGGTCAGTTATCAATGTCTACCTGGCATTTCTAAACATAATGCACAACACATAAGCATCACTCACATGTTATAGAACTGCACTGCTTTGACTGAAAATATCCATCTTCTGTGTGGACACAGGTGCAAAATGCAAAATAGGAGGAAATCGGAAGTGATTATAAGTAAAAACCCATCCAGTAAATCTGTTTTGAATTGACAGAAATAGTACAAGTAACCATATATCTAAACAAAAGACATTATACTGAAGACATAACTGTAAGAAAAAATAAAAATAAGTTAGAACTATAGAGAGATGATACATTATCTCTTTGGAGCCAAATCAGACTTTAAGGTAGGCAGAGGAGCTGGAAATGGAAATTGAAGCAGTCTGGGAAACAAGACTCCCAGACCTTTCTTTATAAAGAATTGTACAAAGTAGGTCAGCACTTCTTAGAAAAGTGGAGACTGAGAGCAGAGAACATTCAGAAAAGAAAAGAAAGAATAGATCCCTTAAAGCTCTATAAGTTAGCATCAAACTCAAGAAAAAGGAAGTAAGAGTGATAGTAATGTCCAGCAGCACAAAAGAAGAAGAAGAATTGTATTTGGTGGAGGCTGGGCTGCAGGGCAGGTTGTGGAAGACTTGCTTTAGTGTTTGAGAGGGAAAGAGGAGGGGAAATTAGGCAAAACTCAAGAAAAACAATCACTGTCTTTTTGTTTTGGTCATCTGGTCTTAGTATCTAACAGTATTTAAAACGTCAAAGCTCTGGGGCGCCGGGGTGGCTCAGTCGGTTAAGCGTCCAACTTCGGCTCAGGTCACGATCTCGCGGTATGTGAGTTCGAGCCCCGCATCGGGCTCTGTGCTGACTGCTCAGAGCCTGGAGCCCGTTTCAGATTCTGTGTCTCCCTCTCTCTCTGACCCTCCCCCGTTCATGCTCTGTCTCTCTCTGTCTCAAAAATAAATAAATGTTAAAAAAAAATTAAAATGTCAAAGCTCTGAGGTAAAAGATGACTGGCTAGCCTCCGAGTTCTGTCAGTTAGGAGCGTGATGGCCTAACCTGACTTGATTATGCATCAGATTCCTTTTTTGGGGAAAAGGAACAATAGTAGTAATTCAAAGCACTTGTGAAGGAGAAAATGAGAATGTTTAAACATTTAGGATAAAGCCTATACTGCTAAGTGCTCAAAAAATATTAACTATTATTTTCAATCTTTAATACACTCTATATTTTAGAGATTTCTGGAAGGCTTTCCTGCTCCCAAATTCAGGACTGACTCCCAAATACTCAGGCACTATTATATATTAAACACTCCCATTCTTGTATAACTATACAGAGAAGGGTGTGATTTATTACATATTTTCTTCTGTTGGCACCTAAATATCTTTCATAACTGGATATCATACACACATATGCATATATACACATAAATATGAATATAGATATTTATATAGGGGGTACGTCAGGTGGGGAATGTTCAAGAAGAGCACAAAAAAGGGTGGGAAGGTGTGGAAGATCAACTACTTCACAATTTTGCTAAAGCTGGCTTAAGTATACAGTACAGTATATCTGATCATCAACGTTCTCATTCACAGCCCATGGAGGATAGTTGCATAGTTCATGTAATGCGGAAACACAGGTAATTATAAATCTGAAAATCAAAAATACACTGGAACAATAAAGACCATATTTAATGATTTTAATTTTTATTTTTGAGAGAGAGACAGAGAGAGACAGAGAGAGCTCAAGTGGGGACAGAGCAGAGGGAGAGGGAGACACAGAATTCGGAGCAGGCTCTAGGCTCTGAGCTGTCAGCACAGAACCCAACACGGGCTCGAACCCATGAACCATGAGATCATGACCTGAGTCGAAGTCAGATGCTTAATCGACTGAGCCACCCAGGAGACCATATTTAAAAGTTAAGAGATAGATAGGATTCTGCTGTATGTTGGCCTGACATCTCATCCAGTATATACTATTGTGTTATCTATTTAAAATAACTACAACGATAAAAGACTGTACAAAATAGAGTAAAAAAGTAGAGGCACCATTCATCACTGAAAATGTTTACATTAGTGGTCATCAGTTAAAACTGGGAATGCTTATTCTTAACACATTTAGTAATTTAGTGCATTTTAAATATATGATTGAAAGTATTATTTATTTATAAAATATGGAAAATAAAAGGAAAAATTCTGTATATGGAAGGGTGGACATTCCATGAGATTTTTCAGAAATTAAGGGGTTCCTGCTATGAAATGTTTACAGCCACTCCATTCTAATATATCATTAACCATTATTACAGTTAAGAGTATTTCTAGCTTCTCATCATTTTTTATGCTGACTCAGTTTACTTGATTGTTGACCAGGAATTAATAAAAAATTTTACAAAGTATACATACTTAAGTATATATTATTCTCTTTGAAATAATCATTTATTTTAATTTAGCAAGCCCATATGCAAACACTATGTTAAATATGGGAATGAAAAGAGTCAAATACAGAGGACAACAAACTCCTTATAGCTAGATGCAGAATATCTCTTGAGAAGATAAACTGGAGTAGAAATGAAGACCTTAGTGGGTCCACAGCACAGATAGCACTGTTACGCTCACAATAAGTCAAGCAATTGGCTGGTTGATCTTGAGAGAAAGTGTGTGTATGTCAGGAAGTGGTGGGAAGGGGTATGGAAATAAATAAGAAGGATGGTAAGTAGAAGCCCACACCATGACAGGAGATTTCTGGAAGGTCATGCTTCTGTCTGTTGTAGCTTTGAGAGCCAGTGAGCATACTGAGCACATTCTGCACATGTGAGCTACATCGCTGGGGCCAGAAGCCAGACTGTGGTAGGCAACCTCCAAGATGGCCCCCAATTATGCTTTCCTCCTGGTGTTCATGCTCTTGTGAAAGTCCTTCCCACATTGATCTATGTGACCAATAGAATACAGCAGAAGTGATACTATGTCACTTACACGATTAGGTAATAAAAGCCTATGACTTCTCTCTTTGACATTCTGCGTGCGTGTGTGTGTGTGTGTGTGTGCGCACGCGCGTGCGTGCGCTCGTGAGCTCACGTGTGTGTCTTTCTCTCTCTGCCTTTTTGTCTTCTCATTAATCACTCTAGAGGCAGCCAGCTGTCATGGCCGAGGGACACTCAGCCCAGGGAGAAGTCTAGGGGCAAAGAATCCGAATTCTCTTGCACAAGACCAGTGCTGGTAAAGTTGATAAACTAGAACATGCATGGTACACAAGAAGATGTGGGTAGCAGGATGGACCACCAAAGGGGTGAAGGTATATAGCCAGATGACACAGGGGAACTGAAACAGCACTCACAGGTGTAAGGGAATCTAAATAAATGTGGAGAAATTCATTGGGCAAATACAGAAAGTGCAGTGAACATGGAATCTCTAGACTCCTATAGCTAAAAAACTGTATTTGTGTCCAATGTTTACTGAGGATCAGAATACCCCTAACTCACATCTCAGACACATAATGACTACAGGCTTGCCTGGGTGGCTCTGTCAGTTAAGAATCTGACTCTTGATAATGATTGGCTCAGGTCATGACTTCATGAATTTGTGAGATCCAGCCTCTGCACTGACAGCTTAGAGCCTGCTTTGGATTCTTTCTCTCCCTTTCTCTCTGCCCCTCTCCTGATCATACTCTCTCTTTCAAAATAAATAAACATTAAAAAAATTATTTAAAAAAGACATATGACTACCACATAGGAATGAAATACAAAAGTATATATATGTGTACTTAATATAAGTAATTGATATATAAGTGCATAACTAACATAGATCACTTAAAAGTAACATGAAGTAATGTAAAAAGTACATTACAGAATAACTAATATGAACATATTGTGGGGAAAATAACTGCCATAAACTTAGCCTAATAAAAATTATATGTGAAATAGAAAAACCATATTAGATGGTAACAAATAAACTAACTAATTACTAATTAACTAATACACACCAACTTTTAAGTTTGTATACAGGGAATGTTTAAATTTCAGCAATGAGTCTGATAAATGCTAAACTAATTTTCGGTTGAAAAATAGGTTATATATTAAGATTAGCATTTGCATTATCACTGTACTCAGTTCTTATAATTATTTTTCTTTGTAAATTATGTCAAATTTTATTACATTTTCCTATATATTCCAGAAAAGTATATGTTGATATATATATATATATATATATATACACACACACACACATATATATTTTTAAGGTAATGTTTTATCAAAACTTATAGAGTGTGGCAATACCTAAAAGTGTTACATTGTTGAATTCTAAGACTGTTTAAGACATTAAGGTAGTATTTATTCTATGTCATCCCTGTGTAGCTAAGTACATTCTTTACCAAGTTTCCAGTATTTTCATATATTCTCTTTTTAACAAAACTTTTTAAAGAATGTCTTTGCAATATTTAACCGAATTAGATCAGTGTGGTCATTTTAAATTATGTCCACAATTTCTTTAATACTTTTCCCATCAAAAGGTGAAGATCAATTTATTGTTCCTGAAATGTAGGCTGGATTTATATTCATTCTAATGAATATAATGTGGCAGGAGTGTTACTATATGACTGGATCACACACACACACGCACAGCCACACAACATGAACACAGGATCTCTTTGGACCACTTACTCTGGGGGAAGCCAACAGTCATGTCATAAGCCAAAAAAAAAAAAAAAAAAAAAAAAAAAAAGTGGAGATGTGAGGAGGAACTGAAGCCTCCCCTCAACAACTGCTATCAACATCCCAGCCTTGTAAACAGGACTCCTTGGAATTGAACCTTACAACTTCTGAAAAGCCTACAGATAACATCTGACTTCATACTCATAAGAAACTCTAAGACATAAGCCCCTACGTAAACCATGCCTGAATCTTGGCCCACAGAAACTGTGAGGATACTGTTTATTGTTGTTTTAAGCTACTACATTTTGAGACTTTTTAATACAGCAATTCATATCTAATACAATCACCTCATTATTTTATATTCCATCTTCAGTAAAGAAGCGGTGGAGAAGACAGATCACCTTTTATGTAGGACAAAAACTACAATTTAAAATGCCTACAATCAATTGCTACTTTAGTTTTGTTTTTAATGATGTGTATGTTAATTTTTGAACCTCCGTATAGATATGACATTTTTATAAGTATTTTTTACTGATCATTATATGTATGTGTTAAAACTTAATTTCAGATTAAGAAAGCATATTGGAAATCTAGTTCTCTCTTGAAATCTCACAATAGAAAATGTGTACCTGGAATGTAACATTTGATTCTTGCTCAAAATATTTATTTATATATTTGGAATAAAATCATTATGATTATAAAATTATGTCTTTTTTGTGGTATATTCTTCAGTGTATCATAGTAATAAAAACAGTGAACTACTGCTAGCTTATTGGAAATAGGAAACTAAATTTACATGATAGTTGCTTTATTAAATTCATAATGCAAATTAATTAATTTATATACTTAGTGGTGCAATAAAATTCATTTTTGAGTTAATAAGTTAGCATTTGTTGTTTATGATGAGGCAAGCACCGTTTTAAGCATCATTTCATAAATCTTTCACTAATATATTATTGCTGCCATTTTGCCAATTAAGAAAACAAGGCGGAAAGGTGAAATTACTTGCAAAAGATCACACATATAGTAAGTGGTAAACTGGTTTTTTGTAAGCATCCTGATGTCCTAATCTAGAATCCAGTTTTCCCACTTACATATAATAAAGCATCTGCAATGAAAGCTCATAAAAATGACACAAATATCCACAGACTCAAAAATTAACATATGCTCCATTAAAGGCAAGACTATCAGTACTGATTGTGCACACTAAATTGTTCACACCTTTAAACAATTAGTACATGAGCAAGTTGCAGTATATTTTTTTATAATTCAAAGTCTTCTCAAGACAACCTACCCAATTCTATCAGAATAGATATATCAAAAATGTCAAACCGGGGCGCCTGGGTGGCGCAGTCGGTTAAGCGTCCGACTTCAGCCAGGTCACGATCTCGCGGTCTGTGAGTTCGAGCCCCGCGTCAGGCTCTGGGTTGATGGCTCGGAGCCTGGAGCCTGTTTCCGATTCTGTGTCTCCCTCTCTCTCTGCCCCTCCCCCGTTCATGCTCAGTCTCTCTCTGTCCCAAAAATAAATAAAAAACGTTGAAAAAAAATTAAAAAAAAAAAAAGTCAAACCAACAGCATTCCCTACAAGCTACTTGGAACTCTAGGAAATAAAACAGCCAAGTCACAAAATACATCATTTTAATGGGGTACAACTCTGGGGTTGCTGTTACATTAAACAAAGGGTAAAGGCAGTCTCTAAACTGTAAAGTAGAAAGGAAAGGAAGAATGAAAGAAAAAAAGATATGTCTAAGTGAAGGCAAAGAATTGGTGACACTGAGGTGGACTTAAGTGCTGATCAAAATTGAGCTGCTTTCATTCCTGCTTTTTCTATTTCAGCATTCAGGAACTTACTGCATTCCCCCTGCTATTAAGGTGGGATGAATATAAAAGGCAACATACATTGTCTAAAAATAGACCTCAGTTGGCTTTGACAAAGCACTGCATCCAGTGGCCCTCTGCTGCCACACTCTCATTAAACCGGTGGAGATGTCAGCATCATCTATTTTGTTTCTACTTGGAGAGCACAGAGCTTCTTCAATATTTTGACCTGTCTTCATTGGAAAGGAAGAATTCAGTTTGAAAAAGATAAGGGCCTGGCTTCATTAGGTATTAATGAATCAGCTAAGGCAGCATCTATATGGCATAGGAGCACTTTAGTATATAATACCATATAATAGTATTCCTATTATCAATCTCTTTCTCTAATAAATTATGCTCCTAAAAAAATCACTTCAGGATGAAACTTGGCACGTGATTTATTCATTTCTGGGCTAATCATGATTTTTTTTTCTCTTTCATTAGCAAAATAAATATATAAATAAATAAATAATCAGTGTCTTAATCTATAGCACTATGCTAAACTTACTAACAAGAAAAAAACATAAGACTAGCTAGTCCTCTCGGAAAGTAGAAAAATAGAAATATCATCTTTTATGAAAGGATAATATAAAAATAAACACACCCATTTTAACAATATTTACTTTTGTTTCCTGTATAGGTTCCATCTGTCTACAGAGTTTACACTATGACAAAAAATGCTTTCTGAATACTATTATGTTAGGAGATTGTCAGTGATTAACATTTTGTCTCCCAGAGGAATTCATTAAGGATCACTTCAATTTCTTCGGGCACCCTCATAGAATTTCAGATAAATTATTGCTTTTTTCTGCTATACACAAAATAAAATACAATTGTGGTAGAATAGTCTGTGAAATAGATATAATGGCAAAATAAAAATTAGTCAAAATCCCATCCAGATATACTTATTATATTTTGATTATAATCCCCGTCGACATAATTATATAAGCATGTGTTTATAAATGTAAGTATAAATCCAACTGATATCCCAAACTTTAAATATCAAATCTATTGTTTTTATTTTAATATATTATCACAAATGTCTGCAGAGATGGTATTTTAGTTATATAAAATGTATGCCATTTCACTTTCTCCTTATGTTTTCTTACTTTCTTCTCAGTCAAAAGCTGAAATGTTAATTAATGAATTCATCCATATATCCACCTATTCAGGCATTTATGCACACATACGGATATGCAGTCATATACCCATCTATCCATCCATATATACCTGCAATAAGTGAATAGTTTAATGATCCTATCTCCTGAAAAAAAATCACTGTCCTATGTGGTGGGGATACAATGGTTGATAAGACTAATAAAATGAATGTCTTCATTTTAACTAACAGTTTGTGGAGACGACAACTAATAAATAAATGAAGAAATATCTAAAATAATTTGAAGGTGGCTCTTTCTGGGCAAGGTTGACATTGTAACTTCAGAGAAATCGAGTCTTTCCCAGAAGTTAACTGTCACAGATAAATTTTGTGCTCCCAGAAAATAGTCTTGAAAGCTAGGTTTTTGAGGCGTGAAAGGGATAGGCTTTTCTAAAGCTTTTTAGCCTAGGATATCTAGAGCTCGACCTATTTGGGCCTGATCAACAGAGTAAAGAAAAGTCAGGATAAGACGTCAAGCATTAAAAACGCTTCCTCAACCAGTTGTTGCATTGTGAGCAGAGGAGAGTCTTAGGAGGGGTGAAGATCTGAAACAAAGTCCTCGTTACTCGCCATTCCCATCTTGGAGCAATACCTGAGAATGCAGGAAGTCTTTGCAAGTAAGAAGTACATTTAGGAAAGTCTTAGAGTATCAGGGGCATGAAGGTGCTGCGGCTGGCAGAGCCAGATGATGAACAGAGACCTGGGGTCCAAAGATACAGGTGGTGACTTTGAGTCTGAAAACAAATTAATGCAACCAAAGCCAAGTGAATATTACACCCACTGTCAAAATGGGACTGTAAACATCATCACAGTAACAAATACAGGTGCAAACTAGACCTACTTCCAGCAGACACTGGGAAGGAACCCAAGGATTCCAGGTGGAGGTGAACTCTTTTCTGACCCTCTGCCATGTTGTCCAAGCAGTGGAAAGCACACTGCCTATATACTCAGAAGCCACTTCAAAGAGAAGATGGGAGGAAATCTAATAAAATAAACATTTAATTCTAAGAGACTGAGCTACATAATGAAATGATTTCAGTTTATAGAATAAGAAATTTTTATTCCACTAAGCTAACTTTAATTTTTCTCAGCCATAAGAAAGGTTTAGGAAGAAGATGAGTTATAGAGATTTAAAGCCTACATTTACTTTGCATATTTGAGTATAGTAAGTCCTGAGCCCATTATAAATATGAAAGCAGTATGGTCAAGGGTTTTGACCCAAATTTTGTTTTTCAGAGATACCTGAAATCAAGAGGCAGACAGTAGTTTCTGGAATTTGTTCTTCTGCCTCACCCTCTTCACTCTGTCTGCATTTTCAACAATGAAATGAAAGGAATGTGCCTGAATATGAGACACATATACAATGTGGGAAACAATTCAAAGACACCGATGTTGTTGCTTGTATTCCTCCTGTTCTCCTGGTTCCCAGTCACTTGCAGGGAAAGAATATTCATGGATTGTTTCTGTCTGTTCCCAATCTAATTTACCTTTCTCACTTATGAGAAATGAATGGGTCTACTCATTTGTTCAACAAGTAGTTTTTAAAGCACATAATAGGTGTCTGGTGTGATGCTAAGTATTGGGGACACTGAGGCACAGTTCCTGACTTCAAGAATATTACAGTCTAGAAAATTAGTGAGATGATGGAAATAAAAAGAACCTCACCTCTTCCGTTTGATCAGAAAGCTCTATGAATTTATAAAGCATGGCATCACAGTATGCTATGTACTACTTCTTGAGAAGGTTGAAGGAAAAAGAATAACTCATGGTATTGATTTTAAATGCAGAGATGAAAATGCTGTTGGTAATAATAATTACAAATTATTTATTTATTGAGCTGCTATTACTGATCAAAAACTGTGTTGTGAAACATACATTAGGTAAGTGATCTCACCCATGGCTAAACACTAGAATCACCTGGAAAGTTTTTAACAACTCTGATGTACAGGGCCACCCAAGTCAATTCAATCACAACCTGTGGGGCAGAAACCACCCTCGGCATAGTTTAAGTTCTCCCAGGTACTTCCAACATACAGCTAAGTTTGAGCACTAATACATCAGAGACATGTTGAAATATATATTCTTTATTAAATATAGGCTTGTGAAGATCAGGACTATGTTTATCTCTTCTATATATCATTAAAGCTGAATAGTAACAGAGATTGGGGTATGTGAGGACAGATGTGGTTTCACAATAAATTAATGGGATTTTAGTGTGCTTCCTGCAGCTGGCTCAGAAAAGCCTTTCATTCACCGTAGAAGGGAATGAGAATATGCGATTCACATTCAAATGAATCATTAATGTCCCTATATCATGGCCACATAGCAAGTACAAGTACAGAGCAATATTCATATTATCATTTAGAAACACTGAAATGAAATTAGATATTAATTAATACATCACTAGGAAGCTATAGATTCTAGGACAGTCACCCTGCAACACAGGTGTCACTTGTCACATTTTCTTCAAATATTTTGTATTAAAATATAACAACAACAATTCAAGATGGCAACTTTGCCAATGAGGAAATAAATCACCACCTGGAAACTGGAGCAGATTCACCCAACAAAAGTACCTGAATACAGATATTTATTGTTTGGTTTTAAAAGGTTGTAAAGAGTTATCAACCTTTCAAATAATAGCAAACTCTAGTTCCCAGCTTTTTCTAGACTGGTCTGTGTTCTCACATGACAATAATTGGCTGTAGATGAATAACAAACAGCATGTTGAGGCAAGGCATTTTCTTCCAGCTCACTTGACCTTTACCTGGTGTGCACCACCTACTCATATGACCTTCCTGATATCGATGGTTATTTGAATTCAAGGCTTTTGATATATTGATATAGACTCAGGGCCTGGGACTAAAATGAATGGATTATAATTCCAGCTCACTATTTACTGTCTGCACAATTGTGGACATTTAAATGAGATCATATGTGTAAATGTTCCAGCACAAGATCTTGTCCATTGTTCCTATAGTTAGAACTTCTTGAAAAAAATCCACCTTATAAACTATGAAACTTCACATTAAATTTTAGAAATATAACATTTATAAATAAAGAAATTCAGAATATTTATGTTCAAAGATATTCTCAAATAATTGCTTATAATACTGAGGAACTAAAAAAAATAACATAAATGTTTACCAATAAGATATGGTTAAATAAACCCTGGTAAATCAACAGAATGGAATACAAGGTATTCATTAGAAAACATGATTTGCATTTCCTCAGTGGGATAATTTGCTTAAAAGGGAAGGCAGTAAACGCATTCACAAAGTCCAATAAATTCTTTTACAAGTTTTAAATTTGCTTTTGAACACAGGAAATTTCAGTTTAAAAGCTTAATCTCGTCATGATTCATCCATCCATCCCACACTGTCTGTATGGTGGGTTGTGAGTTTAAAATTAATCAATTAATCAAATTTGGTTGAAAAATGTAATTTTTGTGTATATATGTATAATTTCTACTCTTTTTGGTTAACTTTTTTATAATTCTTTTTAAATTAAGGTTTAATTTACATAAATTTCACAAATTTTAGTGTGAAGTTTTATGAGTTCTGAAAATTCACAGAGCCTGTGTAATAACCACCACAATCAAGATATAAACTGTACCAATACCCCCAAATTTACCTCGTAGGCTATTTGGAGTCAACCTCTCAACCCGCCTTTAGGCCCAGGCAACCAGTGATCTGTTACCTACGACTATGGCTTTACCTCTTAGAGAAACTTATAATATATAGCCTACTTTCACTTATCATATTGGACTTGGAATCCATATCTGCTATTGTGTGTATCAGTACTTTGTAGCATTCTATTCAATGGATATACCACAGTTTATTTATCCAGTCACCAGCTGAAGAGTGATTGGGTTTTTTCCAATTCAGGGCAATTTTGACTAAAGTTGTTTATCAGCATTTGCATACATGTTTTAGTGAATATGTTTTTATTTCCCTTGGAAAAATACTTAGAACTGAGATTCCTAGATTGCATGGTAAGTTATGTTCAACTTTGCGATAAATTGCCAAACTACTTCCCAAGGTGGTTATAAAATGTTGGCATGTTGCCAGCAAAATATGAGAATCCCTATTAGCAGCATTTAGTGATATCAGTGTTAAAACAAAACAAAACAAAACTTCAGTCATTCTAGTAAATATGTGTACCTATCTCACTATGGTTTTAATGTTCATTTGCCTATTGCAAATGATTTTGAGTTTTTTTTTTTTTTTTTTAATTTTTTTTTTTTTCAACGTTTTTTTTTTTAATTTATTTTTGGGACAGAGAGAGACAGAGCATGAACGGGGGAGGGACAGAGAGAGAGGGAGACACAGAATCGGAAACAGGCTCCAGGCTCCGAGCCATCAGCCCAGAGCCTGACGCGGGGCTCGAACTCACGGACCGCGAGATCGTGACCTGGCTGAAGTCGGACGCTTAACCGACTGCGCCACCCAGGCGCCCCGATTTTGAGTTTTTTATGTTTATATGTTATTTGTATAACTTTTGTATCTGTTCAATTATTTTTCCCATGTTTAATTGAATCATTTGTTTTTATTAATTTTGGAGGTTTTCATATATTTTGGTTATAAATTATTTATCAGATTTCCAAATAGTTTCTCCTGGTTTTATCCTACGATTCTCTTAACAATGTCTTTCAAATAGCAAATGTTCTTTATTTTGAAGTCCATTTTTTTTTCTTCTATGAGTAATGTTTTTGGTGTCATACCTAAAAATATATTAGTTTAATCCAAGGAAACTAAAATTTTCTCATACCTTTTCTCCCAGAAGTTTTATAATTTAAGGCTTTACATTTAAGTCTATGATTCATTTTGGATTGATTTCTCCATGGTGTGAGGTATGAATTCTGTGTGTATGTGTGTGTTTTATATTTTGACATACACATATTCAACTGGTGCTATTTCTTGAAAAAAAAAACTTTATAGAATTACTTTCTAACTTTTGTCCAAATTAATTGACCATACATCTGGGGGTCTATTGATAGATGGACCATTCTATTCAAATGTTCTCACTCATAACCTTTTGATAATATCACACTGCCTTGATTTATGTTGCTTTATAGTAAGTCTTGGTAACAGGTAGTTTAATTCCTCTAACTTTACTCTTTTCGCTCCCAAATTGTTGAGGTTATTTTAAGATATTTGCATTTCCATATAAATTTCAGAACTCATGTGTTGATTAAAAAACCCAAAAAACAAACAAAAAAAAACTGCTAAAATAATCATTGGGATTGTACTGAATTTATAAAACAATTTAGAGAGAATGACATCTCCACTATATTGGTTATTTCAATCCATGAACATAGCATTTTTCTCCATTTATTTAGGTGTATTTTGATTTCAAGGTAAAATTTTAGCATCTTGATCTTGGGCATGTTTTATTAGGTTTATACCTAAGGATTTCATGTATTTTTAATGTGTTTCAATCACTAATGAAAATGGAATTAAGATTTTTAATTACTCCCACTTAATTGCTAGTATATGGAAATAAGATTAATTTTAGTATACTGATTTTGTGTCTTGTGACATTCTAAACTCATATATTAGATCTGGTAGCCATTTTTGGTATATTTTGGGGTAATCTTCTAAATAGAAAATCATGCCATCTTTTTAAAAAGAAATAATGTTTATTTTTGAGATACAGACAGATGTGAGCAAGGGAAGGAGGGAAGAGAGAGGAAGACACAGAATCCAAAGAGGTCTCCAGGCTCTGAGCTGTCAGAACAGAGTCCACATGGGGCTCGAACTCACAATACCACGAGATCATGACCTGAGCTGAAGTTAGACACTTAACCAACTGAGACACCCAGGAGCTCCATATATATTCTTGATACAACACAAAAAAGTCATAATATATGGGCTAGGAGTAGAAAAGTCAAGTGAGGGAAAAAGACAACTGTACATATGAGTTAGTAACAAAGTGTTATCTTTTTTGTCCAACATTCAGTTTAAAAGAGAATTTAGATTCGCCCAGAATGGGAGTTAGATGAGATCCATCATTAAACACCCCAGGAAAAAAGAGAAAAGAGGAAGAAGGCAAAGGTTATCAACATCAATTGCATAGCTTTCCTAACAAGTTGGGGAATGACACTGAACTCCTGGAATTGCTACTGCCTTAATCGCTATCCACATTTCATTTCCTATTAGAAGCATGGAGTTACTTACTAAAGGCATATATTCAGTAGAGACAATGCTAAATTCATAGGCATTGCATTGCCCACAAATAAAATCTGAAATGGTAGTCAATTTTTATATGGTGTATTCCCTTTGTTTTTATGAGATTATTAACTATAATAACAAATAGAAAGTAACATGTCCTATTCTAAAACTAATTCACTTTTTAAAAATCACAATTCAATATATCATAATTCAAATCCTAAACTTGGACAGTGAAGTGATTTTGGTATTACTGAATAACTTTATTAAACAAAACTTTATAGCAATCCAAAATACAACTTGAATACTTAATATAAAATCCATATTTATAAGTACCTTGATTTTTTTTAAATTTGCATAAATTGTATAATAAGCATTCACTATTACCTATCTACTTATACAAATAAACAAGATCCAAATTGCTAATTTCTCTTGGTTTACCAATCAAGGTGTAACTCATTGGGAAAAAATATTCCATTTCACTGCTTATTAATTTGCTTTCCTGCTGCTCAAAAATTTGTGAATGCTTTGGTAGTTCTTATGTGAGCTTCATAAATTTCCAATTTTTATGCTGATTGATATGACTGAGGAGACCATTCCACTGCTAAGTTATTAGATCAATTACTGCTTATATTCTAAGAATCAGCATTACCACTTCAAATTCCAGTGTTAGCTCTCTTGATCTCATTTTCTCTGTCTGCTGAAAACCCTGTTTTGAATCTTATTTTGGTCCATATACGTCACTCTTACATGAATTGTCCTTTGAACTTTTCCCCATCCATTTTTAAGAAGATATCATTCCACACACACACCTTTTCACCTCCTATTCAGTCTTGGTCCCTTATTTTCAATTTTCAGAAATAGCTCTTTCCCTACTGAACCACTTTCAGCAATATTCTGTGGGCAGTTTCTATCCTTTATATTTATAAAAATAATGAGAAGAACCAAAACAAAAAATGCTAGTGAAGGAGGAGGAGGAAACAAAAAAGACACATTATTTAAATATACAATGTACATTAGCTAATTAACTATCATTTAAAATTTTTATAATAAGTATTTGTTTCAATGTAAAATAAAGGCATTGAGTTTCAGATGATCAACTTGTTTTCCCAAAATTACTTAATATATATACATGATTTAAAAAGCAGGTCTAACTACTAATAGCTACCATTTATGGATCACTCCCTTTATATCAGGTCAAATTTATACATCATTTCATTGAATATCACAAAGAACCTCTGAGAAAAGTAATTTAATAATCATATAATTATCTCTCTAGTGAAGCTTCATAGATAGGCAAAATTTGCTCAAAGTTACATATTCAGTGAGTGAGACTACTATTATTCAAACCAAGTAGTTGGCCCCTGAAACAAGTGGTATTAATTTTCCTTCTATATTACATATTTTTACTCTATTAAGCTATGCCATATCTATAAATATTAAAATTTGGCTGTTTAATTTTATTATTTTTGTATATTTCTTTTATTAATTAGCTGCTATTTTAGAGGAAAAATATAAGCAAGATGTATTACTAAAGGTTTTTGACTAGATTGACACCAAAGTGATTATACAATGCAAATATATATCAATATTTATCAGTCTAGATGGGGGAGATAAAACGAAGGAATAAGGAAACAAAAATTTCATTTTGATTATTTTTATGTTTTAAAAAAAATCATTTAGGGGCACCTGTGTGGCTCAGTCGGTTAAGTGTCCAACTTTGGCTCAGGTCATGATCTAACAGTCTGTGAGTTTGAGCCCCGCGAAGGCTTTGTGCTGACAGCTTAGAGCCTGGAGCCTGCTTAGGATTCTGTATGTCTCTCTCTCTCTGCCCCACCCCTGCCTGCACTCTCTCTCTGTCCCTCAAAAATGAACAAAGGTTAAAAAATTTTAAAAAAATCATGTATATTATATTGAATGTTAAATTCTGAATTTCCTAATTAAAAATGATTTAAATGTCATTCCTGTCTAACTTACCTACCAATTATGTAAATTTCTCATGCAGGCCAATTTTTACTGTTGCTGTCCTCTCCTTAGACCCTAAATCCACCCTTCATTTAAGCTTGATTCTAAATACAATATCCCAACATGTATGACATGTTACTTAGAAAATATTACGCCATTTTATGCGATAAATGTAAACCAGAGACATCCTTTAACTATGATAGAATTTAAACATATTTGCATTTAAATGTATTCCTATGATAATATATTCACTTTTATAAAGTGAGTTTTTAAGCTGACTAGAATAAATGTCTCAATCAGCCACAATTCCATTAAAGTTGATGTTATTTTTATACACTGAAACATATTTTTCATTTCATATTCCATTTCCAAATTCAAGGTATATAGATTATTCTTCATCTGTAGAACTAAAGACAGATTGAAAATCAACTCAATGTATAATGAGCAAGTTAGAACAACAATTTTTATTCGAGCTGACCAAGGTCAACATTTCAAAGCAATATATTTTTGAAGAATATTCTTCAAGATAATCCTTTTCAAAAATACATCTAAATCTACATATGTCTGGAGATCGCTTTTGGATGTGAGCTACACCAAAATATCCAAGTCATCAGTATGCTCAACCATAGGACAGGGAAAATCTACTGACATTTTTCTTTGAAGGGTTATTGAGAGTATTACCTGTTTTTGTAACTGGAATAAGCTTTTTAAAATTATTATCATTATTATTTTATTTGAGAAAGAGAGAGAGAGAGCGCACAAGCAGGGGAGAGGGCAGATGGAGAGAGAGAGAGAGAGAGAGAATATCAAAGCAGGCTGCATGCCCAGTGCAGAGCCTGACTGGTTCTCGATCTTATAATCCCGGGATCACAACCTGAGCTAAAATCCGTCTGAGCCACCCAAGAGCCCCTGGAGTAGGCTTTTTAAATGTCATACTCTTTCGTGGATTATTTAAATAATATTAATCCAAAGTAAATATATATTGAAACTCATATATAACAATGAACTAATTTTAACACACACACACATTGATGTAGAATTCAAAAAGTTGTCTTGGACTAAAGCAGAAGAATGAACAATGTTATAATCCTCCTTTCAGGTGGAAAATAAAATTTAAAACAATGATGAACAGATATCTGAATTTCAGAACATAAAAATGACTGGATTAGATAAATGAAACCCAATCACCAATCAAAAAGCTCCCAATAAACACAAGTCCAGGAACAGATGGCTTCACAGGTGAATAGTACCAAACATTGAAAGAATTAATACTTATCGTCAAACTATTCAAAAAATATGAGAAAGGAAAGCTTCCAAGTTCATCCTTCAAGGCAACATTACCCTAATACCAAAACCTAATACCAAATAAAACTACAGGTCAGTATGTATCTCTGATGAATACAGCAAACTGAATCCAAAAATACATTAAAAAAATCATTCAGCACGATCAAGTTATATTTATTACATACCAGGAAGGGGGGGTTCAGTATTCATAAATCAATGTGATGTATCACATTAATAAGTGTAAGGATAAAAACCATATAATCATCTTAATAGATGCAGAAAAAGCATTTGACGATGTACAACATCCATTCATGATAAAAACCCTCAACCAAGTAGGTTTAGAGGGAGCATACCTCAACATAACAAAGGCCATATATGAAAAATCCAACATCATTCTCAATAGAGGAAAACTGTGAGCTTTGCCTATAAGATCAGGAAGAGGACAAGGAGAATGGTCTCACTACTTTTATTCAACATAGTACTAGAAGTTCTAGACACAGCAATCAGACAACATAAATAAATAAAAGGACATACTATCGAAAAGGAAGAACTAAAACTTTCACTATTTGCAGAGGACATAATACTATATATGAAATTCCTTAAAGCTCTGCCAAAAAAATCCTATTAAAACTATTAAATGAATAAAGTAAAGATGCATGATTCAAAATTAATATACAGATATATGTTTCATTTCTATACATTAATAACAAAGTAGCAGAAAGAGAAATTAAGAAAACAATCCCATTTGCAATTGCATCTAAAGGAATAAAATTCTTAGGAATAAAGTTGACCCTAGGAGGTGAAAGACTTCTACTCCAAAAGCCATAAAACACCGATAAAAGGAATTGAGGATGACACAAACGAAAAGATACCCCATGCTCATGAAATGGAAGAACCAATGTTGTTAAAAATTACATACTACCAAAAGCAATCTACATGTTCAATGTAATCTCTATCAAAATACCAGGAATCTTTTTTCACAGAACTAGAAAAGATAATCCTGGAAATTGTATGAAACCACAAAAGACCCCGAGTAACCAAAGCAATCTTGAAAAAAGAAAAACAGGAAATATCATAATCCCATATTTCAAGATATGCTACAAAACTACAGTAATCAAAACAGTATGGTACTGGCATAAAAGCAGACACATAGATCAACAGAACAGAATAGAGAGTCCAGGAATAACCCATATTTATATGGACAATAAATCTATGACAAAGGAGGTAAGAATACACAATGGGGAAAAGACAGTCTCTTCGATAAGTAGTGTTGGGAACACTGGACTGCCACATGCAAAAAAAATGAAATTTTACCACTTTTTTACACCATACACAAAGATAAACCTAAAATGGATTAAAGACCTAAATGTGAGATAAAATTGCTAGAAGGAAACATAGGCAGTGATTTCTCTGACATCAGCCATAGAGACATTTCTCTAGATATGTCTCCTCAGTAAGTGAAATAAAAGCAAAATTGAACTACTGAGACTACACCAAATAAAAAACTTTCTCACAGCAAACAAAACCACCATTAAAACTAAAAGGCAACCCACTGAATGGGAGAAAATATTTGCAAATGATAATATAAAGATCTCATACAACTCAACACACACATACACACACAAAATCCAAAACATTTATTTTTTAAAATTTTTTTAACGTTTATTTATTTTTGAGACAGAGAGAGACAGAGCATGAACAGGGGAGGGGCAGAGAGAGAGGGAGACACAGAATCTGAAACAGGCTCCAGGCTCTGAGCGGTCAGCACAGAGCCCGACGCGGGGCTCGAACTCACAGACCGTGAGATCATGACCTGAGCCGAAGTCAGACGCTTAACCGACCGAGCCACCCAGGCGCCCCAAAACCCAAATAATTTAATTTAAAAATCTTCAGAGGACCTGAATAGTATTTTTTTTTCCAAAGAAGACATGCAGATGGCCAATGACTTATGAAAAGATGATCAATATCACTAACCGTCAGGAAAATGCAAATCAAACCACATTGAGATATCATTTTACACCTGTCAGAATGGCTAAGACAAAAAAATACAAGAAACAGCATGTATTGGCGAGAATGTAGAGAAAAAAAAGAATCCTTGTGCACTTTTGGTAGAAATGCAAATTGGTTCAGCCACTCTGGAGAAAACAGTGAAAGTTCCTTAAAAAATTAAATTTTGAATTACCATTTGATCCAGTTCCACTACTGGGAATTTACTTAAAGAAACTGAAAACACAAATTGGAGACGATATATGCATCTCTGTGTTTACTGCAGCATTATTTATAGTAGTCAAGGTACAGAAGAAACCCAGGTGTTTATCCATAGGCTAAAATATAAAAAAGATGTGAGATACACACAAACACACACACACACACACACACACACACACACACACACACAATGGAATACTATTCAGCCATAAGAAAGTATGAAATCTTGTCATTTTCAACGACAAAGAGGCACCTAGAGGGTATAATGCTGTGTGAAAGAAGTCAGTCAAGTAAAGAGAAACACAATATGATTTCACTCACATGTGGAACTTAAGAAACAAAACAAAGGAACAAAGGAAAAAAAGAAATGACAACAACAAAAAATACAGACTCCAAAAAACAGGTAACAAACTGGTATTTATTTATCAGAGGGCAGGTGGGCATAGGGATGAGTAAAATAGATAAAGGGAATGCAGGGTACACTTAACTTGATGAGCACTGAGAAATATATAGAATTGTTGAATCATTATACTGTATACCAGAAACAAATATAACACTGTATGTTAATCATACTTTGAAAAATTTTAAATTACTGTATTGTTATTTATGAGGCTTGAAGGATTATAGAATATAGATTAGAAAATAGTTATATTCATATCTTTTCATTTGTATTTCTACAAAATCTACAAATCAATGTTAGCACTTAAATAGCTTCAAGAAGCCCATGAGATTGAATAATTTAAAAATAGAGATGACTGCCAATTTCTTGAACCTATTAGCTTAAAACCATATACTATATGGTTCCTCAAACAAACGTAGTTATTGCTTTTATTCGTGAGTTTTCCAAGATTGGTTGTCTCCCATTGTACTAAATTTGCCATCAATTAATCATATTCAGTGTGTTTCCATTAAATCCATTAGATTAGGCTGGACAAGAAAGAATACCTACTAACACACATCTGATTTATGAATTTGGACTACTGAATCTATGGTTTAACCTAAACTGGCCCATACTGATTAGGGATCAGAAAATAAGGAACAAAGTACTGCCATCTTTGAAGGTCTGAATTAATACTTGTGCTAGAAGCCATACCAAAGACCACAGAGCTAAAAGGAATTCTGAGTGTCTGGTATCTGCAGAAATAGAAACTGAGTCAGGAATCTCCATAGAAGAGCCCAGAGTCCTAAACTATGGAGACTTTATTTACATTGCTCAAGAGATTATCATTCTGTGACTAGGCTATAATGTCCTGTATTTGTTTGAAAGTAGCATTGAGTTAATCCCTTCACATTTAAAGATTCTATTTTATGTGCCATGAGTGATTTTCAAGACTTTTGAATCAATTACTGTCCTCAGCGGGGGTTTGATGCCATGCATTTTAGTAATCATGAAACCACAACTAAAAATCATTAAAATGTAGTATCTTGTAAGATTTCTATGTTAAAGCAGAATCAAAAACTGGGAAAACAATTAGCAATCTGTCAAATATAGACAAAATACTGTTCTTTGTGTTGAATGTAAGTGGCTTTGTTTTATACCCACTTCCTATTCTTATATATAAAAGTGTGGCTAGTAAAAGGGTTTGCTTATTTACCAAGAAGTAAAATATTAATTTTTTAAAGGAGTTAGTGCTTTCAACTTAACAATGTATCATGGTCAAATTTAATGTCACAATGATAAAGGCTTAGAAGAGTTACATGTATTAAACGAATAGAAGATAAATTCAAATGCTTGTTACAGATGGAGATTTTCTGTAAGGTTTTGAAACACTTACAAAAATATTTTATCTAAAATAAGATTAAAACATCCTGAAAAATTGCTTATCTAAATATGATATCATGCTTATAAATTTGTAGAAATCTGAACGTTTTAAAATAATGAGCACTGTAAAATGTACAGGACATTTACACACACACACACACACACACACACATATACATATATATGTATATATATACATATATATATATATATATATATATATACTCACACATAGAGAGAGAGAGACAGAGACAGAGACAGAGAGAGAATATCTGAGTTTTATCATTTTAATTGTTAAAGATATTTGGTGGTTAAGCTACGTAAAAGTAAAAAGCAAACAAATAAATAACACAGAAAAAAACGTGTTTGTGAAGCTTGCATCTGTCACTAACATCATATCAGTCTGCATATTAACTGAACAAAACACTTGCTCTTTTTTTGATGCCAGTGCTTCTTTTTTGTCTGCTTGTTTACTTAAAACAGTCGTTTTTGTAGAAGTTCTGAAAGGAGCTTTGGTGTCTAGTTCATTAATAGTTTTATTAATTCAGCTAGTCATCAGGTGCAATTCATCAACTGCACAACCCTTTGTGTTCTATTTTTGCTAAATGCTTCTTCTCTGGAATTTAAATTATGAAGAAAAAGTGGCTGACTAATCTGTATTTCTCAATTTATTCATGTTCAATGGAAAGCTATTCATCAGCGTAAACTCTGCTGTGAGTTCAAATCAAATTTAAGCCACCTGGGAGTAAACAAAATTGCTCTTCTTCTCTAGCACTTGGAAAAAGATAAAAATAACACATTTTCAAGAAAGTCAAGATACTAATATGTTTCACGGAAATAAAATGAGAGACTGTAAGACATCAGACATTTCCACTCTATCAGATGCTTTGTCCGTGTACTACCTGTTTCCAAAATATTTTTTTTCTGTAGTTTTCTTTTCATCATATAATGCTGATTTTTTTTACACCTTACAGGTATAAAACAATCAGTTATGCTTACTGTCCTCCAGATATGCATAAAATTTACAAGACTATTGCATCCCTTTTGTGTGAAAATATTTGATATATAAATTGAATTAGTGGTCAAAACAAATTACTCACTCTTAAAATTGTATTAAGCATTAAAGTCCATATAAATCTGAAGTACAGTATTTACCTGCTTGGATTTTGCAGGTACTTAGTCTCATAAAACCTTTCATATTAAACATATATCTAACAATGGAGTAGGAGGAAGGCTGATGTGAAATTGAAGGAGGCTCTTAAAGACAGTCCTTTAGAGATCACTCCCAATAATATTGGAAATAAACTTCATCTGTTTTTGAGTTTCAAGGCAATATAAAGTTACATTTGGAACTGAAGATTTTTGGTCCCTGCATATTTGTGTAAATAAGTTATCAGTTGGTTAAAAAACCAAGAAACATTGCGATGGAAAAGTGCACATTCTCGTTCATTGATTCTTCATGAGGACTCAACAATATTTTGATTTAGCCAAAAAATCCATATATCTATCACTTATCACAGATAGTCCTCAATTGTTAAACTGAATCTACCTATATTTCCTTTACAGAGGAAGTAACCTATGGATACCTGAGCTATTGCATTACAGGGCTGCCCATAGACAACAGTAAAGCTTTGGCATATTTATTATGTCTGTTTAAAAGGTAGAATCTGAAAATTTGGAATATTTTATGGCAATTACCTTTTATTTCTTCACCTAGTATGTCAAAATATTAATTCAAAATTATTGTTACTAGTTATCAAAAGAAAAGGAACCATAAAAATAAAAGACCTGAAGTAAAAATAAAATCTTCTGACATGCTGAAAGCAGCAAATATTTTACCCCAGTGGACACACAGGTTGACTGTTCATTTATGAAGGAAAGGAATATTCAAGGATATATAAAAACATATTCAAGGATATATACTAATGATACAAACATATTACTGGAGATTTTGTCTACAAGGTGGGATATACTAAAGATTTTTTGTTATCTGTTTAGCTATTAGGAAATGGAATCTCCTTTGTGAATTGAATTTTTAGAAAAGTACTATGCATACAGTTTGGGATATCCTATAGTTAAAAGTCGATGTACTGAGTTTTTAAAAGATTGATTCACTAATGTTCTGTTTAGTCTTATTCCTCAGCTTATCTCCAGAAACTCTGAGGCTAGTATTTTTATTTCAGGGAGAGACAGATGAAGTCCAAATTCACTTTCTCCCAATGTGGCTGTAAGAGTTGCCGCTGTGTCAGCGATGGGGAGATTAAAATGTGCTGGAGATACAGCTTGCAGGGAGTCTGCAGAAGCTGCACTGTAACTCAAGCATCAGTGTGAACTTGATAAGCAGATACTTCATTGGTGCCTCACTGACCATTATCCCTAGAAGTGATGGTGGGTAGCTAATGGAGAAAATTTAATTTTTTCCTTGTAACTATATTTTAAAAAACTTGTAGAATACCTTGAGGTTTAAGAAATATTTATGTTCATAGGAGATGGTTCTATTATAAAATATTTTTGCAAAATATATGAAAATAAGCATTGTGTTTGTTAAAATAAATTTAAAGTGGTACATAATGATGTAATAAAATTGTATTTTACAGTTATATTTTTATTCAATCATTCTATTAACATTGAAGCATTTACTGAATCCTGAAGTCGACTTACTGGATCATGAAAATTAAAAGAGCTTTTATTACTGACTTGTTGTTTTTGAAAATCCAATATTCATTCTAATAGGTAGTACTGTTTAAAATGTCGGTGTAATGAGCTACACTATGGTCTGCAGCAAAAATGATGTTTTCACAGCTGCTCTATGCCTGGAGTCAGTCATGTCCTTTATGATACCTTGCCTCTGCATGGGCTCTTATCCCTAACATTTGCCTTTTAAAATCTCTATAGAGATCTAACAGAAAAATCACAAGAACAGCATCTTTTGTGTTTCTCTTTCTCTGGAATACCAAAGCAGCAGTGTATCTTCCCATATTTAAAAAAGAAAGAAAGAAAAATGTTTTAATCTTTCATTTTCCAATATAAAGTTTTTAGCCAAAAGGGTATTTATTAAAAGAAAATAGATCTGTCACTCACTAATTCAATGACTAACTACATAAGCTTAAAACTTACTTTTTCTGTGAGTATCAGACAAAAGTGAAACAAACTGAAATTTTCAGTCCTCTTTCAGAAAAAAAGAAAAAATATATATATCCTATGAGCCTAGCAATTAAATCTAAAAAAGCTTATCTAGACTGAAGGCAAAGTAGATATGAAAGTAGAGGTGAGTAACTACAGTTTAATTCTTAGCTTATTTCCCTCTAAATTTTGACCAGAAGAAGTTAACTTGTCAGAAGTTTATTACAGAAGAACAATGGTGACTTCTGGGAACTGATTTATCAAAAACAAAACAAAACAAAAAAACATATGGGGAAGGGGACTGGTTCAAATATACAGATAGCTTCCCGAATGGAGGGGAGATTCTGAAAATACCAGTTGCTACCAGTTGACCCCTATATTCCTACTGCCATCAATGCATTCATGTCTGAGTCCTAATAGAGAAAAAACTATGAATACAAATAAAAGAAGAGGAACATTTATCATAATGTCAGATAAGTGAGATGGTTGTGCCTTCCACACACTACAATTATGAACCGGATAACAGATTTTAAATCAACTCAACTATTTAAATCTACGTTAAAATGTCCTAGGCAGAGACAATCCAGAGGAAATTCTCATCTATAGTGTGGTTCTCTGACCTGGGGCACTGTCCACACTTCATGGCTATAGCTGCAGGAAATATCAGAAGAAAACTCCATGGCCTTGCCAGGAAAAGGTGCCACAGAGAATTTTTCAGGCTAGAAATCTCCAAAATGTATTATTTGTAATGCCCAGCTTTCAGTCCAAAATTAGGAGACCTGTAACAAAATAGGAAGGTATGACCCATACTGAAGATACACAATAGAAAGTGGTTCCAAGTAGATCCAGAGAGTGAATTTAGCTGACAAAGAATTCAGAGCAGCTGTAATAAATGTATTCAAATAAATATAGAAAAATATGTCCAAAGATTAGAGAAAATGTTATCAATATGATACTTTTGTATCACAAAATTCAAGGAAGATCTTTTTCAAACCTGGCATTCGAATGTGACATAGAACTTAGAGGAAACTTTCGTGTATTGAGAATTCCAAAGAATGATAGAGAATCCTTGGAGCATCACATGTGCTAGTGCATTTATCATAAGCAGGTAGAATAAGCAGGCAGAAGGGGTCACAATTCCTCTCCACAGTGACAGTGATGGGTCCCAGAATCTGATCTCTAGCTGCTATTGCAAGGATCATGGGGAGATGTATAATTAGGTCTTTTCACACCCACTTCTTTTGTCAAAATGGTCACTGAAAGCAAGTGTGAGATGCCTTTAAGTAGGCATATTTTATTGCGAAACTATTTAGATACTCTGGAAGATTTCACCTACAACTAAATTATTTTTAATAATTAAAATCAGGTTTTGGAAATCATGGAAATCATGTTTTTTTCAATAACATAGCTAGAGTCACACATTTATTATTCCAAATACAAATACTACTACTTTAAGCACCCCCCTTTTTTAGTTTCCTTTATCAATAGAATATTATCACACTAATAGAAACTGTGGATGTGAAAATATTCATAAGAATAACTTAAAAAATACTAAGTTTGAGGGTGCCTGGGTGGCTCAGTTTGTGGAGCATCCGACTCTTGAGCTCACGTTTGATCTCAGGGTCGGGAGTCCAAAAACAAAAACAAAACAAAAACAGGAAACCAAGACTGGACTGTAATTTAGGAACATCTCCACATATACAGTACAGGTACCCTCAAGTTCACTTCCTAGATTTCATTCTAGTACCATTATATCTCAGTGCCTACTACATAGTAGGCACTTCACAAATATTTGTTGAATAAATACAGGGTCAGATGCCACAAAGAGCAGCAACATGTAAAGTCTTTCACTCCAGAAGTGACTAACTCCTTAGGGAGTTTTAACTATACCTGAGAAATGTACTTCCCTGCTTCTTAACCATGCACTTTAACCATCAATATATTTTTCTAACCCAGGAACACCAGACAGTAGAAAGGGCAGGAAGAGCCTTTTACTTAGGTGTGACAACACACGGTGTTATTATTTTTCTTGGGCAATACATCAAGTGACAAATACTCTAGCCTTATATTACCATGTAGTTCACAGAGATACTTTAAGAATAAGATGGTGTTTCAATCTTTGTAAAGAGTATTAAAATTAACACACCACTGTTATTAATATAAATATACAAGTATACAAATAAGCAGTTGAAATCATACCTATTGGATTATTTGAAAGTGACCTCGTTATCTGAATGATTTGTTACACCATCCATAATTCTGAGTCAACAAATCATGCCTTTGAGGGATTTGCCTTTCTAGTTCTGTTTACCTTTGATGGGGCTGGTTAGCCTATTCATGGCTGACTCTCCTCTTCAGCCTCATTTAATGCTGAACTGAGCTGGGAGACAGGAAGAAAAAATGGATATGGCAGATGTTGGGGCCTTTTCTAAGAGCATGTATTCTAGAGATGCAACAGCATTCTACTTCCTCATGATTAATTACAATGACAGGCCTGCTGGTGAAATCTGGGCCAATCAACATCTAAAGTTGAGTACTAGTGAGTATGTGAAAAGAGGTAAACTGAGATTTATACAGCATCAATGACAAACCTTATCAGCTGGCAAGGACTTTCTGTGTCTTACCAAGAAGATACTTGTGCATACTTATAAACAAAATTGTTAATTTAAATGAGACAAATGAGAGCAGGGTCAAATTACCACTGTCACATAAATATCATTAGAGTCCCCTTTTTCCCTTGTAAATATAAAGCCATTCGTTGAAAAATAATTTTCTGACAAATAATTCACATTACAGAATGTAGTGTGGCCATTTTTCCATCTATATTTGGAATATAACATCAGAATATGATTCCAGATGGCAGTTTTATATTAACATTTTATTATAATTAGATCTATTTGTGTTGGGGGGAATTTAATGTGAAGGGAGGGATCTTACTCTTTAGTATATTCTGGTATTTTTTTTATCTTGTTAGGAATATCATCTTTGAGATTCTTAGAAAAGAAATTAGAAAAAATATTACAAAAATTAAAGTTACAAAACACTATTAAAACAGACATTTTTTTTTTAATTAAAGAGCAAGTAACTGCATTAAGGAAAGTGTAAATGACTTGCTTAGTCTAGCCCATAGGTAGTAAGATGTAGGGTCAGACGCCCCACACAGGTTATCATATACTTTTATGATCGTATCAAAACCAGTCATTCCTATTCCTAAAGAATAATGCCTCCAACTTTGCACATTCTTACGTTTACAAACATTGTCATTCATGTAGGAATGTTTTCCTTTATCTTAACATTCCCAAATAAAAACTGGCCTCAAGTTTTTTTCCCCAATGGTATTTTTTCACCATAGAAAACATTTTCGTATTTCAGAGGAGGATATCTGACACGTAAGGATACACAGAAAACAAAAAAGACTCACAGAGATACCTGCACTTGTGTCACGTAGCCTTCTCTCCTCATCCTTTAGGTAAATGCCTCTCACAGATCGCTAGACTGAAAGGTGAGTCAGGATAATTACACATAATAACATGTACTGAGCCTTGCGGTCTCACATGAGCAGTTAAACTGTGACTGTTAAATTTAAGATTGTCAGTATTCAACTCGGTACTTATAATAGTGTTGATAGCACTTACCATACTCAATTTGGGGGAAAATTCTTTCCAAACAGTAACAAAAATAACTGCCAGCCATATGTGTATGCATAGAAAATGAAGTCCTCTATTTAGAACTATATGCCTTAGCAGTAATTTGCTTTTGTTTGGCATTATTTACAAAATAAAGGCAATTTTCCTAATGTGTCAGAGGTGAGGTAAAAAATTTCACTCAGAAAAAGATTTGAACTTTTGGTTATAATAAATACATCAACAAAAGATATATATATATATCTATATATATATATATATATATATATATATATATATATATATATAGATATATATATGTATTTTTTCCTTTTAGCTTTCTTTTCAAACAAAAGACTTGGAATTTAAAGAATTAGGTGAATTCTCTGACAGTTTTTAATTCTACTTATGTCCAAAAATAGAAGTGCAAGCAACTAATCATAAGTGCACATATACACAGATAACACTCATGATTATTTTATTTTATATTATTTTTGTGTTGTAAATGTGTTTTGAGAGGGAGAGAAAGAACACACACGAGCTGGGGAGGGAAGAGAGGAAATCCCAAGCATGTTCTCCACTGAGAGCGCTGATATGGGGGTTGGGGGGTGGGTAGGCTTGGACTCAGAAACGGTGAGATCATGACCTGAGCTGAAATCAAGAGCAGACCTCTCAACCTGCTGAGCCACCCAGGCACCACACCCATGATAATTTTAAATAACATTGACAGGAAGATCACAAATGACACATAAATTATCAAAAGACAGAAATAAAAAAGTAATGCAATACTAGATTTACCTTCTAAACTTTTATATTAAACTTATTTTACTCTTTCTTTTGATTCAGGAATTAAACAGTGTAATAACTTTTCTTAAATACAGGCATGCTTGGTGATCATCAGTAAAATCATTTACGTCAGCAAAAATGAATGTTTGTAATTGTTTAGATCAGCAAAAATGAATGTTTGTAACCAATTACTTGGGAGAGTATCTACCTTGGGATTACTTATCTTTAATATTATTGAATATGTTTTTGAAAATAACAGACAGTAGTGAGGATTAGAGCTCTTTAAGTTAGTGAAAGGGTTATATAACTTCTTTTTGACAATAAATACTTGATTTCTGTCTCAGTTTAGGAGAGTTAATGACCACTTGATGGAAGGAGCTGGATCATTACAACAATTATCAAAGTGTCCATGCCTCACCACTACTGACATGATCACCTAACCTTACCAAAACTTCAGTCCCTTTCTCTGTAGAACTGTGTGCAACTATTATCAGAAGGAAAATGTAAGATTTACAAATCACGTTGAAAAAAGCACCTGGCCTACCCATCACTCTCAATGAATGGCAGCTTTTATTATATAGTCCATATCAAATCAGAAAAGAAACAACAACTTATCTAAATTTAAAAACCTAAGGAAAAATGACATTGCATAACCTATTGTCAAATACAGTTACCTTAAATAACACAATTTAGAATACCAAATCATTTTCTATAATAGGTATCCAATTGTAGATAGTGATGACCTATCGTTTTTTAAACAATTTATCAAGATTGACTTATAAACAAAAAGGTGTGCATATTTAATGCATACAATTTGATGAGTTTGGAGATAAATATGCTTTCATGAAACAAATACCACAATGTGTGCCATAAACATATCCATCACCTCCCAAAGTTTCTCTCCACCCTTTTTCTTTGTGATGATTATAATGATAATTTGTGATAAGAACACAACATAAGATCTACCATGTCAGGAAATTTTTAAGTAGATGAAACAGTATTACTAATGATAGGCAGTATGTTGTGCAGTAGGCTTTTGTAACATTGCTTTCTTTATCTTTGAGTGTAGTGAAACACCTTGTGGTCCCTTACATCCAGGGCATAGGTTCATTACGACAGTAGGTAACCTCCTTAAACATAAAGATAAGTTATTTTAAATTTTTTTTAATGTTTATTTATTTTTCAGAGAGAGAGAGAGAAAGAGAGAGAGAGAGAGAGAGAGAGAGAGAGAGAGAGAGAGAGAGACAGCATGAGTGGGGGAGGGGTAGAGAGACAGGGAGACACAGACTGAAGCAGACTCCGGGCTCTCAGCTGTCAGCACAGAGCCCAATGCAGGGCTCGAACCCACGGACCATGAGATCCTGACCGAAGCCAAAGTCAGACACTCAACCGACTGAACCAGGCACCCCAGAGATGTTATTTTTAATAGCAAGTTTCAATATCTTTTTTATTCTTTTGGCTGCAAAAGGAGTTACAGTATCTGTTAAACCTACAAACGGCTTGTTACTGTTCCAAGTATCCCTTCAAATGCAGTGCTGCAAACAATATTTGCTAAAGGACATTTTCTTTTCTTTGTTCCTCTGAGGAGCATGAATGGTTGTATTGCTTGAAATACTTCTTACTCAAGATAGCAAAATTCTTTGTATTAATCTTTAAATATTACAATGTAAATACAATGTTTTATTTAAACACCACTTATTTATGTAGTTATTTTTATATAAGTTTCTCTCAGTAGAAGGTTAAGAGACGTCAATGAGTTTTTATTTTCCTATTGATAATTTGGTGTAAGTCTAAACCATAGTTTAAGAAAGTAACAGCCTAGGTATTTAAAACACTGAAAAGCCTAGGCAGTTAAACCTTAAAAACCCAAATCACTCAGATTGTCCATAAAATTGTTCAGAACCAAGTGAAGAAAAAAGGCAGCACTTTGACCTATATATGAAAAATAAAATCAATTTTCAGACCTGTAAATAAACGAAAGAAGGATCCATGAAGGCAGAGAAAGATCCCAAATCTCAAGATACTGTGACAGTTACATAATAAAAGTAATTGGAAAAGGTTATCTTGAGCAAAGGTTCTTTGCAGGCACATAAATCATACAAATAATTATCTCTGTGTGGTGACAGGGGCTTAGGAAGCCAGCTACTTTAGGAGTAGCCTCCAGAGATCCTCAACCATTTATGAGCCACACCACCATCTCTACAAAAGACAAACTCTAGTTGAGAAAACCATATAAGTGCTGTATTCAAAAAAATAAATAAGCTGTGAATAGAAAAGCTAATATAATACACTCTTGATATGAAATAAATATTTAATGTCTAGTTGTTACCAAAAATTGCTTGGGATCGCTTTTTTCTTATTTATTCACTGAAGCACATTCTTATAAAGACAAATAGGCGAGCCCAGCATGTTTATTGGGTGGGAGCCTTTTATACACAGTTTGCCTGTCTGCTTCTTTTTTCTGCTCATTCATATAACTTACCCACATTGTGGCTACTGTGCTAGGTGTTTAGAATATAGTAAGATTGAGTCCTTACCTTCACAAATCTTATACTCTAAAAAGGGACAGAGAAAAATCAATGGAAATAGAAAGCTGTTTCACACTGTGATAGATAATATAAAGGGAGCAACATACTTGGTCTCATCATGGAGTGCTTTTTGCATTCAAACTAGGATTTGAAGGATGAGCAAGAAATCACTAGGGGAGGTGACGAGTGAAGTGTTCAAGGAAGAGGATATAAAAATGAAAGTCTAGGGAAGAAAGAGAGAGAATGACAAATTAAGGAAGCCTAGTAAATCTGGACTGGCAAAGGTGAAGAGGGCAAAGAGAGGAAGGAAAGGCAGAAAACCAAGGGGCTATATAACAAGTGACATTGTATGCTGGGATAATAAGCTTTTTGTTTCAGTACAAAGAAAGGCTGTTAAATGGTTTTACAAATGAAAGCGTTATGATGAAACTTGCAAATTAGAAAACTCTCTCTGGTGGCTGTGTGGAAACAAATGGAAAAGTGGACAGGACAGCAAGATCAAAGGGAAAAAAAATGAGTTAAGAGGCTATCCCACATTTCATGTAAAAAATGACAGTGGCCTAAATTAGGCTAACGTCAATGGGAATGGAAATGTGTAAGTGACTGGAAATATACTTTAAAGGTGATTTAACAGGGCTTAATCACTAACTTTTTAAAAATTATGGCATGAGCTTGCTGAGCATGTTTTGTTTTGTTCTATTTCATTTCGTTTCGTTTCGTTTTGTTTTGTTTTTCCCCTTCCATGAGCTCTGCCTATTATACTGAGGGTTAAGTTTGAATGCTGTCTCAATTATAAATTTCAAGCCAGGAGATCCCTTTGTTGAACATTTTGAAAGGAGTTGTCATCTACTATCCGGTTCCTTTCATGCTTAAGAATATTCTTCTCTCTCTTATATCTAAGGTACCAGATATGGCAAAGTACAAATCAACATGGGAAACGGCTAGTGCCAGGTGGAGACTATAACCTGAACTGGAGGAGAGATTTCTCATTTCTGGTTTCTAGTGACATTTTTCTTCCCTCTCCTAATGGATCATTTCTCATCCTGTGGCCATGATGGGGCTACCAGTCCCTAATGTTCCCTCCTTGTATTTTCCCCATTTCTTCCCTTGACTCTATTAGTGAGAAGTTATAGCAAAGACTGTCTGGATACCAGATGAATTTCTAGATGGAGAGATTATGTGTCTAAAGAATACAAAACATTTATCTTGGAGTAGGTGTGGGTCATGAGGAAGGATTATATGCACAAAGGAAGACTAGAGTAACCCCAAGTCCCTACACTCACTTGGAAGAATGAAAACTAGGGGTCTAGAATTTTGTCCCTCTCCACCCTTCCCCACCCATAATCAAGTGGTCCAGGAATCTTATCATCTTCAGGGAATAAAGGACAGAAACACAAGAAAGAATTATGAAGTATCTGAGGGGTATGAGCACTTTGGTCAAATAAAAAAAAATAAAAATACAGAAAAATAGACACTAGAAGAGCCTAAATTAGTAAGACAAAATGAAAAAATGTTAAAGGCACAATGAATGCCTTCAGGGAGATAAGAGAAAACTAGATATGAAAAATGGTAGTGATAAAATACAGATTTCATAGATGGGCAGGATAGTAGAATGTATTTAGTATAAAAAGAAACTATTACATTGGAAGATGAAATTGTGGACCTCAGAGTAGATCAAACGACAGGAATATTAAATGAAGAGGTAAGATATACTAGGATTTCTCAATGTCAATGCTACACATGGAATGGATAACTGTTGTGGTGGTGAGGGGTTTCTTTTGCATTACAGGACACTTAGCAACATCTCTGATATCTACCCACTAAGACGTCAGCTGTACTCAATTTGCAACAACCAAAAATCTTCAGATGTTTCCAAATATCTGCTGGAGGGCAAAATGGCCCAGTACAGTACCACTAAGATATATGGATAAGAGAAGTACAGATGTAAATAACTGTATCTTATGAGTACCAAAAAGAGAAAGAAATAAAAATGAGAAAATACAGAATTAAGGAGTAAGAATTTTCTAGAATTAAGAAAAAATGTATACGCATGATGGAAACCATTCATGGACTATCAAATAATAAAAGAGATTTTTAAAAAATCCATACTTGGTCAATTGTGGTTAAATTTTGAAATATCTAACCAAATTTTAAATTATAAATGCTATTGACAAGTAAAAGATCATTTTTAAAAATGGCAACAATTAGGCATCATCTATATCAACAATAGCAATGGATGCAAGAAGACAGTAAAGTATTTTCAACATTGATGGAAAAGACCTTCGAGTTAGAAATGTTATTTTTAGCCAAAAAAAAAATAAATAAATTTGGGGCCAAAACATAGATGTGCTGTGTTATAAAATTCTTACAAGAAGTACACAAAAGAGATCTTTTGACATAACTCTTACAGGATATTACCAGTATCAAGAGCAATAAATCCAAGACATAGCAATGAGATATGGGAAATAGGGGAGTAAAAGTGTTATTAAGTTTGCTCTTGTCTAAATGAGCAAGACTAACAATAAAGTATATCCCTAAAATACAGAATGAAGATCTCAAATTACACCAACATGGTGCATGTATATGGCATAGGAAAAGGAGAATTTTGAGGAAAAGGGTTTGAACAGAGAGGTAAGAGCATATGAAGATTTTTTGTGTGAGATATGATAATAACATATTTATTGTGGGTTTACTGCATGTGAGACACTTTTCAAAATGCTTTACATGTATTTATTTAATCCTCACTAAATTACAATAAAATAGTTTCTCTTATTATTGTACATGTAAAATGAGAATCCTGAACACACCAAGAGAGGTTGATTAACATGGCCAGAGTCACAGGGTTAGGGTTCAACACAGGCAGTCTGAGGAGCCTACACTCCTCTGCAGTGAACAGAGAGACAACTAGAAGATATTACTGCTAATCAGATTGAGACAGTGATTGGAAAAATAAGCACACATTTTAGCTCAAGCTGGCAAAATCAAATTTTAAAAATAAGAGTGGTAAAAAGAAAAGAAAAAGCATGGTAAATATAGAAAATAAGGAGTATCAAAAAATAACACATGATAGTAATTCAAATAAATATTAATAGACTAAGTTCACTAATTAGAAGATAAAGACTTTACAATTAGCTTTAAAAACCAAATCTTGATTTACCAATACATTGTTTATACCATGCATTTAGGTTAAATAAAGGCTATAGAATATTTGAAAATAATATATATATATATATATATAAATAACACATATAATAAATTATATGTATAATTTATAATTTATATATAAATTTATTTTATATATTTCTATATTATATATATACACACCAAATGGAATCTATTTTATTTTAGGTAAACAGAAAATTAAGGCAAAAGGCCGACTTAAGACACAAGGATGGATGTACATACTGGTAAAAGAAACAATAAGTCAGGAAGAAAAAAGTATATACTTTAAGCTAAAAAGTAATTATCATTTTTAAAAAGTCAACATTATCTGCCATATTATCTCTCTTTCCTCTCTGACTTCTTTTCTTACCACCCTTTCCCCTTAGCCAGTCTGCTTGAGCCACACTAGCTCAAATAAATATGAATTTCTAGATAAAATGGATACATTTCTGGCTGGGTGCTTTTACTGGTAAATATGAACAAACTCTTTAAAGTAATACTTTAAATTGTTCCAGAAGTTTAGAAGAGAGAAAAAAAAAAAACACTCATTCTTTAAATGATGGTATTATAAAATTGACACCAAAATTAGAAAAAGACAGAAATAAATCATCAACCAATTTTATTTATGAACTGAGATATTTAAAATCTAAATGGAAGAATGACTCACTTGACTACAATGTATTTTAAGAATTATATTATAGTGATGTATGTTTTATCCCAGGAATGCAAGCATAACCCAAACTTAGGTTACCTATAAATGTAAATATTTGCATTCCTGAGTCAAAGGATACAAATTACACCATCATTTCATTTGTGCATAAAAAAAAGGATTCTATTAAATTGAAGTATATTCAGGATTAAAAAGAAAATTAAAAATCTAGGTCAGCATTAAACTTCTGTAACTTGATAAAGATTATTGCTGAAAAGCTAAGTAGATACCATATTCAATGAATACGTTTTAGAAATAGTCTTTCTAAGATCAATAACAACCAAAGGATTGTCCTCTATCATCACTTTTGTTTAGCACAGAATTCAAGGTCCTAGATAATGCAGTGTAAGTCAAGGGGGGAAAATATCAAATAATTTGGGAACTAAGAGACAAAATGGTAACATTTATTAACTTATATGATTATTTATATAGGCAATTCAAGATGTCCACCTTATTGTTATAGGAGGTATTATAGAAGGACATCCGACTAAAGAAGGTTGTTTAATGTACTATCATTATTTACATGAGCAATTAACAAGCAAAAAATATAAAGCACCATTTATAATACCAAGTGAAACAATGGGAAATCTTTTTTAGGGAATTAGCCTAATAGAGAATATGAACTGCATACATGGAAGTTTAAAACTCCATTAAATAACATAAAAATAACTCACCAAATATGGAGAAATTGTATATTCATATATGAAAAGATTTGACATTGTAAAGACCTCAGTTCTCCTTAAATCTATTTATAAATTTAATACACTCTAAAACTTTAGGAAGATTCACAAACATTATTCAATTAAAATTAAAAGAAGATCTTGTACAAAAGTTATGAAATAAAAAGCATAAGCAGGGAAAACTAATCTTTCCAGATACTAAAGCATATTACAGCCATAGTAATTAATATAGAATTATACTCTTGTAGTTACTGTCAAATAGAATAACATAATTGATGCCCTATAAACATACAATGTATATATGCAAAAGATGAGCTGTTTAATAAAGAGTTCCATTACATAGTAAAAAAAAATTCAGGCTATATTCTAATTTAACTTCGAAAGGATAAAATGTCAAAATGTGAAAGGGAAACTTACAATGATAACGGAAAATAAGACAATATTATTGAAACCCTGAGGTAGGAAAACTTTCTTAAATACTACAAAAGAAAAAATGTATTTACTGAGTCAAAATTATAGATTTCTTAATCAAAAGTATCCTAGAAAATTTTAAAAGAAGAGGCGCTTGGGTGGATCAGCCAGTTAAGCATCCAACTCTTGATTTCAGCGAGTTCAAGCCCCATATCAGGCCCTGCACTAATAGCATAGAGCCTGCTTGAGATTCTCTTTCTCTCCCTCTCTCTCTGCCCCCCACCCCACTTGTGTTCTCTCTCTCTCTCTTTCTCTCTCTCCCTCTCTCTCTTCCTCTCTCTCTCTGAAAGTAATACATAAAACAATTTAAAAAATAAAAACACTTATAATAAAAGAAAAATATAAATGGATAAGTTAAAGATATGGGAGAATATATCTGGAATGTTTACAATTTAAGGGGATTGGTGACTCTTTCAAATCCTCTGGAAAATCTAGGAAATGAAATAGAAGCTATGTTAATTAGCAATGACAATACAACAACAGATGCTAAGACCTTACTATTTATCAGTAATGCCTCTAAGTGTTTTATATCTATTTATATACTTAATAATATTAATGGAAAATTCACAGAAGGGGAAAACAAAGTGACAAATATATATTTTGAAGAGATATTCAAACACACCAGAAAGTAGATAAATGCAAATTTAAACTATCAGTTTCTACTTTATACACATAAGTCTGGCTAAAAATGAAAGTAGAAAAATATTAAATTCTGGGTATGGTATAGATGTTGTGGGGACTCATGCAGTGCAAACAGGACTGTAAATTGGTACAGCTATCCTAGAAACAATTTGGCAATACTTCAGGAAAGTCCATTCCCAGGCCTATGATACTGTGAAGTATGAAGACAGCAGCTAGATAATACAATATAATTGGTTGAAAACACAGGTTCTCAACCAAACTCCTTGCATTCATATACTATATTTTTCATAGACTGGCTTTTGAGGTTGGGCAAGCTTCTTAATATATTGGTGTCTTAATCTCTTTGTGTCCATTCTAAATGGAAAACGGAAATAATAATGGTAATAATAATAATAATAATAATTGACTGTTGGGATTGTTATAGGTTTTAACTATGACAACTTCTCAGGTCAGATCCTAGCACACAGTAAATTCTCAGTTTGTGAACATCACTTTATACATTAGCGTGAGTACCTATAAGGATTGGGGTTGAGGATAAGGGAAGAATAAGGGAATGAGGAAAGGGGGTGAAAAACCACAAGAATAACAAGAATTATCTTCCATGGGCAGAATGATGATAACAGTTCATGAACTGGGATTATGATCAATTCATATTTATGATCTTTTGTGCACCTGAAGTATTTGAGTGAAAAATAAAAAGGAAAAGAGAATTGCATACCTCTGAAGGTTCAAACTGGTGAGTGACTGAGGAAACTCTTAACGTTTTAAAAATATATCCTTCTATGAAGTGTTTATGATAAAATTACTAAACCTGCATTAGGAATTATTTGAAAGAGAGAGCGAATATGGGCCAAAAAAAAGTGCTGTTGCAGCTTTTTAGTTTATTCATTTGTTTCTATGCCTTTCCTCAAGGACTCAGAGTCAGCCGTATCTAGGGCCAGTATGAAAAGACAAAAGGAAAACGGGAGAGATGAAAACTGAAAGAGTAAGCAGACAAAGAGAGGACACACAAAACCTTTGTGAGGTTATTTATTTTTTTTAGGGAAAAATTGTCAGAGAAAAAAAAATTAAAGTCTCATTTTACTATAAATAAACTAGTAAGCCAACAATGAAATGCATGATCATATTAACAGATTGATATTGTAAACAGCAAAGGGGAGATAACTATTATAATTGTGCTCCCACTGAGGGTTTCATAAAGAAATATAATTACTTTTAACTCACATGAAATAATTCTGAGTATCTTCAAATATTTTTCATTCACACTTTAATGTGTGACGTTCATGTGTACGTTACTTTGGAATCTCCCTTACAACTAAAGATATTATTCTACTATTTAAGGAATGACTCATAAGGTAGGATAAGAATGATTCCAAAACCTTTTAATAAGGAGAGGATTTGCTGGTTTCAATGAAAAAGAAACCTTAGAATGCACTCACCTAGACACTAGAACTTCAAGATGAGAATTAGGATGCATCTAGTGTGAATTCCTAGCCCCTCGTCAGCTCATGGAGCACAGTGTACGTTTTGGGAAATGTTTGCTAAACATTGATAGTAACTCTGTATGCAAATAAAAAGCACTGGGTTATATGGTAGAATTATGCCCATCCTTTCCCCCAGTTTCTTTCCCATTCTCCTTGCTGTTTTCACTTTTCTTACCCTGGCTTTTAAAAGGACTAATGTATAGGGGCAAGGCCAGGAATTTCTCTTCAGTCAAAGTGATAAATGGGAGGTTTTCTGAGGATCACATAAAAGAATGCACAGGAGACTCGTAGCATCCTACCTGACATAGAGCAGATACTTTCCAATTTGATATAGCTCTTTTCATTCCTCTTTATGTATCACCCTGAAAGGCAGGAAAACTTAAAGTGCATATAATAAACATCTATAACCACAGCGCCATTGTGAAATTGGTGGACTCATTCAAGAGAGTATATTAAAGGGGTGCCTGGGTGGCTCAGTTGGTTGTGTCCGACTTGGGCTCAGGTCATGATCTCATGGTTCGTGAGTTCAAGCCCTGCATCTGGCTCTGTGCTGACAGTTCCGAGCTTGAAGCCTGCTTAGATTTTGTGTCTTTCTCTTTCTTCCTCTCCCCTGCTCATGCTCTGTCTCTCTCAAAAATAAACATTAAAACAAAATTAAAATTAAAAGATTGTATATAAAAGCAGAGAGCATGTTTCCTGAGATAAGGAGACATATTTTTAGAAATAGATTGAAAGTGGTAAAAACATATATATTAAAAAAAAAAAAAATTCTACTAGCTTTTATTGTAACACCATTACCAGAACAGCATTGAAGATGTTTTTATTGTTAATCTTTACATAATTAAAAAAATGTTTTCTGGGGTGCCTGGGTGGCTCAGTCAGTTGGGTGCCCGACTTCGGCTTGGATCATGATCTCGGGGTTGGTCGGTTTGAGTCCTGCGTCGGGTTCTGTGTTGACAGCTCAGAACCTGGAGCCTGCTTTGGATTCTGTGTCTCCCCCTTTCTCTGCCCCCCATCCTGCATGCACTCTGTCTCTCTCTGTCTCTCAAAAATGAATAAACATTAATTTTTTTTAAATAAATAAATAAATAAATAAATAAATAAATAAATAAATATGTTTTCTATATGAGATCCTACTACTTGTTTCTGAACTCCGATTTACTACAATTTACTGTGTTTAATAAAAGAACACAGAGAATGGTTTTCCAACTGTCAGCATATAATTCAGACTAAAATTAAAAAGAAAAGCCAGTGAATGTGTGAAGCAATAATTTTGACGATATTTTCCAGTTTGGAATAATGCATAATCTTCCCTTACAATAGGAAATTTACTTTATGTTTTAAGGAGTATTGTGACTTCTTCTGAAGGAAAAGAGACAGAGAAAGAGAACTGGCATTTCACAAATTCCCTCCTTTGTGGTAAGCCGTATGCAAGGCATTTCATATATATTTATTAATTATCTCAGTTAATTCTCATAGAAACTTTATGGAATGGTTCTATTTGAGTTTTACAAACACCTCAGGGCAATCTGATAACCCGCCTAAGGTTAGATAGCTAATATGTTCAAGACAACAGTTAGAACACAATCGAATTTGACTAAAACTCATGCTTTAAAAATGCCAGTTGTCATCTTTTCATATCTGCATTGCAGATTCTAATTAATGTTTTCACAGGAATTCACTGTGTACCTGGGAGCTTCCTTTCCTTGTTTTCCTCGTGGAATCTACATATGTGGGTTATGACCTAACTCATTTCCTGTGAAGCATCTGACATTTTATCAGAATAGATGCAAAAGTGGGTAATAAATCCTGCTATGTCTGTTCACTGTGTGTGTGTGTGTGGCGGGGGGGGCAAGTGTTTATTAAAATGGTGTCTGTATAAAAGGGTGAGAATTTCCATCGGAATTACTACCAGATCCTTTTATTTGTCAACTTTTGAACACTATGTCTGCAAACTAATGACTCAGGATTTTGAGGTAGTGATAACCATATCATTTGTATATGAGAACACGCACAATGGTAGGAGACAGTTATGTTCAAGTAAAGAATAGCCCTTGTTAGTGACAGGGATATGGGAGTGAGGCATCCAAACTTAAACCAACTTTTCAGTACAATCCAGATAATCAGAAAAGTTCAGCATAACTAAATTCAGCCCAAAAGTCAATTATTTTTCTGCAATTGACCTACATGCAAGGTAGCCTTAGGATTCTCTGCATAATTTGAGACCTCAAAGATATATGATCAATCTTTTTGCTTTTAATTTATTGGTCTATAGATTAAACATTTTGCAATCTTGTTTACTCAGGTCCAATTTTCTCATTGGATTTCAGTTCTTAACTGACTAAAAGAAAAAGTAAGCAGAAAGCATTTTATCACATTAATGCAACACTTGCAATTTGATTTAACAATATGATAGATGAAAGGATGAGGTTATTATATTACATTGCATTTATCATCTTTTACAAATCCTCGCCTAAACAAAATTTACACTGAGCCATTTCCAGTGAGGTTTCTAAAATGACTAGCCTTGCCAAAATAGGTTTTTGGTTCATAAATAACATTGGTAGAAAAAATAAAATCACTAAATGCTATAAAAACGCACTATCGGGAATCACTGAAGTGTGGAACATTAAATACACTACTCAAAATGGTATCTTCAAGTGTGCAAATCATTTGTGTGTATGACAATACCCAGCCTATTGTCGTAGGATACAGACAATTGACTTTTCAGATTATTTTAATATCTAAGGAAGACCATTACTCAAGAAAATTCTCAGCTACTGGCATCCATGTTAAATAACTCCATAATTAGAAAACCCCACTGACTTCTTGCTGTATTCAAGAATCTCCATTATTAATGTTCCTAACAGCAATGATAGCCCTCATCCCATACAGGAAATAAAATATATTATGCTTTTCTAGTGACCAATGCAAGTAACATACTAATATGTTTGATTCAATTTATATAACTTTCTGTTAGTGATTCATAGGTGTTCATTTTAAAATTGTTCTTAATTTGATTGTCATATTTGTAAATCTCTCTTTCATGGCAGAAAATGGTGTGTTTTTCTACATCTTGGTCTCTCCAATAGTATGCAGCACAGTACCCTGGGTGAAATACATATATGCATTCCATTATTGAATGGATGAGTCAGTTCTTTCAGTCCAGCAGTATTACACAGCTTTTGGGTTTTATGCCATTTATCAAGGGTTTAGATTTCACCGATATTACTTACTTAATTCTCTAATCACTGCTTAGACATCTTTAGGATCTTGATTTTGTATTCTAACGGGAGCTTCTAATATACCATAAAGTAGATATTTGCACAGAGACTTCCCACAAAAAGTAAATTAAGGGCCTAGGGCTTGATTCCTCAAATCCCCTCCAGTTTTAACCTGTAGTGAGCACCAAATTCTTCACAGTCACTAAAATTATTTTTCCAAAAGACCCAGCAAAGGAAGCTGTTACACTTCCCTCCAATACTGAAGCTCCTCTCCTTCCTGTGCTTTGTGTGTAATGGGATAGGACGAGGGAGAGAAGAAGTCCTCTGCTTTAGAAAGATATTCCTCCATTTTCATGGACCATTCTTCTGCATCTTCATGAACTGGTATTGTAGGTGACCCTGGGATTTCATCTCTCACTTGTATTATGGCATAAGTCTTCCAACTGATCTTTCCTGGCTCTCCTATGTATGATTTACAATATGGCAAAAATTATCTTCCTAAAATGTGGTTCCATAATTCTCGTCTTAAAAAAAAAACAAAAAACAAAAAAATCCTAAGCAAAGGCTTTCTTTTATAGTGAATCAATATTAAACTCCTTAGTCTGACTTTGAGAGATCTCTATAATAGAGCTCCAATACATCTCCAAATATCTTCACTACTCTGTTTCTTCTCATCTCATATATCCACATTTTCCAGTATTATTTACCATTATTTGGGAATCCTATGGAACTTTCAACTAAAATTCATTTATGTAGTTTGTCCCAACAGGAAAGCTACGAAACCTTCTCTTCTTGATTCTGCTTATATCCATTAACTTTATGAATATGTATTAAGTCAAATATCTTAGCTGACATGATTGAGATTGTATTCAGTTGGTTAATTGGAAATGTTTATTAAAATAAAACTCATAAAATCATGATACAAGCACATCTTAAACATTCCATTTAATTTCAGAGTCTATATGTCTACATTCACTTCAGAATCTTTTGATGTACAGCCAAAACTTATTTTTGAATGAGGTTTTTGAGTTGTCTTTGCATAAACACCAACCATAATATATCTTTGTAAGAGTTCCAGTTTAATTTTTTTTAATGTTTATTTATTTTTGAAAGAGAGAGACAGAGTGTGAGCAGAGGAGGGACAGAGAGAGAGGGAGACAGAATCTGAAGCAGGCTCCAGGCTCTGAGCTGTGAGACAAAGCCCTATGTGGGGCTCAAACTCACAAACTGTGAGATGATGACCTGAGCTGAAGTCAGACGCCCAAACGACTGAGCCATCCAGGCACCCCAAAGAGTTCCAGTTTAATGAGGAGTGATAAATTACTTGTAATGTAATCTGAATGTGGAATCCTTCAAATTTTTGGTGATCTTCTCCTAATCCTTTATAGTTGTCATGCCTACACCTAACTTAGAGCATCCTTAAAATATTAACCTTTTTTTTTTTTTACTTTCCAAGTCATTCATTAGTTTTCTTATAAATAATTAGTTTCTTGCACACAATTTTTTAAAATTTTATATAGTATTTAGAAAAAGTCATATATTCTCACAAGCAAAACTGTCATTTAGAATCTTGAGAATAATACAGCTGATTTTGGAAAGCATATATCTCTATAGGTGCAAGCCTCTTTGTATTGGAGGGTATGCTTATTTAAAGAATGAAGACAGAAAGTTCATCATAAGTAAACAGCAGGTGGATTAAAGTTTATACTACTATATGTGAGGAAATTGTGACAGGCACTGTAAATATAACAACTCTGTTGGTCATCTATTGCTGCCAAATATACAACCTAACAACTTAGACTCTTCTAACAGACTAACTGTATTTATTCACTTTGTTGTTCACAATTTAAAATGGTCTTGCCTGAGGTCGTTCAGGCTGCTGCAATGATCTGCTGGTAGAAGACAGCTGGATGGTCTTACCAGATCTCATTCAAACATGTGTGGAGTTTGTACTGATGTGTTCTCTCTTCATGAGTATTTACCTCTCAAGGAAGCTAACCCTGTTTTTTTCACATGGGGGTTTCAGTGTAAAAAGAGTCAAGAGTGGATGTTGTAATACCTTTAAAGGCTTATGACTATAATCTCTGTAGAATTTTATAAGTTAAACCAAGTCATAAATCCAACCCAGATTCATTGGGTTAGAGAAATAGAAGTATTATTATATCATATATTATACTATATACAGTATTAATTATATTATATATGATTATATATTTTATATAGAAGTATATATAAAATAGGTAATTGTTATTAATATATAATATATTATCATGTATAATTATATATTTTTATTTATAATTGAGGTATGTATAAAATATATAAAAGAGACAGCTGCTATTATATATATATATATATATTTCTTTTTAAGAAGAGGTGGAATTTAGGGCACTATAAGAATAAATAGCAGGAGTATCTCCTTAGATCAGTGGGGAATCAGAAAATTTTCTTATCGATAAGGAAAATATACTGAGATTTCAGGAATGAGTAAATAAAGAAATGTAAGGGGGAGTCTTCTGAGTTCAAGGAACAACAGCATGAACAAAAGTCTGGAAGCAAAAGAGAGCATGGAAGAGAGAGGAAGAAAATGTTTACTTTGAAAAACAGATATTTCTGATAGAAATAAATATCAAAATGCCATTCAACCAAGATGCACTAAACTGAGTGTCCACAGTGCTTATAGTGGTGGTTAGCTAACCAGTTATTGTTATTATGAATTATTTAGTGGGTAACAAAATACTAGGTTAAGATTCACAAAACAACTTAAACCATTATCTACCCTAGGTGAGGTCTGTAATACATATTTCATTATAACTGAAGCAATTTTTGTGAATTTGAGAAGAAAGGCAATTTCTTATTAAAGATAGGCTTTATAAAAAATATCAAGTAATGATGACCCTTAGGTTGTTAAGTCAGCTTTTGTTTTTATTTTTGAATAGGCAGATATGTACTTGAAAAAGAATTGGATATTTCTAGAATGTCTCATTGGGAAAATACAGCTCATGTAATTGTCTGTGAGGTTACTGTGTAAACACCCTGTGTTAGTTTCTTATGGCTGCTGTAACAAATTACCACAACCTGGCAACTTAATGCAAAAGAAATTTATTCTTTATTCTGTATAGTATCAAATTACTGAGATAAAACCAAGCTGTTGGAAGGGTCACAATTTAGAAAAAAAATTAAAATTAAAAAAGTTTGTCATATAAACAATACTCCCCATAAAATGATATAAAGCCTTATAGGCACAGACCAACAACTTAATGGTTTCAATAGGAAGAAAGTAATACTGCTTAGGGCAAAATGTTTTCTGTACTATTCAAATGATATGTGCTCTCAAACTGGGTAAGAGTTATTACATAAGACAACATGAAATATTGAGCCTGATGTTCTTTATTCATCACCAACTTCCAAATCCTAACCTTGCTGTCAGATCAGGACAACACATGTTTGAGAAAGAATAGCTCACTTAACTGGGAGCTATCCCTTTCTAGGAATCCCAGCAGACAAATAAGCTTAGCCTGAAAGCAATGTTAATGAGGATTTCAGAATTACAAGAGCAAAATGGTACACTAGGGATCTGTAAGTCTACACTTACGAGTTCAGGAAGGATAAGAGCCTAAACCTTCTTAAGAAGCGAGACATCCAGCTTATTTCTCAAGAGGTTCACGGAACTGGACCCCCAAAGCATCATAAAAACCCTTTTCTAGAATTCAAGTATTTCCCCTTTTCCTGATATAAACTCCAAAAGCATCTTATTACAGTATAGGTCAGTTTTTGTTTCTTCAACAGAAGGTATGTTTAACCAAAAATAGCTTTGACTATTTTCGGAGATACTTTCAATTCCCTAGTCTCTCTTCTGTGGACTTCCACTGTTAAATGATCTCCATTCTTCAAAGACTAGTTTTTGTTTTCTTGCTTTTCTCCTTTTTTAAAATTTGAATTACTTTACATGGTGCTTTGTTTTGAAATTTTTACTTCAGTTTATGACTTTGAAAGTTTGATCTGGGGGAAAAGTGTGCTTAGATATGTCACCCAACTTATAGTTAAAATAAGGGTTTGGGGCACCTGGGTGGCTCAATCAGTTAAGTGTCCAAGTTAGGTCAGGTCATGATCTCACAGTTGGTGGGTTTGAACCCTGTGTCGGGCTGTGTGCTGACAGCTCAGAGCCTGGAGCCTGCTTCAGATTCTGTGTCTCCCTGGCTCTCTACCCCTCCCTCATTCATACTCTCTCTCTCTCAAAAATAAATAAACATTAATTTTATTTTTATTATTATTCTTTTTAGGGCGTCTGGGTGGCTCAGTTGGTTAAGTGTCTGACTTCGGTTCAGGTCATGATCTAACAGTTCATGGGTTCAAGCCCTGCGTCGGGCCCTGTGCTGACAGCTCAGAGCCTGAAGCCTGCTTGGGATTCTGTGTCTCCCTCTCTCTCTAACCCCTCCCCCACTCACACTCTGTCTCTGTCTCTCAAAAATGAATAAACGTTAAATTTTTTTAAATAAAAAAATATATATTTTTAATCTAAGGGTTTATGTGTGTATTAGGTTGGGAAGAGGAATATTAGCAATTAAATACTTGGAGATTAGCTGGAAGAGTCAGAAAATGAAAGTACTACCACGTGAACATATTATCATAAGGCAAACAAATGTAAAGCCAGGAAAAAGTACTGACACATTGCACCATTAGTAGTATTTTGTGCAAGTTTATAGGAATGGGGCTTATTATCAGCTTTAAATGTCAAGAAAGTGTGTTTATGAATACATTTGAAAAGAGTCCTTTCAGGATGCTAATAATCTCACACAGAATTTCATTTGATTTGATTTCATTTTGTTTTATTTTATTTTATTTTTCATAATTTCTTTTTAAAATTGTTTTTGTATGTCTTCGTGTACTAGTCTTACTTTGTAAAATATGCAGGGTATATGTAGGAAATTGTAGGAAAATAAGTTATGTAATTATTTTTTAAATAAAAAAACCACACATGTCTATTACCTTAAATGTGTATTTATTTTTTGAGACAGGGAGAAGAGAGAGAGAAACAGTGGGTGAAGGGCAGTGAGGGGAGGGGGGTACCAAGGATCCTAAGTGGGCTCTGTGCTGACAGCTTGAACTCACAAACCGTGAGATTCTGACCTAAACTGAAGTCAGACTCTCAACTAACTGAGCCACCCTGGCACTCCTCTTTCTAGTACTTCAAATTAATCAATGCGGTATATGGGTGGCTCTGTCAAGGGTTGGACTCTTGATTTCAGCTTAGGTCATGATCTCCCCGTCATGAGATTGAGCCCCTCCATCCGGCTCCACACTCAGTGTGAAGATTCTCTTTCTCTCTTCTTTTGCTCCTCTTCCCCGCACATACTCTCTCTCTCTTTGAAAATAAATAAACGTTGAAAAAAAATAATCAGTCGAAAGTTTGGCACTGTTATGGGCACTAAACAAGAAAAGAAAGCTAAATTAAGAGAAAAATCAAGAAGTCATAATATTACATGCTTAATCAGTTCCAGAACACATTCCATTTTAATTCTTAAAATAATTATTGCTATGCTCAAATTTAGAACAAAGGCCAATAGCTGAAAATTCTCCTATTTACCTATTGTTATTTTGCTTCTTTCTCCAAAATATTTCTAAAACAAAAGGACCACATCCAATCAGTATTCAAAGTGAGGGTTTTGCCAAAATACAATTTTGAAAGGATAAAAGCTGTCCCCAATATAATATCTTTAGACTTTATTGTCATTTTTGTTTCTTCCCCCGGTGCCTCTCCTAGTAGCGTCTTTATTCTGGGCTATCTGTTCTGGATTATCTGTTTTCAAAACTTATCCTAGTTAACTAACTATTTGTAATATACAATACAATTCATCTCAGAAACAAAATGGGACAAACTACATATGCATGCAATAACACGGATGAATCTCAAAAGCGCCATCTTAAATGAAAGTAGCCAGACATAAAAGGCTACTGGTTGTATGATTCCATTTTTATGACATCATTGAAAAGCAAACCAATGATAGAAATCAAATCAGTGATTGCCAGTGATTGCTGGAGTAGAGCAGGGGGATTAACTACAGAAAAGCAAGAAGAACTCTATGGGGAGATAAAAATACTTAGCATTTTGACTGTAGTGGTTTTTCCACAACTTTATACAGTCATCAAAATAACTAAAATATATAGCTAAAATGGATGGATTTTATTGTATGTAAATAATACTTCAAAAATATTCATGACTTATACAAACATATAAGCTATACAACTATTACATAGCCTTAGCTGAGGATCACAATTTGCCTCTGAGTTTTTTGTAAACCCAATGTAGGGATTAAAATATTACCAGTTAAAAGGTCTTCAATGTCTTTGAAAATACTATGAAGAGAAATAATCAGAGCAAGGGCAAAATAAGGTGGGGGTAAAGCACTATCATTTTTTGTTTGTTTTGTTTTGTTTTGTTTTTTAGCACTATCTTGTAGTTTTTAAAATATTTTTGGGGGGTGAGGGGCAGAGAAGGAGGGAAAGAGAGAGAATCCCAAGCAGGCTTTGCACTATCAGCGCAGAGCCTGATGTGGGGCTCCATCCCACGAATTGTGAGATCATGACCTGACCCGAAATCAAGAGGCAGGGACTTAACTGACTGAGCCACTGTAGAACTATCTTTTAAATACAGTTTATATTCATCATAGTTTTGTGATTCCACAATTAGATAAATATTTGACAATACCAGTTACGTGAGTTACAAGCGCAAGGTACAACACTTAAACAGGAGTAACTACTGCCTGGGTAGTCTGCTGATTGATACTGAAAGTCTGAAATTATATACTTCGATGTGTTCAGAACTCTAGAGAGCTATATATACCCTTTGTATGAGTGCACAAGAAAATATGTGTAAACTAAGTTATTCAAGGGTCATTTAGAATTCTTATTTCCAACATGGTCTTGTCAATGTGAATTTTGTCAGATAACCACTTTGTAAGTTCATTCTAGTTTCTATAGACCTTTCTTGGTCAAATTGCTTTCACACAAGATCACCCCTTATTTAGTTCCTCTGTAGAGTATTTTAGTACATTTAATAAAAAAGAAATGAAGAATCCACATTTTAGTATCACACAATTTTGTTCAAGATCCTAGGAAACTATCATTTGTAGAAATATTCCTTCACCCTGGCTCCCTCATTTCCTACTTGGAACCTTGGAAAATGCACTTAAAAGAAAGAGTATTTCTTTCACAAAGTTCTATTTTGAGGGTTAAATTAGTTAGTATATGTAAAGTGTTTAGAGGATGCTGGCAGAAAGTAAGCACTGTATTAGTTGCTGCTATTATTGCTTATAAATCCATTCTTAGATGACCTGAACATTCCTCAAAAGACAAAATTTCTAGTTCTTTTCTATGTACCCCTTTTTTAAAATTAAAAAAAAAAGTAATGTTTATTTTGAGGGAGAGAGAGACAGAGTGTGAATGGGGGAGGGGCAGAGAGAGAAAGAGAAGCAGAATCCAAAGCAGGCTCCAGGCTTCAAGCTGTCAGCACAGAGCCTGATGTGGGGCTCGAGCTCACCAACCTTGAGACCATGACCTGAACTAAAGTCAGATGCCTAAGCGACTGAGCCACCCAGGCACCCACCAGGTACCCCTTTTTTAAAGTAATTTTTCCTAATAATTTTCTTTTTTTTAGGTTTATTTATTTATTTTGAGAGAGAGGGAGAGAGAGAACATGGGGGGAGGGGCAAAGAGAGATGGGGAGAGAGAAAGAACCCCAAGAAGGTTCCATGCAAATGCTGTGAGTGCAAGCCTGATGCAGGGCTTGAACTCATGAGCCCTTGACCTGAGCTGAAATCAAGAGTCAGATGCTTTACCAACTGAATCACTCAGATGTCCCTCCAGGTACCCTTTTAATGTCTTATCACCTCCTATTAAAAAAGATATAAATATTAATCCATGGAAATAAATGGTATTAAATCTGCACTGAATTCAAAGCAAATGCCTTAAAGGAAACATTTATATGAAAAGAAAAAGAAAAAACTCAATCCATCAACCAATCTGAATACAGTACCTTATGGTAGGGAAGTTTATGTTATTATCAAAGTGCAAGAAAAAACACACACATACAGGAATAGAAATAAAATTTGTGGTGTGTTGCCAAAGAACCAAAAGTCTGAAGTTGGATGGTTGCCAGTCCCCCCCTACCCTACTACTGGCACTACACTTTAGCCTGATTTTTTTTTTCTTTCAATGCATTCCATCTAGGATGACTTATTTTTACTTTTGATAAAACACAGGACCTAATTACAAATCTAGTCATTAAGAAAACCCTGTGGGAATTATACACGTTTGAGATATGACGGCAGCCACGTACATTGAAGATAGGAGCGGCTTCTCACAGGACATACTGTGATAGAACTGCATCCCTTTTAACAGGACATTAAAATTGCTTGAGCAATGCCATGAGCATTACACTCTCCATAATTTCATCATAGTTTTATTTTAGACAAATTCATGCTCCACTTCTCATTGGGAAATTCATATTTGTAAGAAATAAGGGATATACCATGGCTTTGTTTTTACACTGAGGAAATCAGCCCATTGAAAGTGTTGATGATGGTCTTCCTGAATGACACAATTAGACACGAAGATATGCAGGGATATAAGAATGCATTTCACCAGTAAATAGTCTTTATTTTGGGAGAAGCTTCAGGAAGAGTAGATGCCTGAATGCTTACAGGGGAGACTGACTGGTAAACAAACCCATAGCTTATGGTGAAGAACTTTTCATTAGAAGCCTAGTGGACCATGGTAGGAATGGGTCCAAGAAGGGACAAAGTAGTCAGGGAAGCAATAACTGGAGAGAAGACCAAGAAAAGCAGACACCAAAAAATAACATTCAAAGAAGCTTGAGACATCTCAGAATGTTACATATCACTTAAAATTTCTGTAAAATATAAGCCCTGTTCCTAACCTCAGAAATTGGAATTATGTATTCCTCACTTACAGATAATTCACTCTTTTAAAATTCACTCGGGGTGCCTGGGTGGCTCAGTTGTTTGTGCGGCCAACTTCGGCTCAGTTGTTTGTGCGGCCAACTTCAGCTCAGGTCATGGTCTCACAGTTCACGAGTTCCAGCCTGCATCAGGCTCGATACTATAAGCACAGAGCCTGCTTTGGATCCTCAGTCTCCCTCGTCTCTGCCTGTCTGTCTCTCTCTCTCTCTCTCTCTTTCTCGAAAATATAAAAAATAATAATTAAATTGTGTCTTCAATCTATACTTTTTTAAATTACTTACTTGAAAAGAAGAAATTATCTTGCTTTTTTAAAATTTATTTTTTACTTATTATTTAAAAATTTTTTAAGTTTATTTATTTTGAGAGAGATAGAGGCAGTGTGAGCAGGGGAGTGGCAGAGATAGAAGGAGAGAGAGAGAATCCCAAGCAGGCTCTGTGCTGTCAGCACAGAGCCCAATGTGGGGCTCCAACTCACGAAGCTGTGAGATCATGATCTGAGCCTAAATTGAGAGTCAGAACACTTAACCGGCTGAACAACTCGGGCGCCCCTATCTTGCTTTTAATGAATACTTTATATCAAAATTATCACTTAATCTTTTATTGATACATGTCATTTTTCTTAAAAATATTTGGAAGAATTTACTTCACATAGATAAAATCAATTAAAATAACTGATGATGATAGCAGAGACAATCCCAGGAATACATTACTGTAGAGTTGAGAGAAAGAATAGGTACAGTATCATGATCTCAGGCACTGTAATGCTGATTGATCAGATTATATGCTGTGCACAAAAGGAACAGTGGTCAGGCATGAATGCTAGTGCCTGAAAGGCAGATAGAATCAGGTGATACCTTACAGCTGATGGTCAAGTATGATCAGCTCTAACAAATGGAGTACAGTAATAGAAGCTGAAAGTTGTAATGATTGCCTGAAGAGGTGGGTCAGAAAAGATTCACAGGACATTTGATGCTTAAAGGCATTAGCATTATGGACATAATTGAAAAAAACGAGAGGCGGGACCCATTACAGGACTGTTAGAGGCAAGGGCAAAGGAAACACTGAAAGGATAAAATGAAATTTCATTTTCACTGATGGCCCTTAATCAAAACTTTGAAAGCAGATAAACAACTGGAAAGGTTTACTTAACAATACATCAATTCTCCAGTAGATTAATATGCCTCTTTTGTTCTCAAAGGTAGAAAAATGAATGTTGAAATGGCAAAAGTAAATTATGTGAATTCATTATGTCTAATGACAATTTCTTTTATCATATGACAACATGTCTCTTTCCCAAATCAATTTGGATGTTATAATTTCAAATGTAATACACAGTGTGGCATATACATTCAATTGATAATTGTTTCTAAGTTTGCAATAAAAGGATGCATGTTAAAGAAGCATAAGGGTCACTATACACAACTGCCTTTTTATTTATTTTACTTTTAAAATATTTTTTTGTTTGTGAGTGAGAGAGAGCATGACCAGGGTAGGGGCAGAGAGAAGGAGATGGACAATCCCAAGCAGGCTCCGAGCTGTCAGTGCAGAGCCCAATGTGGGCTCAAACTCAATGAACCATGAGATCATGACCTGAACCAAAATCAAGAGTCAGGCACTCAACCAACTGAGCCACCAAGGCAACCCCACAATTGTCTTTTTAAAAATGGATTGGCTCAAATTTAGCTAAATAAAGTTCACAGAGAAGATGATCCATTATGTTGAAATACGTACACAGACCTTTCCTTTTCCTCTTTTCCATCCCCACCTCCCTTTTCCTCTTTTTTCAGCCTTTCAAATCCTCTTTCATTTTAATGCAGAGTTCAGGTTCTGGAACTTCTTTTTTTTTAAATTTTTTTTTTAATTTTTTTTTTTTAACGTTTATTTATTTTTGAGACAGAGAGAGGCAGAGCATGAACGGGGAAGGGTCAGAGAGAGAGAGGGAGACACAGAATCTGAAACAGGCTCCAGGCTCTGGGCCATCATCAGCCCAGAGCCCGACGCGGGGCTCGAACTCACAGACTATGAGATCGTGACCTGAGCTGAAGTCGGACGCTTAACCGACTGAGCCACCCAGGTGCCCCTAGGTTCTGGAACTTCTTAAGATCAGTGCATGATCACAATGTACTCTATTTGAACTGGTTATTTTTCTTTATTACATAGTTGCTTGTGCATTTGTTAAAACCAATATATGGCCTCAAGCACTCTATTTCTTACCATAAATTGCTTAGTGTATAATTAGTTGTTTCTAATATATGCTATTTGTCACCTGTAAATCAAAATTTTCCTATTCCTACCCTCAAAACCAATCCACAAAAAATGATAGCAGAACCTTATAAACAATCAATATTGATACATGGATGCTTATGGAAGGTCTGACATTACTGACATGATACTGCCCACCTCTGTTCTCTATTCTATTGGGAAAATTGTTGGCATGAGCCACTATTATTTTATTTCTCATCAAGGACAGGATGCAGGGAATGGAAACAGTGAGAGCCCACTAAGTATGAGGCAATAGGTAGGGGCTTTTCAACAACCAATCACGGGAATCCTCACAACCACTTCAGAAGTTAAATGTGGTATTTGCCTCATTTTTCAGATGTGGATAAAATATACTATTTAATACTTATATATGGAGATTAAATAGTTTTCCTTTAGTCTCGAAGCCTGTAAGGAACAATACTGAAATTCAATTCCTGGGCAGTATGTTTCTTGACAGATGTTTTTTAGCTCATTTATTTATTTTGAGAGAGACAGAAACAGCGCAAGTGGGTTGCGGGTAGAGAGAGAGGCAGACAGAAAATCCCAAGCAGGCTCCTCCCTGTCAGCCCCGATGCGGGGCTTGAGCTCACAAAACCATGAGCTCATGACCTGAGACCAACCAAGAGTCAGACGCTTAACAGACTGAGCAACTCAGGTGACCCGCCTGACAAATTTTTACCAAAGGATAAGCACCCTGATGAGAGAAACCAAGACAGTGAGAAAAGTAGATGTGTTTTCAAATAAGGAAAGGATTTTTAGATTGGGAAAGAGAAGACACATGAGGAAAATGACAACTTTTCTCAAATCTCTTCTGCTTTTATATGCAAATGAATTTAGTGATTCTATATGATCTATCTGATATATATGATTCTTCTGAGGATGAGACCACAGTCTTCACAGGTAAAATTTATAAAAATAATGTTGGCTCATTATAAAAAGAATGTTATCATAACTGAGTCACAGCATCCTCAACTTCCTTAGAAAGTAGAAACTTCCATAGCACTAGAAGTTTCAAATAGAGGCTGCTGACCTTATGCCAGTCATGTTATTGAACAGATTCTAGGTTTTGTTAGGAGTTGAATCTGGGTAAGCTCTAAGGTCTCCTTTCACCTCCAGGTGCTACAATTTAAATGCAGGGCTGGCTTTAGAAATGATGCTAAATAAAATGAAGAGAAAATTTAGCCTCTTGAAAATTTAGCTTCCATGATGACTTATATTTCTTTTTACAACATGTACACTTCTTCAAATTATCCTTTGATTGCCTGATTGAGATTGTCATTCTGAGAGTTAAGTGGGCTACATTGAGGGGTGCTTCAAATTCTATACCACCTGGCTGCCTATTTAGAATTCAGGATATGTGTACATACCAGTGAAGAGTTAATGTGTTAATTCCATGTTTATATATGTCACATCTTATATCTTTTATAGGCAACTCAACCTAAAAGAGAAATTGTTTTCAACCTTTATGAAATCTATCCATTATCTGTGTGTGTGTGTGTGTGTGTGTATAAAATAATGTATATATATTATATATAAAATATATCTATCTATATCTATATCATCTATCTATATCTATCTATATCTGTATCATCTATATCTATGTCTGTATCTATATATCTTTGTGTAATATATATATATGTATTATATATATATATATATATATATATAATTTAATGATATTTTGGATGATGACATTTTTAAACATTTATTAATTTATTTTTGAGAGAGAGAGAGTACGCAGGGAAAGAGAAGAAAGGGGGACAGAGAATCCCAAGCAGGCTCTGTGCTATCAATATAGAACCCAATGCAGGGCTCGAACTTATGAACTGTGAGATCATGACCTGAGCCAACATCAGGAGTCACACACTTAACTGGCTGAGCCACCCAAATGTCCCGATGATGACTTTTAATTTGCTTAATACACCAAAGTGGAGGGATGCTGTTGATTCAAATCCAAATGAGTTCCTGAGAAATGTAGTTCCTATTTGCTATCTTCCATTTTCTATATGTGAATTCTGAGATTTTGGAGGGAAGAGTCTATATGCTGTTAGATTCTGTCTTACAGCTTGGTGGCCGTCACATAAGAAGAGCTCAAAATCAATGATGAATAAATCGAAAGTTGCATACTATTAACTAGCTTTCCTGGAGTCCACAGGGAAATAAACCCATTATCAGCTAATGCCAGCTTTATAGGTATTATACACTATGGTTGCCAGCTCTGGGTTTACAGCAGGACATTTGGTGGAGGTTTTGGTAAATCATCAATGATGTAAAGACAATACCATATTCTGAAACAGAGGGTTTATTGTTTTCAACCAATATAGAGATTGAGGAAGCTATTATCTATCTATCTATCTATCTATCTATCTATCTATCAATCATCTATCTAACATCTATCATCTATCTAACTATTTTAATGCTTATTTATTTATCTTGAGAGACAGCGAGTGTGAGTCTGGGAAGGGCAGAAAGAGAGGGAGAAAGAGAATCCCAAGCAGGCTCCATGCTGTCAACAGAGCCTACATGGGGCTTGATCTCATGAACCACTAGATCATGACCTGAGCTGAAATTAAGAGTCTGACGCTTGGGGCGCCTGGGTGGCGCAGTCGGTTAAGCGTCCGACTTCAGCCAGGTCACGATCTCGCGGTCTGTGAGTTCGAGCCCCGCGTCAGGCTCTGGGCTGATGGCTCGGAGCCTGGAGCCTGTTTCCGATTCTGTGTCTCCCTCTCTCTCTGCCCCTCCCCCGTTCATGCTCTGCCTCTCTCTGTCCCAAAAATAAATTAAAAAAAAAAAAAAAGAGTCTGACGCTTAACCAACTGAGCCACTCAGGTGCCCCATGCAATCTATATTTTTTAACTGCTTTACCAGTTATTCTTACAATCTAGAAATTTGAGAGCCATTTTCTTTTGGTGTTTTTAATTAAGTTTTTTTGTTGTTGTTGTTTTTAATTCCAGTATAGGTAACATACATTGCTATATTAGTTTCAGGTGTACAGTACAGTGATTCAATAATTCTATACATTACACAGTGCTCATCATGGTAAGTGTGCTCTTTAATTCCCATCACCTATTTCAGACTTTAGAATCACTTTTATTGACATCCATTTATTCACAGACAAGGAGGTGGACATGCTTTATGGATACAGGACTTTGTCACTTACTTAGTATGCTAAGAACTACATATCCCTAATTGAGAACAGACTCTGCCTCTCACTATCAACCATGATCTTTGGCGTATGCACATAACTAAAATGGGAAAAAAAATCACTTCTATGTATGTCTGTGACAGTACAGAACCATTCCATATTATAAATGTCTCAGTCTAATCTGGTAATAACATATAATTAAAATAGAGGAGTTCAGCTTAAGTTATTAGGTCACACTGCTATTTTTCTAACTCATAAAATTATAAAGAGTTGAAAAAAGTTGAAAAAAATTCAACTCCAGGGGCTAAGTTGAAGATAATCCTATAATTTATATCCTTTCCTCAGTTGTATGTAAAATGTGATGGCAAACTCAAATGTATGTTCTTCCTCCCCCAAACTCCAAAGAAAATAGTGGAAAAAATAGTTTCTGGATTATGGTGAGTGTATTTCCAATTTGTGAGCTTGTGCTATTGCTGTTGAATCTCTGGCTTTCTAGGCCTTTTCCTTGTAACTCTCTCATGCTTTAGTTTTAAAGGACTTGACCTCTATAAGATTTGAATGTTCCTCCTGCTTTTCTGACTGTCCTCTTTCTTTCCGGTATGTACAGAAGCTACATAGAGATTTCTACCTCAGTGTAAACAATTTTTTGTTTTTGCTGCTTGTCCCATTGCATATGTTCTATTAAACCAATCCAGTCTTGGTCAACTTAATTTCAGAGTATTCCTATCATACCACTCCACTGTAAAATACTAGCAAAAAGTCAGATACCTTCTAACTAAGGTATATTACTCCTATCCAAGAAAAGACCTCACTCCTTGTGTTTTCAGTGCCTCAACTGGATTGCATCTGGTTGACTAGCATTAAATATTTGTTGCATAAGCAGATAAATTGAGATGATAGTTTTGGCATAACCAATATGGAGAATATAGCACTTGTTCTGATTCATAAGTTTAGACTCAATTTTTTTTCTAGCCAAGCAATGCTGTGCATGACTATGACAAAGGTAAGATTGATGATAACCTAAAAAAGATATCTGCTGAAGACTGTCTTACTGCCGCAAGAATTGGTTGCAAAAATTTTCTGCAACATAAGAAGAACAAAGTGTATATGCAGCTTTGCATATTAAATTAAATGTATTTAATTTTATCAGAAAATCTATTGTTGAATTTTAAGTAAGTCTATAAATGTCAAATAAATTACTTTCTCTTCTCCAAATAGAGAATGCATACAGTTATGTGACAAGCTCAAGACTTCTCTCCAGCATTATGCTACTAAAGCTGAAACCTGTGAACAGCCATCTCTAATATAGTTTTTTTACTGGATGATGTTTTTAATAATGCACATTTAGGTACAAATTATTACTTCGAATGCCACAATTATAGTTTTCTTTCAACAATTCTGCTAAGCTTTGCATTATTTTCAAGCCCATTACCCATGTTCTGTATTTATTTATTTGTTTTAATTTGTTTTATCTATACTTTCTCTGTACCCACAACTACAAACTTTATCAAGTTAATAACATTTTTAATATTAAATTTTGCTTGTCTGTGACCTAGGGATTATCTTTAACATTTTCTTTTTTTTTTCTTTCAAAAAAGTTTCTTTCTAACACTGCAAAATATATAATAAGAATTAAGTTTTTTTTTCTTTCAATATATGAAGTTCATTGTCAAATCGGTTTCCATACAACACCCAGTGCTCATCCCAAAAGATGCCCTCCTCAATACCCATCACCCACCCTCCCCTCCCTCCCACCCCCCATCAACCCTCAGTTTGTTCTCAGTTTTTAAGAGTCTCTTATGCTTTGGCTCAATAAGAACTAAGTTTAAGTAGTGTAATGAACACTGAGAATTTATAGAGGTCAGATATTTTAAAATAACAGAGTTGTTATTACTTTAGACTTTGTGGTCACATTTTTGCTCTATTTTAAAAACTTCATGAAAACCCATGCTTCAGTACAAATTATTATTAAATAGTCATCAGTATTTAATATGAGACAGTGCATAGAGTTTTCAAACAATTTTATAATTATGTGAAGTGGCATGTAATTCTATAATTTATAAAATAAGCTTAATTGTATTATTCATGTTCGTTCCATCTTTCATTTACTCAATGGATGCCCGTTGAATTACATGTGACTTTCCTGTCCTAAGCCCTGAATGGGAAAACAAAGATGAGTCAGATACTGCCATGCTCACCATGAACTTCTAATCTAGTAGGGAGTAGGGAAATCATGTGTCTATAAATCAATACTTCCATTAATAGCTTTATAAAAAAAAAAAAAAAGTGTTGGTGACTCAGAGACACCAGGGCATCACGGAACTTAAGGAGCTTTAATTGTGTCTTAAAGAGAAAGTAGGAGTTTGCAAGCATACAGGTGAGCAGCACTCCTGGGAGAAGAAACAGCATATGTGAAGTCAGAAAGAAATGGAATATCACAGCATATTCAGGAGACTAGAAGGAGGTTAGTTTTCTGAGGTTCAATTTTCAAGGAAATCTACTAGTAGAAAAGAACAAACACAGGAAGTGTTAGTAAATGTCAGAATATAAGGACTTTGTCTCCCTTCCCATGCTAAGGAATATGTGCCTTTTTTCTGAAGGCACTGGGTGATCACCTGGAATTCTCAAGCAAAGTCACCTCAGAGTGGACTTAACTTTTAGAAAACCACACTATCGGTAATACATACAGCAGATTAGAGGGAAGTCAGACCAGAGCTAGGTTTTAGGCTATCGAAATAGTCTTCATGAGCGTGAACAAAATATGAAGAAAATAATGAACATGATATTTTTTTGAAGTTAAAATTAATAGAACTTGGAACATCATTGGATCTATCAAGTATAGGAACAGTTGTGAATTTTCTTGTTCCAGTCCATGGAGAATTACAAATCAATTAACTGAGCAGAAAGAGGGAGCAAATTTTTTAAGAAAAAGATAATCTGGGTTTTAAGCACATAGGTTGAAGTATAAGTGTAATGTCCAGATAGCATATCTATTAGGTAGATGGGTACATTTAGGTCCTGATCGCAGCAGAGAGTTCTAGTTGGATACAAAGACTTAGAAGTCTTTGTATACAGATTATGAACAAGGTAACAGAAATAGAAAAAGTAGTTGAGATTGATGGTAATAAAGACTAGAAACTCAGGAAGCACCCACAAGTATAGACTGGGACATGACATTACATTTTAAGAACATAAAATATGATCAGATTTCCATATTCTTCAGTTATAAAGAATATCATAAAAGTTTATTTGTAATTAAACAGTGATGGTGTTCTAATGAAAATATTAGCTCAATTTAAAGCACTATTTGACACAGAATGTATGTTCAGAGTAGTTTTAAAATACCATTTTACAAATTTAGTTCTTAATGGAGATCAACCAATTTTGTTCTTTTTTGCTCTGAAATAACAATGATCTATACTTAAGTCTGACATCACTTGAATCCACTGTAGAAGAGTGGGTGCAAATTAAAAAAAAAATTATTCCAAGAAAAGGAAACAATAACAAAAAGGAGCTTGCAACTTCTTGTATGGAGGCAAAAAACAAAACTAAAAAAACTTGTTTAAAAAAAGAAGAAAAAAATTATTTACCTATGTTGCTACAATCAACAGTATATCAATCTCCACACATTTGGAATCGTTTTCTTGGCAAAGATTTGTATTATTAACGTATTCCCCACTGATCCTGCATATACACAACATTAATAGAGAATCAGAAGTTGTCAATCATTACCTTAAATATAGCTCTAGGCTGTAAAGTCCTTGGCTCCCAGGAGCAACAACCACAAAAACCTATTTAATGGGGGCTTTTGTTGTTAACATCTTCTCTGGGAAATAATTGTGTTATCTTGTAATTTATCACAAGCTATTTTTTTGATATACTGCATCTGGTAGTGTAATAAAAAACTAAAACCACTTGAACAGCAAGAGAAATTGTGAAGAGCTAAAATACAATCCAATTCACCGCTGTTTTATCCACAAGTTATTTCATCTTTTAATTTCTAGAACTAAAATCTCTTCGGCATTGTCTGTTTCCCCATATTAGTTTAACAAACATGCCCTGAATTTTTGTCAACATAAGCTGTTTGGGAAGGAATAAAAAAGAGAAAATGTTCCTTTATTACCAGAAATAAGTACAAAATCAAGAATGCAAAATCAAGCCACTATCTTGAGTAAATATAAAAATTAAACACGTTTATTAATTAAATGTGGACAGGTGATGACAAGGCACCATGTCACGTTGCACCAGCTGCAAAGAATGCAGACAGCTTTTATCCTACCAGACCATTTATTTACTATGCGACAGACACCTGTGCACTAGAAAAGGTGTCAAAACAAAATGATATGAAGAGCTAAGATTTCAGTTTTTCAAATGTTGAATACTACTTGGTTTTATCTGCTTTTTTAAGACACAATCTGAGTTTCATGTTCAGAAGTTTTATGGATGCTGTAGGTCATGATATTTTTCTTCTACTAGACACTGTATGACTAAAATACTGTTTATAAAGTTCTATGGCATGCAATACACCAAGAAGATACACAACACTGCTTTAAGTATGGAGTCTGCTTTTAGAGAAAGTCCACAATAACAGCAAGTATTCAGAAGAAAGTAAAAGAGATCTACAGAAAAACCTATGAAAACACAAATCCACAATCGGTTGTTAATACCCAATTTACACTAACCTCAATTTTTGGAAATGAAAAATAAAATGTACAAGGCTTATTGTGAGACACTGTGATGACCAATTCATTCCAGTCTCAATTTCTAATTCTGCTCAAATTAGTAGCAATCAAATTTTTTCATTTAGGCAATTTGATAATAGGCCATTAGGGTAGTCAAATCAATTCAAGTTTTTTTTTTTTTTTCCTCCTCATGCCCCTGCACTCTTACATAAAATTGTTTCAATAACATTGATTGACAATTGACCTTTAGTTTCTTAGTTATTTTTTAAAGTTGTTATAACTTTTTTATATTACTTTATTTTTTGTACTATGTAATTTTTTTGGACTTAATTTTATGGTAGTACACAGAGCCCTTGATCTCATATCTTTCATTATTTTACGTAAAATAAATGATGAAACAAAATAAAAGTCCTTCAAAGACAATGAACAATAACAGAAAAGTGCAGAAATGCAAGTAGGAACTAAATGAGGAAAATGTTTTCCACATTTCCAAAATATGATCTACAAGTTTATTCATTCCAAATCAGAGAATATTAAAGGTCAGAAATGTTGAGATAAATCTGGCTCTTTTGTTGTGGTTAAGACAAATAAGTACAATTTCCTTGGAAAGCAATGTAAAAATCAGTATCAGGAACCAAACTTTCACTCTTCGCAGATGACATCATACTCTATCAAAAAAGATTCCGCCAAAAAAACTGCTAGAACTGATCGATGAATTTAGCAAAATAGCAGGATATAAAATCAATACACAGAAATCAGTTGCATCCCTATACACCAATAATGAAGCAACAGAAAGAGAAATCAAGGAATCAATCTCATTGACAATTGCACCCACAACCTTAAAATACACAGGAATAAATCTAACCAAATAGGTAAAAAATCTATAAACTTAAAACTATAGAAAGCTTATGAAAGAAATTGAAGAAGACACACACAAAAAAGGAAAAATATTCCATTCTCCTAGATAGGAAGAAGAAATATTGGTAAAATGTCAATACTACCCAAAGCAATATACATATTCAATGTAATACTTATCAAAATAATACCAGCATTCTCCACAGAGCTAGAACAAACAATCCTAAAAGTTATATGAAACCAGAAAAGACCCCAAATAGACAAAGCAATCTTGAAAAAGAAAACCAAAGCAGGAGGCATCACAATCCCAGACTTCAAGCTGTATTACAAAGCTGTAATCATTGAGACAGTATGGTACTGACAAAAAAAACACTCAGATCAATTGAACAGAATAGAGAATTCAGAAAGGACCCACAAACGTATGGACAACTAATCTTTGACAAAGCAGGAAAGAATATCCAATGGAATAAAGACAGTCTCTTCAACAAGTGGTGCTGGAAAACTGGACAGCAACATGCAGAAGAATGAACCTGGACCACTTTCTTACACCATAAACAAAAATAAACTCAAAACCCTTGAGGAGAAATCAGGCAAAAACCTCGTTGACCTTGGCTGCAGCAATTTCTTACTCAACACGTCTCCAAAGGCAAGGGAAACAGAAGCAAAAATGAACTATTGGGACCTCATCAAAATAAAAAGCTTCTGCATAGTGAAGGAAAAAATCAGCAAAACTAAAAGACAACTGATGGAATGCGAGAAGTTATTTGCAAACAACGTATCAGATAAAGGGCTAATATCCAAACTCTATAAAGAACTTATCAAACTCAACACCAATAAATAAATAATCCAGTGAGAAAATGGGCAAAAGACATGAATAGACAGTTCTCAAAAGACATCCAGAAGGCCAACTGACACACGAAAAAATGCTGAACATCACTCAACTTCCGGGAAATACACATAAAAACCACAATGAAATATCACCTCACAACTGTGAGAGTGGCTAACATTAACAACTGAGGCAACAACAGAAGTATGAGGATCTCTTTGCATTGCTGGTAGGAATGCAAACTGGTGCAGCCACTCTGGAAAACAGTATGAGGATTCCTCATAATATTAAAAACAGAACTACCCTATGACCCAGCAGTTGCACTACTAGGTATTTATCCAAGGGATACAGGTATGCTGTTTTGAAAGAGCACATGCCCCCCAATGTTTATAGGAGCACTATCAACAATAGCCAAAATATGGAAAGAGCCCAAATGCCCATTGATGGATGAATGGATAAAGAAGATGTGGTATGTATATATATATATATATATATATATATATATATATATATATATATATACATATATATATTCAGCAATCAAAAAGAATGAAATCTTGCCATTTGCAACTATGTGGATGGAACTGGAGGGTATTATGCTAAGTGAAATTAGTCAGTCAGAGAAAGACAAATATCATATGACTTCACTCATATGAGGACTTTAAGAGAGATGAACATAAGGGAAAGGAAGCAAAAATAATATAAAAATAGGGAGGGGGGCGAAACATAAGAGGCTCTTAAATATGGAGAACAGAGGGTTACTGGAGGGGTTGTGGGAGGGGGGATGGGCTAAATGGGTAAGGAGCATTAAGGAATCTACTCCTGAAATCACTGTTGCACTATATGCTAACTAACTTGGATGTAAATTAAAAAATAGATTAATTAATAATAAAAAAAAAAGAACCAACCTACCATCCAAATCCTTGATCTAGTAAAGATGTGTTAAAAGAAAGAATTACATGGGGCGCCTGGGTGGCGCAGTCGGTTAAGCGTCCGACTTCAGCCAGGTCACGATCTCGCGGTCCGTGAGTTCGAGCCCCGCGTCGGGCTCTGGGCTGATGGCTCGGAGCCTGGAGCCTGCTTCCGCTTCTGTGTCTCCCTCTCTCTCTGCCCCTCCCCCGTTCATGCTCTGTCTCTCTCTGTCCCAAAAATAAATAAAAAACGTTGAAAAAAAAATTAAAAAAAAAAAAAGAAAGAATTACAAAAAGTGAAAAAGGTTATCTATGCAAAAAATTGTAGTAAAAAATAAGAAACATGTTTAAAAATTCAAATAAATATTAAGTGGATTACCAATTCAAATTGTCTTCACGTCGGGCATTAAAATATAACTTTGGAAACTGTGGTGTATACTTTGTAACTTGCATTACTGGGCATTTATCAATTGTCATGTAAGAGAGTAATACCCACAGGTGAATCTGTATGAGTTGCCTCCCAAAGCCACAAAGATGAGAAAGAAAAAAAAAAATTGGATAGCTCACATAAAAGTGAGAAGAGACAGAGAGATGATATGAAAATATGGTTGAGGCACTTCATTAGATATCCAAAATGTATGGGAACAAGTTACTGATTATCTATAAATTCATAATTAAGGTAGTATCTTTTAGATGTTATATGAACCAGTTAGTTACAAGAAAATATCAATACCTTCCAGCTCTTGGGGAATGGGAAAAATGCCAAGGACACTTTCATCCATTTCCACTATCTATGAGACATCAATGGGGCTAATCATGTAATGATAAAGTGATACTCTCAATCTTAACATATTATATGCATTTACATATATCACCCTGAGCTGAATACTTGAACTGTTGTTGTGATATATTTTTTTTCAGATTTACAAGTTCAGAGCCAATGCTAAACAACATAGATGTCCATAAAACTGACCTATATAGCCATAATAAAACAAGAAAGGTACACATGACAAAATTTAATGGAATAATTTATTTGAAAGACACAGAATACAATTGTGTAATTACTATTTGAATGCAATTATCTCTCTATTTAATATATCTAAGGAAAAGGGGAGTACAATGAAAATGAAAAATGGAAACAGTTGAATGCCCTGGGGTGAGCAATTTCTTTATTTCCTTTATTTTTATTATAATACCATCTGTGGAAGAAATAGAAGTTCATAATAACAGAAATAACAGCCTTTGATTAAATGCCTGAAGAGTGCTTCAAAGGCAAAAACCTAAAGTTCCTAAACAAAGAAAAATAATGCAGCGTCAAGGGCAAATGTACTTAAGGACGAATCTATAATGATGAAAAATTTCACGCATGACTTAGACTAAACTTATTTCAAAGATGATTTTCTAAATTCAAAACATGCAGCTTGTCATGTACAGCAAACCTAGGACCTGCAGTTCTTGAACAGAAGATGCTACTTGAAGCACTGTTGCATCATACAAGCGTCAATCAGTAAATAGGCTGAAAGGAAAAACTCCATCAGATCTTCTGTGGCTCCCTCTCTGCCAATAGGGATGACACAGAACACCTGACATCAACTCATTAAATATGCAGCAGGCCACCTCGGCATGTACTATTACACTTCAGGATGAAATTTAAGTAATAGATGCTGGTGAGCAAGACTAAATATGATTTAGAAAACAGTGACCAGTGGAATGAACTTTTCTATTCTATCTAGTAGCCATTATGCAATTTGTACCTGACAGTGTTCTCTCAGTGAAACCTTCAAAGGTTTTGACAGCTCAGATTCTCACTTAATATGGCCATGAGCCATTGATCAAGAAGATTTCAGAGATTATTATTAGAGTAACTTGTTAGGGTAAGCAAAGGCAAAAGCAAGCTGGAGAAAAGAGGCCATGAAAGAATGGAACATATGGGAATTGGTATTGAGGTATCTCAATTTACCAGTTGGTAGTAGCTGAGGATAAATGTATGGGCAAAGATCTTATACGAGAGGTAAAGGATGAAGAAACTAGATTGTTATACCAATAAAGGCAAAATATCTATGTTCCATATAATCAGGTCAGTATGAAGACAATATTAAAGATAAAATTGAAACTGCTTCTGCTATATATATTTTTAGAGAGTGCTTGATTCCACCAGGAGAATTTTACTACTCATATTAATAAAATAGCTTCCTTCAGTTTAAACACTTCAAGTATTTAATCAAAAACAATAATTAAATATACTATTATTCACCATTGCATGGAAAGTAAGTACTTGTAATCCCTTAAGGATTCTCTGGATATGTACTGTAATCCTTTCCCTGTAATTCAGGTCACAATTGATATCTTCTGCTCAAAGCATTTTACAATCTTGTTCTTGTCAAGAGGCAGACTGTTTTCACGGTGAACTTGCCAGAGTCCTAGAAGGCTTCACCCACAGGATCAACTAGTCTACTTTTGTAACCTACTCTTCCTTTCCCACATGGCTTGAGTGATTGCACGTCTGCGAATATTAAGGAATGCCAGCAGCTGTGTATGACAGAGCTATTTATCTCAGAGAGCTCTCTCAGGAATGCAATGAAATTATTGCTAAAATGTTGCACAAAGTGTAAGTTCACCCACCATTTTATAATAGTTATCCTTTATATTGTTGTCTGGCTTTTAAAAATCTAGTAAGTACATAACAAAGAAAGACACATTAAAACTACACAAGTTTTCCGATGATAATACAACTTTGAACCTTAGAAAGGAAAGAAAAAAATACATCATGACAAATGCTACTTTACATTTTTTTTAACAAAGCAGAATTATTTTTACTTGGATTTCTGTATTGTATTCACTAGATGGCACTATCAAAGTATTTCTAAATCCATAAGCTTCTCAACAAGATGTTCTGGTATTAAAAAAAATAGCATTTAGGTTTCTATGTACTTCAAAAAATACATAACACTAAATTTGTCACTTGAAAGTAGACTTTAAAAATGTCATTGAAGCAACCAAGATGTCCCAAATTAGCTTCTGGGACTGCAAATCCCAAGACTGGGTATACTATTTTTTAAAGAGTCACTTTTTTCCCCTTCAGTTTCTATTTATTTTTTCCCCTTTAGCTTTTAAAGACAACCTTATAAGGCATTTGAGATATACCTCCCTGGGTAAAGTTCTATGTGTGTATCTTCTTGTCTGATTAACAATACTACCAGAGAAGGCAAACTCAAAATGCATTGCTGATTCTGGCAGTTCCCTTTTCTAACAGGTTAAGATACATCTCTGAGAGGTAGGTGGGAATATAGAGACTTAGGGAGTCAGAAATGATGCTTCAGACAATATTTAATATATTTCTGAGGCTTCAGTCAATTATTTTGTGATAAAACAGAGTTTAGTGTCTACCGATTTGAAGTTAGTTTCCACTAGTTACAAAATTTGAGCAGTACTTACAATCTCTGAACTTCATTTTCTCTGTTAAAATGTGAAAAATGCATACTTCAGGGGTTGGTATAATGGTCAGATGATATTTTTATATAGAAAAACACACATTATGTAAATGACCCAAATCAATATTATAAAAAGAAACTGAAACTGTATGTACTTGTTCTAAGAGAATTGACTGAAGATGTTTTGATGGGTGTTCAAACTAGAGATGTCAAGATGAGGATCAAGAAGGTAAGTGAATTAAAACAACGTCACAAAATAAATAAAGTTATAAACAAACTACTTTGGGGATCCTGAGAATATAGGGATTTTCATGGCCCAGAAGAATCAAGGAAGGTTTCAGAGGGGAAGTAAGCTTTGGATACAAATAATGTGTGGTCCTTCAGGGCCTAGCTTTTAAGAAGTCTCTGTACCTCCTCCATGTTATGTTTCTTTGTCTGCAGGATGGATCCAGAGGACCTTGGAGTCCTACAGGATGGCAGACAGACCTAAGAGCAGGGGATCTGAGGTCACGTACCTGAGTAAAGCCATCTCCTAAAAAGACTGTGAAGAGAGGAAGATATGAACTTCCATTATGTTAAGCCACTAAAGCATTGGAATTTATTTGCTAAATAAGTTTGCATCTAGCAAATCTTGCTTAATGCTGACTTTATTTATTTCACTTCAGAATACTGTAAGTTTCTTTTCTCCATATTTAAACTTTATACTATTTACCCAAGTTTCGCTCTGAAATCAAGAGTCCTGGAGCACAGGAAATACTGTAACATTGTGTTGTTAGCAAAATACAGATAAATCTCTGATGCCTAAGTGTAAAATTTCTCTTTCCAAACATGTAAGGATTCTTTAAATTATCCCTGTTTATTTTAATTTTTATCATACATGGAACACATATTGAAATTATTCAGGCTTCAAAGCATGTTTCACTGCTTGTCTTGGTGTTTTCATTTGCAGCATATTTCTGGGAAAATAATTCTATCTGTCAGCCTGGCTCCCTGTTCTCCTATATCAATCCCACAATTATCCATCGCCAGCTATAAAAGAAGTACATCTTCACCAAATCCATCAATAGGATTTGCATATGCACAAAAGAGTACATTTTACAAGTGTATTCTTACGTTTTAATTTCAAGGAGTTTTATTAGTGTACTTTGTTTTGCTATCTATTTTAACATGTAATCTTTATATTTAAGTATGTAAATTATATTTCTAAGGCTAGAAAATATGGAAAGTCCTGTCTACAAATATCAATGAATCCTACCGCCGCCTTCATTTACTATGAATTCTTACTGGAAAATTTGCTTCCATTTAGGGAAATTGGCTGCAGGCATGGCTTTCATACTGATAACCTAACACAAGGCCTGCCTATATAAAAATCCTTCAGTCCTGTTGCAACAAAGCAGCTTTCATGAAGAATCACAAATTGGATAGAGCTGCTGAAATGCAACATTTTGAAGACTCTTCTCATTAGTCTCTTTAACAACATATAGCTAAGACATTTAACAGTCCTTTAGTGCTGAGACAAGTCTAGTGTGGACTTTGTTACACTGTACATGTAAAGTTGCTGACCAGATACTTTTCTCTAGGAAGATTTCCATCTAAGGCATTTAACCCCTGGAAAACCTCTAGGAGTTTAATATTTGGGCAACTCCAAGGAAATGATGAAGAGCTGGATGAGATATTTTAGATAGACAATTGGAATCTTAATACTGCACCATGTGGGTAGAAGTTGATTCCATACTCTAATTTTAAAATATGTCCTACCCTTTCCCTAAATTGTTCCTTGCTGCCAAGAACAATTTTTTCTTCCTCAAAATTCCAATGTAGATCTTCACCAAAAGATTTAGATATAAACAGTGCATCTATCATCAATTAAAATTATGTTGTAAAACATCCCCCTCATGCTTGAAATGAAATGTTTATACTTTACCTTCACCTTTTCTCTCAGAAACTTTAATTAGATATTTGTTAATGTCATGCAAGTAAATAAAAATGTAACTTGTATTGATTAAAACAGAGAAAAGTCCTATGAAAAAATTGAACAAATGAGATTTCTAGAAATCTGCAATGTCCACATTAAAAACGTCTTAAGTCTATATATTTATATATACAATTTTGCATATATATGCATCAATAAACATGTAAGAATGTCCAAAGTACCTTTGTTTATAGTAAATACTAGAAACACTCCAAATGTTCATTGATAGTAGAATGTCTAATTAAATTGAGATACATGTGTTTAATACTGCACATGTAAACATGCTTGAATCTTTTTTTAATTTTTTTCAACATGCTTGAACTTGAAAGGCATGATTGGAAGTAATACAAAAATGACGAAAAACACATGTAGCATGGTCCTATTTATATAAGATTCAAAACTTGATTGAAGTCAGGGTGCTGCTAAACTTCCTACATTGCACTGGGCAGCCCCCACCACGAAGAATTTTCCAACTCAATAGTACCGACAATAGCACTGACAATGAGAAACTTGTCTGAAGAAATGTGAAAACATAATACAAATTCCATTTTTTATTATATTTTTAATAAAAAAGAATCACAATTACTAATTTTTCCTTTTTAATTTTCCTTTTCACTGATATAGTATTTAAAGATTTAGTATTTCCTTATCATGAGTTTCTTCATCAATTTCGATTATTTAAAAATACTGCATTATAATATTACTTATCACAATTATTGAGTTTTTGATGCCTCCTTCAATTTTGGGCTTGAACAAGGGCCTCACTTACTTCCTGTTGGTCCTAGCCCTGGAGGGGTGCAGGTAGAGGGAAGGGCTTATAGAATTTCAAAACCATTGATATTCTAATTTCTTTAATTTAATATTTTTAAGTTTTTATTTTAATTCAGTTGGTTAACATATAGTATTATATTAATTTCAGATGTACATGAGGTGACTCAGCAATTCTATACATCACCTTGTGTTTGTTCATCACAAGTGCACTCCTTAAGCAGCACTACCTATTTATCCCATCCCCCCAACCCCCACATTCTAATTTCTTAAGCAGAGCCATAGTTACAGGGGGAAGGTTGTTTTATTATTTTTCTTCTAACTATACTTACAGTTCATATGCAGTATTTTCTATGCATAACTAAAATGAAAGCAAACTTAAAGAGAAGTAGAAATTATGATTAACTCATATGCTATGAATATACATCTTTATTATTTATTTATAAATCATTAGAAATATGCTATTGATTATGTATATGTTGGTTAATCTAAACTATTATTTAAATATCAACAATACAGTTTTTTAATTGTTTATTTATTTATTTTGAGAGACAGAGATAGAGAGCAAGCAGAGGAGGGGCAAAGAGAGAAGAGAGAGAGAAGCCCAAGCAGGCTCCACACTGTCAGCAAAGAGTTTGACACAGAGCTCGAACCCACAGACTGTGAGATCATGACTTTAGCCAAGACCAAGAGGTGGACACTTAATAGACGGAGCCACCCAGGTGCCCCAATGATACGTTTTTTGGGAGTTAATATTAAGTAAACACTAACAAAAGGCATACAATGGTGTTTCTCCTTTAAATCCACAATTCTTACTTATGAAAGCTTCTAAAATGTATTCAAATACTCAACTTCTGCACACAGTAGAGCTTCTTTGAATTTTCCTGATGAAGTTACAAATACAAGGGATACATTTACATCACGTGTGGTTTATTAATTCCTGACAATGCTAGAAAGCAGTGACTTGACATGCAAATGTAACATTTTTCTATCTCTTCCTCTATTTCATTATCAAAATTCTCCAACTACCTTATTCACTAGAAAGATGGAAATCTTTCATTTGTTCAATTTCTGACTTGCATAGGGATGCTCACTCCAGCAACAGCTTTACATTCTTTTCCAACCTAGGTAAAAAATGAAAATCAAGAACTCATCCATTATATGGTTATGTCTTTGTTATTATTAATGGTCATTCAGTTGTAATCTAAATTTAGAAAAATCACTATTACAACATAGTATCTTTTTCCTTTTCATTTACTTGACTGCCTTGTTCCTTATTTTTAATAAGTGCTCAAGTGGCATTGAAAAAGTTTTCATTACTGAAACTTGCTTTCCACCAGAATTTTCTTTGCTTTATCCCTGTCATTACAAATTTATTTGCTTTTGAAAAAACTTAAATGAGCTGGATTTAAGCTATACAGTGTTATTTGCATGTCTATGTTGGCACTGTATTTTATTGTACTCTGTCAAGCCTGCACATAAACATGCCTACACATGTGTGAACACATATGTACACACGAGCATACACACACACACACACACACACACACTCCACAAAGGTAAACTTCTGAAAGCTGGAAGCAAATTAAAAACTCAACCAAATATTACCCTCCAAAATTCAAAGCATGTTAGTGAGTGTTGTGTGAGCTTCCCAAAGCTGAGGACCTGGAACACAGGTGCACATGGAAGGTGAGTATATTTCTGTTAAGCCTTTTTCCAGCACAGTAGATATTGCAAACTGATTATATCACTCTTTTCACTAAGCCATGAAGATGTATTAAAATCCTTCTCAAGAAAAGCACAACAGGAAGCCACACCAATCCATCAGAGTTGGTGCCTAATTGCCTTCTCTGACCAATAAGAAAAATAGCAACTTCATTGAACCAAGTATTCTATGTTGCCCTATCAGGTCAAGTCAAATTTTCATAATAGTTTGAAGGTAAAAAACCAACCAAATGTATATATGAATTTATTATGTGTCCTGGTGAGTAGCACCTGGAAACACAGATTTCCACTTAAGCAAGGGAAATGATGGTAGAAAAATTCTGTGACTAAGACAGTGAGGCAACTTAAAGAGCTTCAAGAATGCTTCAATGGAACTTTTATTTTACTTTATTTATGTATTTATGTATTTATTTATTTATTTACATAGATGGTTCATTAGCATTTATTACAGGGCAAAGTCAAGATGTACAAACTCTGAATTTTTTGTTTGGTTATTTGTATTTTTGTTAATGTTAACATAAATTTAGTGACTGTGGTGTTGCAGTTATTAAGGATCTTCTACTGTGGCAAGGAACTTTATTATAAATATAAAAACATATTATTAAACACAACACACAAACACACATAGATGTAACATATTTTTTCCCATTAGATAAGAAGAAAAACACAGAGCAATTGCTTCTCAAAGTAGACTTTGCATACTTCTGGACACACTTCCTACATATAGGGCCTTTGTAAATGTAGACTCTTAAAAATACTAACAATGTAATAGACTTTTATTAAAAAAAAATTTTTTTTAACCTTTTATTTATTTTTGAGACAGAGAGAGACAGAGCATGAATGGGGAGGGGCAGAGAGAGAGGGAGATACAGAATCGGAAGCAGGTTCCAGGCTCGGAGCCATCAGCCCAGAGCCCAATGCGGGGCTCGAACTCACTGACCACGAGATCGTGACCTGAGCTGAAGTCGGACGCTTAACCGACTGAGCCACCCAGGCGCCCCAGTAATAGACTTTTAAAACAAACAAGCAAGCAAACAAAAACCCCCAAAATAATCTATGTCTTGCCTGTACCTCTCTATCTTACCTGTATCTACTATTTTCTCAATTTCCACTCTTCGAGATGTTTGGAAGAAATAGTTTTGTTACCTGTGTTTTTAAAATTTTGTTTGTACAATAAAAGATTTTAAAATTTAGTATGTGTCTTGGGGAAACAGTTTAATTTTTCACTTTTAAGTTTATAGTTTTATTTTTATTAGGCAGTGAATAGCACAAATATTATTCAATATAAAAGCGACATATTCTAAAGATTTTAGTAAGCAAGGTCAATTATTTACCTTTCATTTTCAGAGACAGAGTGTATACAATCTTGAATTGAAGTGAATCACTAGAAATACATCAGTGTGTTTAGTCTGAATCCATTCACAAAATACTTAGAGAACTTAATCTATCTATCTATCTATCTATCTACCTATCATCTATCTATCTATATGCATATAGGAATGTCAGTAATATGTTTACCAAAAACACTGGTTATTTAACAGGGCTTCTGGATGATTTACAACATATTTCTTATCTTTTCTGTATTGTTTGAGTTGTTTATAATAGTCATAAACTCATTATGAAAACAATGTTATTACTATGAAGCCAAGTAAAATAAAATGTGTTAACCGAAAATTCTTGAAGTTAAACAACACAGTAAGAATGTGACACAGTTAACTATATACAGGAAGAACCTTAAAAATAAAACAAAAAATTATTTCTGCATTTTATTTTTCCACTAACTTTGTGCTGAATGATAAACTAGGGCACCATATGAAAGATTAAAGCCCAAATTAAAAGTTGTACTAGGAGATGAACTACTTAATCAAACGTTTCCAAATAATAATATATTAGAAGTGGTGAATGGAGGCCCAACAGGCATCTTCATTTCTCTTTCAGATGAAAAAAAAAAAATACAGCAAATTGTAAGAAAAGTTGATGTGTGCCATATGAATGAATTCTCAAATAAAACTCTCAATATAGTGTGAAGATTTATAGTTAAGGTAATGTAAAAAGAAAAGTTATTTCAAATAGGTTCTCTGCAATTTAGAAGCTTAGCTTCTAAGCATTAGTATTATGAATATTATGTGTTTTTCCATGCCTGATTTTGCAGTAAGTTTCTTTATACAAGAGTCTTGTCTGAAGACTCTCCCAACCTTAGACTTGGGAGCTAACGTGCACTTACGCTGAAATCCCTGGCATTAATTGGTTTTACCACCATCTGATTTCTGTACCAGTGAAGGAATAGAATTCAAATGCTAAGAGGATGCAGAGGTCTATCTGTCTAGAGTTAATGTCTTCAAGGTAAATAGTTGGAAAAGAAGGTGTCCACCTAATTGTATAGCAAGCTTTTGGTAAAGGTTTGCCTAAATTGATTCTGGATTTCTTTTTAATCAGATGAGGTTTTCTTTCCATATTTCTAAAATATTAATCTTTGATTTTTTTCGTATATAAAATCATAAGTCATTCTAAATCTCTATTTAATAGCAGTTTAATATTCTTATTACATGGTTTAGAGAACAACTTTTGCTAAATTGAAATTTTAAAAATTACACTTTACTTCCCTTGTTTTAGCCTTTTGTGACTAATGCTTTTAACCACAGAGGAGTGACATAGTGGAGAACAAAAGCAGAATGTTCTTTTTCATTAAAAATAAATTAAGTATTTGAATGTAGCAAAAGGGCTGTATCTTTTTTTTTTCAAGTTTATTTATTTATTTTGAGAGATACAAAGACAGCGTGAGTAGGGGAAGGGCAGAGAGAGAGGGGGAGAGAGAGAGAGAGAGAGAGAGAGAGAGAGAGAGAGAGAGAATCCCAAGCAGTCTCCACACCATCAGTACACAGCCCAATGTGGAGCTCAAACTCGCGAAGCCGCGAGATCATGACCTGAGCTGAAAGCGAGAGTCAGATGCTTAACCGACTGAGCCACCCAGGTGCCCCCAAAGGGCAATATATTAATATACAATCTGGATAGAGGTATGTCCTAAGAGCTAAGTAGGCACTACCATTTAGTCAGTTACACAGAAAGACCACATTTTTTATTTAATAGTTGATTGGATCTGCACAGAGTAGGATTTGAATATACATTACTATAAATATGACAATGCTGGATAGGATTACTGTATCACTGAAGTTTTGCTCGCTAAATTACTAGTAGCTCTATAAGAGATACAAGCTCCTCTAGAAAACACTATTCTGCTCTCCTCCCTGCCTTTGACTGCTCCACCTGCCCTCAAAACTGAATCTCTCTTTCACTATGACCCACAGTGCCAGGGACAAAGCACTTAACATTCTGTAATTCTTTCCATATATATATATATATATATATATATATATATATATATATCTTAGAGCTGATATTAAGCATCTTGAGGGGGAAGCACTGTGCTTATTACTCTGAATCTTGACTTTTCATATAAAGGAGGCCACATGGTAAGCAATGAGTCAATGCTTCTGGTATAAATATATGAATAAATGAATGAATAAACAGAATAGCCATTTAATAACTCAAGTATATATGGCTTATTTCTAGGAATCAGAAGGCCAGAAACGCCACCAATCGCTTCTTGGTAGCCAGATGCAACTTCATCACTCAAAAGGCATCCTTTGTCAGTAGCAAGGCAAGCCGTTGGTAGTGGCTTAGTGTTTCAGGATAGGATTGGCCAATGGCAGAACATTATGGAACTTAACGACTGTATTTGCATAGTCTAGAGGTTCATTTTCCCATTCTCAACTATGCCACTATCCCAGATCAGATAAAATGTGTGCTGTTTACAAACCTCAGCATTTAAAATAAAATTCTGGGGCATCTGGGTGGCTCAGTGGGTTACGCATCTGACTTTGACTCAGGTCATGATCTCATGGTCCATGAGTTCAAGCCCTGCTCTCAGCACAGAGACAGCTTCGGATCCTCTGTCTCCCTGTCTCTCTGCCCCTCCCCTGCTCTCTCTCTCTCTCAAAAATGAATAAACATTTTAAAAATAAATAAATAAAATAAGATTCCAACAGCAAATGAAAACATTGTGGCACTTTTATTACTCTGGAATTTGAAACACAAATCAATCTATGCTCTAAAACCACAATGTTGGTGGGGAAATGTCTTCCAAAAGATATCCAAAAGGATTTTTTTTATTTATTTATTTAAATTCAAGGTAATTAACACACAGTGTAGTATTGGCTTCAGGAGCAGAACCCAGTGATTCATTCATTGCTTACATGTAACATCCGGTACCCATCCCAAAAAGTGCCCTCCTAATGCCTATCATCAATTTAGCCCATCCCCCCACTCACTTCCCCACTAGTAACTCCCAGTTTGTTCTCTGTATTTAAGAGTGTCTTATGGCCAAAAGGATTTCTTAAAAGAATAAAAAAGAAGTCTAAAAATAGACAAAAATATACAAAAGCAATACTTTTCAATTTCAAAGGAAGAGATAAAAATACACAAAACAAAAATTAATGCCTAAACATTTACTAATGTTAAGTTGGGATTTCATTTTAGAAGGAATTCCAAAATAGTCTCTGAATTATTCACATTCTATTTTTTTTTTCCTGGACATACCACTTAACATTACATGTCTTTATTCTAAATAGAATGATTTGATTTAATCCACTCAAGTCTAGAGCATTCATGAACTAATTAATACTGTTTGATTTTCCATGTCTTGAGTTTCTTCTCCTGCTCCATTTAGATACCTGAACTGAGACACGGTAAACTCATTATAATTTCACTCCACATTATATTGGCAATAATTAATTTACAATATTAGGTTAGGGCCTTCTTGCAGAATTTTATTTTTCTTAAGCTTTGATGGAACTACATGGTGAAATCATGCACTAAAATGAGAAGACTTTGGATAACTAGAGATTACACTTACTCATGCATTTCCAGTTGCCACCAGAAACTCATAGAAACAAAAATTTGGCTTTTTTTCAATAAAATTATTAGATGATCACTGCTGAAAACATACTGAAAATTAAAAACAAGCCAAAGCCTTTTAAGAGTATAAACTCAATACACTGGATTTATAGAAAAAAAAAAAAAACTTTAGGTTATTTATGAAGTATCAAAGATGATCCTTATAGTTGTAGAAAACATATCATAAAGAACAGAAAGTTCTCAGTGGTTTTTAATGAATTATTATTAAAAAATGTGTGAAGATAAGTTGCAGGGAATTTCATCTTTTTTGATCTACACTTCTTTAACCTCTAGATAGAAAAGCTGTTTTTTTATATACTAGAATGCTTACTTTTCATATCATTCTTAACAAAATGTTTTAGTTGAACAAAATATAAACAACTAATATTTTGTTGGAGTTTGAACATATAATATTACTTTCATATACTCTTCATTCTTGGAATTGCAAATTCTAGGGGGCCAGTTTCTGGCATCTAAAACACCACGTGAATGAATGTCCATGTCAATAGATATGACATATACTGTCTACATTCTCTATTGTTTGCCACATCTCTATTTTCTTAATCTCTCTATTCTTTATTTTTCCTCTTACACTCAGAAGACACTTGCATTTGACAATGTTGCTCTAGATCCTGAAGATTTTATTCTTCCTGTTCTTTGAAAGAAGGCACACAATTCTGAAGCTGAGAGAAACATTACAGATTTTGCAATCCAGGTAATTTAAAGTCCCTGGTCAAATGTAATACTATCAACAATGCTTATAAAAACACTTAGAATTATATAATACACTTCTCACCATTTACTGTAAAATCCCATTCTGTTTGTGTTCTGTAATTTTTTTTAAAAAAATGGAGAAAGTAAAAACAAAATGAAAATTGAAACAAAACGGTTCATACATACTTAATATTTGACTGGAGTGTGATTTTACATAACCTACATATATCCCTATTGACTTGTACTGATTTAACTTTTTCTTAATGTTTATTTATTTTTGAGAGACAGACACTGAGCATGAGTGGGAGAGGGGCAGAGAGAGAGGTAGACACAGAATCTGAAGCAGGCTCCAGAGACATGGGCCTCGAAGTCTTAAGCTGTGAGATCATGACCTGAGCTGAAGTCGGATGCTTAACTAACTGAAACACCCAGGCACCCTGACTTGTATTCATTTTAAATAGTATCTCTACTTAAAGAAAAAAGACTACTTTAGTATTAACAATCATTAATTTATACATCAACGTTAGGATTTCTTCCACTTATAAATGTACTGAATAATAAACTGCAATACGACATTATAGCATACCATCATATTCTAAGTAAAAAAATGATAATAAATCAGTAGCGCTTATTGAATGCTCGCTACATGCCAAACATGATTATTAACTTTGCATATATTAACAACTGAACGCATCACTACAACCCTAGGAACAATTTACTGAAATTATGGCAATTTCATAGATTTTGAAACTGAGAACTAAATACTCACCTAAGTTAACATATGCAGTAACTGATGGAACCACAAAGAGCACTGTGTGACTCTAGAGTTCAGTTCTTACTATGCTACACTGTCAGAGCTTAAACACTGAAGACATTTTGAGTAAATGATTAATACATTCCAAGTTGTCATTACAGAACAGAAATGTTAATGGACAACTGTTTTTCAATAATTATTTTTAAGTGCGTATAAAGCAAAAACATGTGTAACTGCTTAAAAATTATAAACTATTCTAGAACTTACAATAATGGTGCATTGTAAAATTATATATATATACACACATATATATATCTGTATTATATATATACACCATATGCTATAATTTTATATTGTTATAAAGTATATATTGTACTACACATATAGTTGTTATTTAGCATACTAAATATATACATATATAAATGTATTTATATATGTGTGTGTTTGTATATGCACATACTAATTTATTTTCTGATACTCTGAGTTTTCATTCCTTTTAAGTTTATGTATTTATATTTGCGGAGAGAGTGAGAGAGACAAGAAGAGAGAGAAAGAGAGAGAGAGAGGAAGGGGGGGAGGGGCACAGAAAGGGAGAAAGAGAATCCCAAGCAGGCTCCTTCTTGCCAGTACAGAGTACAATGCACAGCTCCATCTCACGAACTGCAAGATCATGACCTGAGCCGAGCTCAACAGTTAGATGCTTAACTGACTGAGTCACCCAGATGCCCTTACCATGAGTTTTCTTTTTGATGAATGTAGATTTTTAAAAATATTTTAATTGTTTTAAATAACCTCTACATCCAAAATGGGGCTCGAACTCACAACCCAGAGATCAGAAGTTGCATGCTCTACTGACTGAGACAGCCAGGTGCCCCTGAAGGTTGAGGTTTTAAAAGGGCATTTAAATTTACATAGTTTTGAAGCATGATATCCAGGCATTGGTGAGCACTCAGAAGACATGGTAGAAGGTTTAACAGCACAAACAAGCCATGAACAAAATAAATAAATACATACATACGTACGTACATACATACATACATAATTTCTTTCCTGAAACATTAAGCAAAAAAAAACGAACACACAAACACTACACAGAAGGGCAGCTAGCTGCTGCTATGATGCTGTTTTCTTTTCTCCCACATTGATTCAGTAAGATGTGGGAGCCTGTGTGACCATAGAGTTCAAGCTCACTAGGCTTGAAAGAAGTTGGCAAAATATTTCCCTGTCAGTGTCTTCTTGTGTGGAACACAAAAGATTCAAGACTCTGAATATTTTTTTGTTGTTGTTATTTTCTTCCCTCAGTGTTCAGAAATAAATCACACAATTTGGGGCCTGGAAGGGAGGTCAGACACACACACACACACACACACACACACACACACACTCACACAGCCAAATATATATATATATCCACTATATGTGTATATATATATATACACATATAGTGAATCCCTTGAGAAATTTGGAGATTCAGTCTTACATTCTCTTACTATTGGCTCCTAGCAGTTTGATTGTCCTATATTTATGTTTGATACTGACTAAATCTTATTGAAATCAAATTAATAAATGAGGAAACCACCAAAGATTACCTGACCCAAAAGTTATAATAAACAACTCACCTCACATTCTGCTTGCTTTTCATGTGAACTAATTTTTTTAAATGTATGATATAATATCATAATGTGTAACATAAGATTTACTGATATCTCATTGAAAGTTCAATATGTTTATTTTTTTTTTAATTTTTTTTCAACGTTTTTTTTATTTTCATTTTTGGGACAGAGAGAGACAGAGAATGAACGGGGAGGGGCAGAGAGAGAGGGAGACACAGAATTGGAAACAGGCTCCAGGCTCCGAGCCATCAGCCCAGAGCCTGACGCGGGGCTGGAACTCACGGACCGCGAGATCGTGACCTGGCTGAAGTCGGACGCTTAACCGACTGCGCCACCCAGGCGCCCCCAATATGTTTATTTTTTAAGCTACTGGTTTTTTCAGTGTCAATAAAGGTGGAAACATTGAGCACAGAGTTTTTAAGGTTCCCTGTAGTTCTGAAGTAGTAATATAAAATGTATTACTCATTCACTATTCCTTAGACTCCCTGAGACCATACATTTATATATTTATATTATATATTTATTTTTATGAATACATTAAGAGTAATACTACATAAAATTTCTTTATATTTAAGCTAAGGAATTGTTCCCTTCTGGCATGTACAATAGATCTATTTTTAAGACGCATTAAGTACAACTATAATCCTTTTAAACTGATTTTTTCTAATCTTTATAAAGCAGTATATAGCAACCAAGTTATTAGACTAGTGTTTGTGGCTACCATACAGTTATTTTTTCTCTATCTTATTTCCGACCTGGTCTATTAGTACAATACAAGTAAATCTGAAAGAAAATATTGAGCCATAAGACCATCAATGCTCTGTATTATCTTGATCTATAAATATTTTTCTCACAATTATTAAACTTGGAGAATCTTATAATAAACACAGAGAGGCTAACAATGTTCTCCAACAGACCAAACTTACTACTTTATAGAAGAAACACAAACTGTGAGAAGAAGAAGAAGAAAAAAAAAAAAAACACCTGCTAAACCTCCACGTTACAGACGTGTAAATTACCCACTATCACAATGCATAAAACAGCAGCCTGCAAAACTGTTTGCTTTCCACTTATTACTACATTCGAATGTTTTCAGAGTTAAATAGATGAGAAAATATTTGTATGATGCTATTTCTAACGAGGACTTTTCCCTCTCATCTGTGACAACTTTGCTGCTATGAAAAGTTCATATATCACACATGGATACTCTTAGAGAAAGGTATTTGTCACACTTGTTTGGTTGTACCCTTTACTATGAAAATATAGTAATCCTAAACGTGTGTAAAATAAAAAAAAAAGAACAGAAATTTCACATTGTAAAACAAAAGAAAGCAAAAAATATTTTTGGTCAACTTTACGTAAGTTTCCAAGTTTTCTTAGCAGCATTCTATTGTTTTGTTACATTCTTTATTTCCACCTTCAATAAAGCTGTATAAGACATTTTATTGTAGTCAAATGATAGCCGTGGACACTGGAAAACATCCTACAGTTTAGAATATATTTTTCCAATTCATTATCACATGTCATCCTTACCAAGACTATATGAACATCCTTAATTTACTTTGCAATAAATAACCCAAAGCTCAGAAATCATAAGTGATTTGCCTAAAGGGCTCATCCAGGCAAAGGCAGATTATGTTTAAAGAAAAAGAAAAGTGAAATGCCTTTTCTAGTTATTAATAGGTGTACTTCTACGATATTCAAAATAGTTGGTAATTTGGTGCTCTGAAATTAAAATAAAGTAGTTTAGAAAACAAAACAAAACCAAAAAAAAGGACACTAGGGGTGGCTGGGTGGCTCAGTCAATTAAGCTCTGACTTTGGCTCATGATCTTATGGCTTGCGGGTTCAAGCCCCGCTTCAGGGTCTGTGCTGACAATTCAGAGCCTGGAGTCTGCTTCTGGTTTTGTGTCTCCTTCTCACTCTGTCCCTCCCCCATTTGGACTCTGTGTCTCCTTCTCTCAAAAATAAATAAACATTATTATTTTTTTTTTTAGAAATGACACTTAGTTCCATTAGTTTTCTATTCACCAAAGCTTTGGAAAATCTCAAGGAAAGGTGAAAATCTGTTTGTACATGTTTGTGTTTGGTGCAGTGCCGGGGGTAGTAGGGGTGGAGATGTGGAACAGAAGTTGTGTTCAGGGTTGTATGTCAGGCCAGAGGGAAAGAAAGAAAATCTGGGAATGGGCAGCTGAAAACAAAAAAAAAATTACAGGGAAAAAAGCTCATTTTCTTTCAGCTTTTAATTCCTTTTATTCTTCATTTTCCCTGCTCTAGTCAATCATTTTTTTGTTTTTATTTCTCTCTAGTCCTCATGCATTTTTCTAATGTGCATCTCTCTTAGTCTATTTTATCTTCTTTTAAATTTCTTTTTCCTTATTTCTCATTCCCCTTGTTCTTTATAGGTCCATTTCCTGGCACTAAGCTAATACTAGACTGTAAATTATAACCACCCGGTATTCTTAAATTGTAGGTTTTGGTTATTACAGTTTACCCACTTCATTCTATTAAAACAAACAATAAAAAAACTAGGTAATATAAGTAAAGTGAATTGTAATTTATTTATGTTAATTATCAGCTCCTGTATAGAAACATGTTCTTGCAAATCCTGGAAAAAGCTATAAGCAAAAAATAAACAATTTTATCTACACCAGTCACAGTAAATACATACTAATTTAGACTTTCCAATGGCTTTGTGTGTAGACCAGAAACTTCTTACTGCAGAACCTATTAGCATATGGTTAATATTATTGGGTTGATTTGAACATTATTATAAGGTAAATCATATCTTATAAAGCAGAGAAACAATAAATGGCATAATCCTCATATAATGGTAAGTCTATAAAGTTGTCTCAGTAGTCTCTTGGGAATAATAACACAAACCAAATTATTAAGAATAATAGTCTCAGAGTTCATTCCATCTGTTCCATTTGTTGAATCCTTATGTTATACCAAGCACTCTTTACATTACCCTGTTCACAAGACTCCTATAAGGTAGATATTACAGGTAAACAGGCTTTTCAAATAAAGTTTTCACAACATGTACAGTTATATGGATTATGAGAGTTAGCGGACTGATGCATACCTATGTCTGATTAATTCCAGAACTTACTATTAGCTATTTGTAAACAGAAGACTGTGAAGTTTAAAAATTCTATATAGCAGCATTAGTTTAGATTATTACATGGTTTTCTTTACGTAAATACTCATCACAATATCAACATTTTGCTATGCCCCTCCATTTGTGATAATGTAAAATCTAAAGCCATTTAACCATTTCTTTCATATAATTTTGATGGTTTCTTTTTAGAAGAAATAACATAACTCTATTCTGTAACATGAATCTATGACAGTAGGTAAGAAAAATTTTAGCTTCCAATCTGTATTTTTATTTTAAAAACAGATGAATTGAGTCTCATATAATTGAATTTTAATAGTGTATGTTGAATAGACATTTTAAAAGCTTCCCTTGTAAAAAAAACCAAACAAACAGTATTTCAATTTTATACTTGCCATAATTCTAAAAGTTAAGTATACTGATAAAACAAAATAAGCCATTTTATACAGGTCTCAAGTGCTGACCACCAAAATTTGTTTCCTAGGTGTTTTGTTTTTAATATTTTTAAAGTTTATTTATTTATTTTGAGAGAGAGACAGAGAGCAGCATAAGTGGGGAAGGGGCAGAGAGCAAAGGAGAGAGAGAATCCTAAGGATGCTCTGCACCATTAGCTCAGAGCTTAATGCAGGGCTCAAACCCATGAACCATGAAATTGTGACCTGAGCCGAATCAAGAGCCACTTACAGACTGAGCCACCCAGGCAATCGAGTTTCCTAGGTTTAATGTATGTAGCCTTCTTAATCATGATAAAAAAAAAAGGTGACATTAATTAGGAATCTACTTCTATTGGCTATCTTCAGAGATAGTTAACTAATAACTAGTGACCTAGTGTTTTCGGTGTAAGGGTTTGCAGGCGCTACATGGGTCAAGAGTAGGCACTGCATTCATTGACTAGAAGATGAAGCATGAGAAAACTGGAATTCTCTATGGACAGAGACTACTGTGGTACGTAACCTGTTTTTGTTGGCTGCAGTGGGACCTAATTCAATTACTTGCTTATTTCTTTCAAAAAAGTACTGAATATGGGAGTCCAGAAGCAGTGAAAAACATGGTCCAAGAGTAACACCATTGCATCCATTAACTGTCACATTCATATTGAGGATAAAATGCCTCCATGGCAAGAGCATTTCTTAAGTATTAACTAAATCCAATAAATAATTTAATGAAACTTTTAAGAGCTAATATTCATGGTTTTCAATCTAGATAGCACATGGGAGTGAATTTGAATGACTGGAATAATACATTTATGCCCATTTAATACAGGTCTGGCTAATGTAGTTAATGGAAGTGAATAAGCAAAGGAATAAGACATTGGAAAGAACAATAACTTTACTGAGAGCTTATTCGATGCCAGGCATTATTCTAGATATTATACATAGATCTTATTTAATTCCTACCACAGTTGAAGTTTTGAATCATTTTCATTCAGAGCCTGCTACATAACCTCTGGGCTCCAAGACAAATGAAAATGTATAGCTCCAGATGGGGTGGGGAAATCAAGGCCTTCTTCCCACTGACTTGCCATCCCAATGCCTGTGATGGTTCCAAAGGGATTGCTAGATTGCAAACTTCCAACCCAAGTGCACTCAGTACCTGGGTGAAAGTGGGTGAAAAGTCCCTGTTAAATTGCTTACTGAATGTGCAGTGCTGCTGCCAACCTAGTGTGGGATGTCCACAGCCTTGCTCTGCTCTGAAACACCATGCATCACGCGCTTAACCCCTCCCTGTCCTGTGCCCATATCTAGACCCCTGGTGAGAAAAGAGAGCAGCAGTGGAACATGGACCTCTTGCAGCTACCACTCCTGGTGGAAGATGGCAGGAGTCATACAGCTGGAGCCACAGAAGTGGAAGTGGAGTAGAAGGAGGCAGATAAGAAGATATCCCAGACCCCAGGAAAGCAGGAGGTGGAACACTGCATCAGTAGGCTCCAAGCACCTATAGCATGTTTCGTTTTCCCCTAAGACTTTACTCACTAAATGCAAATTTTAAGATAAAATTATTATGCATTTCAAGATTACAAGTACGGAGGAGCGCCTGGGTGGCTCAGTCAGTTAAGCATCCGACTCTTGGTTTCAACTCAGGTCATGATCTCGTGGTTTTGTAATTTCGAGCCCCACATCAGGCTCTGCGCTGACAGTGTATAGCCTGGGATTCTCTCTCTCCTTCTCTCTCTCTCCCACCCCATCTTGCACTGTCTCTGTCTATTAAAAAATTAAAAACAGAAAGATTACAACTACAGTATATTAAATCCCAAATGGGGCCTGTGTGACTACACTGTTCACATGCCCACAGAGTCAGCTCTGTGCTCTGTTCCCATTACACAGATTTAAAAAAAAAAAAATGTCCAAAGTCACATTCATCAGCATGAGATAAAATGTGTGCATGCAAGAGCAGAGGTGGAATTGGTAGCTAAAACTCTAAACTTTGTTTTTACTGTGTCTAATTGGCCATCTATATTGACCACTCGCCAAATTAATTGAACATGTTTTACAGTGTATTCCTCATAGTTCATATACTTGTAGTAGATGGAAAGGTGTTAGAATAAAAAACAGACATAAGGAATATAGAGTTTTGAAGGATTAATAAAATATATGTATACACTTGGCCAACCTGCCAAAACTCTGCCTTATCAACAGACAATGATAATTTCTATATATACATATTTTTATGTTATCAAGCTCAATATTGACTACCATGAGAAGTTTATAGGAACGTTTATAAAATGGAAGCTAATATCTTAACTTTTCAAAGTAATTTTACATCATACTTGCAGAGTTGTTTTCATGTGGAAATCAGTTATACATATTTAGTTCGTTATTATAATCTCTGGTCTAGTGTGATTTGAAGAGAATTGAAATTGCATATTTAGAAGCACTGCAGAGAAAAGTGGTATGGTAGTAGAGAGTTGTAGCTTCTACAAAGCAATCGAAATAATGAAAGATCAAGCACGATCTTGGATTGAAAACATGTTGTACAGCATTATACAAATACACAAATCAATGGTCAAATATTCCTCAGATGATTATAACAGGAATAATTTAAATCAGCTCTATGATCTGTTTTATATTTATGTAAAAATTATTTTAATTTTATAGTTAAAAGTTATTCTTCTTTCCCCAATAAACTTCTCAATTTCACATACAATTCCACCATGGGAAAGCTATTCAAGACTTGGCTCAAAGATCAGTTTTCTTAATTTAATTTGCTTATCAACCTCTCTCTGCTTTCAGAGTAAGGAGCTCTTCTTTAATTCTGCCTGGGAGACTTGTGCACATCCTTAATCCTGTATTAGCACCCAACATTATGGTTTTTCATTATCATCTCTCTTCCTCCCAGCTCTCAGCAACTTCAGAGAAAAGATGAATCTGTGTTTTTATTTGCTTGCTTGTTTCTTTTTTTTTTTTTTTTAATGTTTACTTATTTTTGAGAGAGAGCAAGCAAGCAGGGCAGGGGCAGAGAAAGATGGGAACAGAGGATCCAAAGCGGTCTCTGTGCTGACAGCAGTGAGCCCAATGTAGGTCTCAAACTCAAGAACTGTGAGATCATGACCTGAACCGAAGTCAGACACTCAAATGACTGAGCCACCCAGGCACCCAGCTAAGGTTTATTTCTTTTCAAAGACAGAGAGAGCACAAGAGGGGAGAAAAAGACAGAGAAGAAGAAGCCCAAGCAGGCTTCGCCCAATGTTGGGCTCTGGAATTTAGGAAACTATGAGATTCGGACCTGAGCTGAAATCAAGAGTAGGATGTGTAACCACTAAGCCACCGGACACCCCTTTACTTGCTTGTTTCTATAATATCTGTGCTTATAGTATGTCTGGGAGATTGAAAACACTAATTGAAGGAAGGAAGGAAGGAAGGAAGGAAGGAAGGAAGGAAGGAAGGAAGGAAGGAAGGAAGAAGGAGGGAGGGAGGGAGTGAGGAAAGAAGGGGAGAGGGAGGGGAGAAGGAATGAAGAGCAAGCAGATTGGCATTTCTTTTCTGCCTAAAATCAGAGTTAATGCCTGCCTTGCCTGGCCCTACATGGGTATAGACTGGCAAGGAATTTCCTTACATATTATCAAATCTTCACAATTCAGGAGTAATGTAAACCCTTCTTGGCCACTCAAAAGAATCTAGAAATTATTCATGTTGCTATAGCTCCTTAAGGCTAAAGGAAAAATTCTGTTTGTAATACAGGGGTCATTTACTGTACTTTTAGGCTCACTATGAATAAATGATTCCTCAAAATCTAACTACTAAATCTAAATCTAAAACTTAAAAAAACACAATAGAGAAAATATCCTAAATTCTAGGTAACTTGCTTTCAAATGAAATCTTAGATGACTCATTCTCAATGAAGAGAAGAGATCTGTACATCTATGGAAATTACTCTTAAGTAATGGGCTTGTGTCCAATATTAAGCCTCAAGGAGAGTTTCCTGTTAATGTTCGAATACTTTGTTTCCACATTTTCTTTCTTAAGTCAATTAGGGAAGGCACATTCAGAATTGAGAAAGTGTGTTGCTTTATCCACAGGGTATTTTTATATATTAAACACTGAGCATTGGCCAGCCTTTAGGTTAAATATAGATTGTCATCTGGATAACAATGAGCATTAGTCTATTCTGTGTCATAGAACTGTATAAGGTGGTGTTACATCCACAGGGTATTTTTACATATTGAACACTAAGAATTAGCCAGCCTTCAGGTTTAATATTGATTGTTATCTGGATAACAATAAGCATTAGTCTATTGCATGTCATAGAATTGTAACAACTATAATTAACTATAACCATGAAGCTAAACATGTTAAATAGAAAGTTATTTTTCAAATATAAGGAAAGCCATTTGAGCTACTCCTAAGGAACAGAAAATATTTGTCATCATCTACCTACTCTTCACAATTTTTATAAAGGTAAAATTCCTCTAAAAAAATCCTCTAAAAAATCAATTCTGCATTTCTTTTTGAAAAAGAAGGGTAGGGGCGCCTGGGTGGCGCAGTCGGTTAAGCGTCCGACTTCAGCCAGGTCACGATCTCGCGGTCCGTGAGTTCGAGCCCCGCGTCAGGCTCTGGGCTGATGGCTCGGAGCCTGGAGCCTGTTTCCGATTCTGTGTCTCCCTCTCTTTCTGACCCAACCCCGTTCATGCTCTGTCTCTCTCTGTCCCAAAAATAAATTAAAAAAAAAAAAAAATGTTGAAAAAAAAAAAAAAGAAAAAGAAGGGGAAATTAAAAAAACAAAGCTTTAAAAAAAAACCAAAGAGAACATATATATACACACACACATATATTTTCTCTATATAAATGATAGTTTTATATAGAGATAGTATATATTTATATATGTATTTTATATTATATAGAAGTATAAATTCTATATATTGGATATGTTCACATATTATATATATAAATAAACACAATGCATATATTCTCCATGTGTAGCATATACATATACATATATGTATGTTTATATTCATTATAAAAACATGTACCTACACACATACATATACATGTATATAGACACACACGTATAGATGATACACACACACACATATATATATATATATATATATATGCACATGTTATGTATACAAAACTATTTTCAAATTTATGTTCTAAAATTAAAATGCTAAATTAACATTATATTTATATTAGAATATCTTCAAACTATAATTGCAAAATAGTGAGTACTGTAGCAATGGAAACACACTGACAGAGGCATTGCTTCTTACATAATTCTTCAGTAGTTGACATTTCACAAAGACTAAAAACTAAGTTTGATATTTTCAGATACATGAGATCAGTACCAACTGGTTTTAAGCAATGAATGTGATACCAGAACAAGGCAAAGATAATTTTTAATTGTATTTCACAAGCTTTGATATTCTTTCATTACTTTACTGGTATATATTTTGGATCCCCATGGCTGGTAACCCATTTTATTCCTGAACAGTGTACTTTCAATTCTCTTGACACCAGTGTCTTTCATTTATAGACTGAGGCATTACTCAAAGACTTGATAGACAGTACTTATGAGGTGAGAATAGTTTAGTGTTTTCAGTTACAGAAACAAGCCTTTGTCTGCCTTCACTGTCCCTAAGTGGTAAAGTCTTCACTGTTACCCAAGCTTACCATGCTATCTGTTTTAATGGTTAGTTACATGGGGATCTATGTGTGTTGTGATTTGAATTGTGTCATCTGAAATCCCTATGTTGGAGTCCTAACTCCCAGTATCATAGAATAAAATCTTTTTGTAAGTAGAGTTATTGCAGATGTAATTAGTTAAGATGAGATCACTCAAGAATTGATTGAGACCCCAATCCAGTATGAGTGGTGTCTTAAAAGAAGAAATTTGGACACAGGAATGTATATAGAGGAAACTATGTAAAGATAAAGGCAGAGATCAGGGTGAGACATCACCTGTCAAGCAATATTAAAGCCAAGCAATGTTAAAGATTCCAGCAAACCACCAGGGCTAGGAAGGCAGAACAGAACAAATTATCTCTCTGGGTCCTCAGAAGGAAGTAATTCTACCAACATCTTGATCTCTTTTTGGACTTCTAGCCTCCAGAATTATGTGACAATCAATCTCTGCTATTTAAGAAACTCAGTGTGTAGCACTTCGTTACAGCAACCCTAGCAACCTAATATGATCTGAACCTGGAGAACACACTTCTGACAGTAACATGGTTCTACTCATATAAACCCTCACGAAGCATTGGGATCTGAGAGATGTGTTTGTAGTTCTCTGGGCCTTAAGGTTTAATCTCTTTTCTTTTTAAAAAAAAAATTTAATATTCATTTATTTTTGAGAGACAGAGAGAGTGTGAGCGGGGGAGGGGCAGAGAGAGACAGAGACACAGAATCCAAAGCAGACTCCAGCAAAGAGCCTGACGTGGGGCTTGAACTCATTAGCCGCAAGATCATGACCTGAGCTGAAGTTGGATGCTCAATAAACTGAGCCATCCAGGCTCCCCTAAATCTCTTTTCCATCTAACGAATATGACCTAACCACATAAGTGGTGACCAATTATTTTCAGATTTGAAATCCAAAATATTTTTTGGTTGTTGTTCTTTAGAGGTTCATCCTAGCATTTTTGTTTGTTTGGTTTTGTTTTAATTTTTTAAAATGTGTTTTTCTTTTAAGGGTAAAAAATAGCATATAAAACCATTTTCACTATGTGTATCAAAACGTAACAGAAGCTTGCAGTTTTCTATCCTTACTTATTTGGGTCAGTTGTAGAAATGCACTGTTTAGGCCAGAGTGATTCTAGCATTCAAAGTTTATTTTGCATATTCATGCTAATAATTATAAGTTGTCATACATTTTGATACATAATCAGAGAAAAATTTGTTTGAGGTTCCCTTAATTTTCTAGGATGGTCACGAGGTGAGGGTTGTTGGTCATTTGCCTTTCCAAGTGTCCATGGAAGGTCCAGAACACTACGTGAAATAGAGAAATTTCACAAGCTAACCTGGTAAATCCCAGAGTCCCTGATGATGGTAAATTATAAAAAAAAAAAAAGTAGCAGTTAATCCTAACCTGTATTTTGGATTTCCTAAGACAAGTGTGATTTAGGAATGAATAGTTTCATGCAAGGTGAAAAAGGAAAAAAAAATCAAGCTGAGATAAGAAGGGATAAATAAGAGAAAGAAAATGAAGAAAGACTGGTAGCAAGCACAATAGAGAGAGCCTGTGAAGGGACAAACACTCAGAAAAGAAAAATTAAAAATGGATGGGTTCATTGGAAGGAATAACCAGAGGTTGAGTAAGGTAGAAAAAGAAACAAAAATTCAATTACCAAAAAAAAAAAAAAAAAAAAAAAAATCAAAGTATAAAAGGGCAACCTGTTATCACGATGGTTGTAAATTTCAGGTAATTATTTTACACTCTCTGATAACTAGGTCATGAGGTCTTGGAGAGCAGAACTGGAGTGTCCGATTGCAGGCGTGCACGTGTGTATGTGTGCGTGAAGGGGTGCATATGCAGGTGTGTACATTTTTGTACGCATGTGTGTGCCTATGTGTCTCCCTCTTTGTATCCTCAGCATGTAGGCAAATCATCTGACACAATAAGTGTTTAATAAATGCTTGTTTAAGGAATGACCTTTGGTTAGCCATTCATAGCTACTCAATTTGTTCTGATCTGCAAATCATTAGAAGAAATGTTCTTAATGCGATAACTGAAACATCCACTAATCCAGGCATAATTCTCTTCTCTAGAGCATCAGAAGAAAGAGAATATAACAGTGGGGGCTGGATGAAACCAAATCTCTTCCTAGATGTGTCCCATTTCCCTTTTAGTTCCTTAGAAACAGAGCTCCTGGGACACCAAAGAAAAGTCTGGCACTTGAGTAAAGGAACAGTACAACAAAGCATCACTTTTACTAATAGGTTTTTCTCATATTCAGGCCCTGAAGGTTTGCAAAGTAAGCTTCCAGCAGATGGCAGCGTTTTGCATATATAATAAAGATGTTCACATCTCCAGAGTTTTGTAATTACCTTAAGAATTAGGAGAAGGAAAATAGAAAAAAAAAAAAGAAGAAGAAAGGAGTAAATTCCTTCTGCTTCTTCTCCTTTTCAGTTCCATTATCATAATCTGTATCCCATTTCAGTTTTCATGATTCTCGGAAGAGTACAACAGGCCGATAGGCAATGAGTAGTCTGTTATTGGAAAGACAATTTAATTGCTTTGCTAAAAAGAAATTCAGCTCACACAAAACAGGGCCAACCTTTTCCATTTGATCTTACAGCTCAAATGTCAACTATGCCATACATTTTATGTAACTTGAAAGACATAAATGGAAACAAAGATTTTAAGCATTCCATTTTGCTTTGCTACCATTTTATCCATTAAAAAAAAAAAATTCCTCAGTGGCATTTAACAAACTTAAAAGATAACAGTCCTCAGGAATATGTCAAGGTCTCAACAGACTAGTCTAGTGTATGTGAAGCTGTTTGACTGTTTTTAGTTGAATTCATTGAAGGTGTTGTGTATTAAATTGCTGGAAGCCTTTCAGAATTCTGGCTTACAGAGCACATGGAAAATAAATAGTGTGGCTACTGTTGGTGCATTCATTTGCATACCAATGCTGAGAATTCTGTCAGTTTCATAGAAATGATAGTGATTGAGGTCTAAGAATGAAAGTGAGTGGTTTGGATGTACACAGGGTCACCAGAATTTTCTCTGCTTCCATGCCAATATTTCAAATGATTTTCCCTGTGGGATAAGCTGGGTCCCTCACTGTTTTGTGTCCTCAGAGGCAGTATTATGGATATCTAAATAGGGCTAAAGAGGCGGATGTTTTGAATTCTCATCCAACAATTTTTTTTTCAGAGAAAATAATTATCTGCCAAAATTTCAAAGCCCAACAGCTTGAGATCTCTCTCTCTTTTCCTTTTGGTTTAATTCCTTTCAAAAAATTAAATAAAATACGAACACTTTTGTTCAGGAAAGCCAAGTTATGAGCAATAGTTTACCAAGAAATGGACAGATTTTTTTCTCTCATTATATTTTACTTGCCAAAAAGAATTTTGCTTCCCATAAAATCTACAACTAAGTATATAGATATTATTAGTTCTGTCATGAATGTGAAAGAACATTGGGAAACCTTAAGATAGTTTTTCAGATTATGTCATACTCCGTCTAGAGATTAGTATGGTAGAAAATCTAATACATAGACTATATTAAAATACTTGAACATTAAATAAAAGCATAATTTGAATAAATATTTCACACACAAAAAATGGGTGGCTCTAGAAATATATCTCAGAAAAATCAAATTAATTTACCTTACCTGAAATAATGCATACATGTATTCTTCTAATTTCTCTTTATTCTTTTTAATTTTTTTTTAATTTTTTTTAACGTTTATTTATTTTTGAGACAGAGAGAGACAGAGCATGAACAGGGGAGGGACAGAGAGAGAGGGAGACACAGAATCTGAAACAGGCTCCAGGCTCTGTCTGAGCGGTCAGCACAGAGCCGGACGCGGGACTCGAACTCACGGACCGTGAGATCATGACCTGAGCCGAAGTCGGATGTTCAACCGACCAAGCCACCCAGGCACCCCTTAAATTTTTTTTAATGTTTATTTTTGAGAGAGACAGAGACAGAGCGTGAACAGTGGAGGGGCAGAGACAGGGAGACACAGAATCTGAAACAGGCTCCAGGCTCTGAGCTGTCAGCACAGAGCCCGATGCGGGCCCGAACCCATGAACCGTGAGACCATGACCTGAGCTAAAGTCAGACATTTAACCGACTGAGCCACCAGGTGCCCCTCCTTATTCTTAATAACCATCTAATGTTTAAGTACAATGAAGGTACTTTCTCCACTGCTGTTGTATGCCTGGAATAGTGACTGGCATATAGTGAAAGTTTAAGAAACAGATGTTGGATAAAGGAAAGGATTAATTACTAAAAACCTACCTGGAAAGAGATTCAGTTTTGTGAACACCTGGTGTTAACGGACACCAAAGAGGCAGTTCCTCTCTGCTTTTCTTCAGCTACAACCATTCTTCCCGAGTCCCAGTTCCCCTTTAATAACTGCCCATAGACCTGTTAGTCCCTCTAACAAAGCCACATTGGCATGTCCCAAAATAAACTTATTATTTCTCCTACCAGGAACATTGCCCTTCTATAGTTAATACAAACACACTTTCTTCATTATTTTTCAATACTGTGAATACTCACTTTAACTTCTGGAGGCTACCAATAATTCTGTTATACTGTCCCCTCTTCTTCCTCCCCTAATCCCCTTCATTCTCTTGCTCAGGGTCTAATTTCTTATTCCTTACAGAAGAATTAAATACAATTTTTAATTATTCAACTTCCCTCAAACTTTTTTCTCTTCTAATCCATTCTATATAAGAAAAAATGTATGTGTGTGTCTATACATTTAATTGTCTCACTTTCCTTCTTAAAATTCTCAGCAGTCTATAAATTTCTACTGGATTCCTTATTATGTCCCCAACTATTGTAGGCACATACTTTGAAGTCTAATGAGCCTCATTCTTTGATACTCTATGAACACAGACTGCTAGGCTTTCTTCCCTCCCTTCCTTTGCTTATGTTCTTTACTTTTCCTGAACACTTTTCTCTACTCTGTCATACCTCTTAAGATATGATTCACTTTTTAGGCTTAATGGCCTTAATTCAAATGGCATCTTAACATAAAGCATCTCAGAAGGTCAGTATCAGGGGTTTCTCCTCCGTTTGTCGAAGAGTATATATATACTTCCCTTATCAAGTTTCTCATGTACTGCCCCACATTACACAGTTATGTGTGTATATTTCATATCTGTTGCTAATTTCTAAGTTCTTAAAGATAGAGATGATGTCATACTATTCAACTTTACAGTCTCCTGCATACACACTTGCTCATAGAGGGGGTTAATTATCAAATTACTAAATCAGTCTAACCATTTATCTTACAGAGAATGAAACTCAATGTTTATATCAGGCATTAAAATATTGGATTAAAGTATAAACAATTTTTACATTGTCATCTTGTACCTAGAGGTTAATTATTATAATTTTTTTAACATTTATTTATTTTCGAGAACAAAGAGAGACAGAGCATGAGCAGGGGAGGGGCAGAGAGGGTGGGAGACACAGAATCTGAAGCAGGCTCCAGGCTCCGAGCTGTCAGCACAGAGTCTCAAGCGGGGCTAGAATTCACGAAACCGCGAGATCATGACCTAGGTCGAAGTTGGACGCTTAACCAACTGAGCCACCCAGGCACCCCTGAGGTTAATTATTAATACCAAGGAATGCAGAAGGTGTCTTGCTGCTTCAAATTTTTATATTATTAGAGATAAACTTGATGGGAGTGAATTTAACACTTTTCCTGTGCCAAAGAATAGCTATTGATTAATATCACATGATTTTGTTAATACAATCATTAGTCACCCAGCAAAAATAATGAAGATGGCAACATGATTTCTTCATCAGAATGAAAGTGCTGTAGAGCTTCAAAATTTAATTGATTAGGGAATGATGAAATAAGCACTGTAATACTGACATCCACTATAGATTGTGATCAAGAGAGCATTAACATTTACTCTAGACCAGTAGTTCTCAAACTTTAGCACACATGAGAATGATTTGTCTTGAAAGACTGTTAACACAGAGATTACTTGGCCTGACCCCCGAGGTGATAAGGGAGGTCTAAAGTGCGGTCCCAAAATTTGTATTTTTAGCAAACCCCTCGAAGTTGATGCAGCAGGGATTCAGCACTGATATAGAGTGAACAAAAATGATGGTCCACGTGATCACAATTCTGGGTACATACATGTGTATTGAAGTGGATTGGACCCGTGAGTTGAAACCAGCATCTAATGGGCAGATATAACTGCAGTGTTCCATCCAGCACCCCTTTATTGTGAGGTATATTCAAATTCCACCTACACCAAATATTTGAAATCTAGAGACCAGTGTGTAGCAAAATAGCAAAACCATTACAGCATAAGGATCTTTTATATGTTGCTGATCACTGTATCCCAGTGTGGTCTGAGATATAGAAAGTTCTCAATATTTAAAAATACAAGAGTGAATAAAATTTAAAGTGAATATAATGCTGAATTATTTCATAATAATAATAACAGAGAGAAACTGAATGGAGGTATGCATCATTATTTTAAAAGGCCTGAGGAAGAGGAACTGCCTTGAGGAAAAACATCGCATGTGAACTTAAAGCTTTTTTCTATGCCAGGAATCTTCCCTGAATCTCTGCCATGGGATATGTCTTGCTAGTAAAGTACCAAATGCTAACTTCTAAATATGTTGGGTAACATCTGGCTATGTATATCTTTGTTAGAGATGATACATGATTCTACTGAGAAAAACATATTAACTCTAAAACATAAAGATCCCTCTCAATCCTGGAATATCACCTTACACAACCATTTTTAAAATGGACACATGAAGAACACATATAGGGAACACATATTATGGGAATACTCTGATAATTTTTGCCAGTCTCCAAACCAGCCCAAATCTAAGTTTGATTATTTTTTTTCTTGACATATATATTTCTCTCACCTTTCAAATTATATCTAACATACAACTTTAGTTTTACCTCATTGATCCCTAGAGGGCAGTAGGGATTCCCTAGAGGGAATTGTTTATATTTACACTTATAATTGGTTATGGAGTTATCAAACTAGTTAAATATTTGACAACAGAAAATTAAACAACAAACAATTAACACTTTACACAATAATTCAAGAAATTTAATGAAGGTATGAAAATTGACGGAAACACACCACTGAATTGCAAACCTGTAATTGTTGTTAAGTAATAGCTCTTCTGAATATTTTGATAAATATTTTTAAATGTCATTAACTTTGTTTAAATAAATGAATGATCAAAATTGTTTATTTTACTTTTTGGGTCAAGTTGTGGTTCTGTGGAGAATAAATACTAATTGTTTTGTTGTTGTTGTTGTTGTTGTTGTTGTTGTTGTTTTAATATATGAAATTTATTGTCAAATTGGTTTCCATACAACACCCAGTGCTCATCCCAAAAGGTGCCCTCCTCAATACCCATCACCCACCTTCCCCTCCCTCCCACCCCCATCCTAGGAATTTACCCAAGGGATACTAATTGTTTATCTCAGCAATAATAAGAGTCAAACTGAAATACATTTTAGTTATCACAAGAGATTTCTTTTTTTCTTTTTATCACAACATATTTCTAAATATAGTTTGGAAGATCAAGAAATGCACTATTGAAAGTCTGAAATTTTCATTACATAGGACTTCTGATATGTTTTCCTAATTTATGAAAACATGATTATAATAGTTACAGTTAGGTCATTAAAAATAGCTTAAGGCAACATATGTTGTTATGCATGTGAATATATATATATATATATATATATATATATATATATATATGGATTATGTCCATATATATAGATATAAATATTTAGAATTGATCATTATACAATATTTAAAAATAATCTTTTGTTTTGAGACCATCAGTGATTATAATTTTCTATCCCTTGCTTTTTCTCTCTTATATTCTCTACGATTATTTTTAAAATGAACATGCATTATTTTAATAGAAAGATGTTTAAATATTGCTAATGTTAATTTATTTAATTGGTGATGATTGCCTTAGTGGATTGCATTCTTCTTCTACAAAGCCTCTGAACTTCCATGACCTTAGTTTAATAATGCAACCTAAAAGGCCATGTGACACCCAGTATGAAATAATTTATGGGAGCCAAAATGTACTAGGACTACCTATAAACAATTGCATGTGCTCCACTTCCTAACAAAAATCCCTCTGTTGTACACCAGAAAGATTCAGTGCTATAAAGAGTACAGATTGCTGCTCATGTAAAAGTGGGTGGAACCAGGAAGGTTATGGCACTCTGTTTGACCATTAACCAGCACATGAGGAAAAATCTAAAATTAGGAGACACTTGGTGAAATCACTTAAGCCTATTTCTGGACTCCTGCAGGAAAACAAATGCAGGCACAAAAAAGAACTGCCAAATGAGTCAAACACCAGCTGGTCTGGTAGTCAACACTCATGAGCTGTTAGAGTTTTATAACATGTCTTACATGTGAGAAAAACCAATTGTCTTTAAAAGCTCTCATCCACAGGTGACTTCACTTTACAGATTACATAAGAGCAAATGTATCCCAACAATATATGCAGGCTTAAGTAATTAATGGGATAAATTGTTCATGAAATTGTAATATAAAAATGTCCCATTTTAAGGCTACTTTAAAGATAAGTAGGTTAATCCTTATGGCGGTAGACTGACATATACTTTTGATATTATTCTAGTGCATTCCAGACTCTCAGGATCTGTATTTGTTCTCAACCATAGTGGCTCCAGTAACTAGCCTACCTGAAACTAGAAAACGAGATTTGTGATTTAATATGAGTTTCCACTAAATAATCATGAAAGCTTCCCTACCACTAATACTGTCCTGAAAGTCATTTTTTTAATGTTTATTTATTTTTGAGGAGAGAGAGAGACAGAGAGAGAGAGAGAGAGACAGAGAGAGAGAGAGAATGAATGGGGGCAGAGAGAGAAGGGTACAGTGGATCTGAAGCAGGCTCTGCACTGATAGCAGTGAGCCTGATGTGGGCTCAAACTCACAAACCGTGAGATCATGACCTGAGTTGAAGATAGACACTCAATTGACTGAGCCATCCAGGCACCCCCTGAAAGTCATTTTTATAACAGGGTATTTTCAACTTTAAGCTTTCATTCCAAAGACCATTTTGTGCCCTAACCTCTGCCTATGTGAAAGATAGAGATATGTCTGCACTACACAACAAATTCCAGGAAGTGAAATCGTTGCCAAGGCCATTTGAAAAACTGAACTGGGTCAAGTTTGATGAGGGTTTAACAGCAAAAATGGGCCTCACTTTATTCTAGTTTTTGGTCTACCTTTTGGGCTTGCCAAGTCATTCAGAGTAGAGAAAGATAATGGTGATAAGAATGTTCAAAAGGGGTTCCTATCTTCACAGTTAGCCTTAAAATGTATGACTTTTGGCAGAAATGCTTGGAAAATATTCATTCTTCTCCACCAATCCATGTTATCCCAAGGATTTGTTCAACAGATGGGCACAATTTGCATATGTGACTGCCACCATTTTCATCATTGCATTTTCCCAGCACACTCTATTATATTTGCAGTCTATTAAGTTTCCCTTAGAACTTCACTCTGAAAGTATACTCAACATATATTAGTTACTATATGTCCTATATGGTAGACCTGCATGCAAAATCTAGCACTAGGCAGCTTCCAGCATTAGGATACATTGAAAATCTATTACCACACATTAAGCTCAACTATACCATCTCTCAAGCTTATTTATTGCTTCTATTTTATAAACCTTCACATTTTAGCTAAAATTACTTCATAATAGGTTTTTATTTTACGATATGACATAAATCAGTAAAAGGTGCATAACTCTTAAAAGGTGCATTTCTGAAGAGCTCATGAGAGTGCACTATATTAAAAATATTTTATTTATTTATATATATTTATTTTTTTTAATTTCTTTATTTAAATTAAAGTTAGTTAATATGCAGTGTAGCATTGGTTTCAGGAACAAAAGCCAGTGATTCATCACTTACATTCAATGCCCAGTGCTCATTACAACAAGTGCTCTCCTTAATGTCCATCATCCATTTAGCCCAAACCTCCACCCACCTCTCCTCTAGCAACCCCCAGTTTGTTTTCTGTATTTAAGAGTTTCTTAGGATTTGCCTATCTCTCTGTTTTTATCTTATTTTCCCTTCCCTTTAGCCCAAACCTCCACCCACCTCTCCTCTAGCAACCCCCAGTTTGTTTTCTGTATTTAAGAGTTTCTTAGGATTTGCCTATCTCTCTGTTTTTATCTTATTTTCCCTTCCCTTCCCCTATGGTCATCTGTTTTGTTTCTTAAAGTCCACATATAAGTGAAATCATATGGTATTTGTCTTTCTCTGATTGACTTATTTCACTTAACATGGAACTCTGGTTCCATCAACGTTGTTGATTTTAGAAATATATTTTAAATATATATATTTACAACATTGTTGTCTATAAGTTATAGGAAAGGAACCAAGCACTTTGAGCTATTTCTAAAATCTGGTGTTTAATTCTCAAATAGAAGTGTCTTTTACTGGGTGTAATGTTGTATTACTTCACATGAGACATAGTTTTTTTAATGTTAAGTATCAAAAGCATGTACTTTTTAAAAAAATTATAAAAATTCATTAGGATCCACAAAGAGGCTCATTCACTTATAATCATGGGACTAATATGTAGATATAAAATAAAACCTTATATAAAAATAGTGAATAGCAATATTCAGCAAAGTATATTATGTCTAGATAAATTCTCTTTTCAAAAACTCAATTTGTTAATTGCCAGCTTTGAAGAAATGATCACAATGGGATAAATCAGTAATGTAGGTTCAAACGTCATTTTATTTTTTTTATTTTTATTTTTTTAAATATTTACACGGAAATGATTTTATTCCATCTACATAAGAAAGTTTAATTATTGTAGACAGTTTGAGCTCCCAGTGGCCCTCGTCTCATGCTCCTCTCCATTGTGTGTGAGCTGGACATAGTGACTTGCTTCTAACAAGTAGAATATGGCAAAAGGATGGGATGTCAATTCAAAATCAGACTACAAAACACTGTGACTGTTTTTTTTTTTTTAGTGTTGCCCAGACTAAGACATTTTTTTTTAATATGTGAAATTTATTGTCAAATTGGTTTCAATACAACACCCAGTGCTCATCCCAAAAGGTGCCTTCCTCAATACCCATCACCCACCCTCCCCTCCCTCCCACCCCCCATCAACCCTCAGTTTGTTTTCACAGTCTCTTATGCTTTGGCTCTCTCCCACTCTAACCTCTTTTTTTTTTCCTTCCCCTCCCCCATGGGTTTCTGTTAAGTTTCTCAGGATCCACATAAGAGTGAAACCATATGGTATCTGTCTTCCTCTGTATGGCTTATTTCACTTAGCATCACACTCTCCAGTTCCATCCACGTTGCTACAAAAGGCCATATTTCATTCTTTCTCATTGCCACGTAGTATTCCATTGTGTATATAAACCATAATTTCTTTATCCATTCATCAGTTGATGGACACTTAGGCTCTTTCCATAATTTGGCTATTGTTGAGAGTGCTGCTATAAACATTGGGGTACAAGTGCCCCTATGCATCAGTACTCCCGTATCCCTTGGGTAAATTCCTAGCAGTGCTATTACTGGGTCATAGGGTAGGTCTATTTTTAATTTTCTGAGGAACCTCCACACTGCTTTCCAGAGCGGCTGCACCAATTTGCATTCCCACCACCAGTGCAAGAGGGTTCCCGTCAAACGTCATTTTAAATTAAAATTCATTCCAGTGAATATTCACAGAAGCAGCTCCTCCTTCTAGAGAGAATTTTGAAAACTTGAATGGTCATGAGTTTTCAGAATGATTTAGGGCAAATGGGAATTTCAGTAGGGAGAGCCAGGACTGTCCTGCAATATGCAGGACACAACATACAAAGCTAACACATTGTAGATGTTTGCAATGTCTAACATCAAAGGTTACCTGAGTCTAACCTTTAACACTGTTTGGAATTTAAACACAGAACACTTTTCCACATTTTAAGTCTACATTGAATTTCTAATAAATAATTTCTGCCTAAATTAAGGGAAGATTAAACTTAGAAAAAAACTTATTTTTATTCTATTCTATTCTATTCTATTCTATTCTATTCTTCTACTCTGTTCTATTCTATTTTATAGAAAGAGAATGTGAGTGGGGGAGAAGGGCAGAAGGAGAGCCTAAGACTGGGCTAGATCCCATGACCCTGGGATCATGACCTGAGCTGAAATTGAGACTCAGACACTCAACTGACTGAGCCACGCAGGACCCTCAGAAAAACTTTTTTTTTCACCAAAATTTCTTTTCAATTAAGCATAATCATGTCACCTACATGGGAATACTACTCAAGATGTTTGAGTTGCAATGTGATAAATCCAAATTTGTCATTGGCCCTCTAAAGATTTTCTATATACAAATGTAAGCATGTGATTATTTCATTAGATTTTCATAGTAATATATCCACTTGTTAATAAAATAAACACAATTGTTTCATTATCAATTGTTCCCTATTTATGTCTCCTTTACATTACAATTGCACTATTTGATTCATGTACTTTACTTATGTTTCATTTCAAATAGTGAAAGGGAATTACAAAATATATGTAAAATAAAATTCATCAGGTACACTAGGGTTGAATAAAGCTGTTATAGCAGAATAGTAACAATGGTTTGAATATCTTATTATGTATTAGCATTGCTGAGAATTTAGTGGTGTGAGTCCATTGGAAATAGGATGACTTTTGAGTCCAGAGAATACAGAAGGCAACAGTTAAAGTACAAGCTGGCACTAAAGAGTACATTATAAAATATTACCTATTGTGTTAAACAGGTAAGAAATAAACTTCTTTACAAGACAAGAAAACTAAACTACAGGACTTTATCTTTAATGAACACAGACATAAAATTAGTAAGACAATTTAGGAATTCTATAGCAATCTGTAAAACAAACAAAAAAGATAATACGACATGTCCTGGTGGATTCACGTCAAGAACTTAAAGTAGGTTTAGCATGCAAAAATCCACTATTATAATTCACCATAAGAGAAAAAAAGAGAGAAAAATAAAACATTTGATGGTCTCAAAAGAAGCATTAGAAGTATATTTAATAGAAATCCCAAAGACATTCATGGTAAAAACAATCAACAAAATATAACCAGAGAGAAACTTCCTCAACATCATAGAAAAAAAACCTATGAAAAACTTTAGTTGACAATATTGTTTAATGAAGAAAGACTAACTGCTTTCACTGTAAAATTAGGAAAGAGGAGAGGATGTCTGCTCTCGATACTTCCATATTGCACTGGAGTTCCCAGCCTAAGTAATAAGGCAGGAAAAAGTAAAAGTTGCACAGATGTAAAAGGAAGATATAAAACCAGGTTTGTGTGCAGACAATATGATCACTTATCTAAAAAAGCTAAAGAATTTGCAAGAAAGTTAGATCTAATAAGTAAGTTTAGAAAGACTTCAGGATTTAAGAATATACCAAAATTGGGGCGCCTGGGTGGCGCAGTCGGTTAAGCGTCCGACTTCAGCCAGGTCACGATCTCGCGGTCCGTGAGTTCGAGCCCCGCGTCAGGCTCTGGCCTGATGGCCCGGAGCCTGGAGCCTGTTTCCGATTCTGTGTCTCCCTCTCTCTCTGCCCCTCCCCCGTTCATGCTCTGTCTCTCTCTGTCCCAAAAATAAATAAAAAAAAACGTTGAAAAGAAAAAAAAAAAAGAATATACCAAAATTAACTTTATTTCTATACATTTGCAATGAAAAATAGGATTGAAATCATAAAACAATATCATTAAAGAATCAAAAAAAAAATGAAATGCCCAGAGATAACTTTAACAAAAGACATACAAATTGTGGTATACCATAGAACGGACTGTTACTCAATAATAAAAAGTAACAGACTATTTATACACACAACACAGGTAAATATAAAAGTAATAATGATAATTGAAAGACAATATAAAAAAATATACTGCATACTCCAGGATCCTATTTATACAAAATTCTAAAAAAATGCAAATACTTTACAGTGACAAAAGACAGATCAATGTTTGCCTTGGGAGTATGGTTTGGGAGGGAGGGAGTTTATAAAGGCAAACAACAAAACTTTGGGGGATGTATATCTTCATTATCTTAATGTGGGTATGGTTCATAGATCAATATGTATGTTTAAAATTATACAACTATATCCTTTAAATTAGAGGTATTTTTTTCCATGTTATGTATACTATAATAATGCTGTGAAATTGATTATTTATCAAGGTAAACTGAAAAGAAGTCAAGTATTTATTATAAATAACGGTGAATGAAACCATGGCTGTACTTCTCATTTGCAAATTGACCCACCTTATTGGAAGTTTATTTAAACAGCAAGGCTGTTTTTTGTCTGCACTGAAGTATAAGGCTAATGAAGCCAATGTAAGGGAATAAGAGGTTTTGGATTTATGACTATGATACTTGAAGGAGAAAACCTGAAAATATAAGACAGAAAAAAGAATATGGTCAATTTAGAATAAATATTGTTCTACCACTAGCTTTATTTATTTATTTATTTACTTATTTATTTAAATTTTAGAGAGACATAGAGCATGCACTAGCAGGGGGGAGGGGCAAAGTGAGAGAGAGAGAGAGAGAGAGAGAGAGAGAGAGAGAGAGAGAAAATCTTATGCCAGGTTCCAAGCTCAGCTCAGAGCCCCATGCAGGGCTTGACCTCCCAATCCTGGGATCATGACCTGAGCTGAAATCAAGAATCAGTCGCTTAACCAACTGAGCCACCCAGGTGTGCCAGAATAGACTCATTTTTAGTCCTCTAACTTCTTTTCAAAAACAGAAGTGCTGTTTTTCACTTACTTAATTTCTTTAAACTGCCATATGAAATTTCATCTCAGCAAATCATGGTGGGCTGAAATATTGAAGCTATTTGACTATACTATGTCTAACACAGCATGACACCAGAGCAGTACCAAGACTCGTTTTAGATATATTTATGTATTAGTAATCAGTTCTCATAGAAGTTAAGGATACTGTGATTTGGATGGATCAAATCATTAGACCAATATTCATTTATTAAAGCAACAAATATATGAGTCCCTACTATGTGCTAGGCACTCAGCTAGATCCAGGGAGAGTGTAATGAATGTAGCTTTACTTCAATATTAGAGACAAGGATTGAATACAAATTTATCTTTGCATTGCTGATTATAGCATACTGCCTCTTTAGTATCATGTAAAATCAATCAGCTTGAGGATTTTCCTGATTTACAAGAATATCTAATTTTAGAGCTTAGAGAGGATCAATGGACATTTTTCTCTCTGCTGGTTGAGGAAACAGTACAATTTACCTCTAATTAAGTGAGCTGATGACTATAAAATTTATAACCTTGCTACTCCTCTCTGGATGTGATCAAGAGACTTGCCATAACATAACATTTGTCTAGTAGAAAATTGGCAGAATATGCAAAATGTCACCACATCTGTGCCGGAGAAAAGAGAGGGAGTGAAGGAGAGAGAGAGAGAGAGAGATGAGGTGGCGGGGGAGAGAGAAATGGTTATCCTTCAAAAATGGAGTTTAAAAGTTGATACAAATTTCTGCCTTTTAACTAGGGCTTCCACTTTCAGAGCCTGAGGCAATTTAGTCTCTACTGTCCCTTTACACTTTGTAAATGGTTTTGCCTGATACCTTTAAAAAATCCAAGGGTATTCACTCTTGGGGAGGGAGTTATTCAAAGAAAGCCTTCTTAATGTCATGCTTATTTCTTCTTCAGGTCACTGGTTTGAGTATAATAGTTTCCTTTGATTATGAAAACTGAGTGGTTTCCACATTTATATTCTGCCTTGTATCAGCATTTGGCCACAGCTGAAAAGGCTAGTGTTTTTAAGACAGGTTTAATTTTATTCTCATATTAAATGTTAATATTTTAATGTTTATCGCTTTGTTTGCTATGTGTGTTACAACAATTGCCCTTGACTGTGGAAGTTTGAGCATAAGATATATTTTGTGGTGAGATCTTCTATTCCATATCACAGACTTCTGTTTACTGTTTTAATATGAGTTCTCATCAGTACTTTCCCACCAATAAAATTACAACAGCTCCACTTAACTGATTTCCAACTAATACTCTCAGCTTTTTTTTTTCCTGTAAGATCTACACTTCACACAGCTACCACAGTTTCATTCAGAAATCCCATAAGATACCCCCCCAAAAGATATACATCTTTTTATCATCAACGAATATACACACGATAGTAGTAATAACTACAAATGCCTACCATATAAAACTCTTCCCAATCTGGCCCCAATCTCTACCTTCAGCCTCCTATTTTAGCTGTGCTACATATCAGTCATCTAGTCTTTGAATTTATAATCTCAAACCGAAAGACACTGTGTCTGTATGCTGTCCCCATGTCCTCAATTAATTGATTTTTTTGTTCCTGTTTGGCATCAGGCCCTTGCACCAAACTGCTAGATTTAAGGTTACAAAATTTCAGATTTGCATTAAGGTTTTATCACTTAATTTGTAACATCGGATATGTTAAGCTTCCTACAGTTGGCTCATCTAAGTTGGAATCATATTGACACTATCTCACAGCTTTGGGAAGAATAAATGAGGTAAATATATGTAAATTGCATGGCATTAGACTGACATAGAGAGCCTTCAATAATTACTGTTCTTTCTCACTGTTATAAACTATTGGTATCTCACTCATACTTTAAGCCCCAGATCAGAAGCAACCTCTCTGTGAATCACTATGTGGCCCTTAGAGGGTTAGTCATTCTATTCTTGCATTCTAAAAATACATCTAACCTACAGCTTTACTCCCTTCAGCATGCTGTAATATTTGTTTCAAGGCATCCTCATTAAACTGCAATCTCCCTCCAAGCAGAGATATTGATTAATGCAGTTCTGCATCCTTTGTGCCCATCACCATGTCCTGTACATGATAGATGGTTAATAAATGTCTGTTAGATACTGGATTCAGGGTGCAACTTTTCAAATATAGTGAAGTGCATGTCATAAGAGCACAGCTGAGCAAGTTTCTATGGACAGTAAAAAGATATGAGCACAGAGATAAGAGTTTATGGTCAATGTAGATTTCTTTTTCATACCAAAGCTACTTATTACATTGAACAGGAATAAAAGTCCCTCTTGCATTCTCTATATGAATAGGAAATCATCTCATCAAAAGATAAAATTAAAAATGTGTTTCCAGCTAGTTCAACCTGTAGAGCCCTGTTTAAAATGTAATGTTCTATGTGAACAATGTTGTCTGAGGAACTGAAATTCGAACAATGTTTAAAACAGGAGAAAAACTATGATCGCTGCCTTTTTAATTGGACAATAATTTGAGAATGTCTGCCTCTCTTATCAGAGCTCTACTTATGTAAGCAGTCTTTTCCCGCTGATTCTGTATTGACTTGTTTAAGCTCAAGCATAATCCTTTAGACTCAGACATATGGTTTAAGTCTGTGTGACAGTTCATCACACAATTTGTTTTAATTAGCAGTATATTGGGAAACTCTTCTCATCCTATTGTTTCCTAATAATTAATAATAAAAATAAAGCTATAAATGAAAGTATATTAGAACATTAACACAATGTATCTGACTGCCCAAACAGGAACGTTATTTACAATTATGACCCTATTTAAGGTTTGGCATTTTCCATTTCTTGGCAAAACATATTAGCTTAAACACAGTGAAAAATAAAATGCAATTCTACCATACTCCAGCTGAGAAAAACACAGAGTTCAGCGTTTTTCTGGGTCATTTTTCCTCCTAAGACACATTAGTCATATGTTTTAGAATGTGTGTGCAGTAAATATGTCATTAAAAATAATGAACATATATTCCTTTAAGTACAGGATGACCAGAGGTTATGATGTAAATCCATATGATACATATTTAATATATAGTAAAAATAATAATTTGAAATATTTAAGCATATCATGTTACCCATGATACCTTAAGTATAAATGTAATAGCATTTTCCATAAAATGATTGCTTACAAAGAGCATAAGTGACTATTCAATGAAAACTCTTTGATAGTCTCATATGTAGATGATATGCTAGGTGACCCCACTGACACTACACTATAAACATTGGTGTACTAGTAGCCCTTTTCTCTCATTATAAGGTACAAACTTAGATTGAAAAAGGAGTGGATTGTTTTTTAATGGTATGTAGTTACTATAAGTTTGTTAGATATAGGGATGAATGCATGCATGCATGAATGAATGAAGGAATAATGAAATAAATGAACAAGCTATCAAATAAGAAATAGTCCTTCTGGGGGCAACTGGGTGACTCAGTCAAATATCTGACATCGGCTCAGGTCATGATCTCGCAGTCTGGTCCGTGATGCTCTTCCCCTGCTTGCACTCTGTCTCTCTCTGTCTCTCAAAAATGAATAAATGAATAAATTGTTAAAAAAGAAAGAAATAGTCCTTCTCCTGAAGGCATTAATCTGTCATGTGTGAGGGTTGGGGGTGTGAGATGGGGCAGGGAGATTGATCACGTAGGTGAGGCAGTATATAAAGAATCCAAAGTTAAGTAAGCTCAAATAAGAAAAAGAAAATATAAAATCACTGAATTAAAAAAAAAATCCTTCAAAAATGGGAGATGGCATATGAGATATTTTGAAGAATTAAATGTGTAAAAATATTACAAGCCAATTCAATGATACAACACTTTCTATCAAAAAGCAAGCATTGAACATTGAAAACAATATAAACCATATTGAGAAATGAATATTGCTTATTTTTAACATTTCTACTGGTCTCCTGACTATTTTTTTCTCTCTTCTTGCCTTCCAAACTTTCTAACAATTGTATGGTCATAACAGAGGTTAAGAAAGTAACCTAAGGTTGGGGCACCTGGGTGGCTCAGTTGGTTAAGCATCTGACTTTGGCCCAGGTCATGATCTCATGGCTCGTGGGTTTGAACACTGCATCAGGCTCTGCACTGACAACATGGAGCTTGCCTGGGATGGTCTCTCTCTGCTGTTACCCCACTTGCTCTCTCTCTCTCTCAAAATAAATAAACTTTTATTTTTTTAAAAAAGAATAACTTAAGGTTGAAACAATTATGCAAATTACTAGGTATACATGCTTTGGAAGTTGAATTAATCTTTCTAAACATGAATCTACCTATCCAGAAAATAGAGGATGCTAAACTCCTTTGGTTGTTTAAAGGATTATCGGCAAAATACATGAACAATACTAGACATAAAGCAAAACCTCAAGAAAATATAGCTACTTTCTTCCTTTTCCTCCTCTTCCTGATCCCCTTGCTCTTCTTCTTCCCTTCTTCCTCCTCCCTCTCCCCTTCTCCTCTCCCTCCCTCTCCTCCTCCTCCTTCTTCTCTCCCTCCACCTTCTCCTCCTCCTTCTCCTTCCCCTTTTCCTCTTCTTCATCCTCTTCCTCCTCCTCCTTCTATCACCATCACTACACACTCTTTCTACTCTAATTAGTTATTTATTTGAACTCTGCAGGAATTATAGCTATTTAAAACATATATATTTAGGGGCACTTGGGTGGCTTACTTAGTTAAGTGTCTGACTCCTGACTTCAGCTCATGATCTACTGTTTGTGAGGTCGAGTCCCTCATTGGGCTCTGCGGCAACATCATGAGGCCTGATTGTGATTCTCTCTCCTCCTGTCTCTCTGCCTCTTTCTCTCTCAAAATAAATATATTAAAATTAAAAATAAATAAATAAATAAATAAATAAATAAATAAATAAAGCATAGATCTTTAAGCTTTTAATGCTGGTGGAGTTATATGAGCACAAAATAAATACTCACTAACTGCAAAGGTAATCTGTAGACACACAAAACTGCTCTAAGAAGAACATCTTTTCTTTGCATTCATAAAATGTAACTTAAACCTTACTAGACAATTAAACATTTTTAATCTTTTTTTAATGTTTATTTATTTTTGAAGGATAAAGAGACAGAGCATGAATGGGAAAGTGTAGAGAGAGAGGGAGACATAAAATCCAAAGGGGCTCCAGGCCCTGAGCTGTCAGCACAGAGTCTGATGTGGGGCTCGAACTCATGAATTGCGAGATCATGACCTGAGTTGAAGCCAGACGCTTAACTGACTGAGCCACCCAGGAGCCCCTAAACATTTTTAATCCTTGATTAAAAGGTGTTATATAAATAAAAAGTAGTTTCATTAGTCATTGTCCTTATTAATGAAAACTCTATATACCTAGAGGGACAATGGCATCTTAAATTTCCAGGCCTAAATGATAATATTCTGAGTTAGACTCCATTAAGTTGCAACTTGAATTTAATCAGAAGTGATTAAGATAGATACATGCTTCATAACTTTGAAAGGTAAGCTATGCATATTTTCCTCCCAGATAAATTAAAATAATAAGATCCCTATTAAAACACTATTAATTCTCTGAAAAGTTAATCCCAAGACAGTAAGTCAGGCATAAAATCTATTTTTCCACAGTAACTTATAAACAATGTTTTAGTAGAATTTTTACTTTCATAGCTTACACATACATTACCATATACTCTGAACATTTTATGGATTCAGCATTATTCCCAGTTATAGTTGCTGTCACATTTGTATCATTTCCACAGATAATTTCCCCTAAAAGACCTGACATTATTTGTGCATTTAATGTTGGTTTATGGGGTTATAGAATTTTTTTAAAAATTCACACATCTCATCATTTTTCATATTTATTTGCATTCTGTTTGGTTGCTTCCCTAGAATCCAGAGGGGAGAGAGCAGAGTGCACAAGAGAAGAGGGTTGTGTTCCATATGGTAAAGGAAGGAATATAGCAGAGATATAAAAGGAGTGATAGGAAGTCTTAGTACTAAGTAAAGGTAAGCAGTAAGGGTTAAATGCTGTCAAGAGGAGGCAGACAGGGGACTGAGGCTCTGAGTCAATATTTCTTGGGGTGGTCCTAGGTAATTTGTAAAGTACGATTTCCCTATGAAGAACATACATAAATGTATGCCTGGGTGGCTCAGTTGGTTGAATATCTAACTTGACTTTGGCTTTGATTATGGTTCATGGGTTGGAGCCCTGCTTTCAGTGTGGAGTCTGCTTGGGATTATCTCTCCCTCTCTCTCTCTGCCCCTCTCCTGCTTCATGAAACTAAGGGCATATCCTCTTATGTAGGGAGATGGTTTTAGAGAGTCTGGGTTAGTTCAGAAATCTTATGTCACACGCTGGAGATAAAAAGTTGACTAACACATGACCTCCATCTACAAGAAGTGTGTTCTTCTTTAGGAATACTGACTCTCCATTTCCTCTCAAATGCAGGTGTGTACCTCACTGCAGGGAATTGGAACTCCTAAGGGTGTAATATTGCATGGTAGCCTAGGAACCCGGTCCCTTGAATCATGCTATGCATTTCTACTGCTTTTGTGCTCGCTCCTTTTTCAAGTCAAGATATTACTTCTGCAAATCTTATTACTCTGAAGTCAGTAAATTCAAGCTGCATTTAAAAATCTTCACCATAAGGTGAGTGATTAAAACTATTTCAAGACCTCTCTGCTTTTATCTCCCCTGCTATGCCTGCACTGAGAGTAGCAAGAGGAAACTCTATAGCTGTTAGTCACTGCAGAAAAGGTCAAGTGACCATGCTTCTTGTGAAAAGGAAACTTAATTCTGATCTCACAACAACAAAGACATTATCGTTCTTGAATTTTTCTGAGACTAACAGTTTTGGTAGCTCTCAGTTTCTCTTGTTTCAAGATTTGCAGGAGCTAGGAGTAAGAGTTTACAATTTGGTAGTAAATTTTGGTAATAGCCAAGAGTAGACCTAAAAATATCCTTTCCATGTGGCAGGTTTGATCCCATTAGTGAGAGCAAGGTATCTAAGTAATCACTCTCTCAAGAGAAAAGAATGGAAATTTGACCAATTTTATAAAGTAGGTAGAGGAACATACCTGAAATCCAATTCATCACCCAGATTTAAAAATCAATATTTTATTTTTAAATCTCATTGTATTTTTTCTAACAAATTTTCCCATGTGTTTATGATAAGTTCTAATACTAAGGACTTTACTTTCTGCAATTAGACAACATGGAAATGGTGCTACTATAAACCCAGTTGTCTTACATGTTAAGGATTGGTACTTAGCTACCTACAAATTCAAGTCCATTTGCATGTCAGCATCAGTTTAAAGATAACAGTGTCTGCAATAAGCTATGGAAATTGGCTGCTTTCAAAAAATAAATGCTCAGGGGTCCCCAGGTGCCTCAGTCAATTAAGTGTCTGACTCTTGGTTTCCACTCAGATCATGATCTGTTTGCGGATTTGAGCACCACTTCAGGCTCCGCAGCTGGCAGCACAGAGCCTGCTTGAGATTCTCTCTCTCTCGCTCTCTCTCTGCCCTTTCCCCACTCAAACCATCTCTATCTCTCTCAAAATAAATAAATAAACTTAAAAAAATAAATGCTTAAATATTTCCATTTAAACACAATTAGAGACAAAGATGTTTGCCAATAGAAAGAAAATGATGATTTTTAATATTGATACACATTTTCTAAAGAAAAGATGGCCACATCTAAATCCTTCATAGATTTGTCTACAAAGAACACTTGGGGAAAATAACCCAGCTTTCATGCTAGTTGCTGCACTTGTCAAACTTTATTTGAATTAAAGTACTTAGTATATAATTTCAGGGTTATAATAGCTTTAGCACAGCATAAAGAGAACATTCATTGTTTTAAAGCATTTACATCAAGAGAAAAGAAATAAAGACTCTGAAAAAAGAGACTATAAAAAGTGAAAAAGTAAATAATTTCCTTCAGTATTCAAGTTTTGGATAATAAAATATATGCCATGTATGTTCTACGGCTTCTCATTCATTTATATAACCAAATTTTAAATTAAACTCAATAATTTTATGAGACATCTGAACAGGAGCTTCATTTTTGGGTTTTTGCCAAGACAAGATGTACTAGAACCAAATTCGGTAATGTCAAAAGGCCTAGAAAGTCTTTATAAGGTTTAGTTTAGCATACGATCAAAATTAGAGTCTTAAATGGGGCTTGATCATTTTCAAGCTTTTCCAAAATGATATTTAGCAAGAGACAATTCAGAGATAATCCTTCTTTAAACTTAATCTCAGACCTAAAATCCTTTGATCAATCAACAAACACTTATTGAACATACAACATTCTAATTACACAGGAAAAAAAATCTAAGTCAAAGGGGGAAAAAAGGAAAAAATTCATCTTAGATCACTTAGCGTCTGTCAGAGAACTATAAACTATATGCTGGTTTATGTCCCTAATATGCCCCAAGAATAAAAAGAGGGTCCAAGAAGAAACCAGTTATATGTGTGTGTCCATGTATATATGTATGATACATACAATTGCACGAGATTATATGTTATATATGTTACATATTAAATATTTAATATATGTACTTAAAGGGACAAAAAATATCTGTACACCTAGTCCATAGCCTTCCTGGAAAGCTATCAGATTACACACACACTATAGTTCAGTGTTTAAAAAATAAAAGTATCTCATTTGTTACAAATTTTAATGTTTATATTATCATTTATAATATCTATCAATACCAATGTAGTTCAATTAGTGGGCTAAATAGGAGACCTGGAATAAGATGGAATTTAGCACTATCCATATATCTATATGTAATGACTTGAAATGAAAGAAAAAATATTGAAAAAAATCCTAAATGTATACAACATAAAATTTATGAAATAACATGTTCAAACATTCCATTTCAGACAACAATTATGTGACCAGCACTGTGCCGGGAACTTTTTTGTGTGCATTAAAAATTCACCTTGATGATCACCCTAAAGATCTATTATTTTCATTCAAATTTTTAGACATGAATCTCTAAGGGTCACATATCTAAAGTACGTAAATCAAGCTCATATGTTGTTTTTTTTTTTTTTTTACATTTATTTTTTTTGAGAGGGAGAGAGAGAGAGAAAGAGAAAGAGAGGCAGGGAGAGAAGGAGAGAGAAAATCCTAAGTAGGCTCCATGCTGTCAGGGCAGAGTCTGAGACAGGGCTCAATCTCAGGAACCATGAGATCATGACCTGAGCCCAAAACCAAGAGTCAGACTTAACCAACTAAGCCACCCAGGCACTCCAGAAATACATGTGGTTGAACAGTAGTTCCTCTAAATTAAGATATTAAACTTTTCCCCAGTCTATTCATTTCAATTGCCTAGTAAGAATCAGAATAGAATTAAGAATAGAGCTTAAGAGCTTGGTATCTGCATGTTCAGTTCAAGCTGTGTGACACTGAATAAATTGTTTAGCTTTGTTTTCTAATCTTTAAAATGGGGGAAACCAATAGTATTCATATTAAATAAATGAATGTGGTGAGATCTGAATAATAATGTTAATCATGTAGAATATCACAGAGCAAATGGTAAGTATATAATAAAAGTTATCTAACATTACTTGTATTACCATGTATTCATTCTGTTATCCTTATGGAGTCATTGTGGCAGATATGCCATAAAAATAATTCACTTGCTCCTCTCACTACTTGACTTCACTTTTTTCCATCAAGGGGTAGAGTCTATGTCTTCTTCCCTTTGAACTGGGTGCAACTTTGTGACAGACACAACCAACAGAATTTGATGGAAATAAAGTTATAGGATTTCCAAAGTTAGGTCATAAAAGGTAATACAGTGCCGTTCTTTGTGTCTTTGCTGTATCACTCCATCTTTTTCTGTCTCTGTCTCTTTGTCTCTCTGTCTTTCTTTATCTGTCTATGCTTATTGTTGGAATCCGATCATGAGGCTGAGAGTAAGTCCAGCCATATATACAGGTTATATATAGGCATTCCAGGCAAAAACTCCAGCTAAATCCCCAGTCAACAGATATCATTAACTCCCAGAGATGTGAGTGAAAAATCCTTTGGAATAACACAGGTCTCTGCTATGATCTGACTCAATTTCTATGCGGTAAGAGCAAGAACCACCAAGCTTAGCCCAATCACGTCCATGATGATGAGATACACACACGAGGAATACAAATAAACAGATACCACTGTTTGGTGGGGTGAAATGCTCTATAGCAATAAATAACCAGTCCAGTCACCAAGTTTCCTTTTTAATTTTTTTCTGATAAAAATAGACTGATTAAATAAATATATTCCTGAATTTGTTTGATTTCTTAAAAAAATCTAGTTACAGAGCTGAAACATTTTCTTTTTTCTAAACGAATAGATCTTATGGAGATACAGAGATTCACAATTAGGCTTAATGAAAATTTTCATTTTTCTGCTACCCAAAAAGAAAAGGATGATCCACCACTACTCCAAGCATGGTTTGGCATAAGAGGATGAATAAAAGAGCACATGTATATCTTAATGGGCTTCTTCCTAAGGTAGAAAAGAAGAACATTTCCATCATCAATCACCATGGTACTACCAGGAATTTGGGATCCTTCCTCTTATGGGGCCACCTGGAGGGAGTTCTGATTCTTCTAGAAGACAAGGCATGCAGCAACCAAATTGCCCAGACACATTGAGGATGACCATGCACTTAGGGTCTTGGCTGCTTGGGTAAATGTAATCAACCAACTCTTTTAACACAGAACTAAAAACCAATCCCTCTCTTCTGATTGAAATATAGCACTGGAGGGGCATCTGGGTGGCTCAGTCGGTTAAGCAGCCGACATCATCTCAGGTCATGATTTCATGATTCACTAGTTTGAACTCTGCATCAGGCTCTGTGCTGACAGCTCAAAGCTTGGAGTCTGCTTTGGGTTCTGTGTCTCCCTCTCTCTCTCTCTGCCCCTCCTCTGCTGACTCTCTCTTTCTCTCTCTCTCTCTCTCTCTCTCTCTCTAATCAATAAACATTAAAAAATTAAACATAGCACTGAAGTCTGAATTCAAACTACTACATAATAACTCAGTCGCATTGCCTAGCTTTAAATGTAAAGACTAGAAGCTTTAACCATTTCAAGAACAATGTGTCAGACAAAGAAAAACCTCTCAAAGATTGGCATTTGCTTGGGTAGTATCAGGCTCCCAAAGTGCACTATAGAAAGAGAAAAGCTTACTACATTAAATACACTGAAGAAGGGGAGATAATCCTTTAATATAGGGCTATACAGTATTTCAAAAGGCAAACTATAATTTTTGCAGAGGATTAAATGGGCTAATTTTTCTCTCACTTTGAGAAACTGTTCTTAGAAAAGAAGTCCACAATAACTCTATAAAGTAGAATATCTCCCTTGTCAGCAATTTGACTTTTTGAAAAGAAAAATGTCAAAGGAAAGAAAATAAAACTTTAAATAAGATAAATTAACCCTAATTATATAGCTATAGAAATGTAATCATGTTGAAGATAATAAAATGTTTCCATTAGAGCTTAATGTTAAAGAAAGCATCTTGTCTCAGCAAATTAAAAAAAAGGCTCTAACTGGGGCGCCTGGGTGGCTCAGTCGGTTAAGCGTCCGACTTCGCTCAGGTCATGATCTCACGGTCCGTGAGTTCGAGCCCCGCGTCAGGCTCTGTGCTGACAGCTCAGAGCCTGGAGCCTGTTTCAGATTCTGTGTCTCCCTCTTTCTCTGACCCTCCCCTGTTCATGCTCTCTCTCTCTCTCTCTCTCTCTCTCTCTCTCTCTCTCTCTCTCTCTCTGTCTCAAAAATAAATAAACGTTAAAAAATTTAAAAAAAAAAGGCTCTAACTAATCATCATACTGTCTACTTAGAACAAGTCCAACACAGTCATATACTCCCCACCCTGTTCGAAATTGTTATTTATATTATATAGTTTACAAATGGATATTTGTTGTAAGCTGGTAAATCATTTGCGAGATCATATAAAAGTAAAAGTAAGTAACTGAACAAAAAGTCAGTTATTTAAAATTCAAAAGTAATAACATTAAGGCTTTGATTTACCAAAATGTGCTTAATAGTGTTTTGAATATTTCCCTTGGTAATAAATAATATAAATTACATAATGAAGTATATTTGTTTAATATTTGGGCCAACTTCTTATTCAGGGACAAATGTTCCGGTTTGTCAAATAGCCAAGACTTTATCTATTTTTTTTTTACTTTTGCTAGGCTGATGGCCATCTCTGTGTGTACGTGTGTATGTGTGTGCGTTTTCACATCTTCACTGATGGCAAATGGATAAAGGATAAAAGCAATTTAGGCCCAGCTAACTTCTGTTTCAAGAAAGTTTGTGCTCACTAACCATAAGGATGACTGAAGACTTTCAATTATCTTTGTGGTCCTTGCTATAAAAATAGATCCAAAGTTTTCCAGAAGAATGAGGATTTTTTTTGACTGCCAGATGTAGAAAGGAAAGAATGAGGCTAGATACCCCTCTGAACTAATACCGTGACACTATGTTCCTCCTGCTCTGAGGCCACAAGGACCAATTTGTAGACAGAATTTTTGTAAACTATGGTTCACATGTGTTTGCTATGGCTGGTACCTGTCTCCTAGGAGACTCTTGGCAAGCATTAACAAATGTAGTCTCTAGTGATCAAAAGGACCAAGTCTTTGACCTCGGATGACTAAAAACATGCATTACAATCTTTTCACTTGCCCCCATATGCTCTATAAAATCTCTTATTTATTAAAATATCGGTAGCTATTGTACATCTTGAGAAAATATCGGTAGTATCATACGTATGGCCTTGGAGATATGATGCAAAGAAAAGGAAGGAGAAAATGATAATAACAATTGACAAGAATCTTTCATTCTGCCAGGCACAGTACAAAGTGTTCCATAAGCCCTTCTAACTTCAAATAGTTCCTATTTTTATGAAGTGATGCTTTTTACATTACTCCATCAAGTGTTTCTTATTATTTGGGCTGTCTTTGTCTCATACTTTGTGTCAATGTTAAGAGAAATTCAACTCATCAGTTAAGTAACTGACCAAGTCGTCTTCCTACTAAAAGCCTTTAGTGACCACCATTGCTCCTATCATACAGGACAGAACCCTTAACATGTCCTATCTAATTCTACAAGCTCATTATGCATCAGGTCCCTCTTGAAAATGTCAGATTTTTCCCCTGCCACTGAACTTTTGCCTGTTAGTTCCTTTTACAGTAATTACCATCCCTAACTCACCTCTTAAGCTGCAAATACTCCACTTCACTTGCTCTACCCAAAGTTGATCCTGACATCTCAGTTCAATCACTTCCTCAACCATTCCTTCCTTGTTATGTTCACATAACGATAAATATAGATCACGTACACCATTATACACTCTCACATCAATAATTCCATACATTGGATCATCAATGTTAAAGTGGATTTTGGTTAGTATCTGTCTCTTTAAGACAAAAAGTTCCACAAAGACAGGAAAAAGGCTATTTTTTCTCCAATTAGTAGGGTGGCTCACATAATGCTCAAAAAAGATTATTAAAATTAAGAGATAAATTTTGACTGGGGCACCTGGTGGCTCAGTCGGTTGAGCATCCAACTTGGACTCAGGTCATGATCTCACAGTTCGTGGGTTCAAGCCTCGTGTTAGGCTCTGTACGGACGGCTCAGAGCTTGGAGTCTACTTCGGATTCTGTGTCTCCCTCTTGGTCTTCCCTGCCCATGCTCTGTCTCTCTCTGTCTCTCAAAAGTAAATAAATGTTGTTTAAAAAATTAAAGATAATTTATGACTGAAGGAGTTAACATAAACTGGCTTTAAACAGGTTTTTGCTTTTCTATTAACTGTCTGAGATACAAAGAAAAAAAATAGATTGTATCTCACACCCTGTCTATACCTCAAAGGCCCAAGGCACAAAGTTTCTTTGCTGGTTATGGCAAAATCTTTATATAATTAACTGTTAAGCCTGCAACTGGGAAGGAGCTACTGGTGGAAACGGGCTCCCAGGGAGCTACAGAAAACCAGGAGCATCCTTCAGGGCAAAATTGCTAAAGCAAAGAGTCAGGATCACCATCCGAGAAATGAATTCATAGCCAGGAAGAAAAGAATATGAATTACATCCAATTAGTTAGGCAAGCACAGAAGTGTGAGAAAGAGCAAAGTCAGCAATATCCCAGACTACTGGAGGGGTACAATTTGGACAGACTGCCTACTTCAAAAAGATTTCCATGGTGCCATAATATATTTCCTCCTTCCCATGCTTCTCTCTGCTAGAATCATTAAAAGTTCCAAGAGGAGACCTCACCTGGACCAGTCATGGTACTCAAGCTCCTAAACACCTTGAGTGGTCAATAGATAAACACGTGACTCAAGCCAGGCCAACCTGAATTCTCTCCTGCCAATTTAAAAACTTAGGATAAGAGTAACTGGCTAGCTGATTAAAGACAAAGTAAAATATTAGGATGTTAACAGTCATATGCACCCATGGAATTAAAAAAAAATGAAACAACACTTTCTGTAGTAGAAAATAATGAAAGAGGCATGTGTAGAGAGTGAAAGGTGTGCCTGTGCTGGGTTTAGGTGTGTGTGTGTAAGAAAGTGAACAAATAGAGGGAAGGAAAGACGAAGGGAGGGAGGAGGAAAGGGAGATGGAGAAGGAGAGAGAGATTTTTTTTACAGAGATTGAAAAGGCAAACTTAATATATCTCTCGTCTTGCTTAACCTAGCTTCAGTTGGGTTTAGAGCGAACAGAAGGACCAAGTGGGATAAACATATTAATTGAGGGTCATGATCCAGAACTCAGGTTCTGATGAATTTCTGCTGATGTGGCCCTCATTCTTACTTCCCTATGCATGGTCACGGTGGCTGAGGGGTCCTGGAGGACAAGAAATGTGGCATTAATGTGGTTTCACCAGGTTGAACCATAAGAAAGTATGAAGGTAAGATATCAAAATATAACAGAGCAGATGAACATGGCACCTTGCTATAAATACCTCAAACAGCACTGACCACCATTAACATGTTTAGATCATCGTGAAATGACGCAATTTATGTAATGAATCTAGGTATTTTTATGCACACATTTTCACTTAGCAATGCTTATAAAATCAGCAATAAAGAAAGCAATAATTTTTATGCATGATATTGGCAAGCCAACAAACAATCATCTGGATACTTACTTCAAAATATTTACCTGCACCTAAATCTTTTTTATACCAAATTTGTATAAAGTATACAAATAGGCAATTGAGTGAGGTTTCAGTTTTGTAAGATGTTGACTTCCCTCTCTCCAATCTCTCTCTCTCTCTCTCTCTCTCTCTCTCTCTTCCTCTCTCTCTCTCTCTCTCTCTCTCTCACACACACACACACACACACACACACACAATTAGAGATAACAATTTGTGGTTAAAAATTCAAAGAGTAGGGAAAACAACTGAATATGCCACAGCTTTCATGTTTTATGTTTAATTTATAATTCATTAAAATCATTTGCTGTATGATGGAGAATGGATTCTTACAAATAGAAAAAAAAAGATAAACAACTTTAAAACAGTATTGTTCAGCTAATTCTTTGAGATTGTTGAAAGTATCTGTTTCTTACGGGTAGGAATACATAGTGGAGCTCATATGCTTGGTCCTCCTCACTGATAATCACTCGATTGCTGACTGAAAATACCCTGAAATCCAGGGATGATGCCTTGTTTATACAAAGCCTCAAAGCCATCCATTGCACTCTTGACCCCCTTGGCTTGGGAAACCCTCCAAGTAGGAAGTTCTGCTGTTTTCCCTTTTTGGATGTGCCCCATTCAGTTCTTGAGCCAATCTGATTGGAAACTGTGTCAGAAGTTCGCAACACCATCTGGTGATCATTTTTATTTCAATTAATTAATTTACTGCCTTTTTCCTATAACTTGTCTTTAAACTGTCAAAATTTTGGTTGAATTAATAAAAGGTGGGGATCTACCTTAGTTTTCCCCCATCAAACACTCCTGTTCAATTATAAAACCACCCAGAAACTCAGCTTTATGGCCTGGGTCCTGATTTTTTTTTAATGTTTATTTTTGAGAGAGAGGGAGAGCATGAGCAGAGGAGGGGCAGAGAGAGAGAGAGAGAGAGAGAGAGAGGGAGACAGAGGATCCGAAGCGGGCTCTGTGCTTACAGCAGAGTCCGTGGCAGGGCTATATTTCACAAACCATGAAATCATGATCTGAGCTGAAGTCTGAAGTTGGATGCTTAACCGACTGAGCCACTTAGGTGGCCCCTTATCTTCTGCTTGGTTCCTATGAGTAATCTTTACCAGACGCTCAAGTCTAATATATCTCAAGGCTAGCTGTTGTAATATGACAATTATGGAAACATATTTTTACTAAAAGATCTATCCATCTGAAATTAAAATTTAACTAGGTGCCTTACATTTTTATTTGTTGATTCTGGCAGTGGGTAGTTGGGTCCAGACTATGAACCAGTATCAAATAAACAGAATCCCTTGGATTGTTCTGAAACCTTATCTACCCCAAGAAAACATTTTGGTGTAATGTCAGATCTCACATTCCTATCCTAATTGAGTGCCTCTTTTACTAGCAGCTACTTCTGATGTTTTATTGAATTTTCTCTACCTCAAGATATAATTTTTCAACAGATATAGAATCTCAACAAGGTAGTTTCAAAGGTGCCTTCCAAGTCTAAATCGTGTCTCAAATACTGGCATTCCTAAATACAAACCCAGGTTTTATCATGCAAGCCTAAATCTTTGGATTACTTACTCCTGTGTTATCCAGAGTGAGCTCTTGAATAATGTCTAAGACTGGCATATTGTATTAGTGTGTTTGCAAATGTCACTATAAGGTGACACTCTTACACTTACCCTGTAGAATACAAGAATATTCTAAACTCCTGATTTTCATAACAGAAGAAAAGCATTTGAGCTTCTATTAAGATAATTAACAAAATGGAGGTTGTACTTGCAGTTGGAAATTTCCTTTAAACACAGCATGTGTTTAGTAATAGTCTATAGTAATAGCTTTGTTTGTCCCTTGCCAGCAGTTTAGAAAAGGAACGAGAATTTTAAAATTCTTACATATTCAAGGGAGTTATTTTACTTAGGGCATACATATAGTTATGTTTCTAAATAAGCCAAAGCCTCTGTTATTAAAGTGAAACTAACTTTATAGACCAGTTCAAATTGATCAAAACAATTGTAGAGGAAAAAAAAAGAAAAATAAAACAACAAAAAAATCCCTAGAGGACGCTAGAAACAAGAGATATGCTTACAAATTAATCTTCTAGCTCATATGACACATGCTTTTTCAAACAAACAAAAAAAAAGCATAATGTCATTTGAAATAATATATGTAAATCATCGCAATGACACATATTGCCAAGTTCACAAACACTTGAAACTGAGTTTCCTCAGTAGAGCATTGAAGTGACAGCAGTGGAATCGGATATACACTCAAAGATGGAGAAAGAACATTACAAAATAATGTTTCAAAAATGAAATAATGTAAATGCTTAATAAAATAATTGGGAACAAATTCAAAATGTTTTTGACAGTTGTCATTTATGTTGATTCAATCTGAGCTATGATAAAGATATTATAATTATATTTATTTATTATCCAACTGAAATAGTGATTCCTGAGTTTAAAAAATCAAATCAGAGTATCTAAATGATTATGCCAATGATATGGTTTAACACTGTAAGAAAGAAATGAAGTTTACTCCTTGAACTCAAGTATCCTTTATAAAAAGTGATAATGACAATAAAACAATAATAAATGTATAGAAGTAACAAAACAGATCTGTTTCTACACTAGGTATCAAAGTAGATGTGGAGTCTTGAGGTACCCTGGTCTGCTGGGCATAAAGAAATAAGATGTACCTCCTAGAACCTAGTAAACTCAGTAGCTGCCTTGGAAGATTCTCATGCAAAATTGTGGCTTTAGTTCAACAAATAATGTCTCCCCAACAGAAAATATGCCTTGATCAAACAGAAGTGTTGAAAGGCCAAAAATGTTACTTTATATGATAAAGCTGCCTGTTACCTACATACTAAAGCATTTAATTGACAAACTAGGCTCTAAGGATGAAAACTTAGGTTACTTGAAAATCAGTGTCCAGAAAGGTGAAATGCGAGAGAAACCAATTTGTAGTTTGAAAGAAACAATGATAAACTTTAAAAAGCAAACAACATATTTGATACAAAAAATGGCACAATGAAATATGAAATGAAATAGTAACACTAAAGAAGCTAGCGTTTTTTGAGCACTTACACTGATTTGGTACTTTGGTAGTACCTTACAGAATTCATCTTTTATGCTTATCAAACATGCTTATAATGTAAGCTCTGCCATCTTTACATGCATAGGAGAAACATATTCATAAGATTTGAGTCACTTGTTCAAAGTCACCTACAGAGCAGTGAAGCCAAGATTAAAACTGAGGTTTAAAATCCAAGATAATGCTGTTAGCTGTTGTACTATACTATCCCTGTGTGTTACATAACTGTTTACAGACAATGAGCTGAAGGGCATTTTAAAAAGAATAAAAAAGAAGGGCGCCTGGGTGGCTCAGTCGGTTGAGCTTCTGCCTTCAGCTCAGGTCATGATCTCACACTCCATGAGTTTGAGTCCCACATCGGGCTCTGTGCTGACAGCTCAGAGCCTGGAGCCTGCTTCAGATTCTGTGTCTCCCTCTCTCTCTCTGCCTCCCCTGCTCATGCTCTGTCTCTCTCTGTCTCAAAAATAAATAAAAACATTAAAAAAAATTTAACAGAATAAAAGAAATGAACACATTGCTTTTGGAAATCAAAAGATTCTGTGTCAACTACAGACTTAGACACTGACTAGCTATATGAACATGGGGAAAACATTTTAATTCTCTGGGACTCATTTTTCCTCATCTGTAACATTAGGAAATGAACTGTGGTAGATTTTTGCAGCGATAATCCCCAGTTTGTTCATGACTTTCTATATCCACACATTTGTATACATCCTTTGCACCCTGATGCAGGGCCTCCCACTGTGACTTGCTTTGGTAGATGAGAGAATAGAAAATGTGATAAAACACAGGCTTGAAAATTCCTTGCTCAGTGGGGCTTACCCTCTCTTGCTGCTTCTGGGATCCCTGCAAGAGCAGCAATATGAATCATCTCAGGCTAGGCAAACCTGTGACTCAGTCATCCTTTCCACTGCACACGACAGCCAGCACCAACCATCAGACATGTAAATGAGGTCAGCAGACTATAGCCACATGAATGAGTCCAGAAAAAGCCATCAAAAGAACTACTCAGCTGAGCTCAGCCCAAACTGCTGACAGATACAACTGCAAGCTAGTGGGTGACTGTTGTTTTCAGCCATGGGTAAGCAAATATTTTTTTTTTTCAGTATAGGACCAGACAGTAAATGTTTTAGGCTGTGTGGGCCATACAATCTCTATCACAATTGCTCAATTCTGTTGTTGTAGCACCAAAGCAGTCATAGCTAATAAGCAAATAAATGGGCATGGCTGTGTTCCAATAAAACTTTATTTACAAAAACAAGCATCAAAAACAAAAACAGAAACAAAACACAGGCAGCACTTGGATGTGGTTCAGGCAGTAGTTTGCCAACCCTTTTTTTAAGCCAAAAAACTTTAAGGTGGTTTGTTATACAGCAGAAGCTGATAGCTTGCTCAAGATGGGCTCATTAACATTGAGAAAATCAATTCTGTAATTAGAATTTGAATTACAAGTGAAATCATAATTACATTATTCCAATTAAAATCTGTTCCCTAAATACCAAGTATTCATCATTGAATAGAATACAAAATATTTTTTCCTCTAATTCAAATTTATTTTTGGTGGAAGTGATTGCTTTAAACGTGGGATACAATACTAAAATTATATTAACTAGAACAATAAAAATATAACTGAAATTTCACATAATACCTCTTCCATGGCCCTATGAGATCAACATCCTTCTGCATGCATGTACAAACACAGTTAAAGTTTGAAAATAACTAGTTATATGTGCTTTAAAAAGCACAGTTGCTAAGCAAGATGATAAGCCCACTGATCTAAGGAAAGTTAAGGAGAATTAAATAAACCAAAATTTTGCAAATATCTTTTTATGCATATTATATGCATTATTTAATGTAAAATGTTAAATGTGATCCTTCATGTGATGTGCCAGTTGTAAAGGCCATCTCTAAAATATGAGAGTGAAGAGAATGGATGATGCTGAGGAATATGGTAGTTTTAAAAGATCTATGTGTCCTTGAATGCTGAATGAGGATAATTTTGACCCAAATATGTCACTGTTAATTTATGCAGAATATATCTCAGAAGAAATTCCATTAATGTTATTAACTGACAGAATTTTAGTGTAAAAGAGAACTGATAACATCAAAAGTGTGTATATATATGTAGAATGAAGAGCAGGAGCAGAATGTGAAAGTAGACAGTAGAAAGAGAGGAGAGTAGAAAGAGAGGAGAGTAGAAAGACAGAAGGAGAGAACACTTAGCAAAGAGTAAAGTTTGAACTGAACTTCAGAGGAAACTTGAGTTTAAAGCAGAGTGAGAACAGTTCTGTGTTGAAGGTTAATTTTAGAAAGAAAAAAAAAGTCTAACCTAGATAAGTTACTTCTCTAACTTATGTGGGTTAAAAATTCAGAGTGTTAGGACCATTAAGAACATTCTAGAAGCTGTCAAAATACTATCATAAGAATTCATGATGGAACTAAGGAATAATTTCTGTCTTTATGAGTAGTCAGGGATACAGCAGATAGACTTAGGACAACATTCTTAGTAGTAGGTGGAATATATATAAAAATACATGTACAAATGATAGGTCCCTAGCATGTCAAAAACACTGATAATCTTAACACTAAGTGTTAAGATCAATAATTATATAAGAAGCAACTATGACTTAAGCAATGAAGAATTTGTAGATTAATTTCTTATTAGAATTGTGGTTTATGAATAAATGCATTGATTCACAAGTTATTTTTTTAATGGTTAAAATTTTCAGACACAGATAGCAAATGATTGGAACCTAGCCTATTTGCAAAATATAGGAAAAACAAAATTATTGCCCAAGGCATTCCTTAGTGATGAATTATTTTAAATTTGGAGGCACCTGAATGGCTCAGCAGGTTGAGTATCTGACTCTTGGTTTTAGTTCAGGTCATGATCTCACGGTTTGTTTGATCAAACCCCACATTGGGCTCTGGGCTGACGGTGTGGAGCCTGCTTGGGATTGTCTCTCTCCCTCTCCTCCCCTTCCCCACTCTCTCTCTCAAAATAAATAAACTTTTTTTTTTAATTGTCTTAAATTTTAAGAATAACTAGGAGTAATTTCTGTAGATTGCTGAAAGTAATATAAATTGGTACAATGTTTCTTAAAACATCAAGATTCTTAACTGTTTATATATTTCATGTAATTCTATTCATAATAATCACTTATACAATTTTATGCACAAGTATATTGATTATAGTCATTTTATTTTTCTAAACTGACAACAGGAAGGCCAACAATAAGGAAATGGTTAAATAAAATATGGTAAATAAAAATAACACATTTTATGTGACCGTAAAAAATTTTAAAAAGTGTCATCAATCTGAGAACCTCATTATCCTAGTTGAATAGTACAAAAGTGACATAAAAATCACACATACATAATGCATATGTGTATGAATACTTATTTGTAGAGAAAAATCTGTCAGAAAATATGCTAAAACAATAATAGTAATTATTCCTGAAGTGGTAGCATTTACTCCTTTACCCTTTTAAAAGTTTCTAAAATTTGCAAATATGAACCAATATTGCTTTTATAGGGATTAAAAAATATGGTGTCAGGAAATACTATTCCTTCTAGCTCAAAAACTCAAATCTTTCTTACTTTGACATGCAAGGCTGATCACAATCTATTAGCAAGTATCTTTTTTATCCACGTCTACTCTTCCTTTCTACTTATTGCAAATAGATCACACTTTCTTATTTTTATTCTTCAGTCCAGTGCCTTTGTTCTGTTCTGTTTACCTAGAACACTTCACCTGTTTCTCTCAATGTGACTCCTTCCTATTTTGAAACCCTCTTCCTAGTGCAGATCCTCCTTACAGTGGAGTTACATCCCAAAAAACCCATCACAGGCTGAAAATAATAGTAAATCAAAAAGTTTAGCTTAGCCTATCTTAAATGTATTCAGAACACTTACCTTAGCCTACAGTTAGTTGTGCAAGATCATTTAACACAAAGCCTTTTTTATAATACAATGTAGAATAGCTCATGTAATTTATGGAATACTGCACAGAAAGTGAAAAACAGAATGATTGTATGGGTACAGAATGGATGTAAGTGTATCAGTTGTTTGCCCTGGTGTGGCCAACTGGGAACTGCGGCTCACTGCCACTACCCAGCATCACAAGAAGGCATCACACCACATATTACTAGCCTGGGAAATGATCAAAGTTCAAAACCTGAAGAACAGTTTCTACTCAATGTGTATCACTCTCACATCATCATAAGTCAAAAAACTGTGCCTCAAACGATAGTAAGTCACATGCGATCTGTACCCTCACATTCCAGAGACCTTAAATAACCACTCTCCTGAACAATTCTCTTAACTTCCATTGATAGTAGAATGTCACCTACTCAACTGTCAGGGATAGAAATCCAAATTAAGCCAGCTTTTACCAAAGATGGGGGCAGGGTGAAAAAAGAGGGAGAGGTTAAAATGTTTCCTCATTGTAGGCAGGATTTTTCAACATCAGTGTTACTGACAGTCTGTGTTGCGGCAACACTGTGTCCTGTGCATTGTAGGACGTTTAGCAGCATCCCTGGCCTCTGCCCATTGGATACCAGTAGCACTCCCAGTGTCACCAACAACATTTCCATACACTGCCAAATATCCTCTTGGAGGCAATATTACCATGCTGAGAACCACTGGTTTTGGAGAAAATGGAAAGGCCTGTCGGATCCCAAAGACTAAAATCACGTTCTCAAAATTAATTCCTCCATCCAAAAGGTTGTCACTTCACAAGCTGTTCACTGTCCACCCCAGACTTCAAAACTACCAGATTAAACACGCTGGGGGGAAAATACATTGTTCAAAATAGTAACTGTGATGAAAAATCTGATACAATCTCTAAATGCCCTAACACTGAACTAATAATCTCTTTGGATGGTGTAATAGAGTTCTGAAGAGACAAGGGCAAGGCCACTTATTCACCCTGACGGGTAATATTACTGTTGTCACTAATCAACCATCTGAGGAAAGAAGATATTTTGATTCTAAGAAGTGGGAGGGTATTCAGCTGTTCCTTAGTTTTTTTGTTTTGTTTTGTTTTTTGTTTCTTTCTCTGCTTAATAAGACTGTAAGCTACTTAAAGGCAAGCGATATCTTTCCAACATCTTTTATCCATCCACAGTTCCCACAATGTTGTCTTGTAGAAAGTGCAATACATAGTGACTTATTAACTAAAACTTTTTAAAGGAAGTTCCAGTTTTTTTTAACTCATGGAGACTAAATTAATCTCATTTTTTTTTTGTGTTTCAAAAAAGTATCTTATAATCTATATAGAAACCTTCTGAATATATTAAATTAAATTTGTTCTGTAAAATTATATTCTTAAAAAACTTTTAAAAATAAAAAAAAAACTGCTTTAATTGTGATTAATTTGATATGAGTGCACAGTAAATTTGCCATCTAAACCCAAATATGCAGTGTGGCAGAACTATAGGACAGAATTAGGAAAATGTGAAAGACTAAATATAAACTTTTTGAGATGAGAAATTATATTTCTAATGACTAATATTTATTTCTATGTGTGGAAATGTGCATGCATAGGTTTCAAATAATGATGAGCATCTGGCAACATACATAAACCTATGAAGAGCTTTATAAATACATATACATTTTAAAATGTTTTAAATTTATCTTCCTTAATGAAATTATCCACAGGACATACTATACTTAAAAAAAGCTTTTTAAAAAATGTCTACAACATTTTGTTTGGAAATAAAAATGTGTTATGTTGATCCAGCACTCCTTTAACATCATACTTTTTAAAAACAGAATGCAATAAAGCAATGGATTTCAGGTTAAGGATACGAGTCTCAAGTCAAGGAAACACAAATTCAAATTGGATTTTAAGGAGTTTGAAAGCAAACTAAATGAGCCTTGTTGTATATACTTTTTGTTTCCTATAATTTTACAAAGCAATTTTTATCTGTCAGTGAGGCCTGTGCCAGCTGTTGAAAAAACCTAATTTGAATAAGATGTAAAATGCAGAACTGCCATACAAAAACCACAATAAGACCCTGACTTTCATACCAGATATATTATTTGATCTTCAGCTCCATGGAAAACATTTCAGCCTAAATAATGACAATTTACTCTAAATGGAATTATTTTTGACCATAAAAATGTAACATATAATGCATTAAACTATCTTAGATATATTCTTTTTTTTTTTAATTTTTTTTTAACGTTTATTTTTGAGACAGAGAGAGACAGAGCATGAACGGGGGAGGGGCAGAGAGAGAGGGAGACACAGAATCGGAAGCAGGCTCCAGGCTCTGAGCCATCAGCCCAGAGCCCGATGCGGGGCTCGAACTCACGGACCGCAAGATCGTGACCTGAGGTGAAGTCAGACGCTTAACCGACTGAGCCACCCAGGCGCCCCATATATTCTTCTTTTAAATACACTACTAGAATAAGACTTTCATGATCCTGTGAGAAATTACCTGAAATTTATAATTTAAAAATTTTTCCTAAGCCTATTCAAATTCTTGAGCCTAATGTTTTAATGGACAAAACTTAAGAGAAGCAATATTTCAGCCATATTTTCTTGCACTTACATTTAAACTCTCTAAATATTTTATATATTTAATTCACTTTAAATATAATTTTTAAATTTTCATATATGTTATTAGAAGAAAAATAATGTTTTTAAAGATTGCAATGACATATTTTGGTGTTTACAAATAATATGTAACACAAGTAAAGGTATGCGAATGGCACATTTAATCAACTGTTGATTTCAGAATAACTGAAATATAAAGAGCAAATAAGGATCTCTTGATGACATCTGAGAATCTAATACTTCTAAGAATGTTGCACTTCACAAAAATAACAATGAAGCAAAATTCATAGTTATCAATCTGAGTACTGTCTCATAAATTAATAAGCAAATACCACCCAATACTGATAAACACAAATGTTTCCAATGTTACATAATATTTCTTTGGTTTGTTGTATTTTTATTTTTTTATTTTTTTGTGATTTTGCCTTCAGTCTGTTGTCTGGGCATTTTTTATAACAGTTTAATTAATATATCATACACTTCACTCATTTAAAGTGCACAATTCAATGTTTTGCTATATTCACAGTTATACAACTGTCACTATAATCAGTTTTGGGATATGTTCATGCCCCAAAAGAAAGGCCATACTCTTAGTCATGACCTGTCATTTCCCCAAAACCTCTTCTGAGCTATAGGCAACCACTAATTTATTTTCTGTTTATATTTATTTGCTTTGTCTGGACATTTCATATGAAAGAAATCACAGGATATATGGTCTTTTGTGACTGACCTCTTTCACTTGGCATGATGTTTTCAAAGTTCACCAACATTGTAGCATGTACAGATACTTTATTTTGTTTTATTGCCAAATAATATTCTATTTTATGGGTATACCACATATTATTTATCTATTATGTGCTGATGGATATTTGAGTTGTTTTGACTTTTTGACTATTGCGAATAGTTCTTCCATGAACAAAATTTTGTTTAGGCATACGTTTTCATTTGTCTTAACTATACACCAAAGAGTGAACTGTTTTGTTTTCTGAAAAGAGAAGAATGCCTTGCTAAATGGATCGCTTTTGTATCTTATATTCATCATGTAATTTTTATTTTATTAACAGCTTGAATGAAACAACTGCTTTTTGAGACAACACTATATTTTGTTCTTGTGATATCTGTTAGACATAATTTCAAATGATAACTTTTGCTTTTCATTTTATAAATACCACCAGTATCAGAACTCACATAAATAGTGGCTTACCTTCTATTTTCATTTGAGACCCCGTTTAAAAAGTAAGTAAGTTAAGTAAGCTGATACCCAACCTGACATTTTTTTCTCTAAATGGAAATATTTGGCCATTTAAAATTTTAATATATGGCTAAGAAACTGAGAGTATGAAATGTCATGTGAGAATTCTTTCAAGTCTACCTATCTTAACTTGTAATAAATGTCTTTCTTCTGTGTGGCAAGCAATTGAAATGTTATCCATCAGTATTCTGTTTCAATTCAGTAGAAATGAAAAATGCCTGATGTCACTGTCAAACATACTCAGGAAGATTTGATGAGCAAGCCCATAGGAAAACTGTCTTTTCTCAGCAATGCTCTGATGATTGGCACAATTTGTGTGCAGATGTTTTCCTTTAATTTACAATTCTGATATTCAGAGAAGAACTTACCTTTTTCAGATGATGTATCCGTAATATAGCAAGGGAATTCATCACTAAAAAATTATCCATGTACAAGAGCTTTGAGGTGCCTTTAGAGACCAACTATAGCTCTAGAACCAGTGTCCCTCTGCTTGATCAGTTTATAGATCCACTGATTTCACAAGCCACACCATGGAGTACATATTAGATTTCAAATATGGAGGGAATGCTGTTAATATTTTTTTACAATCCAATAAGAAAATTATTTTAGCACAATCCTAGGAATTAGGACTTTTATAGTGACAAACTATATTAGATGTGGCATATTAGAGATAAGAAAGATAAGAGAGAAAAAAAAGCACACATGAATACAAATTAACATTTAACCTAACTGAAGTTTAAACCAAAGTTCGATGCACTAGAAACACCTTTGTTTTGCCAAAAATATCTTAGTGTGGCTTCTAGGTGTAAATCAGAATTTTACCAAGGTCATATGCAATCCACAATTCCTGGTCCATTATGAAGTTGTTTTGGTGAGTTGATCAAAGTGTACGTGTTTTCTCTAACCAAAGAACCATTAAGAAGAGAATGATGCACTAAACTGCCAAAGAAATGCTGCTGATTCCTAGTGTGGGACTGAGTTTGTGTGATCAAAATTAAATTCCTTGGTAGTACACAAATAAACAACGTAACCTTACACTTTAATGGAACTAGATAAGGAACAATAAATGAAATCCAAAACCAGCAGAAGGAAGGAAATCATAAAGATTAGAGAAGAAATAAATGATATAGAAACTAAAAAGTCAATAGAATAGATCAATGAAAACAGGAGCTGGTTCTTTGAAAAGATCAACAAAATTGACCAACTTCTAGTTAGATACATTAAAAAAGAGAGAGAGAGAGAAGGAACTCAAACATAATCACAAATGAAGGAGAAATAATAAGCAACACAATGAAAAATACAGTTATAAAATAATATTATGCAAAACTATATGCCAAAAAATTAGACAACCTAAAAGAAATGGATAAATTCCTAGAAACCTAATCTAGAAACTGAAGTAAGAAGAAACAAAATTTAAACAGACTGATTACCAGAAAGAGGGTGAATCACTGGGACACCTGGGTGGCTCAATTGGGCTGAGTGTTTACTTTGGCTCACGTCATGATCTCATGGTTCATGATTTCCAGCTCCACATAGGGCTTGCTGCTATCAGCATGGAGCCCATTTCGGATCCTCTGTCCCCCTCTCTCTCTGTCCTTCCCCTGATTGTGCTCTCTCTCTCTCTCTCTCTCTCTCTCTCTCTCTCTCTCTAAAATATAAATAAACATTTAAAAAGAGAGACAGAGAGACAGAGAGAATCAGTGATCAAAAAACTCGAACAAACAAAAGTCCAGGACCAGCTGATATCATAGGTGAATGCTACCAAATATTTAGAGAAGAGTTAATAACTATTCTACTTGAACTATTCCAAAAAAATAGAAGAAGAAAAACTTCAAAATTTGTTCATGAGACCAACATTACCCTGATACCAGAACCAGATAAAGACATTACAGAAAAAGAAAACTACAGGCCAATATCTCTGATGAACATAACTGCAAAAACCTTCAACAGAATATTAGCAAACTGAATCCAACAAAACATTAAAAAAATCATTCAACATGATCAAGTCGGATTTATTCCTGATATTCAAGGGGGTCTGATATTTGCAAATCAATATGATAAATCATATCAACAAGCAAAGAACAAAATGCATATGATTGTTTCAAGAAATGCAGAAAAAGCATTTGACAAAGGACAATGTCCATTCATGATAAAATCCCTCAACAAAGCAGATTTAGAGGGAACATACCTCAACATAATAAAGGCCATATGTCAAAAACCCACAGCTAATACCATACTCAATGGGGAAAAACAGAACTTTCCCCTAATGTAAGGAACAAGACAAGGATCTCTATTCTCACCACTTTTATTCAACATAGTGCTGGAAGTCCTAGACCCAGCAATCAGACAAGAGAAATAAATAAAACGTATCCAAATTGGTAAGGAAGAATTAAAACTATTTGCAGATGTCATAATATTATATATAGAAAATCCTAAAGACTCCACTAAAAAACTACTAGGACTGATAAATGAATTCAGGAGAATGCAAAATTAATGTGCTGAAATCTGTTCCATTTCTACAAACTAGTAAGAAGAAAAGAGAATTAAGAAAACAATCTCCTTTACAATTGTACCAAAAAATAATAAGATACCTAGAAATAAACCTAACCAAAGGGAGGAAAGACCTGTACTCTGAAGACTATAAAATATTGATGAAAGAAAATGAAGACAACACAAAGAAATAAAAAGATATTCTATGCGTATGGATTGAAGGAACAAATATTGTTAAAATGTCTATACTACCAAAAGTGTAAAATAAATTTAATGCAATCATTCTCAAAAACTCCACAGAATTTTTCACAGAACTAGAACAAGCAATCCTAAAATTTATATGGAACCAAAGAAGACCCCAAATAGTCAAATCAATTTTGAAAAAGAAAGCAAAACTCAATGCATTACAATTCTAGACTTCAAGTTATATTACAAAGCTAGAGTAATCAAAACCACTTAGTATGGACAAAACATAGACACAGAGATCAATGAAACAGAAAAGAAAACCAAGAAATAAACCCACAATTATATGGTCAGTTAATCTTCAACAAAAATGGAAACATTATCCAATGGCAAAAAGACAGTCTTTTCAAGAAATGATGCTGGGAGGAGAGAGGGAAGATGGCAGCATAGGAGGACGCTGGGCTCACCGCGCGTCCTGCTGATCACTTAGATTCCACCTACACCTGCCTAAATAACCCAGAAAACCTCCAGAGGATTAGCAGAACGGAATCTACAGAGGCAAGTGCAGACAAGAGGCCCACGGAAGAGGGTAGGAAGGGCAGCGAGGCGGTGAGCGCTCCACGGACTAGCGGGAGGGAGCCAGGGCGGAGGGGTGGCCCACCGGCCAAGCAGAGCCCCCAAGTCTGGCTGGAAAAAGCGGAGGGGCCGGACGGACTGTGTTCCGACAGCAAGCACGACTTAGTGTCTTGGAGGTCATAAATTAACAGCTCTGCTCAGAAAGCGGGAAGGCTGGAGGACAAAGGGAGGGAGAGTTGCTGAGCCCCCGGAGGACAGAGCTCAGCTTGGCGGGGAACAAAGGCGCTCACCAGCGCCATCTCCCCCGCCCATCCCCCAGCCAAAATCCCAAAGGGAACCAGTTCCTGCCAGGTAACTTGCTCGCTCAGCGCAAATACCCAACTCTGTGCTTCTGCGGAGCCAAACCTCCGGCAGCGGATCTGACTCCCTCCCGCTGCCACAGGGCCCCTCCTAAAGTGGATCACCTAAGGAGAAGCGAGCTAAGTCTGCCCCTCCTGCCCCCGTGCACCTTGCCTACCCACCCCAGCTAATACGCCAGATCCCCAGCACCACAAGCCTGGCAGTGTGCAAGTAGCCCAGATGGGCCACACCACCCCACAGTGAATCCCGCCCCTAGGAGAGGGGAAGAGAAGGCACACACCAGTCTGCTTGTGGCCCCAGCGGTGGGCTGGGGGCAGACATCAGGTCGGACTGAGGTCCCGCCCACCAACTCCAGTTATACACCACAGCACAGGGGAAGTGCCCTGCAGGTCCTCACCACTCAGGGACTATCCAAAATGACCAAACGGAAGAATTCCCCTCAGAAGAATCTCCAGGAAATAACAACAGCTAATGAACTGATCAAAAAGGATTTAAATAATATAACAGAAAGTGAACTTAGAATAATAGTCATAAAATTAATCGCTGGGCTTGAAAACAGTATAGAGGACAGCAGAGAAGCTCTTGCTACAGAGATCAAGGGACTAAGGAACAGTCACGAGGAGCTAAAAAGCACTTTAAACGAAATGCAAAACAAAAGGGAAACGACGACAGCTCGGATTGAAGAGGCAGAGGAGAGAATAGGTGAACTTGAAGATAAAGTTATGGAAAAAGAGGAAGCTGAGAGAAAGAGAGATAAAAAAAATCCAGGAGTATGAGGGGAAAATTAGAGAACTAAGTGATACACTAAAAAGAAATAATATACGCATAACTGGTATCCCAGAGGAGGAAGAGAGAGGGAAAGGTGCTGAAGGGGTACTTGAAGAAATTATAGCTGAGAACTTCCCTGAACTGGGGAAGGAAAAAGGCATTGAAATCCAAGAGGCACAGAGAACTCCCTTCAGACGTAACTTGAATCGATCTTCTGCACGACATATCATAGTGAAACTGGCAAAATACAAGGATAAAGAGAAAATTCTGAAAGCAGCAAGGGATAAACGTGCCCTCACATATAAAGGGAGACCTAGAAGACTCGTGACTGATCTCTCTTTTGAAACTTGGCAGGCCAGAAAGGATTGGCACGATATCTTCAGTGTGCTAAACAGAAAAAATATGTAGCCGAGAATCCTTTATCCAGCAAGTCTGTCATTTACAATAGAAGGAGAGATAAAGGTCTTCCCAAACAAACAAAAACTGAAGGAATTCGTCACCACGAAACCAGCCCTACAAGAGATCCTAAGGGGGATCCCGTGAGACAAAGTACCAGAGACATCACTACAAGCATAAAACATACAGACATCACAATGACTCTAAACCCATATCTTTCTATAATAACACTGAATGTAAATGGATTAAATGCGCCAACCAAAAGACATAGGGTATCAGAATGGATAAAAAAACAAGACCCATCTATTTGCTGTCTACAAGAGACTCATTTTAGATCTGAGGACACCTTTAGATTGAGAGTGAGGGGATGGAGAACTATTTATCATGCTACTGGAAGCCAAAAGAAAGCTGGAGTAGCCATACTTATATCAGACAAACTAGACTTTAAATTAAAGGCTGTAACAAGAGATGAAGAAGGGCATTACATAATAATTACAGGGTCTATCCATCAGGAAGAGCTAACAATTATAAATGTCTATGCGCCGAATACCGGAGCCCCCAAATATATAAAACAATTACTCATAAACATAAGCAACCTTATTGATAAGAATGTGGTCATTGCAGGGGACTTTAACACCCCACTTACAGAAATGGATAGATCATCTAGACACACGGTCAATAAAGAAACAAGGGCCCTGAGTGATACATTGGATCAGATGGATTTAACAGATATATTTAGAACTCTGCATCCCAAAGCAACAGAATATACTTTCTTCTCGAGTGCACATGGAACATTCTCCAAGATAGATCATATACTAGGTCACAAAACAGCCCTTCATAAGTTTACAAGAATTGAAATTATACCATGCATACTTTCAGACCACAATGCTATGAAGCTTGAAATCAACCACAGGAAAAAGTCTGGAAAACCTCCAAAAGCATGGAGGTTAAAGAACACCCTACTAACGAATGAGTGGGACAACCACGCAATTAGAGAAGAAATTAAAATATATATGGAAACAAACAAAAATAAAAATACAACAATCCAAACGCTCTGGGACGCAGCGAAGGCAGTCCTGAGAGGAAAATACATTGCAATCCAGGCCTATCTCAAGAAACAAGAAAAATCCCAAATACAAAATCTAACAGCACACCTAAAGGAACTAGAAGCAGAACAGCAAAGGCAGCCTAAACCCAGCAGAAGAAGAGAAATAATAAAGATCAGAGCAGAAATAAACAATATAGAATCTAAAAAAAACTGTAGAGCAGATCAACGAAACCAAGAGTTGGTTTTTTGAAAAAATAAACAAAATTGACAAACCTCTAGCCAGGCTTCTCAAAAAGAAAAGGGAGATGACCCAAATAGATAAAATCATGAATGAAAATGGAATTATTACAACCAATTCCTCAGAGATACAAACAATTATCAGGGAATACTATGAAAAGTTATATGCTAACAAATTGGACAACCTGGAAGAAATGGACAAATTCCTAAACACCCACACTCTTCCAAAACTCAATCAGGAGGAAATAGAAAGTTTGAACAGACCCATCACCAGCGAAGAAATTGAATTGGTTATCAAAAATCTCCCAACAAATAAGAGTCCAGGACCAGATGGCTTCCCAGGGGAGTTCTACCAGACGTTTAAAGCAGAGATAATACCTATCCTTCTCAAGCTATTCCAAGAAATAGAAAGGGAAGGAAAACTTCCAGACTCATTCTATGAAGCCAGTATTACTTTGATTCCTAAACCAGACAGAGACCCAGTAAAAAAAGAGAACTACAGGCCAATATCTCTGATGAATATGGATGCAAAAATTCTCAATAAGATACTAGCAAATGGAATTCAACGGCATATAAAAAGAATTATTCACTATGATCAAGTGGGATTCATTCCTGGGATGCAGGGCTGCTTCAACATTCGCAAATCAATCAACGTGATACATCACATTAAGAAAAAAAAAGAGAAGAACCATATGATCCTGTCAATCGATGCAGAAAAGGCCTTTGACAAAATCCAGCACCCTTTCTTAATAAAAACCCTTGAGAAAGTCGGGATAGAAGGAACATACTTAAAGATCATAAAAGCCATTTATGAAAAGCCCACAGCTAACATCATCCTCAATGGGGAAAAACTGAGAGCTTTTTCCCTGAGATCAGGAACACGACAGGGATGTCCACTCTCACCACTGTTGTTTAACATAGTGCTGGAAGTTCTAGCGTCAGCAATCAGACAACAAAAGGAAATCAAAGGCATCAAAATTGGCAAAGATGAAGTCAAGCTTTCACTTTTTGCAGATGACATGATATTATACATGGAAAATCCGATAGACTCCACCAAAAGTCTGCTTGAACTGATACATGAATTCAGCAAAGTTGCAGGATACAAAATCAATGTACAGATATCAGTTGCATTCTTATACACTAACAATGAAGTAACAGAAAGACAAATAAAGAAACTGATCCCATTCACAATTGCACCAAGAAGCATAAAATACCTAGGAATAAATCTAACCAAAGATGTAAAAGATCTGTATGCTGAAAACTATAGAAAGCTTATGAAGGAAATTGAAGAAGATATAAAGAAATGGAAAGACATTCCCTGCTCATGGGTTGGAAGAATAAATATTGTCAAAATGTCAATACTACCCAAAGCTATCTACACATTCAATGCAATCCCAATCAAAATTGCACCAGCATTCTTCTCGAAACTAGAACAAGCAATCCTAAAATTCATATGGAACCACAAAGGCCCTGAATAGCCAAAGTAATTTTGAAGAAGAAGACCAAAGCAGGAGGCATCACAATCCCAGACTTTAGCCTCTACTACAAAGCTATAATCATCAAGACAGCATGGTATTGGCACAAAAACAGACACATAGACCAATGGAATAGAATGGAAACCCCAGAACTAGACCCACAAACGTATGGCCAACTAATCTTTGACAAAGCAGGAAAGAACATCCAATGGAAAAAAGACAGTCTCTTTAACAAATGGTGCTGGGAGAACTGGACAGCAACATGCAGAAGGTTGAAACTAGACCACTCTCTCACACCATTCACAAAAATAAACTCAAAATGGATAAAGGACCTGAATGTGGGACAGGAAACCATCAAAACCCTAGAGAAGAAAGCAGGAAAAGACCTCTCTGACCTCAGCCGTAGCAATCTCTTACTCGACACATCCCCAAAGGCAAGGGAATTAAAAGCAAAAGTGAATTACTGGGACCTTATGAAGATAAAAAGCTTCTGCACAGCAAAGGAAACAACCAACAAAACTAAAAGGCAACCAACGGAATGGGAAAAGATATTTGCAAATAACATATCGGACAAAGGGCTAGTATCCAAAATCTATAAAGAGCTCACCAAACTCCACACCCGAAAAACAAATAACCCAGTGAAGAAATGGGCAGAAAACATGAATAGACACTTCTCTAAAGAAGACATCCGGATGCCCAACATGCACATGAAAAGATGTTCAACGTCGCTCCTTATCAGGGAAATACAAATCAAAACCACACTCACATATCACCTCATGCCAGTCAGAGTGGCCAAAATGAACAAATCAGGAGACTATAGATGCTGGAGAGGATGTGGAGAAACGGGAACCCTCTTGCACTGTTGGTGGGAATGCAAATTGGTGCAGCCGCTCTGGAAAGCAGTGTGGAGGTTCCTCAGAAAATTAAAAATAGACCTACCCTATGACCCAGTAATAGCACTGCTAGGAATTTATCCAAGGGATACAGGAGTACTGATGCATAGGGGCACTTGTACCCCAATGTTTATAGCAGCACTCTCAACAATAGCCAAATGATGGAAAGAGCCTAAATGTCCATCAACTGATGAATGGATAAAGAAATTGTGGTTTATATACACAATGGAATACTACGTGGCAATGAGAAAGAATGAAATATGGCCTTTTGTAGCAACATGGATGGAACTGGAGAGTGTGATGCTAAGTGAAATAAGCCATACAGAGGAAGACAGATACCATATGGTTTCACTCTTATGTGGATCCTGAGAAACTTAACAGAAACCCATGGGGGAGGGGAAAAAAAAAAAGAGGTTAGAGTGGAAGAGAGCCAAAGCATAAGAGACTGTTAAAAACTGAGAACAAACTGAGGGTTGATGGGGGGTGGGAGGGAGGGGAGGGTGGGTGATGGGTATTGAGGAGGGCACCTTTTGGGATGAGCACTGGGTGTTGTATGGAAATTAATTTGACAATAAATTTCATATATTAAATAAAAAAATTAAAAAAAATAAAAGTTTATTTCCACTTGAAAAAAAAATGATGCTGGGAAATCTTGTCAGCTACATGCAAAACAATGATACTAAGCTACTCTCCTACACAATACACAAAAACAAATTCAAAATGGATTAAAGACCTAAATATGAGACAAGAAACCATTAAAATCTTAAAAGACAGCACAGGCAGCAATCTCTCTGATATCAGCCATAGCAACATTTTTCTAGGTATGTCTTCCAAGGCAAGGGAAACAAAAGAAAAAATAAACCACTGGGATACATCAAAATAAAAAGCTTCTGTAGAGTGAAGGAAATAATCAACAAAACCAAAAGACAACCTACTGAATAGGAGAAGATATTTGCAAATGACATTTCCGATAAAGAGTTGGTATCCAAAACACCAACCAAGAACTTATAAAACTCAACGCCCCAAAAACAAATGATCCAATTAAAACGTAAGCAGAAGACATGAACAGGTATGTCTCCAAAACAGATATCCAGATGGCCAACTTAAACATGAAAAGATGCTCCATGTCACTCATCATCAGGGAAACACAAATCAAAACTACACTGAGATATTACCTCACACCTGTCAGAATGGCTAAAATCAATAACACAAGAAACAATAGGTGTTGGGGAGGATGTGGAGAAACAGAAACCGTCTTGCATTATGGGTGGGAATCCAAACTGGTGCAGCCACTGTGGAAAACAGTATGGAAATTCCTCAAAAAGTTAAAAATAGAACTACTCTATGATCCAGTAATGGCACTACTGGGTATTTACACAAAAAAATACAAAAACACTAATTCAAAGGGATTCATGCATCCCAGTGTTTTTGCACCATTATTTCAATAGCCAAACTATAGAAGCAACCCACGTGTACACTGATAGATGAATGACTAAAGAAAATGAATGAAATATTATTTAGCCATAAAAAAGAATGAGACTTTGTCCTTTGCAACTACATGGATGGAGTTAGAGAGTATAATGTTAAGTGAAAAAGTGAGTCAGAGAAAGACAGATAACATGATTTCACTCACGTGGAATTTAGGAAACAAAACAAATGAGCAAAAGAAAAAAAAAAGGAAAGAAAGAGAGAGAGACAAATCAAGAAACAGACCCTTAATTACAGAGTTTGTTACTGGCGGTTACCAGAGGAGAGGTGGGTGTGGGCATAAATAAAACAGGTGATGGGGATTAAAGAGGGCACTTCTCAAGATGAGCACCAGGTGTTGTATGGAATTGTTGAATCACTGTATTGTACACCTGAAATTAGCATGACACTGTATGTTAACTATATGGGAATTAAAATTTTAAAAAATCCTTGGTAGCACAAATAATGGCTACTAGTTAGCATATTACAAATGGTAACTATAATTAAGTTAGTTATTTATATATACTTTTTATTAAAGTAATAAAGTATTATTGCTTTTATCAGTTTATTTAGAAATATAACACATTTCTTTTTGAATTTTTTTTAAAAACTGCCTTGATGACTCAGTATAACAATTGTTGTGCAATGTATTAAAAAAAATCTGCATACTTTAAGTCATGAGACAAGTGTTCTTATTTTAGTCATGTCCCCCTAAAAGAACTTCAGCCTTGAGAAATCTATTCAATGTGTGAGTTTCTGTTCTCTCAACTCTAAAATGAAAGCTCTGGCTACCAGCTGACCCCTAAGGTCCTATGCAAATGTGATATGCTCCCATTACAGGGAACAGCATGGAATAAAAACGGATGGTATGCCAGTCACATTAAGATTTGATCATAGAATTGCATTTTGGACTGTATATTAACAACTTCTGCATAAGATGTGGAAGGGAATGAAAATGGACTGACATACTAGGAATCCCCACAGAGGGCAATGGTCATAGTTAACATGTGACTGTAACTATTGGTACCCCTGCATTCTTCCATTTAAAAAAAAGAGAATCTTGAGGCGCCTGGGTGTCTTGGTTAAGCATCCAACTTTGGCTCAGGTCATGATCTCAGGATTCATGGGTTCCAGCCCTGCATTGGGATCTCTGCTGTCCGTGGAGAGCTTCTTTCAGATCTTCTGTCTCCCTCTCTTTCTGCCCCACGCCCACTAGCACTCTGTCCCACTCCCTCCACCCCCTCTCTCTCAAAAATAAAATAAACATTTAAAAATAAATTAAAATAAATTTTAAAAAAGAGACTCTGATTTGCACTAGTATGACCTAAATTGATTCTCAAATTAGTTAACAAGTATGGCTTTGGCAGAAACACAGACAATCCAAAATAGATACTGGTTGACTATTAGGCTTACATTCACACCCTTTTCAGGAACTTTCTGTCGTCATGTGCTGTGGTTCATAGTTATGAGTGTCTAGTAGCTTAAGAAACAATGGAGCTTGATTTTCTTTTTCTTTTCCCCATTTTTGTTGAGTTTTGAAGAAAGAAAAGGTCTTCCATTTAATTCTTAGATAACGTAGGAGCCTGATTTACGTTTTGCCATAACTGCATTTACTTTGTCATCTCTCTTTCTAAAATTCCTTTGGTCCTCAGGATGTTCAGGAGCTAGACAGCAACAATGTGAATATGCCCTCAGAATTTCTGTGGTGGACTGGAATACAGGTGTAACTGTAGTGACCAGGGATGGGAGCAGAAAGCATTAACGGTTTTACCTACATAACTTACATATACAATGTGACAGTGTCTTGTTAGATACTTCTGAGTTTATGTCAAGTTAGGCAGAAGGGCTCTGAACTCCAAACAGTTTTCTTTTTTTTTTTTTTTCAACGTTTTTTATTTATTTTTGGGACAGAGAGAGACAGAGCATGAACGGGGGAGGGGCAGAGAGAGAGGGAGACACAGAATTGGAAACAGGCTCCAGGCTCCGAGCCATCAGCCCAGAGCCTGACGCGGGGCTCGAACTCACGGACCGCGAGATCGTGACCTGGCTGAAGTCGGACGCTTAACCGACTGCGCCACCCAGGCGCCCCAACAGTTTTCAAACCCTATTAAGGGCTGCTGTGTTTGTGCAGATTCTTGACTTCACAAGGACAGCACATCTAAGGAGACACCACTCATGTCATAGCCATCATAGATGTAGAGACTACATCACAACTTTCCTGAAGGTGGCAGTGAAGTATGTTTTTCTTTTAAAATATATATTCATATTCTGGTAATTTTTTGAAAGATGAGAGTAACTTGGGAAAAGGGAGCTCTTTTTATTTTTCTTATTTGTATAAAGATACCATATGGAGTACAAGTGGCCCTGCATTTCAAATCTACTATTTTCAAGCACCAAATCTTTTAGATCATTTTTTTTAACTTTTTTGAAACTTATTTTTGTCCTTGGTTAAGAAAGAGAATTAATGTTCTTATAGATTTATTTGAAGCTTAAGTCATATTGTCTGCACACATTAAGTACTCCATAAATGGCATTATAATCTGGTGTTGATAATAAACAGTGCTAGGCTTGTTACCATTTTGTGAGAATTAAGGCAAGATTCTCTTCTATCATTGGGACAACACTGCCAAAAAGGAGGCATTCTTCTTCAATGTCACATAGAGGTAGTAACATCTGTCATCATGAAGGTCAAGGTCGACTGTCCCAGAATTGTAGATGATTATTATAGAATATGCATTAAAAGTATCCATTTCAGAAATAGGAAGGACACAACTGGAGTTAGGCAATGGTAGAGACAGAAGTACAACATGACTTAGGAATATCTGAGATAGCCCAAGTAGAGAAAATCCATGAAGGATATTACAATAAAAGAGGAGAACATCAAAATTAAAATGGCACATGGGTTTCGGGGCACTCTAAATTGGGGTACTTTGAATATGTGGCTCATTTGGTCTCTCAAGCTAAAGAGTTGAGTACATTTAGCAACATTTAACAAATTCCAGTTATCTTCCCCCTTTCAATTGGACCTTAGTGACCCACTAGCAATGCATAGCACAGACTGACTGGGGATGCCTAAACTTGAATAATGATTTGCAGCAATGGCATCAGGATGAATAAAATGGTGAAAAATAAATATTATAAAAAAGTAATTAAAAAATAATTTCTACAGAGGATCTCACATTAAACACATGGAAAGGCCTTAATTCAGCCATTGCTTTCATTTGCATATTTAATTTTCCTTGGGAAATGCCATGGGTTCAGCTCATTAACTACTACATGACACAAATGCACAAATGCACAATCCTGAACTTTCTTTCCTTTCTTTGATGCCTCTTCCACTTACCCCCAAGGACAAGGCAAGAAAAAAGTAGCTAATTTTCTCATTAAAAGGGAACGTAGGTACAAATTATAACTAATTCCAGTCATTTGAGAAATGATCAGATCTCAGTATGCAGAGTATCTTGATAAATCAAGACAAAGTCATTAAAATTATTGTAAAAAAAATCATTTGAGAAACATATCTTTAGACACATTCATTGTATTAGTCTCTAGGTACTTCTATAATCTAACAGAAAGTTGTAGTAGATAAAGGTATGGATTTTAAGCCTATAAAATTCACTCTTGTATATCATATACCTACTGAATTGATTGAAACACACATATATTGCATATCGCATAAGCGTAGAAACTATTCCCATGGTTTTAAATAGTATGCTTAATCCTTTCCAAGTTAGGGATGGGAACTGCATAAATTCTAGCTGTTGGCCAGATCACCAGGAGTATCTCTACTCTTCTTTGAGTGCACAAGCTGTACTAAGTTCAGTCCAATCAAAATCTAAATGTAAGGGTGCCTGGATGGCTTAGTCAGTTAAGGTCCAACTTTGGCTCAGGTCATGATCTCACAGTTTTTGAGTTCAAGCCCCGCGTTTGGCTCTGTGCTAACAGCTCAGAGCCTAAAGCCTCTTCAGATTCTTTGTCTCCTTCTCTCTCTGTCCCTTCCCTACTTGCACTGTATCTCTCTCTCAAAAATATATAACCATTAAAGAAAAGAATCTAAATGTAATGTAAAAATATACCAATGGGATATAGTTAATAAAGAGTAATCAAATTATATAGCCCTTGATTCTTTCAGCATAGTGCATCCAAAAGGTGAGCACAGGAGAAGGACAGAAATGGAAAGGAAGTACCAAAGGGCCATCCACCAACCTGGTGCCATCCAAAGGCCTTGGTTTCACTGAGTTCCTATTCCTTTTATAAATGAAACATCATTTAATATTTCACACAGTGTCACTCTCAAATTTTATAAACATGACCTCTTGGAGCAATTTATTTAAATCTTAAAAAGCAACAATAACACCTTAAATCATAAACACATTGGCCAATATAAAATACAAATATTTCTATTATTTCAAAATTGGATTTTGACATAAGTCCCAGAGATTTAATGCAATACATTTTCCATAGTTTATTCTACTAGATAGTTCTTCATAGCAAATTAACTTGATTATAACTGTCATCATTGATATGTATACTTTTAAAAAAATACGGCAGAAGTTTACATACTGTCTGGTGGCCTTATCATAAATCAGTTTCTTACATATTTTTTTCTAATGTAATCTTCCAAAAAAGTTCACAATTTCAAAAGGCAGAAGACAACAATGATTAATAGCCCTCCTCTGAAGTCAGCCTGGGCTCTCTATACCATGGCCAAGGACTTTAAGGAAATCCTTTTATTTCTCTAGTCACAAGTTTTCTTAATTGTAGATTGGAAATAATCACAGAACCTAACATATGAGGTTGTTGTAAGTTTAAATGAGATAATTATATAAACTGATTAGCTGAGTATCTGATAAGGAATGTTTAATACCTGCTAGCTTATATAATAATAATGGAGACCTAAAATCCTCTGGCTCTTACACAAATGCTGCCATTTGAGTTTGCTTAATATAGTCTTCATGGTAATAATTTGTTTTTGATATAGTTACATATAGATCTCCACTTGCTATGTTTTTATGAATTTTAAAGACAGAGGGAGAGAACAAGTGCAGGGGAAAGGGGCAGAAGGAGAGACAGAGAATTCAAATCCTGATATAGGGCTCAATCCCATAACCTTGGGATCATGACATGAATTGAAATCAGACACTCAACCAACTGCACCACCCAGGTGCCCCTCCACTCAATTTTTGAGATCTTCTTTATCTTTCTAGAACAAAGAATCAGAACCAATTTCTGAGAATTTCAAGGTCAAAAACTTACATAGAAATGTTTCTGCTTTATTCATTTTTAAAAGGACCAAAGAAAGTGTGAAACAAAGAGTCTAACTTCATTTTTTAATGTTTTACAGCTAGAAGCTTTCAGCCTCACAACTTTCTGGTCCACTTCTTCTCCAATCTTGAGAAGCAGCAAAGAATAGGCCAAGGAGTACCCTCCTTTGATCACACAAGCCCTGGCCGACAAATGCAGTAACACTGATGCTGACCTTGCTCCCTAACCACAGTGAAAACCCAGGCTCATCTCCTTTTCCTGCTCTCCCAAGCCATTTTTGGGCCAACCTCAGACACATGCCTTGCTCTATCCCAAAACCTCATCATGCAGGTAATAAATCTTTTTATACCCTCTGGGTTGTGTGTGTCATCAGTCCTGACACCTGAGCCAAATTTTGTCAGGGGGATGCATCCTGTGTCTAATGAGTGCCCACACAGCGAGTACATTCAAGTATAAAGTCTGACTGAGTCAATTTGCAGGTTATTTTCAATTACTTAAATGACTGAAATTCAAGTAATTTGTGCTAGCAATCTTTTGTGATCAATTTTATAAGAGAGATCACCATAAAATTACGCTTCAAAAAGCCTATATTTCTTATACATAATGCATTAAAACAAACTTTGGGAACAAACATGGACAAGAATTTTTATTTAAGCTAGTCTCACAACATACACATGGCAGACGGCCATTTTGTACAACAAATAAAAACATAGATTATTTTAGTGGCTTTATTTGAGGTTTTGTTCTCTTTTGGCCATAATCAAATGCAGGAATGGGCATTATATATAAGAAAATTATTTAAAATAGCATCTTAAAACAAAAGGTATACAGGGCTTATAGGATAATGTATGTCCTACGATATATTTCCCACCGAATCATACCCAGGAAAGAATTTTTACTAATTTTCCCAAAGGGACATTACTTAAATTAATTTGATGTATAAAATTTTGATTCTCCAAAGTTTTAGGAATCCATGTATTGTTAAAGGTGAGATATACTTCCATATTCTCACATTTTTAAAATTGAGAGGAAAAACATAATTTTATGTACACAAAGCTTTTTTGTAAATTACAAGTTTAAAAATAAAAGTGTTAGTATATTTACACATATCATTGTAATGGGAATAAAAAGAGCTCTAAATTTGTAATGGACAAGAAAGTGATATATGATATTTAATTAAACTCCAAACCATTTGTTGAGTGCCTCCACTATGCAAAGCTCTGTGTTATGGTGGCTATGGAAGTGAGAAATGGGAAGGGGCTTGATTCTAAGGAAGCTAAAATGACTGTGGAGCAGCCTTACATCACTCCAGGTGCAATTCCTTACTCACACTGTACTATCGATTCCATCCCTACTGATTCAACTAAAACACACTCTTTGGTGATATTTGTATATTCTATATATCCTAGCCTCGCATTCAAAGAATCACCTACAAAGTGGAATTAAATGAAATCTACAAGGAGATCAGGCACCCAGTACTCAGGTACCATGTCTTACAGGTACTTTAAAGGTGCATTTTGATCAGCTTGTAGACCCTAGATGCAAATACGAAGTTACCAGAAAACATATAGGAGAAAATAATTTAACACCCTTTTATCCCTTATATTAGATTTCTGTTTTGTCGGTGTAGCGTAGATAGAAGAGTTGATGTGCATCCTCAATATGAAAACACAGGCTTCCTGGGAGCGCTGTATACAAATGAAGTGTCTCAGAGGTTGAGGGACAGTTTGAGGTTAGCAGAGTCAGGAGCTCAGGGTTGCTCCACTGCATTTCCTCTTCAAGCACATAGCTTCTGGCTTCATTTGCCAATCATTCCATTTAAAAATATATGTATCTTGTATACATATATATGTAACTTGTATCTTCTCTTCATGTATGGAAAAAGGTTTTACTATAACTTTTTGCTTCAGTCCTCACTCGTCCTTGGATATTCAATAATTATTCTCACCATTCTCCAATGTGTTCCCCCATTCTGGCTAGTAGTAAGGGTATACAACAAATTTATATCAAGGGCATATGGTCATCCGTATGTAATAAAGCTTAAGTGATTTTCTTAAATGTAGAAACTGAAGAAAAAGATGGCACTGTTTCATGAAAGCAGATGTACTTTTTAACTATAATTGATATAATATTTTGGTAATTTAAGAAATAAAACAGAAATAAATGACATCTTTTGCCCCTAGACCTTTCCTAGTCCATAAGACTTTGTTAATTACAAGTCTCTCAAATGATTTCTTGGTCTCTCTCTCTTCTTTGTTCTAATATTCCTTTCTGCTATTTCTGCATTCCCACAATATCACTTTAATATGTAGATAAAGCCTATAGAATATTACCTAAACTCTTTTGCTGAATATCACTGTCCTACTCAAGCTATTCCTAAGTGACTGCTTAATCTTCATTACATGTTCTAAACTATTTATTAGGTATTTACTCTGTGCCAGACACTGTACTAGCTGGTGGATATACAGTGTGAAACTAAGGGAAAAAGCCTTTGCTCAGAAGACATATACTAAACTATGCTAAAGTTTTGGAAAATATAAGTAGTCCCCAAAAGCCATAGTCAAGAGTCATGAGTAACATTGATTTGTTGCTTTCATAATTTTATTCCTATGCCTTTTTCTAGGAATGGCCTCTTGTCTTCACCTGTACAAATTCTTATCATCTTCTGAAGCCCAGTGGGAACTCTCCATCCTATCCACAATCCTCCTGTTGACCACATCTGACCATATCTTTCATCGTGAACATTCAGCTTTTTTAAATCCCAGATCTAGTGTCTTATGATATGATGAGAATAGGAACTGCATTCTATATTTGATACAAATTTTATGGGTATGTATACGTTGGTTATGATGAACACTCTACAGACATAACTGAGGGAGTCAAATGAATCAGGAGGTCCATCTTAGAAAGCCTAGAATTTCTTTTCTTATTTTTACCATTTTCCCCATGGTATGTATTTCTTTCAGAATTACATAGATTTTTGTAAATGAAGAGTAAATTTAGCTAAATCCACTAGTGATTGATTGATTATCTGAAGTTGGATTAGTTCCCAATTTTCCGAAACATAGCAAAGAAGATGAAAAGGGATGAAATGGGAGAAAATATATACATATTTGAAGATTCCTAAAAACATACAACAATGCCAACAGGTACATGAAAAACTTCTCAATATCACTAATCATCAGGAAAATGCAAATCAAAACCACAATGAGATATCACCTCACACCTGTTAGAATAAGTAGCATCAAAAATAGAACAGATAAATGCTGGCAAGGATGTGGAGAAAAAAGAAACCCTTGTGCACTATGGGAGGAATGCAAAATTGGTGCAGCCACTGTGGACAACAGTATAAAGGATCCTCAAAAAATTAAAAATAAAACTACCATGTAATCCAGAAGTTCCACTTCTTGAGAATATATCTTAAGGAAATGCAAACACTATGTTGAAGAGACATCTGTGCCTCCATGTTCATAGAAGCATTATTTAAAATAGCCAAGACATGGAAACAACCTTAATGTTCATAAGCAAATGAATGGGTAAAGAAGTTGTGGGATAGATAGATACATATATGATAGACAGATAGATAGATAGATAGATTATAGATAGATGATAGATAGATAGATGATAGATAGATAGATAGATAGATAGATAGATAGAATGAAATATTATTTGCCCATAAACAAAGAAGGAATCTTGCCATATGTGACAACATAAATGGACTTGAGGGCATTATGTTAAGTTAAATAAGTCAGAGAAAGACAAAGATAATTAAATAAGTCAGACTTAGGAAAAATAATCTGAAAAAAAAAAAACCTCATACAGATAGAAATCAGATTTGTAGTTACCCAGGGGGAGTTAGGAAAAGGGAAATTACAAGAAAGTGGACAAAAGGTACACGTTTCCAGTTATATGATAAATAAATACTAGGTATATAATGCACAACATGATGACCATCGTTAAAACTGATATATGGTATATATCAAAGTTGTTAAGAGAATAAATCCTATGAGTTTTATCATGAGAAGTACTCATTATTTTTAAAATTTTTTAATGTTTATTTCTTTTCGAGAGAGAGAGAGACAGACCATGGGGGAAGGGGGGAGCAGAAACAGGAGACACAGAATCTGAAGCAGGCTGTCAGCACAGAACCTGATATGGGGCTTGAACCCACAAACTGTGTGATGATTACTGAGCCGAAGTCAGATGCTGAAACGACTGAGCCACCCAGGTGTTCCAGAAGGACTCTTTTTGGTTTTTGTATTTTTTTCTTTTTTGGTATTTCTATGAGATGATAATCATGATAGTCATTTTATTATATATGGAAATAAAAACATGCGATACACCTTAAACTTATATAGTGCTATATATCAACTATATCTCAACAAAACTAAAATAAATAGAGCAAGTCTCCACCAATTGCAGAATAATTATAACAGTAAGAATAAGTTCAGAATAATTAAAATGATAGAACTTTAAAAGTTAAGGTCTACAGTTCTTAAACTTTAGTGTGTTTTAGAATCACCTGGAGATCCTGATGATTTGGCCCAAGCCCCAAAAGTCCTCATTTAGTAAGTCTGGGTATGTTCTAAAATGCATTTTTAATTTTTTTTTTAATTTGTTCACTTTTGAGAGACAGAGTGAATGGAAGAGGGGAAGAGAGACAGGGAGACACAGAATCTGAGGCAGGCTTCAGGCTCTGAGCCTTCAGCACAGGGCTTGAAGCAGGGCTCAAACTCACCAGCTACAAGATCATGACCTGAGCTGAAGTTGGAAGCTTAACCAACTGAGCTACTCAGGTGCCCCTAAAACATATTTCTAACAAATTCTCAGATGATACTGATGCTGGTGGTTCAGAGATCATATCCGAAAACCAATGACCCAAAAACAACAACAGTAACAACAACAACAACAACAACAACAACAACAAAAGCAAAACAAATACTACAAATAAAATTTAGTACACTTGTCTGATGGTTTTTGTTTCATTTATGGTACTCTCATTTTCACAAGAAAACAGTAAACTCCTTAAATTTTTATATCTCCAAGAACAGTATTGTATATTTAGAGGGAATCAAGATAATCTGTGGGATTTTTTTTCATAAAATAAGTTATAAGCCAGGGGATTCTGGTGGATTCACCTTGAAGAGAAAATATTCTCTTATATTACTTACTCACTTTCCTATATTATATGTTAAGCATTTTACTGTTTCTCTATCTTTTTAATATTATGATATCCATATTTCCTAGGATGGCCCTTCAGTCTGCCACCACTCAGGACTGATTAATGGGGTACAAAATCTGAAAGGGTCATATGTATATATGAATTTATAAGAACTGCCAAAACTTCTGAAAATGATTCAAAACAAGTCAGGAATCATAGCGGTTGAAGTTACTCATACATTGAAGTACATACTTAGGGGGAAATGGTGGCTAGTTTAGATGCTGTTAATACTAAGCAAATATTCATACCAATATTCTTTTTTTTCAGTTGAATTCATTTACTATGTCTTGAAATAATGGTATTTAAAAATTAAGGCTTTTTGTTATATTTCACACACTTACTAGATGAAACAGGTAAGAGGAAGCCAACACTGCATACATGCTTTGTTTTATTGTAATTTCTAAATCTTCCCTAATATTCCATAGTGAGAGTTGCTTGTGAGAATCCACTCACAAAGAAACAGTGGCTGAAGGGAATGAAGATTCAAACCATGGTTCATTTTAGACTATGTATTTTCTTTAACTTATGATACTTAAACAAAAATTTGGATGAAATCCAAATTCAATTTTAGAATCCATAGATGTGCAAAATTTAGCCTGAGCTAGTCATCGACCATACATATGTAACAAGTTCTGCTATTTTATACTAAAATTGTTAAATCCTTCATAATACTTAGAATTAAAATGACTATCATATGCAAACTCATCCTCATTAAATTTTGAACTAACCTGTTTAACACTTACTAAAGGTCAGGATAACAATTTAAAAAATGACTCAAAAGATTTTTTTAAGTGAACATTCTGAAGTTTTCCAGAACAAGGATCAGTATTCCATTGCATTTTTAATATAATATAAACTATTTTAGAATTATTTAATACTTTGACACTTCTGAGTAAGTCTTTTATGCTAAGATAATTACAACAATATTAGGGTTCTAAGCAATTAAAATAATCAAAAATTTGCAAAATAAGCCTTTTTAGGAAATGTTGAAAGAATCAAGTAATTTAACTGATAGGTAATGTTAGGCAGATGAGGAGACATTAAATAAGCCCATGGAAGCAATAATTAAAAGATCACAGATTTCAAATCTGGCAGAAATGTTTTTGAATACTGACCCTAATACTTATAGGCCCTATAATTTATGGAAATTACTTAATATCCTTTAATCTCTAAAATGAAAGTGATAACAGTTTACTTATATGATCAGTTATTAACTAAAGTGACTTAGCACAGTTTGACTAATAGTGGATACTAACTTATTTTTTAAGAATGAATTTATTTACTCTATATAAAGTTTCATGTGGACTATGATTTAAATAGGTTTAATAAAAAGAAACAAAACTACTTTGCCACCCTAGATGAGCCTTCAGTCTCATCTATAAAATGTAGGAATTGAATTAGATGATTCCCAAGGGCACTTATGTATTATTATTCTATCATATTCTAAATAGCTGCTGTAAGAAATTCTAAATTCAAATGATTTTAAGATTCTGTAACAGATAGATTACCCTAATGTTAGCTAAGAAAGGTCTGGAGGTTGTGGTTCTAAAAGCTGGCTATACATTAAAATTGGTTGAGTGCCTTTAAAAAATACTGACTCCAAAAATCAGATCAGAATCTTTGTGGAGACAGCCTGAGTACCAAAGATCCTTTACAGTAGTACGATAATTCCAATGGTAATCAAGGTTGTGAACCACCACCTTGAAGTAAAGTTGTAAGTAATTTATATGTAAGGGAAGTTAACAGCATAATCAGCAGGAATCCTGCTCCATTTCCCAAACTAAAGACTCTCTGATAGAGGTGAGCCTCACAAAACCGTTTATTCAATTTTCTCATCCAAAATCTATTCTCTTAATTCCATCTGTCTGGAACTAACTCAGTTTGCCCATAATTGAATACATTTCATTCATTAATATCTCTTCTTTAGCATGATTTTCATGTTAAAGAAACCTCTGTTCTCTAATTTCCCAAGATCAAAATCACAGAATGAAATTTAAGACTTTTTCTTGTATCACAAAACATCTATATGTACACACACACACACACACACACATTCAATCTATCAATTTATATTTCACTTTTAAAAGTCACTTATTCAAGAAAGTCCCCCTCTGCCCCCACCACCACCTCTGACCTCCTTAAAATGAGGTTAGATGGAGGAGGTGGATAGGGCAAGATGGTACAAAAATCCTGAACTCATCTCCTCCCATGGACACACCCAATATACTACTACATATGGAACAATTCTCTGTGAAAAACAACTAAAACCTAGCTGAACAGCTTCCTAGAAAGAAATGATAAGAGGGTCACATCATGGTGGGTAGGAGAGGCTGAGACATGCTCTCGTCATAAACCCCAACCCTGGCATGGTAACTCACAAATCCAGGAGCTTCTCCCCAAAGAGTAAAGTGTTCAAATCCGACATCCAGGCACTTCAACCCCTAAGACTTGCACTGGAGAGATGAACCTCCAAAACACCTGGTTTTGAAAACCAATGGAGCTTATACCCAGGAGACTCAAACAGCTAAACGGAACTGAGATATGCTCTAAAAGGGCTTGCACACATATCCCAGGGCCCAGCACAAAATCAGCAGTTTGAAAAGCATCTGGACTATATGAGAAGGAAACTCATTTGTTAACCTTACAGAGTCTTCCAAAGTGGCAGGGGTGTGTTGGATATTTCCCTGAGGACAGAGGTGCTGGTAGGCATCATTTTTGCACTTTCCCTCTACCTTGACAGTAGCGGCAGGCATGCAACATCTGTGCTCTCCCACTGTCTTCTTGCTAAATCTGGCAGTTACATACATTTCCACATAGAAGACACTCCTTGATTGGCTATAGTGGCCAGAGGAGCTTGTGTTCCCGGGTTTCACAGGACTGTGACAATCAGAGAGACAGTTCTTGGCAGACTACCACCTCCAGGGCATTGCACAGACGGTAGACTAAAACACATCCCCAGTCTTTCTCTGTCAGAGGCCCATTTGCTTGTATTAGAACTGAAGCTGATGTGCAGGCTTCAGGTTTGTTATACCTCTAAACACTACAAAAGTGTTCTCAGGGAATGTAGACAAGGAGACACCATCTTTGGGTTCCCCCCTACTATCACTAAACCTATAGTACCTCCAAGAAAGGAGCTTATATACAAATGCGGGGCCTTATTTTTCCAATTGTCACTCAAGAGGCACTTCCAGATCTACTAATCTGAAGGGCAGCTAAGACTATGATTGTGGTCTTACATGACTGCATATATTTGCAAACTTTACAAGTAAGCAAATATTCGTAAAGCTGTATGAAGGTCTGGCTTCCTACCACCCTGTACCAAAGTGCTGACAGAGATCCTTCCCTTTGGAACACTGACAGGTCTTGACACACTCTCAACAAGGGGACCTATTAAAATAAATCAGGCTGTTTAAAAAATCACAAAGGTTTGGGGCACCTAAGTGGCTGTTGGTTAAGTGTCTGACTTCAGATCAGGTCATGATCTCACGGTTCGTGAGTTTGAGCCCCATTTCAGGCTCTGTGCTGACAGCTCAGAACCTGGAGCCTGTTTCAGATTCTGTGTCTCCCACTCTGTCTTTGCCCCACCCTCTCTTGCACTCTGTCTCTCTCTTTCTTAAAAATAAACATTTAAAAAAAATCACAAATGTTCAAGAGACAACAAAGAACTAAGGCAAGGTTGAATGATAAAGTTCATCTCCTACACAAGGACACTTCTTCAAGATTGGAGAGGTAGTTGTTTTGCTTAAAACATAGAAATGATTTAGGGGCACCTGGGTGGCTCAGTCGGTTGAGCGTCCGACTTCGGCTCAGGTCATGATCTCGCGGTCCATGAGTTCAAGCCCCGCGTCAGGCTCTGTGCTGACAGCTCAGAGCCTGGAGCCTGTTTCAGATTCTGTGTCTCCCTCTCTTTCTGACCCTCCCCCGTTCATGCTCTGTCTCTCTCTGTCTCAAAAATAAATAAACGTTAAAAAAAATTTTTTTAATAAAAAAAAAAACATAGAAATGATTACAGAGTCAAGTATATGAGGAAACGGATGAATATGTTCCAAATTCGAATTAAGATAAAACCTCAAGGGGAAAGTAAACTTAAAGAGATGGGGTTGGTAATTTACCTGATAAAGAGTTCAAAGTACTGATTATGAAGATGTCCAAAGAACTTAGATGAATGGCTATACAAAATGAGCACTTCAACAAAGAGATAAAATAGATAAGAACAGTTCCAAAAAGAAGTCACAGGGCTAAAAACACAATAACTAAACTCAAAACTACACTAAAAAGGTACAACAGCAGACTGGATGAAACAAAAGAAAGGATCAGGGACCTAGAAGGCAGGGCAATAGAAATCAACCAAGTAGAACTGCAAAAAAGAAAAAAAAAAGAATTAAAAAAAACATTTTTAATGTTTCTTTATTTTTTGAGAGACAGAGCACCAGCAGGGGAGGAGCAGACAGACAGGAAGACAGAATTTGAGGAAGAGTCCAGGCTCAGAGCTGTCAGCACATAGCCCAACACAGGGTTTGAACTCACAAGCTATGAGATCATAACCTGAGCCGAAGTCAGACACTTAACTGATCGAGACACCCAAGCACCCCGAAAAAAAAATAATTTTGAAAAATGAAAGTAACTTACCAAACCTATGGTAAATCATCAAGTGAGTAACATTTGCATTATAGGGGCTCCAGAAAGAGAAGAGAAAGTAAAAGAAGCCGAAAGCTTATTTAAAGAAGTCATAACTAAAAACTACTCTAACTTGGGGAAGGAAACATACATCTAGGTCCAGGAAGCCCTGAGAATTCTAAATAGAATGACCAAAAAGAATTCTACACCAAGGTACATTATAATTAAAGTATTAAAAAATTATGAGAGAATATTAAAAGCAGCAAGAGAAAATCAACTTGTTACATATAAGTGAACTACATAAGACCATCAGTAGATTTTTCAGCAAAAATTTTGCAGGCAAGATGGGAAGGGCATGATATATTGAAAGTGCTGACAGGAAAAAAAAATCACCCAAGAATATTCTACCTGACAAAGTTTGCACTGAGAATTGCAGAAGAGATAAGGAGTTTTCCAGACAAGAAAAGCTAATGGTATCCATCACCACTAAACTAGCTTTATAAGAAATATTAAAGGCGTCGGGGCACCTGGGTACCTCAGTTGGTTGAGTGTCCAACTTCAGCTCAGGTCATGATCTCATGGTTCATGGGTTCGAACCCCGCATCAGGGTCTGTGGTGACAGGTCATAGCCTGGAGCCGGCTTCAGATTCTGTATCCCTCTCTCTCTGCCCCTCTCCTCACACTCTGTCTCTCTTTTTCTCTCAAAAATAAATAAACATTTAAAAAAATTTTAAAGGAATGTTAAAGGGAAGTCTTTTAAAAAATATTTTTAAGTTTATTTTTTGTTTTGAGATGGGAGGGAGAGAATCCCAAGCAGGCTCTTTGTCGTCAGCGAAGAGCCCAATGTGGGGCTCATTGCCATGAACCATGAGACCATGACCTGTGCCACAATCAGGAGTCAGACACTTAACCAACTGAGCCACTCAGGTGCCCCCAAAGGGACTTCTTTAAGCTGAAAAGAGAAGGTGCTAATTAGTAGCAAGGAAACATGAAAAAATAAATCTTACTGGTAAAGGTAAACATAAAATTAAAGGTATTGAGTACATCACTTATAAAGCTAGTAAGAAGATTAAAAGACAAAAGTAGCAAAATTAACTATAACTACAACAATTAAAGGACACACAAACGAAAAGATATAGAATGTGACAGCAAAATATAAATATAAAAATGTAGAATTTTAGAATGTGTTCAAACTTAAGTTTCTATTTGCTTAAAATAGAGTGTTACATATAGAGTTATTGTAAGCCTCAAGGCAACCACAAGGCAAAAACCTACAGTGAACACTAAAGAAAGTTATCAAACTACAAGGAAAGGGAGCAAGAGAAGAAGAAAGGAACAGAGAAAAATTCAAAATAACCAGAAAACAGTTAACAAAATGGCAATAAGTACATATCTATTAATATGTATTTTAAATGTAAATGGACTAAATTCTCCAATCAAAAAACAGATTGGTTAAATGACTAAAAAAAAAAAAAAGACTCATCCATATGCTGCCTATGAGAGATTCACTTCAGCTTGAAGGACATACAAACTGAAAGTGAAGGAATGGAAAAAATATGTTCCAAGTAAATGGAAACCAAATGAAAACAGTGGTAGCTATATTTAGATTAGGCAAAATAGACTTCAAAACAAACACTTGAATAAAAGACAACTCAGGGTATTACATAATGATAAAGTGGTCAGGTCAACAAGAGGATATAACAGTATAACATTTGTAAATATGCACCCAACATAGAAGCACTTAATTTATAAGGCAAATGTCAGCAGACCTAAAAAGAGAAATAAATAGCAATATGGTAAGTAGGAGTTTTTCATACTTCACTTAACAGCAATGGGCATATCAACCAGACAGAATTTTAATAGAGGATTATGGGCCTTAAATAATACATAAGACTAGAGTGACATAACAGATAAATACAGAACATTCAACCCAAAAACAGCAAAGTATACATTCTTCTCTAGTGCATATGGAATATTCTGTAGGACAGATCATATGTTAGGACACAAATAAGCATCAGTGAATTCAAGAAGATTGGAATCATATCAACTGTCTTTTCTGACCACAATGGTATTAAACTAGAAACCAGCTACAAGAAAACACTGGAAAATTCACAAATATGGAGACTAAACATGTTACTGAACTGATTGGGGTCACTGAAGAAATCAAAGGACACATAAAAAAAATACCTTGAGACAAATAAAAATGCTAATATACCAGTATCTATGGGATGCAGCAAAAGCAATTTTAAGACAGAAGTTCATAGTAATTTTTTCCTACCCCAAGAAGCAAGAAAAGTCCCAAATAAACAATCTAACACTACATTTAAAGGAACTAGAAAAACAAGAACAAAGGAAGACCAACATTAGTAGAAGGAAGGAAATAATAAAGATCAGAGCTGAAATAAATAAAATAGATTAAAAAGACAACAGAAAACATTAATAAAGCTAAAAGCTATTTTTTGGAAAGATAAAAAAATGATAAACCTTTATACTCATCAAGAAAAAAAAGAGAGGGCTCAAAATAAAAATAGTTATGAAAAGAGGAGACATTACAGCCAATACCACAGAAACACAAAAGAAATTACAATGAGTAATTATAGGTCAACAGATTAGACAATGTAGAAAAAATGAAAAAATTCCTAGGAACATACATTTTTCAAGACTGAATCATGAAAAAAATAGAAAATGTGAGTAGATCAATTACTAGTAAGGAGATTGAATCAGCAATCAAAATTCTCCCAACAAACTAAAGTCCAGGACCAGATGGCTTCACTCATGAAATCTATCCAACATTCAAGGAAGTTTTTTTTTTTTTTTTAATTTTTTTTTAACGTTTATTTATTTTTGAGACAGAGAGAGACAGAGCATGAACGGGGGAGGGGCAGAGAGAGAGGGAGACACAGAATCGAAGCAAGCTCCAGGCTCTGAGCCATCAGCCCAGAGCCCGACGCGGGGCTCGAACTCGTGGACCGCGAGATCGTGACCTGAGCTGAAGTTGGACGCTCAACCGACTGAGCCACCCAGGCGCCCCAACATTCAAGGAAGTTTTAATGCCTATCCTTTCCAAACTCTTTCAAAAAATAGAAGATGTGGTAACTCTTTCAAAATAATTCTAAGAAACCATCATTACTCTGATAATAGTACCAGACAAGGACACCACAAGAAATGAAAATTAGAGGTCAATATTCCTGATGAACATAGTGCAAAATCCTCAACAAATATTAGCAAACTGAATTCAAAGATAAGTTAACAGAATCAAAAACTATAATCAAGTGAGATTATTCCAGGGATGCAAGAATGGTAAAAATCGTCAGTGTGACACACTGCATTAACAAAATGAAAGATAAAAATCATCTCAATAAATACAGATAAAAAGCATTTTACAAAACGCAACATCTATTTGTTATAAAAAAATCTCAGCAAAGTAGGTATAAAGAGATCATACGTCAACACAATAAAGGCCATATATGACAAGCCCACAGCTAACATCAGACTCAATGGTAAAAGCTGAAAGTTTTACCTCTAAAACTAGGAACAAAACAAAATGCCCACTCTCACCACTCTTATTTAATATTGTACTGGAAGTCCTAGCCATAGCAATTAGGCAAGAAAAAAGAAAGTAAAGCCATCCAAGTTAGAAAGGAATAAAGTATGACATGATGTCATACATAGAAATCCCTTACAGACTGTTGATACTAATATACAAATTCAGGGATGTTGCAGGGTACTAAATCAAAATACAAATATTTGTCCCCTTCCTATTCACTAACAATGACTTATCAGAAAGAAAAATTCAGAAAACCATCAAATTCTCAGTTGCATCAAAAATAAATACTTAGAAACAAATTTAACCAAAGAAGCAAAAGAACCATATGCCAAAAGCTATATGACATTAAAGAACGAATCTGAAAGATCACCTGGGTTGCTCAATCGGTTGAATATCTGACTACTGGTTTTGGCTCAGGTCTCGCAGTTCATGTTGTACTGGTCTCCACACTGTCAGTGGAACCTGTTTGGGATTTTCTGTCTCTCTTTGCCCCTCCCTCCCCTCTCTCAAAAATAAATAAATAAAAACTTAAAAAAAAATTGGAAGAAGAAACAAATAAATGGAAAGGCATTCCACATTCATGAATTGGAAAAAAAAAAGTTTTAAAATGTGCATATTACCCAAATAAATCTACAGATTCTAAATAATCCCTACAAAAATTACAATGGCAGTTTTCACAGATATAGAACAAACAATCCTAAAATTTGTATGGAACCACAAAAGATTCCAAATAGTCAAAGCAAACTAGAGGAAGAAGAACAAAGCTGGAGGCAATACACTCCCTGATTTCAAACTATACTACAAAGCTATAGCAATTAAAACAGTATTGGCATTGAAAAGAGACACACAGGTCAATGGAATAGAGTAGAGAGCCCAAAAATAAATTCACAAAGTTATGGTCAATTAATTTATGTCAAAGGAACCAAGAATATACAATAGGGAATGGGGAAAGAACAGTCTGTTCAATAAATGTAGTTAGGAAAATTGAACAGCCATATGTACAAAATGAAACTGGACGGCTGTCTTACACTATTCATGAAAATAAACTCAAAATGAATTAAAGACCTAATGTGAAACCTGAAACTATAAAACTCCTGGTAGAAAGTGGCAAATTCCTTGACATCAGTCACAGTGATGATTTTTTTTAGATCTGACTTTAAAAGCAAAGGTAACAAAAGCAAAAAATAAACAAGTAGCACAATATTAAACTAAAAAGCTTCTGCATAGCAAACTAAACCATCAACAAAATGAAAAGCAACCTACTGAGTGGGAAAAACATTTGCAAATCATTTAGCTGATAAGAGATTAATATCCAAAAATGCATAAAAATACTCATACAATGCAATAGTAAAAAACAAAACAAAAAACTATCGATTAGAAAATAGGCAGAGAATTGAAAAGATATTTTTCCAAAGGAGCCATGCAGATGGCCAACAGACACATGAAAAGATGCTCAACATCACTAATCATCTGGACAATGCAAATCAAAGACAACAATGAGATATCACATCACATCTGTTAGAATGCCTTCTATCAAAAAGACAAGAAATAACAAGTATTTGCAAGGATGTGGAGAAGAGGAACCCTTATGCACTGTTGGTGGCAATGTAAATTGGTGCAGGTACAATGGAAAACAGTATGGAGATTCCTTTAAAAATTAAAACTTATCTATATGATCCAACAGTTCTACTTGTGTGTATATATCTGAATAAAATGAAAACACAAACTTGAGAAGATACACATTTTATATATATATATAACGTTAAAAAATAAAGCTTGACATTTGCAACACATGGCTAAACTTTGAGTGTATTACACTAGGTGAAGTCAGAAAAATACTTTATGATCTTACTTATATGTGGAATCTAGAAAACAAAACAAAACAAAACACAAAACTCAGAGATACATATTGGTGGCTGTCAAAGGGGAAAAGGTAAAGAGGTTGAAGAAGTATAAACTTTCAGTTTTAATATAAATAAATCATGGGGATGTAATGGAAAGCACAGTGAGTCTGGTTAATAATATTGTATTGCACATTTGAAAGTTACTAAGAAAATAAATCTTAATAGTTCTCATCACAAGAAAAATATATTTGTAACTTGATACGGTTTCAGATGGTAACTAGACTAATATGAAGATCATTTTTCAGTGTATACAAATATCAAATATTTTTGTTGTACACCTGAAACTAATATGTTATATGTCAATTATACCTCAATATTTTTTTCATTTAAAAATAATTTCAGGGGCGCCTGGGTGGCTCAGTCAGTTGAGCGTCCGACTTCAGCTCAGGTCACGATCTCGCGGTCCGTGAGTTCGAGCCCCGCGTCAGGCTCTGGGCTGATGGCTCAGAGCCTGGAGCCTGCTTCTGACTCTGTGTCTCCCTGTCTCTCTGCCCCTCCCCCGTTCATGCTCTGTCTCTCTCTGTCTCAAAAATAAATAAATGTAAAAAAAAATTTTTTTAAATAATAATTTCAAAAAATAAAGTAAAACTTGATCTCACATTACACAGGAAAAAATTTTAAAAAAAACCGATTAGGTTAGATGTTATGCTATATGTTCATAGCTCCCTGGTCCTTTTCTCCATTGGACTTACTGTGGATTCAATTTTAAGTTTGTTTGATCTGTTGTTGTTCAATGTCCATATCTAATGCTAGAATGTTACCCCATTAAGTCAAGAATGATGTTTTTGCTAGTTATTCTCAGAAACAACACAAAGTGCCTAGCATACTATAAGCACTCAATAAATATTTGTTAAATAATAAAAGCTAAAAATAACCTTTTTGTTATCATTTTTTGCACTTAGACAGTAATTGACAGTCTGAGCATCTTTTCACTGGATGTGGATTAGTTTCACTAAAGTATAATCTTCCTGACTCATTCAAGCACTGCAATCTATTTGTCTGAAGATAGAGATCAGGTTTCAATTGACACAGCTGAGATTTAAACTGTCTGTTTGGTGTCAAAATGTACAGTTAATCATTGAGAACTGCCATATGATATAAAAATGTCCAGCCGATTGACCTAATATCTCCAGGTTTGTGTATGTTGTGAAGTAAAACCCTTTCAATCCTATTCATCACAAGATTACACAATCTCATTTTTACACATAATAAAGATGAGATATCTGCCATTCTGTATTGGTTTGGTGCAGTCTGACTAGATTCCACAAGCACTTGTACTGGGAAGAAATTGGTCTGTTTCTGGGGACACGGACAGGGCTATTACCCCAAGACGTCCTTTGCACTTATGTGTCGCTGGTCAAATGCTTTGTATTTTTGCTGTTCTTATTTCTAAACAGTTAAATAGTGTAGACATAGTCTCCACTCTTTAAGTATGACATTCTATGATTATTAGAACTTTTATTTTATCATTATTGATTGAAATGGATTTTTTATACAAATTCTGAGGAATTACATGTCTTAGACTTGCATGCATGTGTGCACATATATGTGTGTCTGTGTATATGTGACAAAACATTATCGAAGTAGAAAGACTATATTACTGAAAAATATTCTACTTTTTTCCCTTAGAGATAGTTTGCTGCATTTGTTTTCTATTGTTCTATAAAAATTACCATAAGCATAGCAGCATAAAATTATACTCATTTATTATCTCATAGTTCCTGTGGATCAGAAATACAGGTATGACTTAGTTGAGTTCTCTCTCTTAGGGTCTCAAAAGGGTATATGCAAGTGTTGGCTGGAATTGGAGTCCTATCTGAGGCTCAATATCTTTTTCCAGTCTCCTGTGGTTGTCAGCAGAATTCATTTCCTTGCAGTTGTACACCTCATGGAACCTTTCTCCTCAAGTCCAACAGGAGAGAGGACTAGTTTTTGCTGCTTCCAGTCTCTCATCTCCTGGTCCCTTTTGGAGATGCCACCTGATCCAGCCAGGTCCATCCATAATGTTCTCCCTTGGAATTCATTTAAAGCCAAATGACTAGGGACTTAATTACATATGAAAAATGCTTCTACTTTGCCAATTTATGTGGGTGAAAGCAATTTCAGGTTCAATCTAGGTTCAAAGAGGGTGGGATTACACAAAGATGTATGGCATCGAGGTTCATCTTAGAATTCTGCATACCAGATTCATACATGGTCTACAACACAATCTGCATGAGTTTTCTATACAAGAGCTTCATTTTGGATAGTATTCCAAATGGTATTAATGTTTAATTCTAATTGTTATTTTGAACATTTTATGAAAGCTATTAATGTTTAATTTTAATTACTTACTGGAACTAAGAATTTACTTTTAATTGGGCTAGTAAGTACAATAAAGGTTTTTGTCAGTTATTAACTCTAAGTATCTCTTGAAACAGTCTCTCAAATTAAAATGTAAATAACTAAGTTCTGAAATAGACTTGTTTTTATCTATTCTATGTGATGCTACAAAAACTAATGTTTTAAAAGTCAGACTTAGCAAAAAAGAATTTATTTATTTTCACATGAAAGAATAAATAAATTAAAAGTGTACAAAGAAAATATTTGCAAAATGATTGCATTTTAATTTATTTTCCCTTGTATTAACATAAGAAAGTATTTTGTTGGGGCTCAGTATATTAACTTCAGTTGAATTTCATTCTTTTTAATTTTTTTAATTTTTTAAACATTTATGTATTATTGAGAGACAGACAGAATCAGAGAATGCACAGGGGAGGGGTAGAGAGAGGGAGAGACACAGAATCTGAAGTAAGCTCCAGGCTCTGAGCTGTCAGCACAGAGCCCGATGCGGGGCTCAAACTCACAAACCACAAGATCATGACCTGAGACGAAGTCGGTCACCAACCAACTTAGCCACCCAGGCACCCCTGAATTTCATTCTTTATGGTGAAATACCCATAATATCATCTTACTATGAATCTAAATTTAATTCTTCTTATAGAAACACCATATTCTAACGAACAAATCACAACATTTGGAACAGGACTCCTGGGCTTGAATCCCAGTGCCAATAGTAACCCACCAGATGTGTAACATTAACATGTTATATAACATTTTCTGGTCACGGTATCCTCATAAATAAAATAGGCATAATAATAGGTACCAGCCTTAAGAGGATTATGGAGAAGATTATATTTGTTAATTAAATTTGTTTCTATATACTTAGAGCCTGGCACATGAAATTTGTGTGTGAGTATGTGTGTGTGTCTAATACATATTTAAATGTTTTTAATCTGTATAAACATGAAATTATGTCTTTCAGTTTGGACCTGTGTGTGTACATGATGATAAAGAAATCCCTAAACAAGTATTAAAGCACCGAAAGACAAATACAATGACTACTGTTTTTTAAAACCCCTAATGTTGGGGCACCTGGGTGGCTTAGTCAGTTAAGCGTCCGACTTTGGCTCAGGTCACGATCTCGCGGTCTGTGAGTTCGAGCCCCGTGTCGGGCTCTGTGCTGACCGCTCAGAGCCTGGAGCCTGTTTCAGATTCTGTGTCTCCCTCTCTCTCTGACCCTCCCCTGTTCATGCTCTGTCTCTCTCTGTCTCAAAAATAAATAAATGTTGAAAAAAAAAATAAAAATAAAACCCCTAATGCAAAAGGTTCTTAGGCTTGGAGATGCAGAAAAGAATACATATCCCACCCACTACTGCAAGTAACAGTATTCACAGAATCATACTACTATGAGTTCTTTTTCTCATGGTCAGGATCAATCTATACAAAAAGTACTAATGACTTGGAGTGCCTGGGTGGCCCAGTCCCTTAAGTGGCCGACTTCAGCTCATGTCATGATCTCACTGGCTTGTGAGTTTGAGCCTTGCATCAGGCTCTTTGCTGACAGCTTGGAGCCTGGAGACTGCTTCAGATTCTGTGTCTCCCTCTCTCTGCCCCTCCCCCACTCATACTCTGTCTCTCTCAAAAAATAAGTAAACATTAAAAAAAATTTTTAAAGTACTAATGACTCAAACATGGTAGAAAAACAATATAAGTTTAACACATCTGAAAATGTAAGAAAAGTTAGATCTTTCAGGAAACAGGGAAGGAAGTAGAAACATATTGATAAAAACACCGTATTCTCATTTAATATAGTAAAGGTTCTCAGTAGCTGCACACATTGATGGTACATGACCCAAAGTTCAAATGAGTCATATAAATATGCAGAAGTAACCAAAAGAATAATTCAAAAAAGTATGTCTGTATCAAATATTGAGAGGAGTGAGGAAGGCTAATAGAATAATATAATTGCACAGAATGATTTTTCACAGGTAAGTGTCAAGGGATTTTGTTTAAAGTTGTTAAATTGAAAAATAGACTCATATGTTTATTATTTCAACATACTTAAATTCTTTTAAAAGATAAGCAATATTGGCAAACCTTTAGCCAGACTTTTCAAGAAAAAAAGTCAAATAAATCCAAAATAAAAGAGATCAGTTACAATTGATACCAGAGAAATATAAAAGATCATAAGTGACTACTACCAACAATTACACACTAATAAATTGAACAGCCTAAATGAATTAATTCCCAGAAACATACAACCTATCAAGAATGAATCATGATGAAACAGAAAATTTGAACAGTCCAATTACTAGTAAGAGGATTGAATCAGTAATCAAAACCTCCTGAAAAACAAAAGTTCAGGACCAGATGGCTTCACTAGTGAATTCTACCGAACATTCAAGGAATATTTCAGACTAATCCTTCTCAAACCCTTCCAAAAAAATGTAAGAGGAGGAAACTATCCCAAGATCATTTTGTGAGGACCCATTACCCTGATATTAAAACCAAAAAAGGATGCCAGAAAAAAAAAGAAAATTACAGGCCAATATCCCTGATGAACATAGATACAAAAAATCTCAACAAAATATTAGCACACCAAATTCAATAATACATTAAAATGATCATACACCATTATCAAGTGGGATTTATTCCTGTGATACCAGAATGGTTCGACTTCCACAAATCAGTCAAACTGCTACACCACATTAACAAAATGAAGGATAAAAACACATGATCTTATCAATAGATGCAAAAAAGATAATGAATTATCAGAAAGATAAATGAAGAGAGCAATTCCAGGGGCACCTGGGTGGCTCAGTTAAGCACCTGACTTCAGCTCAGGTCATGATATGGTTCCTGAGTTCGAGCCCTGGGTCGGGCTCTGTGCTGACAGCTCAGAGTCTGAAGCCTGCTTCAGATTCTGCATCTCCCTCTCTCTCTCTGCACCCCGCCCCCCGCTCACACTCTGTTTCTCTCTCTCAAAAATATGAAGATTAAAAAAATAAAAAAAATAAATGAAAAAAGAGAGCAATTCCATTGACACTTGCATTAAAAAGGATAAGATATCTAGGAATAAACTGATGCAGTCCTTCTGGAAAATAGTATGGAGTTTCCTCAAAAAGTTAAAAATAAAACTACCATATAATCCAGTATTTCTGCTTCTAGATTTTTACCTGAGAAATATGAAATACTGCCATAAACAAGAATGAAATACCACCATTTGTAACAACATGGATGGATCTCAAAGGCATTATGCTAAGTAAAATACATCAAAGAAAGACAAATACTGAGTGAAGTCTCTCTCTCTCTCTCTCTCTCTCTCTATATATATATATATATATATATATATATATATATATCAAAATATCTATATCAATATCTAGCCAGCCAGCAATTGAGAAAGAGCAGTGAAAAGAGATTGACAAGAGACAGCAGGACACATTATTATGTCAAGTATGTTTTACCCAGACCACCAGCCTATTGTTGTAGTCAAGGAGCTAATTAATTGTTAATTGCACACCATGGTTCAAACCCTTAAAATTCCTACTCTGGGTGTAAGGAAGGAATTGACAAGATCATGGCCATGTTAGCACATACTTATCATGTGGGTTGGACTACCTTTAGATAAAAGTGTCCCTAAATCTAGACAGGTGCAGTTAGCTCCTATAGCAAAGCTTGATGAGTGGGCCAAAACTGACTTCCAGAAATAACTTAATGACTCGTTGGGTGCTTCTGCACAATAAAGCCTATACAATTATAGCAGAAATAAATTGTCTCTTAACATGTCATTCCTTCTGCATCCACACAGAAAAGACAGTTTCTGTTTAAATGACCCTATGCCCTCCCAAGAGCACTATTTAAAAAATGCACATACTGGGGGATCCAACATGGCAGAGAAGTAGGGGAATCCAAAGTTCTCTCATCTCTCAAACACAGCAGTGTTGAGGCCAAAGGACTTTGAACTCCAAGAGTCCTGGCAGGAACGTGACAGAGACATCTCTAGGAACCCACCAGGATAACCTGTGGGCCATAGGTTCATGATTGTGAACTGGGAGAGAGAAAACTGTTAGTGCAGGAATGGAGGGGAGGTAACCCCTTCTGCAGAGAGACAAAGGGAAGAGAAAGGCTGGGGAAATGTTGGACCATATCTAGACAAGAGAAAAAACACAGACTGGGACAGAGAAACATCTAATCTCTAACTGTGGGGCTTTCTCTGGACTGGGGCTGGCTGCCATGTTCACAAACCTGGCAAGGAGAGGTGCCAGTCTGGGCTCTGTAACTAGTCCAGAGGCATAGTCCACAGTGGGAGAAAGTAATTCCCTCCCTGGAATGTTGTGGGAAGAAGACATATAATGATTCAAAGGACAAAGACTGCCTACACCCCCAGCCAGAGGCAATATATTAGGCAGCCCAGAGTGGCACTTCTCCAAAACCGTGGTGTAGGCAGTGGGAACCTTTAAGACATTGGGGTTTAAGTCCTAGCCAAGTGACAAGAAGGCACGGGAGTTGGTGGAGTGGGACAAATAACCTCGTTCACTCCCGCAGCACAGACAGTACAGCCTAAACAGAGTGGTTTGGGACACCCGGTCCATGGAGACAGACTGAGGGGGTTGCCATTTTTCTCCCCCTCACCAACAAGGTGGGGCTTAAGGAAGCAGACAATGGACCCAGAGTGGAGACAGGACCCACCTACACCAAACGACACCTCTTCTCACCTGGTAACTGAGTATCTACTAGAGCAGAATTGTCGCTGACTACCCAGACAGCTTCTCCTCCAGACCAGTGCTGTTGCATTGCCTGAATTAATTCTCAGACAATTCTTTTCATATATATATATATATACACTCTTCCTTCCTTTTCTCCTTATCTTTTCCCTTCTCTAGTCTGGTTATTCTGGTTGTTGGTTTGTTTAAGCAGACATATTATGATTTTGGTTTGTTTAAGTAGACATCTTTAATCTATTTTCTTTATACATATTCTACACCTCCTTTATTTTCCTTTCTCTCTGTCTGGATTAAGCAGTATAATTTCTGTGTCTGGTCAATTTTATTTTATTTTATTTTTCCCTTCCCCTGTCATTTCTATCTTTGTATGGGATAAGGCCTCTTCCATCAGCACTTCTTCCACCCTGTTGTTTACTTGTAGCGGATATTTCTGGGTTTTTGTTTTTGTTTTTGTTTGCGTGTGTGTTTGTTTTTCTTTCTTGTTTGTTTTTTGTTTGTTTGTTTCCCTTTCCAGGAAGACTTCGATGAACAAATCAAAGCACACCTGGTGGAGGGCCCAAAACATCTTTAGGAGTAAGGACATAAAGTAACCAAAGTCACAACAACAGACAGCAAGTAACACACTCCAAAGAACAACTCCTGAAGGGCCAGGCCCTGGACAGTGTATGACCCCTCTTTAATAGAGTAGTGCTTGCAGGTGCAAGGCATATAACAAGCTTTTAAAACACATAAGGGACAGAAAACTAGCCAAAATCAGGACACAGAAGAATTCTCCTCAAAAGAAATTCCAGGAAAAATTGACAGCTAAAGAATTGATAAAAACAGCTATAAACATATAACTGAACAAAAATTTAGAATAATAGTCGTAAGATTAATTGCTAGACTTGAAAAAAGCAAAGAATACAGCAGAGAATCTATTGCTGCAGAGATCAAGGAACTAAGAAATAGTCATGATGAATTAAAAAATGATGTAAATGAGGTGCAAAATAAACTAGAGGCAGTGACAGCAAGGATTAAAGAGGCAGAGGGGAGAAAAGGTGAAACAAGATAAAATTATGGAAAAAGATGGAGCTGAGAAAAATAGAGATAAAAAAATTCTGGACCATGAGGGGAGAATGAGAGAACTAAGTGATTCAATGAAATGGAACAATACCCGTATCATAGGAGTTCCAGAAGAAGAGGGGGAGAGAAAAAGGGGCAGAAGCTATAGCTGAACAAATCATATCTGAGAATTTCCCCAATCAGATTAGGAAAGATACACTGAAATCCAGGAGGCACAGATAGCTCCCTTCAGACGTAACTTGAATTGATCTTCTGCATGACATATCATACTGAAAGTGGCAAAATACAAAGATAAAGAGATAATTCTGAAAGCAGCCAGGGATAAATGGGCTTTAACATACAAGAGTAGACATATAAGGGTAGTAGCAGACCTATCTACTGAAACTGGGCAGGCCAGAAAGGAGTGGCAGGAAACTTTCAATGTGCTGAATAGGAAATACACGCAGCCAAGAATCCTTTATCCAGCAAGCCTGTCATTCAGAATAGAAGGAGAGATAAAGGTTTTCCCAGACAAACAAAAAGAGAAGGAATTCATCACCACTAAACCAGGCCTACAAGAGATCCTAAGGGGGATTCTGTGGGTGGAATGTTGCAAAGAGAACACAAAGGACCAGAGACATCACTACAAGGATGAAACCTACAGATAACACAATGACTCTAAATCCATATCTTTCAATAATAACACTGAATGTAAATGGACTAAATGTTCCAATTAAAAAACACAGGGCATCAGAATGGATAAGATCCATCTATTTGCTGTCTACAAGAGACCCATTTTAGACCTGAGGACACCTTCAGATTGAAAGTGAGGGGGTGGAGAACCATCTATCATGCTACTGGAAGTCTAGAGAAAGCTGGAGTAGTCATATCAGACAAACTAGATTTTAATCTAAAAGCTGTAACAAGAGATAAAGAAGGGCATTTTATAATAATTACAGGGTCTATCCATCAAGAAGAGCTAACAATTATAAATGCTTTTGCACCGAATTTGAAAGCACCCAGATATATAAACCAATCACAAACATAAGTAATGTTATAGGTAGGAATGTGGTAATTGCAAGGTACTTTAATACTCCGCTTACAACAATGGACAGATAATCTAGACAGAAAATCAACAAAAAAACAATGGCCCTGAATGATACACTGGACCAGATGGACTTGACAGATATATTCAGGACTTTTCATCCTAAAGCAACAGAATACACATTCTTCTCAAGTTCACATGGAACATTCTCCAAGATAGGTCATTTACTGGGTCATAAAACAGCCCTCAAAAATGTAAAAAAATTGAGATCATACCATGCACACTTTCAGATCACAATGCTATGAAACTTGAAGTCAACCACAGGAAAAAGTTTGGAAAACCTCCAAACGCATGGAGGTTAGAGAACAGCCTACTAAAGAATGAATGGTAGGGGTGCCTGGGTGGCTCAGTCATTTAAACATTCGACTTCAGCTCAAGACATGTTCTCAATGTTTGTGGGTTTGAGCCCCCCATCAGGCTTTGTCCTGACAGCTCAGAGCCTGGAACCTGCTTCAGATCCTGTGTCTCCCTCTCTCTCTGCTCCTCCCCTGCTTATGCTCTGGCTCTGTCTCTGTCTCTCTCAAAAATAAATATTAAAAAAATTTAAAAACAAAGAATGAATGGGTCAACCAGGAAATTAAAGAGGAATTAAAAATATATGGAAACAAATGAAAATGAAAACAGAACAGTCAAACCATTTGGGAAGCAACAAAGGCAGTCCTAAGAGGAAAATACATGGCAATCCAGACCTATCTCAAGAAACAAGAAAAATCCCAAATACAAAATCTAGCAGCATACCTAAAGGAAATGGGAGCAGAACAACAAAGAAACCAAGGCCAGCAGAAGAAGAGAAATAGTAAAGATTAAAGCAGAAATAAACAGTATAGAATCCAAAAAAACAGTAAAACAGATGGATGAACCTAAGAGCTGGGTTTTTTTTTGAAAAAATAAACAAAACTGATAAAACCCTAGCCAGATTTCTCAAAAAGAAAAGAAAGAGGACCCAAATAGATAAAATCACGAATGAAAATGGATTTATCACAACCAATCCTTCAGAAATACAAGCAATTATCAGAGAATACTATGAAAAATTATATGCCAACAAACTGCACGACATGGAATAAATGGACAAATTCCTAGACACCCACACACTACAAAAACTCAAACCGAAAGAAATAGAACATTTGAACAGACCCATAACTAGTGAAGAAATTGATTCAGTTATCAAAAATCTCCCAACAAATAGAGTCCTGGGCCAGATGGCTTCCCTCAGGAATTCTACCAGACATTTAAAGCAGAGTTAATACCTATCCTCAAGCTGTTCCAAAAAATTGAAACGGAAGAAAAACTTCCAGACTCATTCTATGAAGCCAGCATTGACTTGATTCCCAAACCAGACAGAGACCCCACAAAAAAGGAGAATTACTAGCCAATATCCCTGATGAACATGGATGCAAAAATTCTCAACATGATACTAACAATTCTAATTCAAGAATATATAAAAAGAATTATTCACCATGATCAAGTGGGATTCATTCCTGGGCTGAAGGGCTGGTTCAATATTCACAAATCATCAATGTGACACATCACATTAACAAAAGAAAGGATAAGAACCACATGATCCTGTCAATAGATGCAGAAAATGCATTTGACAAAATGCAGCATCCTTTCTTAATAAAAACCCTCAAGAAATTTGGGATAGAAGGAACATACCTAAACATCATAAAGGCCATATATGAAAAGTTCACAGCTAATATTATCCTCAAAGGGGAAAAACAGAGCTTTCCCCCTGAGTTTAGGAACATGGCAGGAATGTCCACTCTTATCACTATTGTTTAAAATAGTGATGGAAGTTCTATCATCAGCAATCAGACAACAAATGAAATAAAAGGTATCAAAATTGGCAAAGAAGTCAAACTTTCACTTTTCGCAGACGGCATGATACTCTACATGGATAACCTGAAATATTCCACCAAAAGACACCTAGAACTGATACATGAATTCAGCAAAGTTGCAGGGTACAAAATCAATGTACAGAAATCAGCTGCATTCCTATACACTAATAATGAAGCAACAGAAAGACAAATAAAGAAATTGATCCCATTCACAATTGCACCAAGAACCATAAAATACCTAGGAATAAATCTAACCAAAGAGGTAAAAGATCTGTATGATGCAAAGTATATAAAACTTATGAAGGAAATTGAAAAAGACAGAAAGAAATGGAAAAACATCCCATGCTCATGGATTGAAAGAAAAAATATTGTTAAAATGTCAATACTACCCACCGCAATCTACACATTCAATGCAATCCCAATCAAAATTGCACCGCCATTCTTCTCAAAGCTGAAATAAACAATCCTAAAATTTGTATGGAACCACAAAAGACCCCAAATAGCCAAAGTAATATTAAAGAAGAAAACCAAAGCAGGCAGCATCTCAATCCCAGACTTTAGCCTCTACTACAAAGTTGTAATCATCAAGACAGTATGGTATTGGCACAAAGACAGACACATAGACCAGTGGAATAGAATACAGAACCCAGAACTGGTCCCACAAAGGTATGGCCAACTAATCTTTGACAAAGCAGGAAGGAGTATTCAATTGAAAAAAGACAGTCTCTGTAGCAAATGTGCTGGGAGAACTGGACAGCAACATACAGAAGAATGAAACTAGACCACATTCTTACACCATACACAAAAATAAACTCAAAATGGATGAAAGACCTAAATGTGAGACAGGAAACCATTTCTCCTGGATGAGAAACCAGGTCACAACCTCTTTGACCTCAGCTGCAGCAATTTCTTGCTTGACACATCTCCAAAGGCAAGGGAATTAAAAGCAAAAATGAATTATCAGGATCTCATCAAAATAAAAAGCTTCTGCACTGCAAAGCAAACAATCAACAAAAATAAAAGGCAAGTGATGGAATGGGAAAAGATATTTGCAAATGATATATCAGATAACGGGTTAGTATCCAAAATCTATAAAGAATTTACCAAACTCAACACCCAAAAAACAAGTAATCCAGTGAAGAAATGGGCAGAAGATATGAATAGACACTTGTCCAAAGAAGACATCCAGATGGCCAACAGACACATTAAAAGATGCTCAATGTAACTCCTCATCATGGAAATACAAATCAAAACCACACGAGATACCACCTCACACTGGTTAGAGTAGCTAAAATTAACAACTCTGGAAACTACAGATGCTGGAGAGGATGTGGAGAAACGGGAACCCTCTAGCACTCTTACTGGGAATGCACACTGGTGCAGCCACTCTGGAAAACAGAGTGGAGGTTCCTCAAAAAAGTAAAAACAGAACTACCCTATGACCCAGCAATAGCACTGCTAGGAAGAGTGCTGATGCATAGGGGCATTTGTACCCCAATGTTTATAGCAGCACTTTCAACAATAGCCAAATTATGGAAAGAGCCTAAATGTCCATCAACTGATGAATGGATAAAGAAGTTGTGGCTTATATATACAATGGGATATTACTTGGCAATGAGAAAGAATGAAATATGGCCTTTTGTAGCAACATGGATAGAACTGGAGAGTTATGTTAAGTGAAATAAGTCATACAAAGAAAGACAGATACTATATGTTTTCACTCTTATGTGGATCCTGAAAAACTTAACAGAAGACCATGGGGAGGGGAAGGGTAAAAGAAAAAAGTTAGAGAGAGAGGGAGGGAGGCAAACCATAAGAGACTGTTAAAAACTGAGAATAAACTGAGGGTTGATGGGGGGTGGGAAGGAGGGGAAAGTGAGTGATGGTCATTGAGGAGGGCAGCTGTTGGGATGAGCACTGGGTGTTGTATGGAAACCAATTTGACAATAAATTTCATATTAAAAAAAGATGTGGTATATATATATATATACAGTGGAAGTCTACTTAGCAATGAAAAGGAGTGAAATCATGCCATTTGCAGAAATGTAGATGGAACTGGAAGGTATTATGCTGAGTAAAATAAGTCAGTCAGAGAAAGTCAGATATCGTATGTTTTCAGTCATATGTGGATCTTGAGCAACTTAACAGAAGACCATGGGGGAGGGGAAGGGGAAAACAACAGTTATAAACAGAGAGGGAGGGAGGCCAACCATAAGGGACTCTTAAATACAGAGAACAAACTGAAGGTTGATGGGGGGTGGGGGGCAGGGGAAATGGGTGATGGGCATTGAGGAGGGAACTTGTTGGAATGAGCATGGGGTGTTGAATGTAAGCAATGAACCATGGGAATCTACCCCCAAAATCAAGAGCACACTTTGCACACTGTATGTTAGACAGTTTGACAATAAATTAAATTTTAAAAAAGTAAATTGAAAAATTAAAAATGCACATACTGGTGCCACCACTGCTATTGTACATGTCCTAAACTCAAGCCTCACACTCCCCTTGGAATGGTATCCATGCATCAAGCAGGAGCCAGTAGAAATATAACACAGGCAGAACAGGAAGCCTCACAGTGCCATCTGTTCATTCTTCTGCTAGACGGGATTTTGTTGGTTACCCTTTCCATTTGGGATCTAGCTCCTGACATGTTGCTGTGTCCCTCTTCTCCCACCTTTGATGTCTTTTCTTCTATTACTTAACGAAACAACTATCCTAATTTAGGAGCATTCCTTTGGTAGGAAATCTTTACCTCCTCCTCACTTTCAGATCACTGCACAATATATTGAAGGCTATTCCTTAGCCTTTTTATTCTTCTAGTACCTATGCTACATGATTTGTTTTAAGAAGCTCAAATAGGGGCGCCTGTGTGGCTCAGTCGGTTAAGCATCTGACTTCAGCTCAGGACATGTCCTCAAGACATGTTCTCATGATTCACAAGTTCAAGCCCCACATTGGGCTCTGTGCTGACAGCTCAGAGCCTGGAGTCTGCTTTGGATTGTATGTCTCTCTCTCTCTTTTTCTCTGCCCCTTCCCCACTTGTGCTCTGCTTCTCTCTCTCTCTCTCAAAAATAAAATAAAATAAAATAAATAAATAAATAAATAAATAAATAAATAAATAAATAAAATTACCAAATAAAAACTTGACCTGCACTTTTTTTTCTTGGGGGGGGGGCAGGCATTGGAAGGTAGTTGATTTGGCTTTATCATTTTAAAAACAGATTTTTAAAATTAACTTAAAACTTCCATAACCATTTTAACAAAAATGAAAACCCATTTATATTATCTTGTTAAAACTATTTTAGAAGGAAAAGTTCTATTTATTATGTAATGTCTCAATTAGCTTCTGGGTCATTAGTTTTAAAAACAATTCTACAGTTGCCCATTTTCAAATATGTTATAAGATTACTCTTTCTATTTTCTGTACAGAATTTAAAACATCAATTTATCTGTTAACTTACTGAACTAAATAAAGAAATGACACAATTTGGCTTTTATTTTCAGGAACACAGAAATCTAGAATTCACTTTAGTTCAAGCATAGGCTGAATGAACAAAGTCTATAATTTGTAAAAGTTCATTACAACTAATATATGAGGCATACAAATATAAGATATTTTTGAGGCTAGGAAAGGATAGGAGAATTTGCTTAAGAGATGCAGTTCTTATCCTATCTAATTAAAGAATTAGGAGAAAAACGAAACTCAGCAGTAATGACATGCCTTTGGTATTTAAAAGCATTTCTGGCATGAAAGCTTCATCACTGCCTCATTTACTTTACAATTTCTAAAATACAGTCATGGCAAGAGCCCAGATTAGAACTGGGAAATTAAAAACATTTTTTTTTTCTTCTTGAGGAGTTTATTTCAGAGATACTAAAACTGGGTTACAAGAAACTATATAACAGAAAAGATCCAATCTTGCTTTCATCTGTACTCAAAGAAATTGACCATATAATAGGGCATTTATAAGGTACCAAGTGGGAATATATGATGTAGAATAACCGAAAGATTTCTCACTTACTTACTCTAAATCAATATAGGTATTTTTTTAATTTTTTAAATTATTTTTTACTGCAGTCTCTAGAAAACCAAAGACTAGATTCAAATTTGAAGAAAAGGTTGCCAGAATGGGACTAATTTAAGTGTTGTTAAATTAATCAAGGAAGCTTTTAGGCAAGGTGGCTCTAATGTTGTGTTGTTATATAAGCAAACCAAAACAGTTTTCTGCTTTGCTTCCACCTTTTCTCTAGAAGTGTCCTTTCCAGAGCTCCTGACTGTGGAGCTTTCAACCATGTCTGGCTTGGTGCTGCCTAATCAGTTTTTGCTCAAACTCTTAAAAATGTTACTACTTTCAGTTTATCCTTTAAGAGAGTCCATACTATAAAGCCCAAAGCCCCCAGAAATGAGGCACATTCACATGAAGTTTGGGCAGATATAACAACCTAGTTATTTCTTATTTATCCATATATAATTTCATTGATGTATTTATTTATATATTTGTTTATGTATTTATGCATTTATTCATAGGCTCTAAGTGAAATCCTCTCTATTTTAAGAAAGCAATAAATCAACTTTATATTTTCATAACTTATGTTTCCATACAATACACACCAGTTACTGAGTGTCAACAACAGGAAAGTTTAGATGTTGTGTGAACACAGACAAGATCCTTGCTCACACTGATAAGACTGTCTAACATAAGAATGGTATAAATGATTTCTCCCAAATGTCTATAGTCACACTAATGAGAGCTTTACATGTTTTTTTTTTGTTTGTTTTTATTTAATCTGAAGAGTAAGTGGAAGTAATAACCTGGCAGTGTTACTGTCCCTCATCCCTTAATCCTAATACCACACCTGACCTTCAATTAAGAGGAAAAATAGAAGAAAAGGGGGAAAAAAAAGGAAATGACTGCAAATGTAGAAGCCATATGTTCTTTATTCACCACAAAAGTTTATTAGGGCGTTTTAAAAACGGTACTGAATGGGCAATTCTACAATGTCATTTGGAACTAAAGTATCCATTGTGTGTAGGACACTCTTTATATACATATGAGATTTAAAATAAAGTAAGGGTAATAAAAGATGCATAAGACCAGTTGTGATTAAGAGTAGAATGCACTGGGTGGGAAGGAAGGTGCAGAGAAAATGAGTATTTAGATAAAGAAGGATCTCTTAGGACGTATGTGTAGGTGTTGAGGAGGGATAGGGTAAATAGGGTTGATTACACTGAAATTTTCACATATTCATTTATTTCGGTGAAATTTAAGTCAGCATTCTAGTCAATTTGAACTTTTCCTCATCCTTAGTCACTTATTCAAATCGCAAAGCAAGAGCTACTGGTAAAAATCTTTTCTGATAGGATGACCATGATAAATTGTTGAACTTGGTGTCTTTGGGTCAAATGTAGGAGCCTCTCCACAGGTGTGGGAGGAAAACAGTAAATATTGATAGCTAGTTGCTGCTAGGAGCAAATTGCATGCCTTAAAAGCATCCAAAATACTGTTAATTTATTCAGTAAAAGTCAGGATTTTTCTTTTCCGCATACCTCATCTATCTCGTCTCCTTTGTATGACTTTTCCAGAACTGTTAACAAAGACAATCTTAAGCTGGCTGGTTTACTCTTTTTAAACTGCGACAGTCTAAAGGAAGCACTGATGCAGACATAAACCCACAAATCAGGTTCCAACTTAAGAAAGAGAATGTCAGACATTTGCTTTCAGGATTACAGCACTACACATGAAAGCTGTAGTCATATCACAGTGCAGCTTAATTTTGGAAAGCTTCTCTTTAACTTGCTTCTCTTTCACTTTCTTCCATATGTTTAAAAATGACATATCCCACTAATATACATTATAATATACAAATGGATTAAGAAAATAGGAAATTGTATTACTGACTCCCACATTGGACTGAGCTTTCTAACGTTCCTTTCATCCTTGGTTTTAAACAATAAGACCATAGGGAGATGTGTTATTTGAAAACATATTTAGGTTGCATTTATAATACCCACCACACATTAAATTTAGAGTAAAAAACCCAAAATATAGCATTCCATGAATGCTTAAATATAACGAATAAGGGTCCAAGTCATGAAGGGTCAGTGTTATTACAGGATTTAGTGTTAGCCAGTATCATTATTAAATAACATGAAAATTATCTCAACAAAGGAAATCATATACACACAATACTCTACAGATACTTTTGCATATGAATAAACTCTCTTGATACAGAAATGACAAGCAAATGCTAGAGAAATGTAAAAGATGTATGGGTTGTTTATCTAATATTGACAGCACTAAATAGTCTGACCTTCCATTTTTATAACAAATGAAATTTGTTATCAGGGAATCTGTATTAATTGCCCCTAGATACTGATTTATTCAGGAATGAGCATGTACTGACATTTCTCTTCAAGTGTGAACAAAGCTTCTTGGAGGACTCCAGAGGCAGGTTTCCTTGCTGATATATATGAGTGAAATTAGTGTCCTTATCAGAAGAATTATAAGAATGAAGATCTCTCTTTCCCTACCAATGTTGTAAGAATGAAGATCTCTTTCCCTACCAGTGTAAAGAGACAGAAACAAGGCAGCTTTGTGGAAACCAGGAAGACAGTCCTTATCAAGAGCCAATCATGCTGGCACCCTGAGCTCAGACTTCCAGTGTCTGGAACCACGAGAAATAGTTTGCTGGGACATTTGGGAGACTCAGTCAGTTGAGCATCTCTTGATCTCAGCTCAGGTCATAATCTCACAGTTCGGTTTTTGGTTTCAAGCTCTGCTTTGGGCTCTGTGCTGACAGCGCAGAGCCTGCTTGGGATTCTTTCTTTCCCCTTCTCCCCCTCTCTCTTTCTGTCCCTCTCCCATTTGCGTGCTCCCTCTCTCAAAATAAATAAATAAACTTAAAAAAAAAGAAAGAAATATTTGTTTAAGTCATCTAGTCTAAGGCATTTTTTGTTATAAGAGCTCAATCCACTTAAGACATCTGTGAAGGAGTATTATTGATTTCATCATAAATGTTAGAATTTAAGTAGCATGGCCAAGATCCTGCAGAGAGTGGCAGACGTAGTATTCCATGCTTGGTATCTCTGGCCTCAAATTCTGTGTTTTCTGCTTCCACATCAAAATGAAATGTCACAACCTGAAAACTCAACAAAATGTTGAGGATCCCCTACAAGAGCTATAGCAAAAAGAAAAAGAAATGGAAATACTCAGTATTTATCTTGCAAACAATCATTTTATTTCCCCTAGACTAATTCATAGGACTTCTGTCCTCTGCATTTCAATTAAAAAAATACTGAAAATGGTAATTGTTTCAAGATATACACAATTATCAAAATTTTGAAGAAGGATCTAGCATTTGACAAGAAATTTAGTTTAAGTACTTCAGAGAGTAGAAAAACAAAAGGCCTAAAAGAAGTTAAGCCTGAAGAATATTAAATCAAATTACATAAATTTTATTTTCCTTTGCTCCATCATTAAGTTAAGGACACTCCTAGAGTTTTTACGAAACCTCACATTAAATTGAAAGGATATATTTCATGATAAAGTGGGCAGTAACTTTAAAATGTCCTTTCCCCAAAGTTAGTATATGCTGAAGGGATATATATTACAGAAAAATTCACCAATAAGTTATGATACTTCAGAATGTTTTGAAATATGGCTCTAGTTCCTGTTGGTAGAAATCACACAAATCCCCAGGGTGACTGATGATGTCTCTTTCAGAGATACCAAGGTGAGACATAGAGTTAGACAGATCTTAGTACTAATCTGTTCAAAATATTCTACCTTCTTACAAATAGCATGGAATCAACAATGTGGTGAATTTTTTTTCTGCCATTCTTACTGTGGTTGTTCAGTGATATATAAAACCACAATTTAAAAAGTGATGGATTCTCACTCATTTTTCCATTACTTATGGCATATTGTATAATAACTATCAGGTATGATAAGTATCCAGGAATCTATAAAACTTTCTCAACATTATTATAAAATATGTGAAACATTTTACCAGAATTTGGTGCCTTGGTAGTAAATTGGCCATATCTCATTTTTATACTGAATATTTTGGTAAGCACTTCCCAAACAATTTTTTGTTTTTGTTTTTGCTTTTCCTGCTTCCCCATGCTATCTAAAAAGGGGGAGATATCAGGCAGGCTAAACCTCAAATGAATTTGATGATGTTCAGTGGTTCTAAACACAGAGATGTTCATCTACTGAAAACACAGGAAGAAAAAAAACCCATTAAGATAAAGCATCTAATTTGAAAGAAGCAGAAAGATAGGGAGAAAAAGTCACATTATCGAGTGGTTACAAGCTAAAGTATAATAACCATTAAAAACAATTACTTTATGTGGTGTATTTCCAATTTTGGAAAGTGACTGTAAATCAAGTCAACATAAAAGCATTGTTTTCTGGAAAACATTTGCACTTTTAACTGGGAAAAAGTTGGAGTCTTAAAAAAGGCTTTAGATATCAATTTGTTTTCATTTTATGCATACATTTTCTTGGATATTTTGTTACCTATATTTTCAAATTCTAAATATTTATAGTATGAAAAGAGCTTAGAGATTGTTTAATCTAAACCTCTCTTTTACAGGGATAGAGAAATATGTTCAGATTGCTTAAGAGGTAAATCATACAATTAAAATATATCAGAAATGAGATGGACTTTAATTCCTGTCTACTGATAATAAGCTACTTTCATTTTACTCTACCAACTATCTTTAATATGTGTATCATAAATAATAAATTCTATTTCTATTTACTAATCCTGAATAAGCAGTAATAGAGAATAGCTTTTGCATCACCATGTGAGTTTATTGAATGATTTCTCATCTATTTATCTTCATTTAGAATAAATAAAATATCAATGAAACTAAGACAGACATTTGAGCTAGACAAATTTTACTTGATAAATTTATGACTATTTAATGTACTAAAAAAAGAAAAAAAAACTTTTAATTATTGAAAATATTTACAAATGTCCTGTTATAAGTCTTGAATCAGCGTTAAAAATCTTTAAAAAGACATTTGTATGAAGGTACTACCTTACTGACAGGTATATGAAGCATCTTTGCATGGAGTTTCTGGGTTATTATTTTTATCTTCTAAAGTACCATGTATTTAATTATATATATGCTGTTAGCTGTTTTCCCCTGAAAACAGAGAATATTAAGCAATTCTGGATATTTGAAGATTTCAATTGCCCTTCACTTGTATAGTTACAGACAGAAAATAATTTTTTTCCTATAAAAGATCATGAGTCATAAAAGTTCCATTTTCACCCAAGCTATAAGTGACTTGGATATTCATTGAGAAATGATGTGACTGCCTTTATCAACAGAGAAATTATGAAGGAAATCAACTAGAGAAGAAATAGTTGCTTAAGTATTTGTGATAAGCCAGAAAACCAGCTCAGCTGGTTACACCAGGTTGACTAAGAGATGCTTTCTCTTCATTTTGTGGCAAAACAGTGATATGTTCTTGTCATACTGTGTCATTACCAGGAGTAACAGAAGTTTTACCTTCCATTTATTATGATGAATAATAAATGTTGTGTGTGGATAAAACTGAATTTCCTTTTTAATCTATTTTGATTATTTGCCTTTATTTTCTCAATGTATACTTCTGAGTTTCTCCTGTACTGATCAATAATTTTTTTACGTGTGATTGCATTCAGATACTTTTATTAAAGAACTTATTTGTTTATATCACTCTCTTTTTCATTACAGTATGGTTGGCAGAATGTCTCCTCAATATATACCTACCTTAATTCCCGAGTCCTGTAAATATTCTACTTTACATGGCAAAGAGGATTTTGTAGAAGTGATTAAAGTTATGGATTTTATGATATAAAGATCATCCTGTATTATGCTTACCTGGCTGGGCCCAAACTAACCACATGAGCCCTCAAAACAGAACTTCCTCTGGCTGTAGCAGAAGAGATGTAGTGGCAGGAAAAGTCAAAGAGGTAAGAAGTGTAAGAGGAGCTTTATGCACCTTTGCTGTTTTGAAGATGAGGGGGCTATGTAAGCAAGCATGCAGGTGTCCGTTAGGAGCTGAGAGGGGTCTCTGGGTAACAGCCAGCAGGTAACAAAGACCTCAGGCCTAGAGCCTCAAGAAACTTCATTCTACCAACAACCTGAATGAGCCTGAAAGAAGATTCTCCCCAGAAGTCTCCAGATAGAAGCCCAGAAAGGCAAATGCCTTGACTTCGGCCTTATAAGACCCAAAGAAAAGGAATTAGTCAATCTAACACAACACTCCTGACCTACAGAACAGTGAGATAATATATCTGTGTTGTTTTAAGCCAGTAAATGTCTGCTGATTATTTCTGCTAGCATAGAAAACCAGATTTACTTTTATAAATACAACGAAACACAACTAGATTTACTTCTCTGGGGTCAGAGGTAATTTCTTACTCATCATGGTATCCTTATTCTTTTTGCAGGGCCTTTCACATAAGAGATGATCAATGAAGTTTATTGATTGACTATAATGCTCTATCATCTTACATCCTTGATCTTATTTTAAGTTGATTTATTTCCATCTATGTATTTTCAAGAAGGATATAAGATGATTTACAATAAAAGCAATGTAAAATAAGATCCAAAGACAGAGGCAAACAAAATATGTTAAGACATAAAAATAAGATAACAAAGAACAGCATATCCCAAACTTGATAGAGTAGGTTACAGGATTTGAATCAAATTTAATGCTGAGCAGCCTATCAGGCAAAACAAAAAAGAAAATACATTTTCTTACATAGCTCTCATCATCTACACATAATAAGCTATTCAATTCATCTCAAAACATGTATATATTTTTGCATATCTCTGTATATAAAGAGCATTGAATATCATAATAAAAATTATCTTTTGTAATGGCAGAGGGATTACATATACTTCTATTTCGTATATCAGCTCTCAGTTATGGCTAGATATTTTATTTAATCCTTATTTACTATGTTTTGTTTTATAAGTACATTTAAGATAAGCCTGACTGATATAGCTTAGATTTGTGAAGTTTACACCAAAGCTAATAAACAGATTATGCTCAGGAAATCCTTGGGCCTTGTTAACATGGCTCCTGACACTGCCCTTCAAGGCTGTGCCACTTCTGGGCAAAAATTAATCAGCTGCTTGCTCAGACTGCAGACTAACTGTCCATATTTTACTCTAAGGCTCCTTAAAGGCAGGGTTTATAAAGGAAAGACCTTTGTGGCAACATAAATACACAGTTGTGTGACTGATGACCTCCACTGAACCTGGACCACAGACAGAAGAAAAACAATGAATTCATGCCTTATGCAGACGACTGGGTGTACACACTCAACTCGCTTCATTTGTCGACACATTAATATTATTTCTTCCCAAATTCATTATTTCCTCTTCAAAAAATCACTTTATGGTTCTTTAAATTACATAATTTGGTAATATTGTTAATATAGGAAGAGGTCTCAGTCCAGGTATCTGGACGTGAGACAGAAGCAGGTCACCATCTCTAGAATTCACTTTAATATATCAAATTCCAAGTATAGTCTTCACTTGTTTTGCTTCTGGGGTATCAAGAATATAAATACTGTGTTGTTTGACCTGTTTTCGATTGCTTCTTTCTTCCTAAGTGTTGTTGATCTCTCAGGTTCTTCTGAATTTACCAAATGTGCCCATTTTATTTCTATTTTTAATCTTACAATATTTCTCATCCTCCATTAGAATAGAATATGATAATAATGTCCATCCACTTAGATAAGAATGTCCATACCCAAGCTTTCTGACTGAAAAAGTGCTAATAGTAAAGTATGGGGAATTTGAAGTCCTCCTACAATTCCTAGGGTACAGTCCAAGAGAGTCTGCAGGAGAAAAAATTATTTCATTTCTTCTTATCATTTTGTGGGAATATCTATAGCATTATTTCCCATAAATATTTGAGTAATATAAATAAAAATAAATTTGGGAAAGACGTACCATTTTGTTCTTCAGTTTTATGTACTCCCGTACATACCCAGTGTGTGAGACACAGAAAGTGAGTTACTGGGGTGAGCTTGAGTAATATTAATGATTAAAGTTTGGAGATGGCCCATCTCTACAAGCGGTATTTCTCTAAAAATAAATAAGTTGCCCGTGTAAACTCAAAGTAAATTCAGGTATAAATAAATAAATGAATGAATAATCAATATCTCAAACAACAAATTGGACCTGTATATAAGAGTGTAACTGTTGTTGGTTGTGTGTTGAGGGTCAAACCAAGACTTTAAACTTTAGTTCTTTAATCAGAACTATGGGAAAATGACAAGGAATGTTGGTATGGTAAATATCTGCATGAATAAATACTTCTGGTTGTGTGGGCTTTAGTCCCATGATTTGAGAAGATTTTACACCTGGTAATACAGCATTTCTAAGTCATCCTTCATATTAAAAAGCTCTACTGGTATAGCTGCCATTTCCTATGACACAGTTTCAAGGCAAGTAGGACTAAAGAATTTACGCATGAATGAATGCAGTGATCTATAACATCAGGCAGAAAAGATGGCTCCTAAATTAACAAAATATAAGGAAAACACAGAAAATGGAAGCCTGAAGTGTCTCTTTAATTTTGTGGTTCCTTTATTTACAAGAAAAAAAAAACTAAACTATTTAAAAATTATCATAAAAATATTTTATCACTACTAAATCAAATAACAATCTTTACTTCTTGTGAGTGATAATTCTTAATATATTTTGTTATTCTGAAATCAGATGTAACTGCTTTTGTGCCCTAAAATGGAAATCAGCTTATTTCTCCTGGAAAGTTAACCTTAAGAACACATTACAGGTTCCAATAGAAATATATTCTAAAATATCCATTACTCAATAAGGAAGACTACTTGCCAAATTAGAGTTCCACTGGTTCCAATTGTACTAAAGATATGTTCCTTGCCAAGGCAAACATTCAATTTTCAATAATGATAAAAGGATTTGTTAGAGTTAAGATCAAAGAGAATTTTTATAGCCTGGAGTTTTAAATGTGTTAACTAACTAGAATTTAATTTTTTAATTATTTTTTTAATGTTTATTTATTTTTTGAGAGAGAGAGCACAAGAGGCAGAGGGGCAGAGAAAGAGGAAGACACAGAATCTAAAGCAGGCTCCAGCCTCTGAGCTGTCAGTGCAGAGCCCAACATGGGGCTTGAACCTATGAACTGTGAGATCATGACCTGAGTTGAAGTAGAACGTTAAACTGACTGAGCCACCCAGGTGTCCCAAGAATTTAAAAAAGTAAATGTTCAACAAATCTTAGTCACTAACATTTTATGGTTTCCCATTGTAATATTTACATTTTATTATTATTAACACTTTATAGTTTATTGTTATAATGATTCATATGTAGTGATCCTGCAATAAGCTTGGGCAGAATTACTTTAATTATAATAATCAACAATAGATAATTGTTGAGAATCCATTAGCTGCAGAACATTTTAGACTATTGCCTATTTTTTTGACCGATGAGTTTTAATTATCAAAAATCTGAAATCTGTGTGCTTTGGACAGCAGAATAGTCATGACAAAGAACATTTTCTGGGAGGCAGGGCACCAAGATGCTAATTTCATCTATCCCACGAACCAGCTATATGATAATGGAAAACAAAGGCAACCTTCTCTACAAATTATAATCCTTCAATTCTATTTTAAGGACGTTAAAGAGATCTTAGAAATATGTGTATAAGGCTTGTAGTGAGGCCAAGGTGTTTGTAAAGGAAGACTGTCTAGGCTTTCTAATGGTAAAATTCACATTATAACTGCGAAATAGACCTCACATTAGCCAGAAGAGGGTATTCTCACCCTGGAGACCATAGGTGAGGTAAATAACTCATCAGAAGTTTGCTCAGTAGTTCTGGAATCATTACAGGTAATAGCAGCTAGTTTTGATAGCTGAAACAGATATATCCAGAATTAACAATGCTCTCAAGCAGTCAATATTTGCATTTCTTATGTTTGCACTACCATAATTTATCTATCACTATTGAGAGATTTTCCCATTAAACTTACCTATACAGTCAAGGAACTGAAATCCAATATTGACAGCTAGCTTCCATTCCCTCTCCTCTAGGAAACTTGGTATATTTCTAATCTAACTCATTACATAATGAGTTCATTTTATAATTTAATTGAAGGGACAGTATTCTGTCCACCACACTATCAGTCCTGTATAGTGGCTATAACCATAAAATTACATAAAATTTTAAGTTAACAATTCTATATGCTTTAATTCCATCTCTGTAGTCTCTGTCAATAGCTGGTTTGTCTTCTGAAAAACAGAAGCAGATTAAAAACCCAAGAAAACAAAACCCACTGGTGCAAGTTAAAAATCTGAATAGGGATATATGGTTTGTTGTAACTCCTTCCTGTAATTTTCCTGTCATCATTCAGAGCAAGAGTTTTCAAAATTTGTATCAATCTGTAGAAAATAAGGTAACCCTCTAATAACTAGAGTGAAAACGTTCCCCAAGCATTTTTTCTCAATAAAAATGAGTAATAATTGAAATACAGAAATCTTAAATTGTTTAGAAATCTTCTATGAGCATATTCTTTGCCCTTCACATCCCATCCAGAATCTCAAAATATTACTTCTTGATTTGAATTCACTTGCTTCAAGTATCAATAGTGCCTTGTAGAATTATTTTGTGATATAATGTCTACACGCTAAATGAATTCAGCTGTCCAGTTTCTACAGGTGCTACTATAGCATTCTAATTCTAATTCTGCTGTTAATTATTAATTTTTTCTATATTATTAACTACATTTATCATAAAAATAATAAGACTTTATGGCAAAAATGCAAACAATTCATCTCTATCATTTATTTAACTTCTGCATTGTATTTCACTACACAAAAGTAGCAGAATTAATTTAACCAGTCCTTTATCAATAGATATACTGTTTCCAGTTTTTGCTACTATAAACAATGCTGCATTCAATACCCTTGTGGATAATCATTGCATATTTGTGAGAGTATATTACTACTGACTGTGGGAACAAATCCTAAAACTACATTAGTTTTGATATCTTTATCACATCCAACATTTGATTATATGTGTGTTTGTGTGTGTGTGTGTGTGTATACATATATACATATATACATATATACATATATATATATACACATATATACATATATACACATATATATACATACAATATATATACATAGACATATATTGTATATATGTATATATTCAGCATTAATTTTTCTCCACAAAAATAAGGGAATGGAATAGCTTTTAAAAGGAAAAGAAGAAACCTAAACTAAAAATGGTACAATTTTGCAGGCTAAAGTAGTATTTCACATTTTTTGGAGTTGCATAAATACCTTATCACTGGGTATCATTAATTTTGACACTTTTCTTTTGTTCCAAAAAGTGCAGCATAACATAAAACTTTTAATGAAATATTATGTCAAGAATCTAATGCTTATTGAAACAACTGGAGATCCCCTGGGGTATCACAGGCTGGGAATTCTTCTTCCCAATTATTAAATGGTGTTTCACTAACACATTATTCTCTTTTTATATAGACAAGAAGTCTGTTTAGAGACTTAAAATGAGCAAGAACAGTGTAAATCAATAAATTCTACCTGAGACTTTCAAATTTACCTCAGGGTCAAACTCAAGAATCTATGAGAAGTGGGGTGCCTGGCTGGCTCAGTCAGTAGAGCATGTGACTCTTGAACTTGGGGTTGTGAGCTTGAGCCCCTGGTTGAGTGTGGAGATAATGTAAAAATAAAATCTTTATAAAAAATGAAATCAATGAGAACAGATGTATATAGGATTTAAGAGAAAATCCAGTAAAAGGAAAATATTAACTAATGCGTAGTCAAAGAAATGCCAAGGCATGTATTTATTTTCTCCTAGTCCTTAGTAACTGATAAAAAATAGATTTCAGAAGTATACAGGCATATAAAAAAATAGTTTATCATTATGACTATTAGCCATGCCTATTTTATTTTTTTTTTATTTTTTTTTTTTAACATTTTTTATTTATTTTTGGGACAGAGAGAGACAGAGCATGAACGGGGGAGGGGCAGAGAGAGAGGGAGACACAGAATCGGAAACAGGCTCCAGGCTCCGAGCCATCAGCCCAGAGCCTGACGCGGGGCTCGAACTCACGGACCGCGAGATCGTGACCTGGCTGAAGTCGGACGCTTAACCGACTGCGCCACCCAGGCGCCCCTAGCCATGCCTATTTTAACAAACACAAAGACTTAAAGTTTCAGAAAAAAAAAATTATCCAATTTTACAGGTTAAGGAAACAGGATTATGAGGAAAGTAATGTGTCAGTGGCAAAAGAAAGAAATAACATGTTCACTGAGAATTAAAAGGAAAAAAATGTGTGGTTGTATTAAAAGGAGAGGAATAATGGAAGTTTGGATCTTTCCCAAATGTTTGGAGAAAATGTTTCCACAAATCCCAATGGATTCTAAAGCTCTTGGCTGAAGTTCCATTGTCTTCCATTTGTCAATAAGCCTTTAGAGTATTTATTCATTCCGGAACAGACATACTTGTAACACTGTCTTCAAACAAGGGACTGGAATTTTGATAAGTCTGAATGATTCTTAAACAAAAAAGAGTGCAAAGATGGTTTCTCCATTAATATGTTGTTGCTCTAGGCAGAGGACATCTGAGTCCAAAACAGCCTTGAGAATAAGCTGTTTCTTCTAGTCACCTGCTGTATCCACATTATTAAATCTCTCTTTGTCACAGAAGAAGCATGTGTGGCAAATGGGAATCATTTTTTACTGCAAACTCCATTGGACCCTTTCCCATAAAAGTGGGTGCAAGATCCAATTTTGGGTATTCAAATTCAGTATATTTATGCTGTGTTTTTTTTTCCTTTTTATTTTGCTTATACTTTATGTAGATAATGCTATACTTTAAATTTGGTATGCAATTCTTAGCCTTCAAAGGGCTGGTTTTTCTTATGCTGCCTTGACTTTTCCCTTCTTAATATTCTAAACTTGGAGGAAAAATATTTAGCTTTCACAGTGTCTTCTTCTAAGCTCAAGGCCAATCTTCATACTGATTATGAAACAACTAAAGAAGTTCATTATTATGTGCACCTGAGTGATAAATGGCAGCTTTATAAATTGGTGAAAATCTAAACTCAAATGCAATATGCTCTAGGAATAAGGACCTGACTATTATTTTTGGCCTTGCTACTCACTTTGCCAAGTCATCTTCATAAAATCATCATCTTGCTCTAAGTTCATTTTTCTTACCTCAAAATCAAGATAAATGCAATTACATTGCCTGTCTCTTTGGTTATTCGTATATGCATTCCATCCTTCATTTATACATGTATATGTCAGTTGTTTTATTGAACACCTATTGTGTGATAGATACTGACTTCTTGTGAGGATCCCATGAAAGATAAAACATAACAACAACCTTAAAAACTAAAATAAGATGCAAAAAGATGCATATATCAGGTTCTTCTACTGCTGTCATTGCTACTACCACAGCTATAGGCACAATGACAACCATCACTGTGCATGTACTGAAAAAAAACGGGGAAAAAAGCATTCCATTATCTTCAAAGTTGGGTTTTCATTCAGTTAAACTAATATAGAACTCGCATCTCTCTCTCTCTCTCTCTCTCTCTCTCTCTCTCTCTCTCTCTCTCTCTCTCTCTCTTCACACACACACACACACACACACACACACACACACACACACAGATATCCAATACTACCAATACTACTTGCATTGTATTGTTCTGTATAAAATCAGACTCCCCTTCAGGCAATATAATAGGATCAGTTTATAGTATAAGAACAACTAAGCTAACTATAATGGGCTTCCCTGTCCTCACTGTTAACCACTCACAGTAATGCTGATACAATAGAAAGCTTTTGTCAGGAAGGGCTCCTGGGAAAGATGTCACAGAGTTTTATTTACTTCTTTTCTTTTTTCTCTCTTCCTCCCTCCCATATGTACAGACACATCTGGTTCTGGCAATTGCTAATTTGGATACCTCACACAGTGACCAATAGGAAAACCTTATCTAACTCACTGTTATTACACACCTCTGACAGCTGTTAATACTCAAAGGAAATAGAAATAACTGGAGTCTAGTGCAGCCAGACTTGTTTTTGAACTGTCATCTGATGAGAGAACACTTGAATGCCTTTATGAGATTTTATGTTATAATTGATTTTTCATTACATACTCCTGTGCTAACATTGGTATAAAAAGGCAAAATCAATTCTACATATTTGGACTACTCACTCTGCCTCATCCATTTGAGGCTATTTTATAAACATTGATTTCTGAAAAGATTGATTTTATTCTTGATAAAGTAAGCACATATACAATTAAAATAGCATTTTAGTATTGTAGGAATATGGAGGTATTGATTATGACTAATATGAAGTATATATAGCTACCTACTAGTTTTGTTGGATTAGAAATGGATTTTCAAGATAGAAACTCTAACCAGGTATTTTATAACAACTTGGTGTTAGAAGTTTTGCAATTTGTAAACTAATGCTTTAAAAAAAGATTTGCCTTCATCTTTCACCTGATATAAAAATATATGACCAGTAGCATCCTTATTTTCTACATTTGTGTAACCAGCTAATATCCTTTATATTGGTATATATCTATATGCCTCCTCTAAAACATGTGTTTTATATATAAAATCACGAAAAAATATAAGCAGAAAAAGGTCATAACAAGACAATAAAAATGAAATTAAAGTAGAAATAACCAAGAAAACAGTCTAAGGATGGGATTCAAAGGTGCAGTACCACTGACCTTGGAAAAGGAATTTTGTAGCCCCTACACTAAAGTTCAGGAACAAATGTAAGAGATTTAATATGTAGTATTATGAAATATAAAATTTTGGGTCACCTATATTGTTTTTTCTGCAGAATAAAAACCTGTGGGTAATTATAAAGATATATATAATAAAAACAGACTCATCTTTTAGTCTGCCAATGGTCTGGAGTGATACATGGATTTAAAAATGAACAGCCATATCATGACTATTAATAATAATTGGATACGTGTCCTCTCCATTCTCACTGTATCCTATGCAGGTTATGCAGTTTATAATCTCTATAGGTGAAACTTTTCCAATCGGACTCAAGATTGGGACAAGATTTTGAAGACTTTCTTCTAAAAAGAGGCTAAGTAGGAGCAGATCTTCCATCATTAGGCAATTCAGTCCAGGAAACCATCCTGATGCTTACGCACAGCTTCACAGGGCTAGCTTAGATTGTATCTCCCAGGCACTATTCATACAGGTTATTATAGCTAATAATTGGGGATTTGAAGAATAGAGAGAATGAAAACTTAGAAATGGAGATGTACAATATGTGAAGAAAGGGAACAAGCATGATATATAATTAGAAAAATAATACATAAATCCTTATTTTGTCCACCTTAACATTATATAGCCATTAGTAAGCATATTCCAAAATATAGCTATTGATGGTTATTCCAAAATACAACTGTTGATAATGGGATTTCAAAATTTTTAAATTTTCAAATAGCTCTTAACCAACCTGAGCAGACATTTCCTAGAAAGAGATACAAAGCCCTCTCTGTGTAGCTAGTAGGTTAGAATCCTGCACAATCCTCCCACCATGTCCGCATACATAAACCATTTAAATCTAGTCCTGGATCTCTGAACATACCACTCTGATGCATTTGCAAGCATTGCTCTGTTTCCAATGTGTTTTCCCAGTTGTCTCCGTGTGCTGAATTATATTCACCTTTCAAAATCCAGCTAAGCTGACACCTCCTTTGGAAGACTTCCATAAGAATTTCCCTATGTATGCAGAGAGAGAGAGACTTATAAATTATGCAAGGTCCATTAGGATATGTATCATAAGAAAGATATAGACAAAACCTGGTGGTTCCAATCGGACATATGGTTTCTCACTGCAGTGGCTTTCTGTCCAGCCTCATGGAGGTGGTGGTCTTTGAGGCGTGGAGATTTGATAAAAGGAGATGAAGACAGAGTGGTGGAGACAGAAGCTGTTAAGTGAGAGATAGGTTGAAAGCAAATTTGACATTAACCTAAGAAATCTGTATTTTAATCTTGAGGTAATGGAAAACTTCAGAAAGTTATGGGACAATGAATATAATCATAATTACCCTTTAGAAATATTAATATATCTGATGTATACAAGATACATTTGTATAGGAATGCATGTATAAATGTGAAGACCAGGAAGGGAATTGTTATAGTAGTACAGGAAAAGGAGTCCCCAACAAGAATAATGTCAGAATAAAAAGAGCAAAATTTCAAAATGTTTTAGAAACTGAATCAATAGAATCTGTCATCTTACTAGATGTGAAGGGTGAGACTGAAAGTGTAGACAAAAAGATTTATTTTGAGTCTTAGGATCAGGAATACAGCAGGGACAAGTAAACAAAAAAGAATTAGGTACTGTTGGGAAGGGAAATTGATGAGCCTAGTTGATGATATAGAAACTTTGAGTTTATCTTGTCATGCCCTATTATGAATAACTGGGAGGCAATTAAAATACATTTCTGAAGCTTGGAAGAGAATTTGAGGCTTGAATAAACAAACAAACATGTAAATCATATTGTATAAATAAATATAAATACATATGTGTATATATTTATAGTATATTTATTTATAGTAGTTTGCATAGTGTCAACGAGAACTTATAAACAGATGAGAAAGAGACAGACAGAGGTAGATAGGGAAAGAATCATCAGTATACTGTGAAAGATGCCAAGGGAGGAGACTTTCAAGAAAGCAACTGTGATCAACACTTCCCAATATCCAAGGCACCATCCATTATTGAGAGAATATTTTAAGTAAATGGTTGAGGCAAGATTAAAATTTGTGTCCTGAATTCCAAGTCATCTCTCTTTTGACAATACCACATAGCCCAATATTATACCCACCCTTCCAAAATTACAGATTTGCTCCTGTATTTGAGGCTTTGGTCATAAATTTCTTCTGGGCTCTGAGACAGTTTAATGCAAACTTGTACAGTCTAATTCTTTTCCTTTGCTATTTAAATGTTTCTGTGAATGGTGAGAGAGGTAGCACGGGTAGGGAAGATTTGCAAACATATGGAAAGACCAGTACCAAGTTGATATTAAAATGTATGCACATGCAGTTCATTTTCATGGTAAGAAAATATATAATCATGATTCATTTTTTCTATGAGACATCCAAAATGAATGCCTTGATTATATTTGTGTTAATTTGATCATTTAAGATTTTTAAATTCAACCCGACTGTTTGTTTTTTAAACAAGGTCAATCACAGATTCCATGCTTGAGAAGCCTAACGTATGGCATGCATACAAATTGAAATGAAATAAACCTAAATCTAAAGCAAGAGGGATTTATTTTATGCCCACAAAATCTAGTCCCCAGTATCACAAGCAACCTGACTCCATTATCCTCTCCAACACACTTACCTCTTCTGAAATCATAATGTACATAGGGAACTATAGATGTAGATAAGATAAAAAAGTAATTAGATTATAAAAACCGTAGGGATTTTTATTTTTTTAATTTGCAATATGTAGTGCAGAAATAATACAAAAACAAATTTCTAGAATTTTCAAACAACGCATGTGCATTCTATTGCTTTGCATAGTTTAGAGTGTTTCGATCTGTCACAATATTTGTTTGACATTAGGTTTTTTTCCTAAACTTTCCACAAGGTAATCCAAATAATCTGTGGGGATAAAAAGAACATACCCTGTTTCATTAGCCCTTTACTACTCTGCAGGGCACAGCAACAGGCCCCACGGAACTACAGAGAAGAATTAGCCTTCCTTCTGCAGCCTCTCCCAATTTTGCACTCAAGCTGGTTGATCCTCAGAGAGTGGCTCAGCTGTTAGCTGGTGCCTTATGCCATTTATAGAAGTATATTTACAGAGCTGATACCTGCTCAGGACAACTTCATACTGCAATCCATTTCATAATATTTTCCATTTGGATTTCCCTAAATTCTACGACACTGCCATCCTAGTCTCTTTTGGGCCCAGATAAGCCACTTTGAAATTTATAGGAAAACAACAGACAGTTCAAGACACAGTGTGCTGAACACAGTGTTTGGAGTCTGAATTTACAATGGTGATATATATTTTATAATCACTTTAAAGCACTGGGGTGTTTTGTTTTAATTTTTTCAATGCTGACTTATTTTTTGAGATAGAGAGACACACACACAGAGCATGAGCGGGGGAGGGGCAGAGAGAGAAGGAGACACAGAATCTAAAATAGGCTCCAGGTTCTGAGCTGTCAGCACAGTGTCCGAAGCAGGGCCTGAACCCACAAACCATGATATCATGACCTCAGCCGAAGTTGGGTGCTTAACCGATTGAGCCACTCAGGCGCCCCCTTAACTGGTTTAATATAATTGTTAGATTTTCAAAGGAAATCTCATCTTGAGATAGTATGGCAAGTACCTAATTAGTATCTTTCTTTTGGAGTTGTCTCTGACTAAACACTATAGTATATTTATTTAGTATAGTATCTGGCTAAATACTATGAAGGAAAGTAACTCAGGACAGTTCCAAAAACAGGAGACAGAGGTACCGATGAGTATTAGCTTGGTACTACATAGCAAATATGTATGATAATGATCACTGTGCATTATTTTACAAGGTAGAAAAATAGTAGCTTAGTATTCCCAATAACTTAGCAAACAAGATGTTGTCTTTATAAACATCAAGGGCCCTTGGAATTCAGAAAAATACAACTGCAATGATAGTAGCAATAGTACTTGAAGGGCAAATGACTGAGAAAGATCCTAACATAGAATGGCACTTGTATGCGTGGGCTATGTGCTATGATTCATGTTACTAAAGATTAAGTAATGTTGGATGAATAACTGAAATAGAAAGAAAGAACAAAAGAATGAGAGTAATTGTATGTAACTTTTAAGAATGGGAAAAGGATAAAAGAACTGGGACTACATCTTCGGTCCATATTTACATTTTTTAATTGTGAAAGATTTTATTTGGATGATTTTTCCAGAAAAGTCACTACTGTTTTATGTTGAAACTATATTTGATTAGATTATTATTTCACTATGTTATGTTGTTTATATAATATATATTATAGATTAGATTAGATTATTTTACATCAGTACATTCCTCCAAATGTTAAATTAGATGGTTTTTATGCATCTTTTCCGACAGAACATTTACCTTTTCCCACACCCAGACAAATAAACTAAGTCCTATCAAAGTTATGAGTAATCCATTATTCTAAATGTATAAAAAATCTTACACTGCAGTTAGAACATTTTCAATCTGGGCAAGATAAGTACAGATTCAACAACAGTGAAATAATTTCCCAGGTGAATGAGAAGCTAACAATATACAATGTGGTTAATTAAAGATCTCGAAGCTAATACTAAGGGCTTCTTCAAAGAGTCTTAACTACTTAGAAAAATAAAAACAAAACAAAACAAACAAACAAAAACAACACTTGCATGCAGTCTTAAAGCAAGCACATACTATTTTCTGTACAGACTCCTATTAGTTTGCTAATGCATGGTTTGTAAAATATAATTCCATACACAATGGTTTTATTTCCCTGTTGGGACTGGCTACAGAATTTCACATTTTGAGATGTATTCAAATGCTAATACAAAAAGTTAGGCTCTATATAGCACTTTGTCAAGTAGAGGCAAAAAGTAACAACAACAAAAAAACACATAATTTGAGGGGATTACTCTTGCCAATATTATCTAATTTATTCAATTAGATTTTTTGTGCTGTCATTTAAAATTAGATTTGAATGAGTTTCTCTATTTATAATGATGATATGAAACCTTGCAGATTATACTATTAAAATATTTTAATTTCACATTCTCTCATAGGCCAAGAAAAGTGAGTAAAACAGTCTAGTGAACCAGAGCCAGAACCAGAAAAGAATTCAAAGGAATAGGTCATGTAAGATATTACAGCAAACTAAAAATAGCATTCAGTAGTTGCTTAGCTACAGCTGAACTTTACTGGAAGGTGGGTTAGTGTTTCTACATTTTTTGATATTTTGTGAGGGATTGAAAAATCTGGATTTTTGTATAAAATCTATTTTTTTAAAATTATGCATCTTATTCATACAAAGTTCAAAGTAACAGACAGAAAACACCCAAGCAAAAACAAAGTTTAAAAAATCACTTTTTGGGGTTGATTCCCATGGCCCCAAAGTGGGCTTCAAGCTAGCACTGTACATCCTCTGACTCTACTATTTAAGATACAAGATTCACCTTTGATTCATGCATGTGATACATATGTATAATGATGATTTTTAACTTTCAGCCACTAATTTTGTTCTAAATTGAAGCTTCATTTTTCTAACTGTCAATATAGATGTGGCATTTGAGTCATATTCTTAAAATGTCTCAGGGCACTTGGGTGGCTCAGTCGGTTAAGTGTAGGACTTCGGCTAGGTCATGATCTTACAGTTCCTGGGTTCAAGTCCCCCACTGGGCTCTTTCTCTAAAATAAATAAACTCAAAATTTTTTAAAAAGAAAAAAAAAAAGTCTCCCTTGATGCAGTATTTTACCTAAAGCTTAACCCATTAGTAATTTCACGTGTGTGGTACCTCTTCGGTTGCTACTGGTTTTCTCCAAGAGAGCTATATCAAACTTGTAAGTGTGGTCTATCATTTGACAGAATAGGTGTCTGCTTAAAAATCACGACATTTGCAAAATGATAGCACACTTTGTGTTCTTCCGTTGTTCGTATCTGTGTCCATGAAGATTTTCGAGTGGCTGCATTTTGTTAAGTTGACCACTGTGACATAAACATAAAGAAGGTTCATTTTCTCACATAGCAAGGAGTCAGAGTATGTGCAGAGTTTGTTCAGAAAATCACCAGAGGTCTAAACTAGATCAAGGGCCTTGAGCTTTGACGTTTTCAGCCCTATGACAATATAACTGCTACAATATAACTACATCCCTAACAGTATAACTACTCTACCTCAAGTATGAAGCTGCGATGTTAGGAAGTAAGATGGAGGTCATATCAAAGAACGGAGGGTGTCTGTCAGCCTTGTCAGTCCCTTTTAGTCAATAAATCAATACCTTTCCCAGAACCCCTACTCAGTATATGCCCTTGCATGTCTGGTAAGCTAGAACTGGGTTATAGAACCACAGCTAGCTCCATGAAAGTCTGGGAGAAAAGATATTTTTAACTGGGTACATTGCTGCCTCTCCAAAATAAAATTCTATAGCAGGAGGGAATGTGCACTTGTCAGGCATTTAGCGGTAAGTATCTGCCTGCCATGGTGATTCTACTCCTACCTCTGGAAGTAGAGCTGAGTCTCACGGCAAAAAGACTTCTGAGAGCTATCAGTCAAGCTAAAAACATGTTGCTGCTCCTGCTGCTTTTTTTTCCTTCTTTTTCTCCTCTCCCTCTTCTTTCTTCTCTTTTAGAATCCTATGATCAACTCTTAAGTAATCATTCATTATAGAAAAATAGAAATAAAGGTGGCAAGGCACACTGTGTCTGTTGGCAAGCTACCAGCACGAGCTACAGTAAGATGATTCAAAAGGATGGGCAGGGGACATTGCGTACCTAAGCCATAATGCATTATTAATCAGTTTCTGAGACTGTAATTACCTTCTGATTCTGTATCTTGAAGCTTGCAAACAATTGCACTTAGCCTTCTCCTTGATGGATGAATTAGTGATCATCTCATACAGCGGTTACAGTCTGTTGCTACTTTAGATTTCACATTTGAAATTCACTTAACTAATAAGTACACCTGAGATTTATAATATATGTGAGGCACCATCACTATATGGATGACAGCTTCTGTGGGTGTTCTCTAGAACCTCACTTTAGAAGCTCAATTATCAAATTAATTTAGAATGTTTCTGGATTATATCTTTTGCAAGAGGAAACAAGTTGAAGAATTGTGACAGAGAAATCTTCTTTTCCCTTCAATTATTTTTTAAAAGAAAGTCACACTTAATATAAAGTAATTTCACTACTAAAGTTTTTTTTTTGTTTTTGTTTTTGTTTTTGTTGTTGTTGTTGTTAACAAATGGATATATAGGTTGGGTAATGAAGGCAGTGAGAAGTATACCTACTCATCTACTGTTTGTTAGGTAGTATGCTTTTACATCCTTTTTATAATAATAATGACGATTGGTAACAATAAATGATATTTAAAGAGAGATCATGATGCGGAGAGCTAAAATTGGACAAAAACACAGAACTATAACAAAGGATGTGAGGATAGGGATTCTAGATGAAATATTTGGCAATGACATTTTTTCCATCATCCTATAATTTAATTCACAGTATTAGCAACCTACTCAGTTCAATCAGTACTAACCTAAAAGATATATTTTCCAGTGAATTATTTCTAGCCACCAAATGTCATTTCCCTTGGAAATTCTAATAAAAATGCCTAAATGCATTATCTGACATTTTAGTGGATCAGTAAGTAGCTTGTCAATTGAGGTTCTAAAATCTTTACATAGTATGGATTTCTGCTTTATGTTCTAAACTCTTGACTTTTTACAGAATAATTTACATTTCAATGTAGCTATTTAGCAAGGGATGTCTACAAAATCAGGTTCAATTATAAATAATGGTTCCAGTTACACATGTACATTGCATTATAAAGAACTAGCAATTGAATAGTTCTGTACTTAATATTGATAAATAAAGTCTCAGACTTGCTTAAGTCAGCAATGCCTACAGCTGAGGAAAAAACAGCTGACTCCATAAGCTTTAAAATCCTCTCTCTTAATCACGTTAAGCCTTATTAATATAAGGATCAAGAATTTAGCAAAACTTGGCCGGGTTTCCGCTTTAAAAGGTAAGATAATTTTTTTAGGTGACTAGATTGTCATGTGCCTGGTAGACACCTTATACCGAAACTGATGAACCTTTTGATATTGCAACATCTCTTTTATTAGCACAGAAAGGCCGGTTACTATCACCCAAGGCATTCAACTCTAAACCCACAGAGATCCCACACTTCCCTAACATTGTTACAATGCAAATTATATTGTTTTCTCTTTATGAGTTCTTAGAAACTGCTACTTAGAATACTTCTATTCATTCACCAAATACAGACTTTGGGTGGAAAACAAGACAGAATCAGCACTCATGCACCTTTAGTTAACTGATGGGAGGGTACACTAATAAGCACTAAGCAATCAATTAATTACAATGACTGCCCCTTGGGTCTGGGAGGACAACTGTTACAAAAGTGTGTATCAGAAAATGGTAACAGAATTTGTAGAATTGCAGACAAACCTCTCTGAGGCAGTAATATTTAAGACAGAACATGAAGAGTGGGGAGGGAAGTGATTAAGTGAAGAGTTGAATCACAAAAGCAAAGCCAACACCAAGGACAAGAAACAAAACAGAATTACAAAGAACCTGAAAGAAATCTAAGGCATCAAAGAAACTGAGAGAAGCTTTACAAGGTTTGGGAAACAAGAAAAATAAGATATATCCAACACAGAGACAGAGAAAGACCAAACAGAATGTTGTAGATTGTCCAAGTATAGACTTCACCCCCAATCAGGACAACTAAGATAACTTTGGAGGGGCTTAAAGTAGAGGTAGGGTAGGTAGGGACATAATAGTTAACTATTAAACTATCAACTATTTTATTTATTAAATAATTTAACAGGAATAATGGTGGGATGATATTTATGTACTAAACATTTATGTTTGAAATTGCCATCCAAGTAGGTAGATATACTGCATTAAGAACTAGGTGAATAAAATGGCTGACTCCTAAGTCATTCACAAGATCATTGCAAAAACATTACACAATGTCACAAGTTAAACGTTCCAATTTTTCCTAAAGATGAATTCACTTTTCTCTCTTAAGCATTTTAACTTTGAAATAAATGTGTCAAGAAAACCAAGAAGGAAGATTTATCAGTTAGAGATGCATATTAATGTAACAGAAATCTTAAATATAATGACAGAAATGGTAGTGTGGTAAAGACTAAGTCCCAGGAATTCAAAATACATTCATATCAAAAGATGAAGTGAGGGAAATTTATGTTCTGAGCAAACTGTGTGAGGATTATTACATTACTGTTTCCAACAAGCTCAAACCAAAACCCCATTAAATATTTGATCAGTTTGTCAAATACCAGCAAGTACTCTTCGCAACCACGAATACAAACATCTTGCAGACAGTTTAATGCATGACAGACCCATAAAAAAGATCATGCATGATGATAAAATAGTGCAATGTTGGCACATCCTAACTGCTTGTAAAAATGAAAGTGATGAAAACCACAGAACAAATGAGAGCTGAAGTTTGTTATAAAATAAGCTGTATTTGGAAGACATCATTGCAGGCTAAGCCAGAAGTTTACTAGCTAACACTCAAATCGCACTATTTCAAATTTAAAGTAAGAAGTTCTCCATTGTTCTAGGCCAATTTGTCAAACCCAAAATAAACAGTGATATTTTAGACAAATACTCTGGCCAAGCTTATTGAATTGTATCTACATTTGAGATTTAATTAAAGAAACGGCAAATCATTTTCCACCATCAAACATTACTCTATCATTTTGCTACCATACTTGTGATCGTCACTTTTGGGAATTCTCTTTGGGTTAAAATACTCAGAAATTAGCAAATATGTATTTGAAAAGAGGGAAATGTCAATGAACACCTCAAACAATTCACACACTGGGACCACTTGGTTTACCATCTGAAATTTCACCCAGCAGAGAGTCAGTAGAAAATATTACACTTTTGGGGCGCCTGGGTGGCTCAGTCGGTTGAGCGTCTGACTTCAGCTCAGGTCATGACCTCACAGCTCGTGAGTTCGATCCCCGCGTCGGGCTCTGTGCTGACAGATCGGAGCCTGGAGCCTGCCTCAGATTCTGTCTCCCTCTGTCTCTGCCCCTAACCCACTCGCATTCTGTCTCTGTCTCTCTCAAAAATAAATAAACATTTAAAAAAAAAAAGAAAGAAAATATTACACTTTTAAGGGATGCAGAAATAGATGCATTTAGTCTTGTGGAGGATGAGGAAACTATCAGGAAGGGATTCCCCATGTGGGTCCTTGCAGGAAAATTTTGTTATGTGTTACTTAAGGTGGTGGCCTGAGAAAAATACAATGTGAAGAAATGTTCAGTAAGAGAAGTAACCATGGATAGCATGAGGAGTCCATTAAAAAAAAAAAAAAGAAGACAAAGAAAAAACAAAACAAAAACAAAAATAAAAACAAAAACAAAAAACCCACAAGCATTATTGAAAAATTATCTCATTCACAATTTTATGTAAGCCATTGAGGAAAGTGTTGCTTTCACTCCCGAGCAATCTATTGGAAAAGATATTTAAAGAGGTAAAAATGGGCATTTTAGCTACTCACTTAAAATCCAATATAAACTATTGGGACACCTGGATGGTTGAGTTGGTTAAGCATCCACCTCTTGATTTAAGTTCAGGTCAACAGTTCATAATTTTGAGCCCCAGGTCAGTCTCTGTGCTGATAACAAGGAGCCTGCTTGGGATTCTCTCTCCCTCTCTCTCTGACCCTTACCTGCTCCCTCTGTCCCTCTCTCTCAAAATAAATGAATAAACTTTAAAATAAAAAAATCTAATAGAAACTCTAATTCTTTCTGCATTTGCATAAAGATGGAGGCACAGAAAATAAGAGGGGTGACTTAGTTTACTGAATAATTAAAACTGGCAATGTACTACAAATAATGATATATGTTAACAGTTCAATTAGTAGCTATCTAGTTTTGGTCTTATATTCTGTTTGGTGAAAGATAATATATTCCTATAGACCTGGAGTGTTTCTCTGTTTTTAATATCAGAATACAGTACACTAATTATGGCCATTGTATATATGCACCAAAAAGCAGAGAGAACACATGTTTATAAGTGACCAGTGCAGCTATCACCAGAAAAATTATTTTAAGACTATATATAGAGGGACAGGTCAGAAGAACATCTATCCTTTAAGGAAAAATAATAGCCTGAGAGTTTATTTGTATGAATTTTTAAGAGAAATTCACAATAAACTAGAATTTATCTGAATTAAGTTAGCAGCACTAGAAACATTTAAATGGTTATATATATTGATTTATGTCTTTCTATAAACAAAGTAAGCTCTTGGTAAATCGTAATGCCTCCTCTCTCACTTGCCTAGAATTTTAGGGTAAAGTATGATAGCCCTCCTATAAACCTATGAATTGACTGATGCTTCTTTAAAGAGAGTATACAGCATTCCCAAGGGTATTTTTATTAATGCACAATCCCTTACAGGAAGAATGTCCCATTATTAGATACCCTGATGGCCCCTCCTCTTAGTTGAAGAATCAAAAACCAAAACTTTCAAAGAAATATCATCAATTTTTACAATCTCTCACAATGTCTCCTTGATGGTAGTTTGAGTAATGATTTTTACCATGTCAGGTTTAGGAAATACCATTCATTTTTAATGCAAAAAATAATCAATGAAAATTAAGTGGGTATGACTTCATACCAAGAAAAAATTCAAAGGCAAAGTATATTTTCTGCTTGGCCAATAGACAAACTGTTATTATTATTAATATTACCACTATTTAGTGGATTTGCAGAGTTTCTGTTGAGACAGCTGTCACTTCATTGAGTCCATAGTTGATTAAACTTATCAGGCTGGTTAGTGAGATGATCCATTTTCTCCAATGGCTTTATAAGCATCTCTCTGAGATCTCCTATTCTTCTAAAAGGAGGACATTTTCCGAGATAGAATCTTATGTAATCAAGGAGAACTTTTCTGGGAATCCCTGCCTTCAAAGAAGCACTCAGTGGCTTTTTATCTGATCATTATTTGATTTTGAAAACATAACTTTGGTACCTCAACTCTATGCATATAAAGATGCTTCACCACCAAGATCTGCTACCAAAATTTGCATGTGGTCCACTCTAAACTTTGGAAATAATTCAACAGTAAAATGTCTAACTTAAGACGAATCTGAATTTCAAATTTTACTAACATATCTATAATCTTAACATGCAAAATGCCTTTACTATAATTTACTTAAATAAGGCTCATAACAATGTTTTGTAGTGGATATTGTTATTAATGCATTTTATAAGGGAGACTCAGATTATTTAAATGACATGTAATTTAGATACTATGTATTAAAGTAGTTACTTAGGCCAGAGTGGCTCTAGATTCCAAATAGCACCCTTTCTTTGCCCCTAAGCTACTACACAGTGTGAAATGCAGAAACACGTGTTCTAGAGAATGTTCTTAAAACTTGAATATGCAGCAAATCACTTGAGGGTCTTCTTGAAATGCAGATTATGATTCAATAGGTCTGGAGTGGGATCTGAGATTCTGAATTTTTAACTAGCTCCCAGGTGATTCTAATGCTGTTGGTAGTACACCTGGCCACATTTTGAGATGCAGGGATAATACACATTATACAATCCAAAAAAGCTTATGTTATATTTATGCAATACTTGAATCTCTATTCTGCCCATATTTTCTGTTATTGCGTTTTGGGAAATTAATTCAGAGTAAATGCCCACTACTTTGCTATTTTTTATATTATATATAATCTTTAACCCTGTCTTCATAAATAGCACTAAGTTAGGTTTACAGAATTATTTAAAATTATTATTAATTACTTTAAATTATGTAAAACTCTTAGTCCAAATGAGAAAAGGTGTCAGCTGGACTCACCAATTTTTGTGTTCCTTAATAAAAACCTGCAAATAATTCAGGTGAAATGCCAATGTCCAATGAGAAGGCCCTATATGCTGACTTGGCCATTTAGAAATCTGATTATGCTTAGGGACTTGTGTATTACGTTTGCAAGGCATTTATTTGATGGTTTTCTTATGAAAAAATTGATGTATTAATTAAACAAAGTTCAAAATACCTTCATAGTAGAGAACTCCGAAATAAAAATAATTAAAATATATGGGATATCATAAAATATGTTAATGAAGCCAAATCTCTAAAGTTGAATTTTTGTTGTTATTGTTAAATCTCATAAGAAAATTTCCAATAGCACATTATAGGTAGGTTGATATTGTTTCAAGCCTCAACATTTGTCTTTTAGAAAAAACAGTTTTCAACCACAGTGTTGAGGTTCTGGTATTAAAGAGATAAATACTCTTTCCAGAGCCTAAATTTCTAACTACTGACTTATACACTAATTATTACAGAGGCAACTTCACATCATTGAAAATTTCAGCTCAGGCTGGCTTTGCTTATCTCCATTCTTTTTTTTTTATGTTTATTTATTTATTTTGAGAGAGAGCATGCTTATTTTGAAAGAGAGAGCATGTGCACATGTGCAAGCAGGGGGAGGGACAAAGAGAGAGGGAGAGAGGAAAGAGAGAATCCCAAGCAGGTTCCATGCTGTCACTGAGGAAATGGCTGTGAGGCTTGATCTCACAAACCTGAGATCATGACTGAGCCACCCAGGCACCCTGCTTATAACCATTCCTTAACAGTATTCACACCTTCCTTCCCATCTATTGTTTATTTTCAAATTGCCTTACATTTGGTTTTATCAGCAAATTAATTATGCAATAAAATACAATGATTTTTGAAACTTTAGGAAATGTAGAAAAGTATGAAGAAAATCATCTGCAAAGTATCAGAAGAAAACACTTTCATTCTTTGATACATACATATTTCAGTGTTTGTTTATGCTATATGTATGAACGGAAATATGCTGTCTATATTGTTGTTTTTTTATTTTAAAAATTTATTCTGACCAATTTCCCATTTAAGATTACAACTGGAATATCATCAATAAAATGAGTTCTATAATGTAATGCCCATTCCTTCAATCTAAAATTTTTTTGGAATACAACATCGCTATGGGAGATCAAAACATTAATAAGCACTCTGGTATCTGCACAACGGACAAACCTATCTATGTTCAGAGTTCTGTGAGGGTTGTCGAAAATGTTTAACTTCTTTGAATTGGTCAATTGCTGATTCTGTCTAGGTAATTTGGGAGGCATTGAAAACAAACAAACATGCACATATGTATACAATATATATGTTATATAAACATTAGAGATATATGTATATAAAGGTAATGCATTACTATTATCTACTTCTCACAGTTGATTAGGTGATAAAGGTCAGAGACCTTTTTGGGTTTTTTTAGAACTAATGTGACTCTTTTCCCTAAAATAAAATAATATTAATCAGGAAAGTTGATTTACCTGAAGGAAACGGCCAGATCATTCATCATTCAGTAAGCTAACCAATGGATGTGAGATAAATGATTATAAAATGTTCACACTTCTGGATATTATTGTCTATAATGTCTTAATTTTTTATACCTGGAGTTATTTTCAGGTCTTAAATTTATATGTGCTAGGTAGATTTAATGCAATTAACTCCCAGTTTTGCACTAATCTCTGGAATAGTCTATACCATGACAATGAGTTCAGAGACCACTTGCTGGACAAACATAACAAAATCTAGATTTCTTACATAAGGTGAATATGTAGTAAAACATCTTAAAGCTTCAAAGAGAGGAAAGCATTCCATTGGCAAAACCTCAGGAGATTTACAATATGTGTTATTTGAAACTAAATTTCCCTTTTCCAAACCTTCCAAGAAAGGATATACAAGGAAGTGATCACTCATTTTTCTATCCCTCAGGTCAGTACATCACTGTCTAGGGCTCAAACCAATACCAAAATTATTACAAGGCCCCATTGTGATGACTGTGTCATAATCTTAGGTTTCCGGCAAACACTCAGCCCCACTCTTCGACATCTTATGGAAGAATGACTCAAATCCTTGCAACAGGGAACATATTACATTGCAGCCACAATTTCTGGAGTTTTCATTATAAAAATTTCCTGCCAGTACGTTGTAATAGACAATAAAAGAAGGGACTTCAACAGTTCCTGACATAAGCTTTCTGTCTCTGTAGATTAGCTACCATTTTAAAATCAAAACAATCCTAAAGAAAAGAAACATTTTATTTAATTGGCCTTACACAGACTAGGGGGAAAAACTAGAAATCCTAAGGAATAGTAAGAGCCAAACATTTTAATCAGTGGCCTGGGGCCATTCCAGAATACTAAATTAATAGTTATTGAGACATAAATACAGCTTTTCATTTTTGTGTGTTTCATGATGATGACTATTGAATTGCCCTTGGTACTTTTTTTTAAATCTTTTTTAACATTTATTCATTTTTGAGAGACAGAGAGAGACAGAGCATGAGCGGGGAAGGGGCAAAGAGAGGCAGATACAGAATCTGAAACAGGCTCAGCTGTCAGCACAGAGCTCGACGCGGGGCTCGAACCCATAAACCATGAGATCATGACCTGAACCAAGGTCGGAATCTCAACCAACTGAGCCACCCAGACACACCACACTTGGTACTTTAAAATGCTTTTACAAAATAGATTGTTAGAACTAAAAAAAAGAAGAAGTAAAGGGAAGAAAGGAAGTAATAGAAGCTTTTTATATTTTTTTCAAGATTTGAGGGCACAAGAATCTCATTTTTTAAATGTGCATCACACACAGATATGAATATACACAAATACACACACCTATACAAACTTCTCTCTGCCTAGAGAAACTTGCTAGTAACTTAGACAAGTGTATAGAGAAGAATAAAAATTATATAAGGCCTGTTGCTGTCCTGGAATCAAGTCAACTTAGATACTCTCAGGAGAGTTTTCCTAGGAGAATTGGAACAACTTGATGGAGGTAGGCTTTAAAATGTTACTCACCTAGAAAAATTCTTGATTATGTGTTCTGTAGGTTCTGGTCTAAGTGTAAGAAAATTCATTTCTGTGTGATAAGGGAGCATAAGGCAAATTGACACCACACAAACCTCTTCCCCTCACCCCCACCCCCAGGTGGGATGTGTGTGATACTCATGCACTCCTGGCTGCCCAAGTACAAAGTAAAGGGAAAAACCAATGGTTAACTGATAGAGATCACAGCCACGCAGAGCATGAGTCTCCATCAGTTTACAAAATGTTTTAGTAAATTACAAGAAAAAGGCAATTTTAGCAATAGCCTCATCTCCAGAAACCTATAGACTCAGTTTCCTGAAGCTCCAACACAACCCCCCTCCATAGTGATGGAACAAAGGCAAGAAGGAAAGGGAAGGTAAAATTAAATTTCCTTATAATCTGCAGCCCATGGACAGATACTTGAGACAGGAAGAATGTAACATTTCTCCAGGAACTCCTTTTTGTCTTAATGTTAATGCCTTACTAGAGGGAAAAACAACCTTAGCTTGACAATAGCAAGACCTCCAGTATCTCCTGATTCTTCTTTAGCGTATGAAATTCCTTATGGAAAACTCCCTTTTGCCTTTACCTCCCCCAACACCATAGTATATAATCAATCACTCCTCACAACCCCAGGGCAGCTCTTTCTGCCCAAGGATCCTGTCCTTGTGCTTTAATAAAATCGCCTTTTTGCACCAAAGATGTGTCAAGAATTCTTTCTTGGTCATCAGCTATGGACACCCACCACCACTCTAAAACCTTATCATATTCAGTAAAAGAATTATTACCTAATTCAGTACAGAGAGAGGTGATATGAAAACAGGTTCAACTTACTAGAACTTCAAAAGCAGAAGATAGTTCATACTGGTCTTAGGCACCCCATTCTCTTCCAACTTTGTCAGGTCAAATGTCACATAGATGGAGGTCCTCAGAACCTTTAAAACAATCTTGTTTTATTTTGTTCATTTGTCTAGACTGGGTTTCTGTGAGTTCAAAAACTTATTGTATTGCCAATGTAAATAAATGTTTTAAAGGTTTTTGACGCACACTACTTGCAATGCCTTTTATTGTGTCATCTTAGCTAAGCTGGAACTATATTTCCCATAATTTCATCCCTCGTATGGTGTGAGGGAACAAAGTGTCACTTAAAAATGTCTCTTTTTGGGACTCTCTTTGGAGAACAAACTGAGGCTTGATGGAGGGAGGGAGGTGGTGGTTGGGCTAGATGGGTGATGGGTATTAAGAAGGGCACTTGTGATGAACACTGGGTATTGTATGTAAGTGATGAGTCACTGAATTCTACTACTGAAACCAATATTGTACTGTATGTTAACTAACTAGAATTTAAATAAAAATTTGAAAAAAAAATCTCTCTGTAGTATGTAGATTATTTTAGGCTGATTATTATTACATACTAACCTGTGCTATATTGGAATTCTTGCCTTCTAAAACATGGATGTTTAGGAGCACACTGTCAATTTAATAGCAGCTTTTCAAGTGCAGAAAAGAAACACTCCAAATTAAAATACACCTATCAATTATATGATGTGCCCTGTTTTTAAAATGATTTAATGTGAAAAAAAAATGATGTTGGAATCAAGGAAATGTGTTACTTTCTGTTTATATGTCTCATTGCTGTTACTGTGTGATTAACTACTCAGAAACTATATAATTCTTTGTATCCTTCCCTTTGCTTAACTCATTACTTTTCACATTAAAAGAATTCAATAAATATTTTTTAGATGATTGAATGGATGACTGAATATTCCCTGCGCAAAATAACTGGTTGAAGTTCACACATGTCAAACAAAAATGGATCATGATTTTTCAAGTAGAGGGCGTTTCTTAATTCAAAACTGCATGAAGATAGTAAGGATATAGCAAGGTGATTTTTTAAAAACAATATGCATAAAGGACATTTGAAATGTTTACCTCTGTTGATTTTATGATTGGTTAGGGCTCTTTTTGACTGTAAGTTAGAGAAACTCAATTTGGACTAACATTAGGAATGAAGGGGAGTGGTGTCTATAAACATACAGGATTCTAGAAGAAGATTGTAGAGCTCAAGAGCAGGAATGCAGTGCAACTCTGATTCTTCCACATCTAGCACCGGTTTATTTGTGAATCATCTCTTCCTGCTAACAAACCACTTCTGGCTGAATAGCATAAAACAGCCTGTGGATCAGGAATACAGACAGAGCACAGAGGGGACAGTCTGCCTCTGCTTGGCAGGATCAGGGTTCTCAGCGGGGAGACTTCAACAGCTGAGGATGATTCAAATGGTTAGGGACTGGCCTCTTCTTTAAATCCTCACTGACAGCCTCCTTCATACCGGCAAGGCTGCTGCTAATAGTCTTAAGGCCCTTCAAGCTTCTTTCACTGCTGGGCCCAAAACCAATGCCACATGGTCTAGGGTTTTGTTGTAATAGCACTTATCTACTTCATATACTAATGTATGTGTCATGTCAGTTAGTGTCTGGTCAGAGAAGCAGAATCACGATGATATGGAATAAGGGATCTACTATTACACAGACTGTATGGAATCACGGGAGCTGATGGGAACACTTCCACTAGGCTGTTGCCTCTGCATCTGATGTTGAGTCTGAATTTGCTATGATTTGGTTGGGTTATTAGTTAGGTGACTGTGAAGTGGAAGAGAGCAAGGACAAACTGAGTGATATCAGGAGACTTAAGATTGTCACTAGCTGAGATAATATGAGAAGGTGTCAAAGCATTTCAACTGAGTCTAGTTGAGGAGACAGCATGATATTTAATAAGGATCTTCTATGATTATTTAATGTGAACTTTCTTATAATCCTGATAATGGCTCTAAATGATAGGAAATATGTTAGTTTTCCTGTTCATACAACTGAGGGTCAGTTTAGCAAGAAGAAAAGAAACATCTTTGAGTTTTCACCCTCAGATGCCTCTAACTTGAGGTGTAAGCTCTTTTCAGACTTACTAGGTACTTGGTATGTGCCCTATATAACATGCACTACATACTATGTTATAAATCTTTTACATACAATATGACTCAGTATTAGCATGGTCCTTACTTTAGAGATGGAGAAACTGATACCTAGAGAAATAAAACTTCTCAAGGTTATACAGCTACAAGTCATACAAATGACAGAGCTGGGTGAATTAAGAACCCTCACAGCCTGGTAAGAGTTTGTTTATTAACCACTATGCCACAAGCCTCTGAGAGGATGAAACACTTCTCCCAACCTTCTGACTATCTGATTAAAAACTGCAATCCACTGACTCTTGATTTCTCTTACCCAGCTGTGTAATTGACAGACTTATGATGTATATAACTTATTGTCTGTTTTTACTACCTCCAAGCAATCTCATTAATGGCAGGGATTTTGCCTGTTTTGTTCACAGATACATCTTGACCTGGGATTGTACCTAGCACAAGGTGGGAGCTCCATAGGAATGTGTTCAATGAATAAAAGAATGATTTTTTTAAGAAGATGACAGAGTAAATTCCGTGAGTGAACAGTAATTGGAGAGGAAGAGAGGCAGGGCAGTGGGAGTTGTATTCTGAAACATTGATTAGTTAGTGCGGCATGCCTAAGGTGTCAGGTGGGAGCAGAAGAAATCAGTGAGCAAGCCTCCCAACAAGGGAGGCTGAAGCCACCCAGGCTCATAGGCATTAAGCCTTTGCTCTCTCACATTTTGTTTGTAGCTTGTTCAGCAATAGACACTGGAAAGGAGGGCAGGAAGACATCAAAGTAGCTGTATTGTTCATATTTTTCCCCCTTTGACAGCTATTTGCTCTATTTCCTGCTGACACTACAATTTCAGCGATTTAATGATACAATTGTTTCTCAAAACGACACAGAAACAGACACCCTCAGCCATTTAATTGGCTGCACTGACGAAGGGGAATCTACTGTTTTCTAATTTCATTTTTGAGAGGTGTGGGAATTTGGAGAAGCTGGGAGAGACAGAATGTTTACTTCTATGGAAAAGATACAGTTTTAGGAAGGGATATTAGTCTACCTGATTAAGGTCTGCCATTTCTAAGACATGCACTAGGATATCTATGAAAATGATTCAATCCCAGCAAAGAATTTGCTCAAATTGTTTATCTTCCAATTCTGTCTGCCCTTAGGTCAATGGAATTTCACTTGCTATAGGAATTCTACATTCTCTATGTCAAGTTTACTGTGAAATAGTTTGCTAATAAATCAGAGCAGGAAACATAACTCTGTTACAAATGTCTGATCCTTTCCTTTGCATAATTTAGGTTTGCATTCTCCACGTCTCCAGGATTGCTGTGTGTTATGTATTGGTTTGATGTGATTTCAATTCCACTTATTTATGACAAAGACCAAGAAAACTTTTTAGAAGTTAAGCTGTTTTGATATAAGAATGAAGTAGATTGGGTCAGGATGTCATCATCTTATCTGTTTTCACCAATGAGAACTCAGTAGCTCAGCTATGGAGGGGCTCCTATTGGGGGCTTAACAATAAAAAGAGGAAGAAGTAACTGTAGCAAGGAGACATTTTGACTATAAACATGGAGATTTTGTGGGACTACCCAAGAATGTACAGTGTGGGCAAAGCTATACTTTGCTGACTGAAAATAGTTCTTTGAAGACCTTAGTGAAATTAGTTCCATAGTGAAGGTGACCCTTTTATTCAAGCAGTGGTGAAAGCCAAGCAGTAGCCCCATGAACATCCTCTTGCCCATCAATACGCTTGCCCTGTCATTGTTCCCTAGCAACATCCTCTAGCAACAGGGTACTTTTACTTTTGCATTGGCAGCTGGATATCAACTATCAGCTGTTTTTAGCTACCTCTCCTGAGTATCACCAACTCATGTAAAGGTATATATACCTCAACTAAATTTGGACTTTATTCCTTTCATCTCTCCTTGCCTTGAACAATAGTGTGATTAATCTATCCCTGGTGTGGAGTATGTTATTTCCTTATTTGCTTATTAAGAGACCTTATCCTGTACGTTACTGGTTTGTGAAATTCCCACGGTGAACCTGTGTTAAATAAACTATTGTCAAAGACAATTGCAGTCTCTGAGCATTGATTTGTACCAAAACAAAAGACTGTGTAATCAGCTCCTGCATCTGGAAACTTGAATGACCCTTGCTACCTTCTCATCATTTGAACTAATGCATTAAATATAGGAAATTTATATTTTCTATTATTACAAAAAATTTCCCTCCTTTTACCATATGATACAGAATCAATTAAAATTGACCCAAGTCTTCCTCATTTTTTCATCTTTAACATACAAAATTAAATACTGGATTTCTAAATAGGCTAGTTTACATGGTGAGTAAATATGGTTAATTCACACACACAAAATAGTGTGTTCTGGAAGCCAAGGTGCTAAAGCTAACTATTATACATAAAAGTAGGTGCGAACTAAATATTGGAGAAGGTATGAAAGTGGTTCATCAATTCAATTAATAAAGACTATTAAAGAGGTTTATAAAAGGCCTATAATACATATTAAATCAATGTTTAAAAGGTAACCCTCCTTCATTCTGGGAAGAAAATGCTTTCAAGCTACTTTTTTTACAGGACTTATCTAGTATTACTTCTCTTTCTTCCAGGAACCTGGAACTTCTTTAAGCTACTAACACAAATGTTTTTGTTTCAATGTCCCTTGTCTTTCCAATAGCCTCACTTCATGGGCCTCAGTTTCACCCAAAGTGTCACTTAAAATTATTTAGCTTATTATTTTGTGGATCCCCTTTCCTAGCAAACTAACGGTCTCAAAAGTATACATAAAAATTCCATGTAAATATAAACAAGTAAGCACAAATAAACAAATACAACCCTCCGTACAAGGCTAGCGGGGCATCATTCACTTTTTGTCTATGTCTGTAACCAAAATGAGTGACGGTGATGTTCACTAGATACAGTAGAATTCTAGCCAACACTAAGCCAAAAATAGGTGAAAGCCAAAACTGAATCCCAGAGTGTGGATAGAAGGAGACAAGTAAGTGGTCAGAAAAAGGAGACAAAAAGCAAAAGTGTTTTGGGAGAGCACTGATTTTATGTGACTCCCAAAGACATCACAGGAGGGGGAAAAAGGAAGGAGAATCAAACACTGGAAGTTTGTATGGGCCAGGAAGTGGAACACATAGCTTAGCCTATGTTCTCCTGGCCAGAATTCAGTCATAAGTAAGAATTTAACAAGAAGAACTGGGGTCAGTGGGTATGAATGCACCAACAGTTAAGAAAATTAGATCCAGACGATCTTTATATGTGTCCCAGATGATGGAAGGTTAAACAAAATCACAATCAAGAAATCAATAAAAGAAACAATAGAACAAAGTTTTTAACAACAATAAAAGAAAGTTTTATTTTCATTGGTGGCAAAAACAGAATTGGCAAATAACTACAGGACAGTTGTTGATAAGAGCATCAGAAACAAGACACTATGGCATCATGGGGGAGGGGAGATGAGTCCCGGTGATGAAATCAAAGAAGTAATATTAGAAACCAGACTGAAAACGACAACTGGTTGTGGAATTTGGAGACAGAGATGAAGGCTATCCTATATAGACACAGAGATGAGATGTTTCCAGATATGCCATGAAGAAATAACAAACTGCCTGGGAGGTTTTGAATGGGGAGCATCCATATTGAAGAACAGCCATTTGGTAAAGCAGACCAGGTGAATTGCTTTCCAAGTGCAACACTGGCAAAAATGGCATATGGTGAAATTTGCTAGAATATATAACTCCCTTTGACAAAATATCTTTTCTTTTCAATTTTATAGTTTCAAAACTTAATGGCCCATATTTGGTTTATTAAATGTGGGAGGGAAGTATTACACTAAAATTATTTTAAGTAAATTTAATAAATGTAAATTTGTAAAACAGAATTTCCCCGCTCAAGATCCCATTATATGTGTATGCATTTCATTACAAATTCCAAGTAAAAATTAATGCAAAGATCTTGAAAAAGTTAGGGTTGGAAAAAGAAATATAGAATTACTTACACATGTAGGAAAATAGATATACTACCAAGACAGCATGCTTACTTTTCTTATTGTCACATTCTAAGGGATTTAGACTTGGTGCCAAAGAATCATATCTATCAACTTGCTGAAATTGATGTGGAAAATATCAGGCAGAGTGTAATCGAATATGTACTAAGTTAATTAATAACATTTTAACATACAGAATTTGTGCTCTTTGAAAATTTAAATACAAAACAAGAGTTCATAATGGACTCATGATTTTCTATTATAATTTGGGAAGTTCAAGAAATCAAAAATTTCAGATGTAATTAATATAGTACTAAGTCAGCAAACATTAACAATAATTAAAAGCTTATTATGCTTACATATCAGAAACTTTGCATGCATTAACTTATTCAATACTTAGAATAACTCTATGAACTAGATGTTTTTTCAGTGGAGGAAAATGAAGCACAGAAACATTTGAAAACTCCAAAATTATACAAACAACAAATGGCAGAATCCATTATTTTACATATATTAAGTTTCCCCAAAATCTTCACTCTTAATCTCTATACCAAACAACCTTCCATAATATGATAATATATTTTATGTAAAAACATATTTTCAACAATCCTTTTTTCTTTTTTTTTTTTTTGACTAATTAATGACATTATAGCAGGGAGAGGACTAAGACCTGAGACCGTTGCCTGAAATCTAATGCTAGGTTTCTATCCATACCAATGTAATCTTTGACTGATCTGCTAGACTACTTTCACAAATAGACAATGAAACAGACAAAAGGGCTGCCAGTTACAAGCCAATAATGCACGTATTCACTCAACAAATAATTTTTCTGTGTGTCAAACACTGTAATGGATATTCAGTGCTCTTACCAAACCCCATGAGGCTGGCCTATTTTGACTTTATCACATCTATAGATAAAGGTAGAGTGCTCCTTTCCTTTATCACTCAAAACTCCAACTCACCTTTTCATTACAAACATCTGGACAAAATGTCAAACTTACATTTGAGTGCGTGTGTGTGTGTGTGTGTGTGTGTGCACGCGCGTGCGCACGCACACATAGCCTTGAACAGCCCCTACATCAAAGTACGGTTTTCTTAAAAGTTCAGAAATAGTAATATGTATCAGTTTGGCAAAATCATCTCTAATGACAAATGTATTGCTTTTGAGACTTTGGGAGAGATAGCCCATCTTTAGAAAGGATAAAGAAATATTTTTTTCTCTCTAAGAAAACAGAACAAAGATACAATATAAAGGGGATGCATTAGCAGATATATTTGCTTGTATGGCAAATTAATATAAATACAAAGAAATACACTCTTATAGGGGCTCAGGGTCAAAAATGTAATACAAGAGAGGAAAAAGAAATCTGAAAAAAGTTTCATGCGTGTGAAATCAGCTGAGCAAAAAGAAAGCAAATTGTTCGGAGTGCAATTGCAATTACTTGAAAGATCATAGTTAGGTAACAGCAGGGTATTGGGATGACATTGTTTAGCTTCATTAATGGATGCATATGATTCCTGGAAGAAGGAGGGTTCTAAAATGAGGAGAGTGCTGTGGGTTTAAAATGGAATCCTCATTAAGAGCAGAGGTTGCCCTGTATTGTTTATCTAACACAGGGGCAGGCAGCTTTCAGGGCTCTTTCCTGCCAGTTTGGGTGTTAAAACCAAACAGCTGACCTTTAAGAAGCTAAAGGATCCAAAATTTGCATAAAGGCTTTTTCATTGTTGTTGCTCCTTAGTTATCCCAGCAAAATGCTTTAGGATAACACAGCTACTTCCTATTTGTTTATGTCACTCATGAGATGAACAAGTATCCCTTATTTTTTCCCTTCCTCTATCTGATGTGCAAATTTTAGATAAACAGGGATCCTCAAACCACCTTCAAAGTTTTCACTGAGAAAGACTTCTTTAGGATGTAATAGGGTTCCAGGATAACAACAACAACAAAAGCACCAACAAGAACAACAACAAATAATTTTTAAAAAATTATCATGACATTTATCTTCTCCCTTACATGACAGGAATTTTTAAGGTAGATATGTAGATTGAAAAGGGATCTATTATTCACTTAACGAATATCAAGAAACAGGAAACTTAGGAAAAAATGGATATTGGATCAATGGAATTTTCTTGGTTTCTCTGAGTGAAAAATGACTTAACGAATGGTACATAAGATCAGTAATATTTGTTTCTCAAAGTTACTATAGAAATCTGAGTGATTACAGCTACTATGGAGGGGAGATATCTTAATATCTTGAACAGATAAAAATTAAGTAGGGATGCTTGCCCTCATATTTTCACACCTGCTCTTTGGTCTCTCACTTCTGATTTTTCACCCATGTAGGCCATCATAAAGCTACCACATTTTTTTCCAAGGTACAGCTCTGACTATACAAACACAAATTATAACAAAAGCCCAACATCTTCAATGACTACTTAATGCTCAAATAGTAAAATATAATTTTTTTAAATCAGGTTTCAAAAAATTCGGCCAATGAATTTTAGTCCAACATTTTGAAATGTCTCACTCTTCCATATAATTTTCTATCACTTAGCCTATACCCTATTGCCAAATGTCTCCACTTATTTCAACCTCCATGTTTCTCCTATTCTCCTCTTGAAAGAAAATGAGTTTATCCAACCCCACATGTCTACATCCTATACAACTGAAAATATCATGTACTTTGGTCAGCATTTTCACATCCCAAGAGCTAAAAAAGCTTCCCTCTTTGAAAGGCTCGTTTCACCATATCTTGACAAGTTATCAATCTCTACCTGTAGTGTCATTATATATGTGTTGCCAATATTTTCCCACTCATTTACAGATATCATGATATCTAATGTCTTTATTGCAACAAGCTGAGAGCTGCTAGTTGGGAGTTAGTAGTAAGGGCATATCAGTCTTTTTACAGTGTCAACCCAAGCTGATCTTTCACTATTTAATTTTCTCTTAGCACCTTGAACTGTGCACTATATTATACAACTGGTTATGTCACACCAGTTGGAATTATGCACTGTTTGTGTTGATCAGTGGCTTTGTTTTCTGTGTAAATACAGAATTGTGTACTACACAAGTGGACATCTTTAAAGTCAGAGAGATTTAGATTTGCAATTAGCTCTGACATTAAATAGCTCTATGTACTTGAGCAAACTATCAACAACTTTAGAGCATTAGTTTATTACTACTGTAGGGATAAAATCGTATCTATTACAATATATTTGTGAAGGTCAAATGGAATGATTCATATTAAGCACCTTGAACATGGAAACCCTTCATATGAATGCCAGCTTTTTTTTCTTTTGCTATACCATCTCATGATCTACATTGCTTCTTCTTAAAAAGAACTCCTGTACCACACTTTCTAAGTATCCTCTAAAGTGTATACAAAATTGAATACAGGTGGCATGCAACTAATGCTAGTGACCAAATGTGGTCTAAACAGGGATATAAACAGTTTTATACAGAGTTTTCAACATCATGTCTAAAATGAGAAATCTTTCTGCAAAGCTAGAACTCAGGTCAAATAGTCTGATACCTGATTCTAGATCTACAGATACTACTTACTAGTAGTGTGACTCTGAGGCAGGTCCTTTACTTCTTTGATTCTCCATTTCGTCACCTGCAAAAATGAGGACATTGGACTAGATCCATGATTTCTAATATGATTAACACTTGAAAATTTATTGGTTTGTTTATTCTGTAAATAAAGTTTCATGGAAGTGAAAAAACAGAGGTATTAAAAGCACAATACAAAGAGGATGATACAAGGAGAAAATTGAGGACTTCCACCTTTTGGTCTCTTCCTACAGGTCAGACTAATTCTGGCTTAAATCTAGTCAAGGATTTACAGAGGATGCATGAAGAATTGTGCGGGAATACGCAGAATGTATGTGTAAAAAAATATAAGTTTTATCCATCCATCCACTGATGAACGTTTAGGTTGCTTCCATATTTCCTTGTGAATAATGCAGATATATCTTCAAGATACTGATTTCAAATCCTTTGGGATATACATCCAAAAGTGGGATTGCTGGATCATAAGGCACTTATATTTTGTGAGGAACTTCCACACTCTTTTCTATAATGGCACATTTCTAAAATTTCCATCCCAAAATGTCTGTTTACAGATGAATGGATAAAGAAAATGTGATTATACACACATAAATGCACATGCACACGTACACAACACACACACACACATACACACACACACACACACACACACTGGAATATGATTCAGCCTTAAAAAAAAAAAAAAGGTAATCCTGCCATTTGTGACAACATGGATGAACCTGATTACATTAGCTCAGTGAAATAAGCTAGATGCAGAAAGACAAATACTGCATGTTGGTCTCAATTGTATGTGGAATAAAAAATGTTAAATTCATTGAAACAGAGAATAGAATGGTGGTTATCAGGGAGTGGGATATGGGAGGTGCTGGTCCAGAAATACAGTTTCATTTATGCCATATAAATACATTTTGGAAATGTAACATACAATAATGTGACTGTAGTTAACAATACTGTGCTAAAGACTTGAAATCAGCTAAAAGCATAGGTCTTAAGTGTTTCAACACACACACACACACACACACACACACACACACACACATGCTAACTATATGAGATGATGAATATGTTAACTAACTTGATTGTGGTGAATATTACACAGTGTACACGTACTTCATATAATCAAGTTGTATACCTTAAATATATATAATTTTTAATTGTCAAAAATTAAGTCAGGTGGCCTTTTTAATTTTGTTATCGAAGGGTGAGAAATTCCAAAGTTTAAACCACTCTGTATCTACTGAATATTTTCTAAAGATTTTTTGAAGCTACAAAAGTTTTGTTTATTTGTTTTGTTTTTGTTTTTTTTTTTTTTTTTACCAAGCATGCTCCAGAACATTATTTAATTAGCTAAAAATTCCTAAGTGAAATTTGGCACTAATGCTTAAGTAAATAAATAGCATGTCTTAGCTTATAAAAGGTAATACAGCTAACAAATGAGTGATCAGAAACTGATGTTTTGTGTTTTAAAGATGATACTGGATACAAAATTCATGTGGATAAGCTGGTTTTGAGCTTCAATATCACTTAGACCACAACATCAGAATAGTCAATGTACAAAAAGTGTGCAAGAAATCATGCAAGAAATTAAACATGTGCTTTGGAGTCAGATAGATGGTTTTAACATTTTAACATTATAGTTCTGAGAAATGTACTTAAAGTCTATAAGCTGTAGCTTGCCTGTAAAATGCAGAATACAATATTGATCCTCCTTGTTTTTCTGTATGTTACTAAGTAATATTTGGTATAAGAAAGCACTAGCTCATATTAAGTGCCAATGAATATTAGTTCCTTTTATTTCTCCTTTTATATAGTTCCACAATATATAGGAAACATTGCCTGGCACAGAGTGTAAAGCAGTGTCAGCAACTCAACTTTTTAATGGTTTCTTTCACAGTGGTTTCTAACTCTCTAACCTTTTGAAGCTGTTAAAATAAAGTCAAATACTGATACTGCTGTGGCATAAGTGTATGCTAGGATCAATAAATTGTGGTTGTTGGAATAAATTGCAATTAAAGGGGTAGTACTTGATTGCTTGACAGTAGGTAGTCTTTCTGGCCCAAATAAACTCAAGTATTAGTCTGATTTACAAGCTAATTAGTATGGACTTCACAGGCATTTCATTGGGGGACCATGAGATCATATTGACTTCTGCTCACATCATGAGAGCATCCTTCAAGTTGTTCTGTGTCACTGATAGGTGACAACTTCGTGTTTACTTTGTTTATTCAAGAATACAGTTTTAATCATTTTTAATCAAGTAGAATATACAAGAAATTTACAATGTTTGCAAATAAGCACCCAAATGTCTAAACTATTTCACTATTGCCACTAGTCTCACCCTCCCATTTCTATACATTTAAGATAAAAATATACATGCATTCAAAAAATGACAAAGTCATCAATGTAGTACAAAGGATAATTATTACTGAATCTTTGAAGCAATAGAAAAATATATAGAAGCATTAATTTATAGGCTAGAAAGCCACAGGGTAGGTATTTCATAACAAATTATTTGAAAAATCTATAAAAGAGAGACAATTTTTGTCTCCAAATAAAGAAGTATGCTTATCTAAAGTATAATTCTGTTTATTCTTAATTTTCCTATTCAATGCAGTATTTTATATGATAAATTCCAACATATGCCTTTATAATTATCTAGTGAATATGGGACATTCATAGACTAAAACAGGTAATTTAAGCAATCCTTTGAGTTGTAAATTACATTAAGATACATCATGTGCTTTCCTCTACTATGTATTTACTTACTAGTGCATTTCCTGCTAGGGATTAAATACATTTTTGTTGAATGAAAAAATGACAAAAGTGCAATTCCTCAAAAATACATAAATATATATATGGTATGACTGTTTTTAAAATTAACTATCCTTTCCACTTAAATAGCTCTACCCCATATTTCTTGTAAATAAAAAAAAGCAGCAAACAAAAGTTACAAATACTTGAAAAAAATCCCTGATGCTATGTTCTCTGTTGTCCATATTTATGTTAGATATATATTTTAGGTTGCTAGTATTATATCCAGTAAATCTCACATCATACTTATTATGTTTCTGTTATTTAGTCTTCAGGTTCTGAGCCTTATTTTCCTTTCCCTAGCTCTCTTTGAAAGGCATCTTTGTGAAGGCTGAAGAAAAAAGACTAATCTATTTGTATACTGGTGAATTCTAATCACCTACTAGAGTTTCTGACTCATAAATGCCCAATCATTATTTTTTGCATAAGGAAACTGATCACAATTAGTATTATAAATTATAAATCCTATTTCTGACTTTAATAGACACGTAAACATATATTTTGCTAAATTTGAGTAATCTCTTAACCACTTTTATGTATGACAATGCAAAACTATATTAAATTTAAGGAATTATACAAAAACCAGAATATCAAAATTTAGAATCGATGGTAGCATTTTAAAGAACAAAATAGTATCCTAAGATAAAAATGCTGAAATAAATGTTTCAGTGTCAAAATTAGTAGAAGCCCATGAAAGAAATTATGAAAAGACAAATTAGAAACAAAATCCATTCCCTAGCTTAGTTAATGTCATCCAAAACAAGAACTTATTCTTCTTGAATGCAAAATGTCTATAGGCCTTGTTCTCCCCAGGATTTAACACAATACCTGGCTCATTGTGAGGACTAAATTTGTGTTTTAAATGCATTAATGAATCAATCAATCAATTCCTGATTCAGAATGTCTAATAGTAAAACAGTGTATAAAATACCTGGGAAAAAATAAAGATGAGAAAAATATTAAAATGTATAATAGAACAATTTAACTAATATGGCATAGACTACATATTCTGTGGTTTCACAAGATTTGGTATTATTCTAAGCTGCAAGTGATATTAAAATTCCAGAAAGATAAAATACATCTGAGTAGGTAGGTTTAAAACAAATTCCTTTTCCATTCTAAGTTCAGCGTCATAATATTAGAGATATTATTTGAGAGCATCTTTTCCCCCTGTCTGTAAACTGATTGGTGAGAAGGAGGACAGGAGAATCTTGCTTCCCTGTGCTTGGGTTACATTCTCTGAAGTCAACAGTAGAAAAGGATGCAAAGATGTGGATCTGAAAATGAGAGGTACTGTGATTCCACAGGATGTATGTTCCTGCATAGGCCTTAGAACAACTGCTCAGCTCTGACTGATCTTGAACCTGTCAATCTATCTGATCTGATTATTAATTTGCTTGAAATCTTGTCATGGTTATAATTTTATGTGCTGCACAATTGTAATGTCATTAAGATAAAGCAAATAATTGAAAACTTGTAATTGTGAGGTAGCCAAATCTTAGGCCATGAGGAAAAGAGAATTCTCTGTCTTCACTATAACACATGTCCACACTACCAGTCTCAATTTTTCTTCTCAAGAGCCACATACACATCACTACCACACAGTTGCTTTCTGCTTCTCTTCCTTTTTCCGATTTATCTTGACACTCCACTGCCTGTCACTGGGGCTAGTCTAGACCAGTGCTGCCTTTCATGAGTATCTTTTGTTTTTCCTCTAGGCATGTTTTTTTTTTTTCTCTCTCAGATAACTTTTTATGAGGCAATATTAAGATCATTATGAGCTTTTAACTGTAAATTATCTAAAATCACAAATCACATAGGCCTATGATCCACTTTAACACGAATGCTGTTAACTAGTTTTTAAAGAATACTGTTGAATTTTACATAAAAGGAGTGTCAGAAAATCATGTTTGGAGGTATAAAATACAATTCTAATGATTTAAAATAGGGATGAGGGGTGCCTGGGTGGCTCAGTCAGTTGAGCGTCCGACTTTGGCTCAGGTCATGATCTAGCAGTTCACGAGTTTAAGCCCCATGTAGGGCTCTGTGCTGACAGCTCAGAGCCTGGAGTCTGCTAAGGATTCTTCTCCCTCTCTCTCTCTGCTCCTTCCTCTGCTCATATTCTCTCTCTATTTCTCAAAAATAAATAAACATTAAAAAATTAGAAAAAGGGGCGCCTGGGTGGCGCAGTCGGTTAAGCGTCCGACTTCAGTCAGGTCACGATCTCACGGTCCGTGAGTTCGAGCCCCGCGTCAGGCTCTGGGCTGATGGCTCGGAGCCTGGAGCCTGTTTCCGATTCTGTGTCTCCCTCTCTCTCTGCCCCTCCCCCGTTCATGCTCTGTCTCTCTCTGTCCCAAAAATAAATAAAAAACGTTGAAAAAAAAATTTAAAAAAAAAATTAGAAAAACAAGCTTATTTCATTGAAAAAAAAAAATAGGGATGAAGTGGAGACCCTGGGTGGCTTAGTCACTTGAGCAGCTGACATCGGCTCAGGTCATAATCTCACAGTTCATGACGTTGAGACCTGTGTTGGTCTCTGGCTGACAGTGAGGGAGCCTGCTTGGGATTCTCTCTCTCTGGCCCTTCCCCACTCATGCTTTCTCTCTCTCTCAAGATAAATAAACAACTTTAAAAAATAGCTTACCTCTTCCATTTGTTTTTTTTTCTCTTTTATTTATTTTTAGAGGGAGAGAGAGAGAGAAAGAGAGAGAGAGAGAGAGAAAGAGAGAGAGAGAGAGAGAGAGAGAGCAAGTGGGGGAGGGGCAGAGAGAGATGGAGGGAGAGAATCCCAAGCAGCCTCTGCACTGCCAGTGTGGACTCCAACGTGGGCCTTGAACTCACAAACTGTGAGATCATCTCCTGTGCCAAAATCAAGAGTCAGATGCTTAACCAACTGAGCCACCCAGGTATCCCTTACCTCTTCTGTTTGTATGTCACATATGGTCCAATTCATTTTCAAAATCTTATTTTTTTTAACAATAAGATTGAAATGCAATCACGGATGTGAAAAAGCATAAATATACACATGTATATATTCACACAAATGTGCACACACACATTCACACATATTCCAGAGAATACACATATGCTCCAGTGCTAATTCCAATCCCTGGGGATAAATCATTCCAGCAAACATCATGTGGTCTATGTTTCCATCAGTTATTTCTGAATAATTAAATTGCTAAATAGGAATGTGCAGAAACACAAATACACAAACATGTGTGTGTGTGCCTCTCAGATATACTGTAGATTTGTTTCCATGTCCCTAAATATTTTTAGAGTGTCATCAGAATGAGTCATTAATTTGAAGATTAATATATAATTGTTTGAATACATGAAAAGTGGAAATGTGTAGTGTAGGGGATATATGAAAAAACTGTGTACTCTGCACTCAATTTTGCTATGAACTTAAAACCATTCTAAAAGTAATGTCTATTAAAATAAACATTTTATTTAAATAAGATGTTTTCATTTAGCAATATCCATTGAATTTATGCTTAAGTTTAAAATAATCGTTTATAAGTGATTAAAAAAATGAAAAAAAAAGTCACATATGGTAGGCAGAAAAACTTCTCCCAAAGATGTCTATGTTCTGATTCCCAGAACCTGTGAATATGTTATGTTACATGGCAAAGGGGATTATAATTAAGGTTGTAGATGGAATTACATGCTAACCTCTGCTGACCTTGAGATGGTAGAGACTATCCTGGATCATTGAGGTGGGCCCTGTGTAACATAAGGATTCTTTTAAGTGAAAAAGAGTAAGAATCTGAATGGTATGATCTGACAAAGACTCTATTAGCCATTGTCATTGCTGGCTTTGGAGATGGAAGTGAACATCTGGAATATGGGAAGCCTCCAGAAACTGGAAAAGACAAGGGAACATATGTTCCCCCCAGAGCTCCCAAAAAGAAATGCAGTCACACTATGAACATTTACATATGAGGTTTTATGGACATATGTTTTCATTTCTCATGAGTATATACCTGGGAGTAAAACTGCTAGGTCATATGGCAGGTCTACAGTTATCATTCAGAGAAACTGTCAAACTGTCTTCCAAAATGGATGCCCCATTTATATTCCTGTCAGCAATGTATGAGGATTCCAAGTTTTCCACATCCTCAAGAATACTCATTATTTTCTTTTTATGATAGCCATATTTTCGTGGGTCAGTGGTGATATCCCATTGTGGTTTTGATTTGCATTTCTCTAATGGCTAATGATGTGAGAAACTTCTTATGTTCTTATTGTCCATTTGTATATATTCTTTGTAACAATGTCTATTCAGGGGTGCCTGGGTGGCTCAGTCGGTTAAGCGTCCGACTTCAGCTCAGGTCATGATCTCGCAGTCCCTGAGTTCAAGCCCCGCGTCGGGCTCTGTGCTGACCGCTCAGAGCCTGGAGCCTGTTTCGGATTCTGTGTCTCCCTCTCTCTCTGACCCTCCCCCACTCATGCTCTGTCTCTCTCTGTCTCAAAAATAAATAAATGTTAAAAAAAATTAAAAAAAAATGTCTATTCAAATCATTCATTTTAGTATCTTTTTAATGTAGTTAATAAAAACAACTATTTGCTTTTTGAGGGGATTTCTTAAAAAATATTTTAAATAGACATTAATTGTAGAGCAGTTTTATGTTCACAGCAAAATTGAGTGGAAGGTATCCAGACCTCCTATATGCCCCTTACCGCAACACATGCATAGCCTCCCCCATTATCAACATCCTTGACCAGAGACCATCAGAGTGGTACATTCATTGCAACTTATGAAACTACATTGATGCATCATTATCATTCAAAATCTATGGTTTACATTAGGACTCACTCTTGGTTGTATATTCATTGAGTTTGAATAAATGCATATTAATATATATCCATCATTAAAATATCATACAGAGTAGTATGATGTTAGTATGATATCCTTTGGTGCCTAGTGTATCCGTCTTTTCCTCCCTGCAGACCCTGGAAACCAATGAATTTTTTATTATCTACACAGTTTTGTCTTTTCAAAAATGTCATATAGTTGTAATCATAGAGTTGGTAGTCTTTTCAGATTGGTTTCTTTCACTTAGGAATATGTGTTTAAGTTGCTTCATGTTTTTTCATGGCCCATTTATTTTTAGCACTATGGTCGTCCATTGGGTGTACCACTGTTCATTTATCCATTCCCCTACTGAAGGGCATCTCAGGTACTTCCAAGTTTGGCAACTATGAAAAAAGCTGCTATCCATATCAATGTATGGATTTTATGTGAGCATAAGTTTTCAACTCATTTGTGTAGATAGCAAGGAACATAAGTGCTGGGTGATATTATGGTAAGAGCATGTTTAGTTTTGTAAGAAACTGCCAAACTGCCTTCTGAAATAGATGTACCATTTTGCATTTCCACCAGCAGTGAATGAGAATTCCTGTTGCTCTATATCCTCTCTAGCATTTGGTATTATCAGTATTCTGGATTTTAGCCAATCTAATAAGTGTGTAGTGGTAACTCACTGTTTGAATTTGCATTTCCCTAGTGACATATGATGTACAACATCTTTTTATATGCTTATTTGCCATCTGTATATCTTCTTTGGTGAAGTATCTGTTAAGAATCTTGTCCACTTTTTAGTAGGGCTATTTGTTTCCTTACTATTGAGTTTTAAGAGTTCTTTGTATGTTTTGAATAAGTCTCTCTAATGGGCTGTAACTTTGGAGCTCCTCCAAATTCATATGTTGAAATCTTAACCCCCAATGTGATGGTATTGGGAGGAAGGGTTTTTGGAAGGTGATTAGGTCCTGAGAATGAAGCTCTTATGAATGCTATACTTGTCCATAGTTCTCTTGCTCTCTTTCTGCCATTTGAAGATACAACCAGAAGATGGCAGTCTAGAAGAGGATCCTCACCATACACTGAATCTGTCCATATCTTGATCTTAGACTTCCTAGCCTCAGAACTCTGAGAAATAAATGTTTGTTGTTTAAGCCACCTAGTTTGCATTATTATTTTATAGTAACCTGAACTAAGACACATTCCTTTATCAGATATGTCTTTTGCAAATATCCCCATCCAGTTTGTGGCTTTTTATTCATTTTATAGTGTTTTTTGCAGAACAGGTATTTTCAGTTTTAATCAAGTCCAGCTTATCATTTGTTTTTCTATCAAGAAGGGATACTATTAGCATGGTTGTTTCACTTGTAGAGAATAAACCTGCATATCTTTAATACGATAAAGCCTTGGGGAAGAAAGAAGATATATAGTATGGAATTTGTAGATCACCAGAAGTTTACCCTGATAAAACTGGGAAATTTTTAGGATCATGTTCCTGCAATGCAATTTGGCATTCAGATGCTTTATTTTTCAAAAAATGAAAAAAAAAACAATATTAATGATGCTTTTTAAGGCAGATGGATAGGTGTACCTAGCTTGTGGTGTGGTGTAAGTTCACAAGCTATGGGATACTATGGATTAAACAATATTTTATGAGTTAATAAATAGATCTACTAAATTAGGTGGTCAGAGGGGCGCCTGGGTGGCTCAGTCGGTTGAGCGCCGACTTCGGCTCAGGTCACGATCTCGCGGTCCGTGAGTTCGAGCCCCGCATCGGGCCCCTGTGCTGACAGCTCAGAGCCCGGAGCCTGTTTCGGATTCTGTGTCTCCCTTTCTCTGACCCTCCCCCATTCATGCTCTGTCTCTCTCTGTCTCAAAAATAAATAAACGTTAAAAAAAAAAATTTAAAAAAAAAAATTAGGTGGTCAGAATAGAGTCCTCCCAACTCTGCATTTTATCATAGGGAAGATGCATGTTGAAAGCCTTATAAATTCATAAATGTTTCAGCAATTAATCAACAAGGAATTTCCTTTTATAGTCAAACACAGTCAAAGGAACTAAAAAATAACATTTAGTACCAAGTCAATTTATCTTGGAAGTAGAAATTCTAAACAATTTTGTTATCTAAAATACTGCCTTTATTTTACATTATATTTATTTTGCATGATATTCCCTGGGATGGCTCATTTGAATATGATTAAAATCAATGAATCATGTCTTATCCTGGCTCTCTGCAGTCGGCAATAATCAATCTGTTTCTCTCGGTGCCCAATTATACTTTGATAGAGATTAAGAGTCAGACACAAAACCTCTCTAAAGAAGAGAGAATAGATTTGATGAAGGAGAACTTCTTATTCATCCCTAAGAAAAGATATTGTATTGAAGCAATGAAATAATTACAGGGTGCTAAATATCTATGTTGAATTCAATCATGGCTGGGACCCTTAACTTTCAAATATGCAGTGGTATTATGGGTTAAAAGTCATCATTCATCCAAGAAATGATACTGGGAAATCAGGGGTTAACATCTTCTAGATGTTTGAATTCAAACTTCCTTGTCAAGTAGAGGATCCTTAAAATTTTATTTCACATTTGCACACAAAAAAAGTGTCTTATATTTTCCCCTTTGTTCATTAATTTATTAAGATTTTTCAGGAATGAAAATTTGAGGACCTAGGAAAATACAAAGGGACACCAAATAATTGATATGGTCACTTCCCAGATGGTAGTAGAGGTAGATGGGCTGAAAATCCAGACCTGCATAGGTGGGTCAACAACTCTCTTTAATCCATCCTGGGGCACCTGGGTAGATCAGTCAGTTAAGTGTCTGACTTCAGGTCAGGTCATGATCTCATGGTTCATGGGTTCGAGCCCCACATCAGGCTCTGTACTGACAGTTCAGAGCCTGGACCCTGCTTTGGATTCTGTGTCTCACTCTCTGTCTCTGTCTCTGTCTCTCTCTCTCTCTCTGCCCCTTCTCCACTTGTGCTCTGTTTCTCTCTGTCTCTCAAAAATAAATAAATGTTAAAACTTCTTTTTAAAAAAATGCATCTTACTAGAAAGATTGAGTTTTGAGTCAATATTAGGTACCTGTGTTAATTTTGGAGGCATTGATAGGTCAACCCAATTTCATTAAGCCTCACTTTGAGAAGAGAATGTAGTGGAAAGAGGACATAAGGTGGGTTCTTATTTCATCAGTCTGAGAGCTCTGCTTGAGTTCCAGTGCAACCCAGTTTTATCTCATTAACCTTGGCAGGCAGTCCTTTTTCACCTCCTTTCTGAGACTACTTAAATTGTGTTCACTAAATTTGTAAGCAAACACTGCACTAAAATCAAAACATACAAAATTACTTTATCCTATTTTACTATCAGTAGATTAGTATGATTATACAAACACTCCTGCTGATCTGAGTTCTTATTTCATAGCTGGAGGTACTTAACCCAATATTACTTTTTCATTACTTCAATTGGGCAGATTCTTATACTCAAGTTTGTTTCTGCCATTCTCATTCCTATTCTTCTTCCATCCTACCAAGTTTCATTTGACTAGGGCTGAATTAACATGATTTACATTGCTATTCAAGTAGAAATTTTACATCACCTCTGTAGATAGAGCAGTTAAGTTCCTGCATATAAAACAGACAATTGTTTTACATATAAGGTTAAAGTAATGAAATATGGATCACAAGTAGTAATAGCTATATAAGTGTGAGTATTTATAATCCCAAGATCATATGTAATTGAATGTATTGCTTGTTCAAGCATTTGAAGTCTTGTATATAAACCTTTCTCACAATCTATTAGTATTTGATTATACAATAATGACACTCTCTTATTTTTATAACTCTATTTTGTCACTATAATATTTATATTTAATGTGTTATATAAGTGACTTAAAGTAAGTACAAAGTTTACAAAATAGGATATAACCCATATTATCCACAGAAATCTATATTAACTCTCATCTCTCTGCTTCTCTTGTAAAATATCTATAATACTTACCCTTAAATGTGGCAAAATCTTCAGATGGCTTTTGTATCATGAAAGAAAGGTTAACTTATATTCAAAAGAATTTATTAGAATTGAGTAAAATCCTCTCAAATTTGATAAGCCACACCAAGTTTGCATGTGAGGCAAGGTAATTATGGTTAATTTTTCTTCAATAAGATCCAGAAAACCTGAATCTTCACCTAACTTATCAGTTTGTTTACCTAAATCCAAAATAAAAGAATCACCAGTGAAATAATCATTTTCAATATATTGAGCTATATTACAACTTTATACTTGAAACTCTCCCTTTTAAAAATCCCCTTTAAAAAACTCTCCCTTAAAACCAGGGTTTTGGAGGTGGAGTTGTGGTCAGGGTAATTTGTTACAGTAGTCCTAAAGTTTACACCAAAAACAGTCCCTGTGGAAAAAAAAATTACAGTAATAGCCCGATGATAGTGATGGAACCACTAATGACAAAATCAAGTGCTTTTCTTTCCCTGTCATTTGACCATCCCAGAGCTTTTTTTACTCCACTTCCAAAGAGTACTTTTCATTCCTCAGTACTAACTGAACACTTTGTTTGTATGAGTATACTAACAATTATTTTAATTCCACTGTCTGCTATCCTCAACAATACAACAAGCTCTTACCACTCCCTTCAACATCCTTTCAGAAGAGATGATTTGGAGAGCATGGGGGATGAGTGGAAACTTCCAGAAGAATGATCCTAAAGTCATTAACAGAAAATTTCTTAAAGCATAAAAAGAAGATTAAAGAGTCAAATAACCATATGCTCTGTAAAAATCAAGACTTTTCTTTACCTCTCACAAAATGAGAACAAGCTCTTATAGTTAAAGTCAGTGACAAATGTATGACAAAAATCATCTATCAAATACTAAATTCATTTATTTTAAACTCATGTTCAAAAAAGGAAATTTTAATCATGTGCTAGAAAATATTTTTGGTATCTTTATCTGTATTATATTGTATAATATATGTATAAATCACAACCAATAACTGTTAAAATTAAACTATTAGGACTTCTTCAAGACTTTCTCAGGAACGAATATATTTATTTATTTATTTATTTATTTATTATTAAATATCTGAATCATAAGAAAGACATGAAGAATAATAAAGTAAACTTCCATGTACTTATAATTCTGCTTAAAAATAGAACTTAAGCAGTACAATTGAAACTTACTGTATTGTGTTTCCAAACTACACCATGCTCTCACCTTTTCAAGGTACTAGCCACTTAATTAATAATTATAATTTCCCTTATCTTCCTACATATACAAATACCTCTAAACTAGAAAGAGTATTGTTCAGTTGTTTTGATACTATGGAGAGGCTTAGGGTAGGCTGCCCCCAAACATGCCATTTTGGAGTATTGATTGTTTTAAATTAAAATTACTTAAGAAACAGTACCAGGAAAACACTCTGACTCCTCCCCTGTTTCCAGAAAGTAGGAAATAAATCTCCAATATAAAAAGTACCCTCTCTGTACCAGGTAGTAAAGGGACATAATCAGAGATAAGGAATTCAGAGCTAAGGCTATATACATAAACCGTGTTACTTCCACTAATTTACTACTCCAGCCCAAATTCTGTTTTAGAATTCCTTATTAATTGAAACTCCTGAACATACATTTTTCTTTGTCCTGTCAATTCCTCACAGTTTTATGGCCTCTTTGTCTAAGAAAGTATAAAACCTGTTGCCTTGCTCATTTCCTTGGGTTTCAATTTCTTTATTGGGCCTCTGTCTATACATAATTAAATGCTGGTTCTTTTTGTTTGTCTGTTTGTTCTTGTTCATCTGTTTCATGTCAATTTAATTCTTTAGAAGAGCTAGAAGAATCTTAAGAATAGAGAAAAAAAAATTCTTCCCCAACAATTGCATATAAAGTAGCATCCTTTGTTAATAATTTAGCATTTTGCTCAGCCTTAAGCCTATGGAAATCATCTATTATGTATATTGTATTATATATGCTTACACATATATATATGTATACACACACACACACACACACACACACATATATATATATATATATTTGTACATAAATATTGATAGACATTTAAGCTGATAGGCATTAGAATATCTCCATTTTTTGACTATTAAAATGCTAATGCATGTGTATGTACATTTTTGTATGAGTATATGTGACAGTCAATCTAGTTTAGGGTAGAATTCTCTGAAGCTAGTTTAGCGTTGAATTTCCCATATTTCACAGATATTGCCTCTTATCTGTTTTATACCCTTTACAACCAAGTCTATAGATTTCCGGTGTTGACAAATGTGCACAGAATAGCTACATTTGATTCTAATTACTCTTAAGATTTTGTCAAAAGTTTTCCTTGAATTCCTTGACTCTAAGCTATGAATTTACAAAAATATTTATTGCATTTCATTCAGCAATTGTTTTGTATCCAGTTTGCACTGGGAAGGTGACTGAAATACCTTGTCTGTCATTCTGCTGGAAGGGATCATATGAAGGTGATGAATATGAGGCTACAGCTAGTGTGACATTATGTCCTTTTCTGTCAGCTCCATTTTCATGTCATGTTTTACTGAGTGTGGGAAGTACATCCAGTAATTCTGGTAGAGGGAAGGAGGACATGAGAGGGATGTGTGCTGTGTGCTCTATGTGTGTATTAGATGTCATGGTTTTGGATGTGGTCATGATACCTTCCTCTGACCTTAACACCTATCTTATTGTTATTTGTTAGGAGCATGGTTAGGTCAATTTAAAAAAATTTTTTTTCACTAAAATAGATGCACATTTTCACATGGAAGGCTTATGAATACATTATTTCTCATAAATAATCCAGAATACACCAATTTTAGAATTAATTACTAATGTATATTTATACTGTAAATTTTGTTTTGGTAAGGTAGCCAAGTTGTTTTGGCAAAATAAAAATCTACAAAATTTCATCTTTGCTTTGGCATTTTCTAATCACCTGATTTGAGTTACTACAGAAAATATGAATGAGAAATCTATATTTTTTATCCTGTTTTGTAAAATTTGTTTCCCTGCTTTGTTAGGCAACACACAAAATACAAAATGCTTTCTTAGTCAAATAAATTTGGGAAATATTCAAAGTACTTAGATTTCTCAGGTTCAATAATATGCTAAAGTAAACTTCTATATTTTGAAAACATGTTTGATCATGGAATGCTTTATTAACAATAGAGAGCTTATAGGACTAGTGTTCTATAGATCATTCTTTGGGAAAGGCATATGTATTTCAACACTTTAAATACAGAAGTTATAGAAAATGAAAGAAACTCTCTATGGTATGCCTAATTTAGCTAATATGCAGATTTGAGATACTAAAATATAGGTTAATATTGTCAGTAGAAGATTACTAATTATACTTACTAAGCTAAAATCTAAAGTGATATTAGATAATACATTCAGGTGTGCGCTGGAAATGGTGTGGACACCTTCAAGAAAGATATTGCTGTTCACTGGATATATTCACATCTCAAGTTATCAATTCATTTGATTTCTTTTTGACTTTCAACGCAAGGGATCTTTAAAGAAAAACTACTTTATTACTTTTCAGATTTTGTTTATTTATTTGAACCAAGCTTATACCTGGCCAGAGGCTAGTGCAGCTTCCTAGAAATCTATTAATGCATTTTGGAATATCACCAGCAGGAACTAGAGTGGCAGAGACAGTGTCTCCCAGGAATTGTCTGTTTTATGCCAGCCAGGCCAAAAATCAGCCAGATGACTTAACCATAAGGGAGCCCAGAAGATTCCCTGCACAAAATGTCTCTCACATGCCGTTTTACTCAAAATGCCATTTTAATGTGATGATGAATAATATTTCAGTAATTAGTAGTCCTGTAGAGATGTATGTATGTATGTATGTATGTATTGTTAAAAAGGCTCCATGTCCAATGTAGGGCTTCAAGTCACAAACTCAAGATCAAGAGTCTCATGTTCTACCAACTGAATCATACACATGCCCCAAGATTTAGGCTTTTAAAAAGTTCACACACCTCTTATTCATTCAGTCATCACAATAAAACTATAAAGGTATTTAATATTCCCATTTTATAGATAAGGAAAGGCATCCCAAAAAAATACATAACTATTCTAACACATTCTACAGAGAATGCCATATGCCTTATTACCCTAAATATTATTTTTCTTTAAATTCTGGGTAGTTTCTATAAGATGATTATTTCCCAATGTTACAGCTCATATACTCATAAAAATATTTTGAAGTATACAGGCAAAAATATTTTGAAGTATACCAATACTTGTATATTACTGATTTATAAATCGCATAATATACTACTACACTGTAACAGTGTTTACATATTAAAAAAACTAAAAACACCACCAAAATTAAGAAAAAAATACCTAACAAGTATTACAGAAACAAATTCTATATTTTCCTCCTAACCCCCAGTAGATCATCTTATGTATGCCTTCACTGTATACCACTCACTTCTGAGAACACTGCTTTAAGCAGTTGTACATACAAATTTAAGTTTTTGTGTGTTTGATTTAACTATCACAACATAAAATTTTGGGAAACTCTACCGGCAGTATCTTCAGGAGGAATCATCCTTAATGAAAATTGGCAGTGTTATATAGAAAGAATTCTAGTGTCCAATGGCCTGATCTCAAACCTTGCTCTTAGTTGCTATACGGCCTTGAGCAAATTATTTAGCCTTTTTGCTTCGTTCCTGTAAAACATGGATTAATAAGATTAATATCTACATCATGGAGTTGTGAGGATTAAATCAGCTGACGGAATATGTCATTAAACAAAATAGCCCATACAAAGTGCTTAAAGCAGAACTTAGCACATGTAAGTGCTGCAAACATATTGATTACTATCAAAGTGTTATTACATTATTTTGTAACAGTAGGAAAGAGGAAATTGTTTTTAAATAATTAAAAAATGCCTACTATGCACAAAGAGCTGACATAGTCACTGAGTGTATACGAAGATAAAATGTAAGTTCCTTGATATTAAAATAACTTGCAATCATGAAGAGAGCCATGAGATCATTGGGGACATTTCCATTAATCAGAGGCTAGTATTTAGTGCTTCATTGTATTACCTAAAGATAAATTTTTAAAGTGTATTAGAAAGATAGTTCCATGTAAAAACTATTGACACAGCAATATTGACCACATTGACCCAATAACTTAATGATGCATGTTCAAATGCTCTATAGTCAGTAGCCTCAACTACAGTGCTCAAGACTTGGATGGGAAAAACCTCATTAGAAAGCTAGCATATAAAATTCAAGAAAGCAATATATAGGGAAGAGGACAAAAGAGAATGGTGAGATCAGGAAATTCCACATGATGAATTAACAGGTTTGTCTTCATTAAAAGGTCATATCTTTGGTCAGAAATTCTTCAATAAGAAAAATCAACTACATTTAATCATGCAAAGTGAAATAAATACAATTCATGGTAAACCTATTTGTGAATAAAAACAGCAAATAAATAATGCACTAGTTTTAATTATTTTTACAATCTCCTCCTTGGAGGCAATTAGAATTTCATTGATTACTGAAACGATCTTTAAGTATTTTAACATCAAATTAAAGAGAGTGGAGTCATGTTTACTTTATTTTGGCACACTTTAGTGTATAAAACTTAGTTAATAGCTGCAATGTCTGTGGGTTAATTTTGAAAGATCTGTGTATTAGCTTGTTCAATATAGCAATCTAACTGAAAAATGTTAGGTTTTAAAATATAAAAAATATTAAAATTCTTATAATATCATATAATTGATTTGATTATTATATTCCATCATTGGTATGGTATATACTATCTTAAGTGCACGTAGTACATAATAATTCTTTAATCTGAAATTTTATTTACTAATTTAATTGCATTTTGTGCTCAATAGAATTAATTGTTCATTTCTTTAACAGTAGGCTATGTCATTAAATATAGTTGTCCACTAAAAGTATGTATTTTTGTACTTCATTAAGTAATGCACTTTCTTATCATGGAGAATATTGTTTTCTATAAAAGTATTGTGCTGAATTTGTAACTTCCAAGATTGGGGGTTGATATATGCTATGCAGATACTTAGGTCTCTTACAAACTCACACTTTGCCATGGGGAATCACATCATTGTTACTGAAAAGTGTTTGGTTAAGATATGGTTTTGTTGCCCATATGTGTACACTTTTATAAATCTAGTACTTAATATCAACATAATGCCAAAGAAAGGGTATTTTTTCTAAAATTAGAATTTCTTAGATATATTTATATCATTTTATCTGTCTTTAACATTTGAACATTCATTGTTCAGCCACCCTTTCTACATAAATCAAAGTAGAAATGTTCAGTGTCAGAAAGATTATGGGTGAATATTGTTTTCTACTATTGTGTTAAGGTACATGTACATTTTCTTATATTTCATTTTTAATCAAAGTAGTATATATACAATTAAAAATAAAGTAATAAAAAAAGCTTATGATAAGAACAAAAAAATTACTTTCCTCCTCTTTATTTCTCCAGTTTTGCTCCCCAGAGGTAAATGTTATTATGTCCCTAAACAGTTTCTTCTACTAGCTTCCTAAGTAAGTATGTATTTTAAATAAGGACCAGAAAGTATTTTGTACCTTTTATATTTTGGAGAATGTTAAAATTAAAATACACATAAACTTTTCAGTAACAAGAAGATTATGGCACAAATTATTAATCTTTTTTTTTAAATTTATTTCTGGAAGCAAGGAAGAAAAGCAGTATTAACCAGCAGTGTGATGGGTTGAACATAAATCTCCAAAATATCTGTTTTTATGATTAAAAATAATTGTGTGTGCTGCAGCGAACTGAGTTCTGCAGTGTAATTAAACATATTTAACATATATTAACTCTATAAGTAATTTGCATAAATTATTCTGCTTAACAATTTTAGTGCACACCAGGGGATACTGTGATTTTTATCAATGTACTCTATTAACTAAATGGATAATGATATCGTTTTAAAAGTTGAGATATAATTACAAGCCCCTAGAATCTCTGAATGAAGGGTGTTACAGGCTATTGAAATAGTTTGCTGGAATGATAGACAGAATTGCATACGCTGTTTTGAAAGTTGAATTTGAACCTCTATACCTAATCTTCTGAGAAATAACAACTATATATTTATTTATATTTTCTCAATGTTCCTTTTCAGATTTATTAGTTCATATGCTAGGTTTTTACTCTGAGAAGTACTACTATGCATATAGTTCTACATAATTATCATAATAATTTACCTTAATTGAAAATATGGGTAAACATTCAATTTTATGACCTATGTGGCAAACTCGAGGCCAGGAACTTGAGTTCTGATTCTGGATTTGTCACTAAGAGACGAGTGACTCAGAGCAATTTCCCTCATCAACGTTGGCTTCAGTTTCTTTGCCTATCAAATGTGATGGATTTGGTTGGACTCATATTAAAATCCAAAGAGGCTCCCTCAAGTACTTCACATAATCAATCACAATCACACTCAATCATCTTTATTTGTGATTCTATTTATTTTACTAAATCAGTACATAGTATAGGCACTTGATTACCTAGAAAGGAGACTTTTATCCACTTCGCATTTTACCTTCTCCTTGGCTCACTCTATCTTTCCGTCCCTTACACCCTGCAAAAGCAAAGCCTTGGGAAAGGTATAGAAATGTCTTTACAGTCCAGACAGGATGGGAAAGAAATAACTACATAACAAGCACCACCTTCTCCCTTGTTTCAACCATGCCAAGAAAAAAGTGTAGATTAAAAATTTTCAAACACTTTGGTTTTTGACCACTTTACACTCAACAATTATTGAGGACCCCCCAAAAATTCCATTTACATGGTTTTCATTTAATGATAATTATGGTATTATAAATTAAAACTAAGCAATGAAAACACTTATTTTATTAAATATTTAAAATAATCTCTATTAATATTAATCTAAAAACACTTTTCATTAAAACACTTTATTTTTCAAGCCAAAAAATAAAAAAGGTGCGAAGAGTAACATTATTTTGCATCTTTAAAAAATCTCCATAATATCTGACGTAATGGTGGATAGGTAGATTCTCATGCCTGTTTCCAATTCATTATGAAATCATATGTCAGAAGAATTGAAAAAGGAAGCAACTCCCTAGTGTCACAAAAATACTTTGACCTCTCAGATTTTCCATAGGAGTTTCACCTCCAGACCACATTTTGAGATCTGTTAGTTGTTGTAAACATAGGTATGGGGATATTATACGAAATGCTGTGCTTTGACTAGCACAGTACTTAGATGGGAGTGGAGCAGGAGATATGGGGGTTGGTTGACCAAGCCCAGACAACCGTGAACTTGTATGCCATTGTGTATATTATACACCTTGGTTTATATGATTCTTTAAGTTCTTGATTTCAAACAGAGGTTACTTCAGAAACACTCCAAATGTTTGAAGAATTAGTAAGGAATGTGAATTAACTGAAAGAAATCTTATTTCCACTTGTACAAGAAGAAAAAAAATGCCTATGAATAGAAACACTATTTTGATTGCTTAGATGGTTTCACCAGTTTTGTTATGTTTTGATCATTACACTATTAAAAAAAAGTCATCACTTGGAAAGATTTCACTAAAACACATGGGAAAATTAGAAAAGAAACCAAAGTAAGCAAGAATTAACTTCCTGCTCATTTACCAACAAAGTTGACCAATAGGAAAGCTGAGATTAAAGACTAAGATCTTGGGGATATGAGCAAAGTTCAAAGTGAATTAGATGGCCATGCAAACTTTCTCTCCAACTGTGCACAATGCAGGAACCAGACAAGGGTTTAGAATTCAGTATCTTCTTATCCAGGTTTCCAGTCCAGGATAGACTATAGAAGCTCATCTTCTCCACCAGAATCTAGTTAGCATGTACTTCAGTTTAATTCAAGTACTTCAGAATTCATTCATAGCTTATTTTGGTTTTTGGTTGTTTGTTTGTTTGTTTGGTTGGTTGGTTGTTTGTTTTCACACACTGTCCACATGTTCCAAAACTAAAGCTAATTTCTCAAAACTCATATTCAGGGAAGAGAAATGTATCACTAATAACTTTTCACTGACAACAATAATTTCTCACCCTTACATAGTGCTTCCAAAATTCCAAGCACTGCCTTGAATATGTTCTGTATATAAATCTCATTAATCTCACAACAATGTCCTGATGTAGACACTATTATTTCCCCCATTTTTCAGATGAGGAAACTGAAGAACACAAAGGTTGAGTGTTTTGCCTAAAGTCAGGGAGTCAGGATTTGAAGCCACGCAACCTGGACCCAGAATCTGAGCAAGAACTAAGTAGCAACTAAATCTATAAAAACTGAATATATAAAATTTTTTCAGGAAAAATTTCACATGTGTCAAGAAGCCCACTTCTTTCTTTCTTCCTTTCTTCCTTTTTTCCTTTCTCTCTTTTTTAGTTTTTTTTAAAATTTTATTTATTTTGAGACACAGCACACAAGCTCCAGTCTGTCATCCCAGAGCCCGATGTGGGGCTTGAACCCATGAACCACTTCTTTCTTTCTTCCTTTATTACTTTTTTCCTTTCTCTCTTTTTTATTTTTTATTTTTTTTAATTTTATTTATTTTGAGAGACAACACACAAGCTCCAATCTGTCATCCCAGAGCCCGACGTGGGGCTTGAATCCATAAACCATGAAATCATGACCTGAGCTGAAATCAAGAGTAGGATGCTTAACGTACTGAGCCGCCCAGGTACCCCCAAAAAGCCTACTTCTTTAAATTATTGCTCTGGGTTTGTTTGTTTGTTTGTTTGAGAGAGAGAGAGAGAGAGAGAGAGAGAGAGACAGAGTATGAGCAGAGGAGGGGCAGAGAGAGAGGGAGAGAGACAATCCCAAGCATGCTAACAGCATGGAGCCTGAAGTGGGGCTCGATTTTATGAACCGTGAGATTATGATCAGAGCTGAAACCAAGATCTGAATGTTTAATTGACTGAGCCACCCAGGAGACCCTAAATTCTTGTTCTTAAATAAGAATTTCTTGTGGATCACTTGGACCTCAGTATAATATTAACACTTCAGTATAAAGAATTTTCTCTATTTTCTTCACCACTGTATCTTTAGAACCCAGAACAGTAATTTGCACAGAATAGGCTTCTAATAAATACTTGTGGGAAAAAAATAAATGTAATGATTATAGTTATAAAGTGGGTTTATTTCAGAAATTCAGTGTAGTGGAGCTAGAGGGAGGGTCGTTTGGTTTGTTTTTATTCTCCCACAGTTCTATTTATTGTCAATCTGTTACTGATTACCAGGTGTCTATTATTCAGTCATTTTCAAATTTAATTTTTATAAAATCTCTTGGGAATCCTGTTAAAATGCAGATTGTGATTTAGAGGGACTGACATGAAGCCTGAGCATCTGCATTTCTAAAAAGCCTCTAGGTTAGGACAAGTCTTTGCTCTAAAGACCACTCTTTGAATATCAGAGTCTTTAGGTGTGACATTCAGATTTCAGTAATAAAATTGACTTAAAAGTCAAAACAAGTAACAGAGAATATAAACATTATGAGTATCATGATTCTATTTTTTACATACTATCCTTCTCATTTATACTGTTGCCATTATTTTAGGACAAACTGAAAAGTGACATTTTTCACTGCTACAGGAATGATAGTCACATAGAATGTTAAATTCTTCAAGTTTCATTCAGGGACATGCTGTGACACTTTGTTTGGATATCTCCAACTGTCAATGTTTTTCCTACGACCTTTCCTATGAATTAAACACAAATAAACACATATTTAAAAATTTGAAAAAGTGAGCTATCTTACAGCTAAGATTAAATGGAAAAATGCAGAGGGGTGCCTGGGTGGCTCAGTTGGTTAAGGGTCTTACTTCAGTTCAGGTCATGATCTCACTGTTCATGATTTTGAGCCCCGTGTCAGGCTCTGTGCTAACAGGTTGGAGCCTGGAGCCTGCTTTGGATTCTGTGTCTTCCTGTATTTCTGCCCCTTTCCCACTTGTGTTGTCTCTCTCTCAAAAATAAATAAACGTTAAAAACATAAATGGAAAAATGCAGAAACATCCACATCAACATTTCTTGGATTCATTCATCATTCCAGGATTTAAATAGCTAACAAATGTCAAAATAAACTAATGAAAAAGTGATACATTATATTTTTGCAATGATAAGGTCAAGCTTGATTCCCTTCATTTCATACATGTAGACAGAGGCAATGGGAAACTATTAAAGTAATCATTATTTACTTAGCAAACACTTTTATTGCATTTAATTTGTTCCAGATACTATTCCAATTGTTATATAAATATTAACTTGCTCAAAATGCATAACATCCCAACAGATAAGTACTATTATTATTATCTCCATTCTACAGATGATAAAACCAAGGCCCAGCAAAATTAAATATATTCCCAAGATCTGTCTATTTTAATGGAGTAACCAGGATTTGAAACCAGGCAGTCTGGCCTCAGAAGCTGTGCTCTCAACCACTGTCCAATACTGCCTCCCTCTATGAATTTCTAAGGGAAATATATACTTGAGATTTCCAAAGACTTGAAAAATTATAACCAATTATATTTTTGATTAACCTCAAGAATCAAACTTCTTTCAGTAACTTACAGTGTCACAAACAGAACAGTGGCAAATAAATACTTAATTAAGATGTAGAATGATTAAGGCTTTAAGAACACCAAGGGAGGCGAGGCATGGCAGAGGCAAAGAAGGACTTGGAGGAATAAGTTCTCGGTCTAAGCAGAGGTGAGACCAAGAGAGTGTTAAGTTATTTGTGTGAATTGTATCAGAGAGGGTGATGAGGATAAGGGCTGATTCTTGACAGACTGCCTAAAGGAAGGATGATGGGGAAAATTTCATGGTAGACATTACCCACTATCTACACAGTGAGCCTTACCCTCCCATCAGTATTGCATTTTTTTTACTACAGATTTAAAGAGAGAAATAAGTAAAAAATGCCTATCTCTTGTAATCCTCTGCCCCATTTCCCACTTTTTACCATATTTTCTTGCTTTCAAATTGCATTTGATTTTCTACATGTAAGATGTATTCCTGGCTGGGATATTATTGATCTAAAGTAAAGCTGAAGCCTGTTGCTTTCTAGGGTCAAAATACTACACAGAAATGTTTCTTCTCCTGAAGTCTTATGTTGGCTAATGATGTTACCATCTGCTCATTAATATAATTAAGAACCTCAAAGACAATCCCAACAATGCTGTCTTTTTTTTTTTCCATATTATATTTAATCGTTCACAAACTAATATTAATAGTACCTCATCATAGGACATCAGCTGAAGTCCTCAGCATCTCTCCTTTGGACTACTGGAGTACCCTCCAAGCTTCTCATGATTTTCACTTCTACAATTATTTTTTAATACTCTCATTGGACTTCTTTTTCTAAAGCATATATAGACAGTCTCATGACTTGCCAGTTTAAAGACCTATGTCATCCACTCTCTGCTTATAGATTTAAGCTCAAACTACTTAGTGAGGTATATAAAGCCATTTCTAATTTAACCCCAGACTACTTTTCCAGCCACAGTCACAACTATTTCTTTCCCACATAAGCTTCTTACTTTAACAATGTCATTAAAATCTTTTTAATGTATACTTTCTCTTCTGTCAAGAATGTTCCTGTCCACATCTGTAACTTGAAAATTTTTATTCATCCTCCAAAACGAAGTCTTTCATAGTATTCTTCTATTTCCTCAACAAGAATAAAGTTTATTACTCAGAATTCTTATGTACTTGAGTGTATTTTGTATGAGATGCTTTAAATTATGGGCTTCTTGAAGGTAAGAAAATCTCTCACAGTTTTTGGCATACAGGGGAAGCTCAGTAAACATTTACTAAAAAAAAAATGGGGAAAATGGGCTTAACCAATACTTTTACATTAATAATTCATGGCATGATTTTCGATATAATTTAAATAATAATTGAAGAATTAATAACATTCATAATGTTAATTAGTGCATGGCATTTGGTCTCACACACACTTATATCAATGATTTCTTCCTTTCATATAAAAAAGGATGCTATGTGTAGTTAGCAGAACAACGGAGGTAAAAATATGTAAACAGTCTCAAAAATACCAAGCATATCCTCTGCTCTATTCCCATAGTCATGCCTACGGAGAGAAAAGAATAATCTGAATAGTCAATTGCAAGTTGGTGTAAATTGTTCAGTGCCAAAAAAAACGAAAGCCATTCTTGTTGAGTTCAACATGGATTTCATTATCAGGAATGTGCTAAAAAAACTGACACCACTGTGGTCCTTCTGTAGGTGGTTTGTCTCACATATGGGAGGCTCAACTTTGGTAGAATTATGTTGTAATGCTACTGATACATGATTCTAGGATTTATGCTTCCCCATGCCATCTGTAGGTACAGGTGGTTCCTACTTTGTGCTATGATCTCTTTCTGGAAACTCAACTGGAGAGAAAGCAATAGCAAACAGATTATTTTCACCACATTCACATTAACAGCCATGTATATTTAGATTTCAAAGCTTATATACGGCTCATTTAAGTGAGGAACTTTGCAGTTATCATTTCCACCTCTAGATGGTGATGCAGTGCTAGCTTGATATTTGCACTACAACTCACTTTGTGGGAATTCCACACTGTTCTCCAGGGTAACCAGAAACTGTGGAACAAGCACCCCATTTCAGACTAAGTGGAAGAAGATCTATTAGTCATGTATCTTAAAAGTGAACAAAATAGAGAGCTGTGGAGTAGATTAGTGAATGGCTATGTTTCACACCGAATAGTGTTGTTACTGATATGTGCTGAGACAACATAAAATTGCCGTATGTTATACGTTTGATATTTTAATAATTATAAGAATTTTCTAAAATACTCGAAAGTAAAGTCAGTGATATAATCAAACTCCATATACTCTTAACTCAGCTCAAGCAATGACCTATGTTGTTCTCATTTGTTACCACATACACGCAACACGTTCTGATGCTACATATATGAATGCATTAAAACCTCATAATTTTTCTTAACAAAACAGCTTTATGAAAACATTCTGACTTGACATTAACCTTTGAAGGGAAGGCTAAAGTTGTAGTGATTAATAAGAAACAAGAGGGTAGCTTCCTGGACCCATCTGTTAACTTGCGTAGGTGGGTTCACTTTGCTGTAATTCCTCTAGTTATAGTCTTATAGAACATGTACTTTTCTGTCTGCATGTTGTATTTACAAGAAAGGGAAAGAAAAACAAAAAGATAAGCAGGAAAGAGCACAGGCCTTATAAATACTGGCTCTTAATAGATATAGGTTTAGATTATGGAGTAGTTCCTCCCTATTGACAACTGGAATCAGGCAGAGTAATGATGGAAAATTTTAACTAACCTGCAAAGTTTAGGGAGGAATTAAAAAGAAAATTCAACTGTGCCAAAGCATTATAAAGAGATCCTTGATGTTGTTACATCAGGAAAGTTCTTAAAGTTTTAGAAAGTCATCATCTTGATCTGGGAGCTAAGTGGGAGATACCATAATAATAAGAAGAAAGGGAAGGCTGACCCATTAATCTACACCTTTATCTACTGCAGTGTCCTCTGAGCCAGCCACGGCCATCGGGGTGGTATGCATCTTTATGGGGATAAGAACCACAATTACTTTACTGAACTGGAAATTATGGACTCCTTGTCTTTTGGAAATCCACCAGGAGAATAAGTAATAAACCAGTGGAAAAATAAAAGTATAATCAATAGTAAAGTAGGAAGAGATAAAGACATATGAATAGAAACCAAAGAGGAAAATTAGCAAGTAGGGAAAGCAGAGTATATAAAAGCTTTTCTCACTTAACCCAGAAGGCTTCCTTTACTACTCATTGATTGTCCTCCTCTAAACATCTAGAGTGTTCAAAGTGTTATTTTATGTCAAGAAATGTATAATAGGGTGCAGAAAGTACCTGCTTTAAACTCAGACAGATTTTGATTAGAACTTGAGGAAAATACTTAACTCCTTTGTTGTAGTTCACCTATGTGTAAAATGAGGTAAAGAATATCTGCATTTCAGGGATATTTTGATTATTAAAGATAAGATATAAAAGATATAATATGAGCACAAAGTTAGTGATCAATTAGTAGTCATCATTATAAACATTACAATTTTTATTAAGACATAGTACATATTATTATTAGATTTGTTAATATTGTATCTGTATCTAGAAATAAGTCTAGGTAATAACAGGTGTTAATGGATACTTGTTAGCTTGATGGATAAATATGGTGTGAGTGCAAGCAAAATTAGCCTTGGGACAGCTTATTTTGCCTTTGTCACATAATACGAAGTCTTCTCTAAAATATTTAAGATAAAAAATGTGATTTTTCTTCTACATACAGTCTTTCTATTAGTGTACATGACTAATAATGGCTCATTTTAGAATATACTAATAATGAAGGAAAGTAAATATAATACAAAATTATGTCATATGACTCACAGGTAGCAGATGCTACACCTTCAAATATTTAGTGGAGACTCGGATACAAACTGCATCTGGATACAATGACGGATATATATAGCCCAGTTTCCCCTTTACTTATTTTCTAAGTTCAGCTACTAAAGTGAAATAACACGTGATTGACAACAAACATCATCTCTTGCCTTTCTCAGAAATAAATTCAATCCAATAGATTTTGTTTAAACTGATGAATTAGAGGTACTTCTATGAAAGCAATGTGGTTAATATAATATGGTGTTAACGTAGGATAGAGATACATTAGAAAGAATAAAAAGTGTTGTAATTGAGTAGTGTTAAGGAACTTTGCTACCTTAGAGTTAGAAAGTAATCACTAGATATCCATTTCACTTATAGGGAGGAACTGAAAAAACTAATCTTTATGCAGACATATGGTCAAGTTAATGTCATAGAACAAAGGCTGGGTATAATATAGACCTATTTTGGAATGGTAATGAAAGAACATAATGACAGATCATGCTCCAAAAATTTATTGATTCATAGAAAGAATTTTAATCATTAAGTTACCTGATAAAATTAGTGATTTCCTTAAGTATGGGGGGAAAAAAAGTAACCAGAGAGTATGATTAAACAGTAAAATGCAACAGGACAGGGTTACCTTACTCATTTTAGTGGCTTCAGTAGTATTTACTGTCAAGAATGTGTTTTTTATTAGACATGATAAAACTAAACAAAACAATTAAGGCTATAGTACCACATGTCTCAACTTCAGTAGGCAACAAGGTAAAAAAAATTGTGCTTATGTTGGATTTAAAAGATCCATATATTACTTCTTGTTTTGCCCTTTACTAACTATTCAAACTTGTGCAAACCATTTTGTCTCATGGAATCCACTTGCTTATCACAAAGCATTTGGGTCTCAGCAAATACTTTCTAAAATCCTTAGCAGTTTTAATGTTTTAGAATCCCATAATACTTTGTACTATATTCAATTAGTAAACTGCATCTGTTTTCTAAAAGATCAAACATGAAATGACAAGCATGCTTCAATTCTAGCAGCCATGAATGTCCTTGTCCTGGTGGTATGGTGGCAACGATGGAGGCTATGTGGAGACAGAGGAATAGAATAAAGAAAGCAGGAGAGATCTGGCTGTATTTCTCTGAACAGCTACCGTTATAGTAAGAAGCACCTAGTAATGCCTTTGAAAGCCAAGTTTTTGCTGGTATGTATAAGAATGAGGCTAGTGGAAATGATTCTCAATGATTTTTAAAGAAACACTCCTTGTGTAAAAACCTTTCTTCTATCAGCCCCTTTAACTTATCAATTTTAAGTACTAACACCTGACTGCTGCCCTTCTATCCTATGCTGTGTCTCTATGAACTGAATATTTCACAGGAATAAATTATCTGGATCAGATACTAATGGTGGAAAAGTAATCATCAACACCCTTCCAAAGAATAGTATTAAGTGAGCTACACAGTCCTTCAGAATTTTGTTTTCAAATGAACAACAGAATTCTCAGTTAAGATAAGAAAGACATGTAGCATGTCAAAAGGAAACTTAGGCTTAAGAAAAGAGCAATAATGATAGCTACTAGTTATCTAATGTTTAATTATGTGCTAAGCATTATCTTAATACATTACATATATTATTTCATCAAATATTCATAGGCACAGTTTGACACAGACACTAATATTATCCCTCTTTTATACATGTTGAAACTGAGGCAGAGAAAGATCAAATACACACACTGAGGTCCTACAGCTCAGAATGGCAGATCCAGAACTTGAACAAGAAACTCCAGCCATTACACCATGCTGTTTCTCAGCAGTATTGTCAAATCACATATTTCAGAACATTCTTTATTTTCATTGTTCTTCATGTGTTCTACAGCCTCTGACTTACTTTTTTCTCCTCATTAAAAAAATTTAATTAAAGTAATCAATGAAAGAATCACAGCACATGTTCACTACCGAGTCACATAACCAACCTCACTAAAAATTTCTACTGAGAGTGAATGTATTAATTTAGTTTTTAATAGAAGCTGTAACACCATGAAACATTTCACTTTCTTGGGGCTATTCTATTTTTAGTGCAAGTATTCACTGACACTGTACAATACCTATTGTTTCATATCAGTCTAAAAATCAAATGTTCTCTACTAACTTTCTGCATGTTTTGCCTTGGGAAACATTTATGTAGAATTTTAAAATATGTGGAAATTAGACTAATCAAACCATTAATTAAATAAGACTCAATTTTGCATTGAGTTATAGAGAGAATAGGGTTTACTCATCTAATTATAGAAATCCTAAAACATACTATATTTAAGTAATATTTAATATAATAAGAAGCCAGTACGTTTTCTAAAGTGTTAAACATATTCCACCTACATGCATCCTTTTCTCATATTAGTCACAAAGGCCTCATTTCCCTCCTTACTGCTGTCTTTCAATAAAATATCTATCTCCTTTGACCACAGATGCAGACATGTAATGAGTTTCTCTCTAATCAATAGCCCTTTCCCTGGTCAGAGTGAGCATCCAGAGGAGTTGGGAATGTGATCTTTGCCAGAACTGTTTCTGTCTGTTGAAGCTAGCAGAAAAAAATGTATCTTTCTTAAAAATGCATTAATTATTTTCATTATTTTTATCAAAATAGAATACATAAAGAAATTTAAAAGTTGAATTTATAATGAAAAACAGCAGTCCTCCAATCCAACCCAATTTATGCTTCCCAGTGACTGTACTCTTCAATGCTTTTTGATAATATGCTCATATATGCGTATTTCTAAGTGATATTTAATTTTTGTCAATGTTATATATTGTATATCAAATGATTAATATGAAAGATGAATATTTAAATATTTTATAGTCTTTGATCCTCTGATCCTCCTCCTCTATTCAGCCCATATGATGTTGTGTTATAATAATGTCAGGTTACTATTCAGTTTTTATTCTCTTACAGTTGGCAAATATGATTGACATTTGAGAAAACTGCATATTAAGATTTTATTTCTTTCCTTGTATAACTTTTCCCTGTTCACCTTTTCCATGTTAGTTTTTAAAATAATTTGGTTCCAGGGGCACCTGAGTGGCTCAGTCAGTTAAGCAATCTAACTCTTGACTTTGGTTCAGATCATGATCTCATGATTCATGAGATCAAGTGCCCCATCAGGCTCTGCACTGATGGCACGGAGCTTGCTTGAGAATCTCTTTCCCCCTCTCTCTGCCCCTTCCTCACTTGCTCTCTCTCTCTCTCTCTCTCTCTCTCTCTCTCTCTCTCTGTCTCTCTGTCTCTCTCTCTCTCTCAAAATAAATAAACATTAATTAAAACAATAATTTGGTCCCAAACTCTCTAATACCATTTAAAATGCCCTTGGTTGTTGACTTTTTTCCCCTTTAGATCTATCCCTTTGCAGTACTTTATCCACCTGCTCTAGTCTAGATTAGTTATTTCTCTTGCTCTATTGAGCAGCTCTTCTCTCGGAACTTCCGATTATCATTACCTTGAAATTTTCTTCTCTCGTGATGGATACCCTGTTCTTTGACTTTACCTCTTCTGCTTCCTTGATTTACAGCTTCATTTTGGTGAAGGATATCTCAGTACATCTTCCTGAGAAAGATGCAGATGGGGTAAATTTTGGAGACACAGCATTATAGAAAACTGATCATTGTATATGATTAAAAAGTTGGCTGAGAATATAATTTTAGGATAGAAACCTTTTTCTTGGAATATTTTCTGAGCATATGGTGTTCATTTCAGAATTACATAACCACTGCCTTCTACTTCTCAGAGTTGTTGGTGAAATGTCTAAATCCATTTTGATTCCTGATTCCTGATCTACTTTATCTCTTGGGTCATAGATATGACCCATCTATCTCTTAGTTGGAGAATGTGATGCTAATGGTTAGCCACCATTTTATCAACCACATTAACAGTGTGGAGTGATGGGGAGGAAGAGAAGTTTGGAAGTCACTAGTGGTAGGAGAGGATTGAGCCAACACAAAATTAGAAACAGAGCTGAGAAATGTAAAGAAAGAGCAAGAGAGTTATCACACAAGTCGTGGATGTAGCCCTGCCTAATGCAAAGTGTGCAACCTATCCTGCCCAGATTTATCCTCCCTTTTGCTGTTATTAATAAGCTAGTTTGAGTTGAGCACTAGTTATTTCAAAGAAAAATAAACTATATTAACAATATATAAGATTGTAAAGAATAGTTTTTAATACAGCCGCCTTCTTGAGAGAAAATAAAATAGGCTTCAGACTGTTAAGATTAAAGAGGGAAGTATTTTGAGAAATTATAAGGAGCAGAACATTCGGGGTAGAAATCAATTTGAGACAGATTTGGCAACTTTGAGGACCTCATTGTATAGGGTGTGTATGTGTGTGTATGTGTGTGTGTGTGTCTAAATATTTCTTTCATAAATGCAAAGCATCTACTTGTTCTACCAAGTTTTACCTAGTGCATTACTTTTTAACTGACTACTTATTAGAAAAACTGATCTTAATACAATCTATTCAGTTTCTTTTTCCATTTTGAAATGCATTAATGCATCGGCTTTATTAAAATTGTCTATCCTACCCACTTATTTTTGTTTCTTTAGTTGAAATCTGCTTATTTTTATTCTTTCTTTGTCGGTGTTGAAAAATGCTTAAGCTATAATATTGTTTGTGTTCAAACCTGGTTACATCCTTTTATGTAGAGTGGTACCATTATTTTTCCTAGATAGCTAAATAATAAATTATTTTTCCTTTTGACTGAATAATGGCTTACAAGGGAGTTTTTTAAATATCCAAAGAATTAAGTAGTTGACATTTGATATTTGTTACACATTTTAAAATTTTTGGCTTTTAGAAATTTTATGGAAGTTTTTTTCTGCCCTAATGTATGAAGAATTTTTTTAAAATGTAATGAAGATATTCTCTTTTCTGCCCCTGGGATATCCAGGTATGCTTATTAGTATTAATAATATGTAATTGTATTAAACTATGCAGATCATGGTCCTCTGCTCTTTTGATATTTACATTATTTGATAGCTCTTGATAAAGTGTGAAATGTGTCAGGTGTCTTCGTATTTCTGCTAATGTTTTCCTTTTTTTTTGTTTCCAGAAGTTTTTGTTTACATATTTTCATATAACTCAACATTTCAAATAGTTAATTATATCTATCTGAACAGTACTTTTTAGAAAAAGGGGACCCTCTTATCCTGTTTGTACACTTTACCTTGAATTCAGCTTTGTCTAACATTACACTTTCATCCCTATGCCATTTTCCTCTTGCCTTTTGCACTGCTACCTATCATTTTACTGTAAACCACTCCATACTCAGCATCTAGCACAGTGCCTGACTCATGGTGAGCACACAGTCAGTATGTTACAAAACGGATAAATGTAAACTTCAGATATTTCATTAGTTTTCAATAAGCTAATGTTGTCATTAATATTTATATACATAAAATCTCATTACAAACATAGGCCTAATGGTAGAACCGCATATATACAGTGTTCACCTTCTCCATTTCAAATAGATGAATTTTTATAAAAACTCAACATAAAGTAGTACACATCAACCAAGTTAAAAATGAGGTTAACCTTCTTAGAATGTGAGTAAACTCAGTAAGAGAACTCAACTTCACAGAGTCAAATATGAGATGTCATTTGGGGAACTAACTTGAATTTAGTCTCTACCCAAAAACCTAACAGTGTCTTCAAATAACTTTCCTTGTTTTCTGCATTTGCACAGCTCCTGGCATCCAATCTGCAGATTACAATGTATTTGAATACAAGTTTTATCAGCCTCTCCTATGTATTCATCTGGCATTAATTAGATCATCATTTTACTCAATGAAACAACATATAAGTGTGTGAAGTATGTAACATAGACTGGACACTAGATTGCTAGTTAAGATAATACCTTTCAAACAGCGTCGAAAATGGAGACTTGTTGTGTCCCTTGTGGCTAGAAGCTATGGTCTTCCCCCATTCCATACTGCTCCTTGATGTATGTTTCAATTTCTCCTCTCTCTTTTCTTTCCTTACTATATTTGTTCCATTTACCCTTTTCCAGACGCATCGTTTTTATAGCCGTCCCATCTTTCTCCATTTACTTGAAAGTCTGATTTGGCAATACCAAGCCCACATTTCTGCATGTCAACAATTGGCTGGAGCTAAGCAGCACTGACCTCTGGAGTCAGAAATATACTTCCATTTCTCTACATTTTATTCCTGATCAACTTTATTTACATTATCATTATGTTCCTTTAGTTTTGAGTTCACATCAATCACAGCATATCTACCAGGCTGGTGTTTGGTCTACACATCTTCACAAACACCTTTGTTTACATCAAACGTGCATGCCTTTATGTAGTGCAAATATCTTCTATGCTTCCTCAGCTGTGAGATATTTGACAATAGTTATACATAAATAGGAATTCTCAGGAAAATCCCTGTGGATGAGCTATGTCCTCTAAATAAATACTTCCTTATAAAAGAGTTTCTCTTTCCGGTCACCAGACGGACTTTTTAAAAAGGTGATGCTAGAGGTTCTATTTCATAAACACAATTGTGTTAGAATATCGAAGTGCAAATTTGTGGGCAGGACAATGTAAGAATTATGATTGTGGTTTGTTTTAGTTATGCTGCTTTATCTAGAGGTCAATCATGCATACAAACTCATGGCTTCTCCTGATAAATGCCATCACTAGATGAGTTAGTCACAAAAAAAGGCAATCTCCTTGATGCTCTTTCAGGAAACGGCTAATCCAACAAGGCAACATCTCTGTTCCATGCTCAGGCTGCTCCACCTTTTGGAACCTGTCCATAGAATGATGAACCAGATGAACCAGATCACAGGGTCAATGCCCAGATTAGGAAAGCTAAAACTATTGATTTCTCCAAGACTCAGAATCCTCTCCCTCTTCCCTGTTCATTTTAAAGAGGTGGGAGGTATTGATAAAGTGTGATTTTATTTTCTGCCATCTGCTGGTTTCACTTTTCTTGTGTGAGGGCCTACTTGATTAGAATAAATGAACTTTTCTTTAGTTTATATCAAGGATATCTATCTTTTACAAACAGCTGACTTTCTGGTTGGTGTATATGACTATTTGCAATTAATATTAAAGTAATTTGTGAGCTCTTACTAAACATAAACTGTTATTCGATGTTCTGACATAAAAATTCACCTTCTGCCCACAATCTGACGTGCTGTGAAACTGGGTTAAAGCAACATGGGCAGTTTATTTTAGATAATTATATTAAACTAAAGGTATACTGAGCAACTAGATAAATAATCTTTTGAACTTAAAAAAAAAACCAGATTTACAGATCTGGTTTGTTTATATCAAAATAGGTTCTTTATGTAAAATGGCTAAATCAATGATCGAAGTTTAAAATTTTTGGCAAAAAAGAAACTACTCACCTTTTGTTTGGTAAGATAGATATTTCCAGTTCAAAACTAACTGGGTCATTCAATGGGCAAGTGACTGAGTTTCCATGTTAAGTAGAGCCCTGAAGTTGCACTATTATGTTCCTGCAACAAGGTGATGCTGTGTGCTACAAATTATTTCCAGAATGCTTCTGGGGATAATTCTGTGCATACAGAATTAGATCTATTTTAAAACTGCAACTCTGATCCTTTTATTTATTTTTTCTGTCTACATTATTATGTGCATTGCTGGTACAATTTCACAAGTTACAATGTTCCTTCATGTCCTCTGAATTTTATAACACAGACACTACTTAATTATCATTTCAACCTGTTTATAGGAAGTAAGGAGAGGATATATGAAATATATTTTTAAATACTCTCTAATCAGACATGTGATGAATCCCAAAGCAAAATCATGTTGGTGTGTTCTATCTTTGCTAATAAGATTCCCTTGAAAATAACAAACAGAATAGTTCAGTAATTTAAAAACTGGCACATTATTGCTTTAATAGCAATTGTGAATATTTTATCATCATAATCCCCAATGAATAATTCTGCTTTGTTACTATCCCTTCAAGGAGAAGAGTATTTGAAGTTATGCTATGTGATGAATCTCTCAAAAACCTTTCAGATTCTTTGCCAGGTGACTCTGAAAATCCTCTGAATACTAAGAGATAGTGCTCAAAACGTGAAGCAATTATTTGTCAAAATTCTCTAAATATTGAGATTAGTTTATCCTGCCCTCTTTTGAATTTGCAATTTATCTTGTTCATTTGTTTTAAATATGTTGCATACTAACTAGCCTTCTTTTAATTCTAGGATTTCTTCATTAACATCATCTCTTTGCCTTTTGTTACAATGTCATATGCTCTAACTTGCATAACATTTTCATCAAAGACACTTTAGATTGAAAACCTACTATGGCAAGATGATACGACAGACATTGCATGAGCTTCCGAGACTAGTTATGGCCAGTACATGAGGAGCCAAAATAATGTATGCCATTCCCTAGCAGATATTCTTAATTGCAGATCTCCTACCAGTATGTTCTTTGTTAATTTTTCCCCTCATTTTACTGAGATATAATTGACAGGTAACATTGTCTACGTTTAAGGTGTACAACATGTTGATTTGATACACTTATACATTGCAAAACGAGTATCACAGCAAAGTTAGTTAACACCTGTAACACCACGCATAATTACCATTTTGTGGGCGTGTGTGTGTGTGTGTGTGTGTGTGTGTGTGTGTGTGGTGAGAACATTTACAATTTACTGTCTTTGTAACTTTCAAGCATATAATATACTATTACCAACTGTAATCACCATGCTGCAAACTAGATACCCAGAACTTAATCATCTTATAACTGAAAGTTTATACCTTCTGGCCAAGGTCTCCAAATCCCCCCTGACTCCCAATTCCATCCCTGGTAATCACCATTCTTCACCCTGTTTCTATGAGTTTGGCTTCTTGAGATTCCACATATAAGTAATATCATACAGTATATATCTTTGTCTGACTAACTTCACTTAGCATAATGTCCTTAAGATCCATCTATGTTGGCATAAATGACAAAATTTCCTTCTTTCTCAGGCTGAATAATATTCCATTATATATATGCTCAATAATATGGTAATTCTATTTTTAAATGTTTATTTATTTATTTTGAGAGAGAGGGAAAAAGAGAGTATGAGTAGGGAAGGAGCAGAGAGGGAGAGAGAGAATCTCAAGCTGGCTCCACACTGTGAACACAGAGCCTGACATGGGGCTCAGTCCCACCAACTGTGAAATCATGACCTGAGCCAAAATAAAGAGTTGGACACTTAACCAACTGAGCCACCCAGATGCCCATGGTAATTCTATTTTTAATTTCTTGAAGAATCTCCATACTGTTTTCCATAGTGTCTATACTAATTTACTTTTCCCCCAACAGTGTAAAAGGGTTCCCTTTTAGTCACATCTCTGCTAACATGTTATCTCTTTCTTTTTGATGACATCCATCCTAAAAGGTGTAACGTGATACCTCATTGTAGTTTTGACCTGTATTTCCCTGATAATCAATGATGCTGAGTACCTGTTTATTTGCCTGTTGGCAATTTGTATTTCTTCTTTTAAAAAAAAGTGTCTATTCAGTTCCTTTCCCCATTAAATTTTAAAAATATATTTATTTATTTTTGAGGGAGAGGAGCAAAGAAAGAAGGGACGGAGGAACTAAAGCAGGCACTCTGCTGACAGCAGTGAGCCCAATGTGGGGCTCAAACTCATGAACTGTGAGATGATGACCTGAGCGAAAGTCAGACACTCAGCCAACTGAGCCAGCCCCAGGTGCTCCTCCCCACTTTTAAGTCAGACTGTTTTTTTTTTTTTTTATGTTATTGAATGTATGACTTTTTAATGTTTTAGATATTGACTCCATATCCGATGAATGGTTTGCAAATAGTTTCCCTTCATTCTTTAGGTTGCCTTTTCATTATGTTGATTGTTTCTTTCACTACGCAAAAGCTTTTTAGTTTGATGTAGTCCTGCTTATTTATTTTTTGCTTTGGTTGTCTGTGCTTTTTGTATCATATTCAAAAAATCATTACCAAGACCAGTATCAAAAATTTTTTTCTCTACAATTTCTTTGGGTCTAGGAGTTTTACAAGTTTGGGTCTTTTGTCCACTTCAAGTTAATTTTTTGTGAGTAGTATAAGGGGTCTAATTTCATTCTTCTGCATGTAGTTATCCAGTTTTCCTAATACCATTTTTGAAGAAACTATCCTTTTCCCATTGAGTATTAATGGTTCCCTTGTTAAATATTAGTTGACCATATATGTGAGGGTTTATTTCTGGGCTCTTAATTTTGTTTCATTGGTCCTTTTCCCCCTATTTTTATGCCAGTGCCATACTGTTTTGATCCCTATAACTCTGTACTATAGTTTGAAATCAGGAAGTCTGATGCCTTCAGCTTTGTTCTTTCTCAGGATAACTTTGACTATTGAGCTTTTAAATATCTTAGCTTTTTTTAAATTTTCCTTGTCAAAAATACCATTAGAATCCTGATAAGGATTGCACTGAATCTATAGATGGCCTCAGGTAGTAAGGACAATTTAACAATCAATTCTGACATAGAATATGAGATATCTTTCCAATCATTTGCATTTTCTTCCATTTTTTTTCATAAGCCTTTTACTTTTCAATGTGCAGATATTTCACCTCCTTAATTAAATTTATTTTGTAAATAGTTTTTGATGCTATTATGAATGAGATTCTTTTCTTTAAGTTCATCAATTTATTTTGAGAGAGAGAAAGAAAGAGAGTGTGAGTGGAGGAGGGACACAGAGAGAGTGAGGGAGAGACAGATTCCCAAGCAGGCTCCACACCATCAGTGTCGAGCTCAGTGCGGGGCTCGAACTCATACCACTCATACCATGAGATCATGACCTGGGCTGAACTCCGATGCTTAACCAGCAAGGTGCCCCCAAATGGGTTTCATTTTAAATTTTGTTTTTCATGTATTTTGTTGTTAGTGTACAGAAATACAACAGATTTCTGTATATTGATTTTGTGTCTTGTAAATTTACTTGATTCATGGATTAGTTCTAATGCTTTTTTTTTGATCAATCTGCAAATAAAAACACTTCTTTTTTTCTAATTTGGATTTTTTTTTTTTTGCCTAATTGCTCTGGCTAGGACTTCCAGTACTGTGCTGAATAGGAGTGGTGAAGAGTGAGCACTGTTGACTTGTTTCTGATATTAGAGAAAAAGCTTTTACCGTGATTATGATGTTAGCTGTGGGATTTTTATACATGGCCTTTATTATATTAAGGTATGCTCCTTCTATACCCAATTTGTTGAAAATTTTCATCATGAAAGGATGTTGAATTTTGTCAAATGTTTTTTCTGCATCTAATGAAAATATGATTTTTATTTTTTATTATCTTAATGTAGTGTACATTTTATTGAATTGTGTATGTGGAACCATCTTTACATCCTAAGGATAAATCCCATTTGATCATGGTATATGATATTTTTTTAATTCAGTTTTTAAAGTTGATTTATTTATTTTCTGAGAGAAAGTGTGTTTCTGCAAGCAGGGAGGTGCAGATAAGGAGGGAGGGAGAGAGGGAATCCCAAGCATGCTCCACACTGTCAGTGCAGAGCCTGATGCGGGTCCCAACCCACAAAACGTGAGATCATGATCGGAGCTGAAATCAAGAGTCAGATGCCCAGGATGCCTGGGTGGCTCAGTCATTTAAGCATTCCACTTTAGTTCAGGTCTTGATCTCATGGTTCATGAGTTTGAGCCCAGTGTGGGGCTCTGTGCTGACAGCTCAGAGCCTGGAGCCTGCTTCAGATTCTGGGTCCCCTCTCTCTCTCTGCCCCAACCCCTGCTTGAGTTCTGTCTCTCAAAAATGAATAAATGTTAAAAAAATTTAATTAAAAAACAAGAGTCAGATACCCAACCAACTGAGCCACCTGGGCACCCTGGTATATAATATTTTTAATGTGCTATTGAATTTGGTTTGCTATTATTTTCTTCAGAATGTTTGCATTCATATTTCACCAGGGTTATTAGTCTGTGGTTTTCTTTTCTTGCAGTCGTTATCTCACTTTGGTATCAGGGTAAGCCTGGATTTATAAATGTGTTTGAAAGTGTTTCCTTCTCTTCAATTTTTCAGAAGAGTTTGGGGATTGGCATTAATTTTTCTACACATTTGGTAGAATTCACCAGTGAAATAATCTGGGCTTGTACATTTTTGTTACGAAGTTTTTGATTACTGATTGAATCCTCTTACACATTATTGATCTGTTTTGATGTCTATTTCTTCATGATTCAGTCTTTGCAGATTGTGTGCTTCTAGGAATTTAACCCATTTCTTCTAGATTATCCAATATTGGAAGCATATAATTGTTCACAGTAGTCTTTTATGATCCTTTGTATTTCTGTGATATCAATTGTAATACCTCCTCTTTCATTTCTGATTTTATTAATTTGACTCTTTTTTAGTCTAGCTGTAAGTTTGTCTATTTTGTTTACCTTTTCCAAAAGCCAGCTCATGGTTTTGTTGATCTTTCTATTGTTTTTCTGGTCTCTATTTCATGAATTTTTGTTCTGACCTTTGTTATTCCCTTCCTTCTGTAACTTCAGGTTAGTTTGTCTTTTTCTATTTCCTTGAAGTGTTAAGTTAGATTGTTTATCTGAGATTTTATTTCTTAAAATATGCATTTATTGCTATAACTTTCATTAAGAACTGCTTTAGTGACATCTTATAAGTTTTATGTTATCGTTCCATTTCAATTTGTTTCAAGATATTTTTCACTTCTTCTTTGACCCACACATTGTTCAGAAGTGTCTGGTTTATTTCCACATTTGTGAACTTTCCAGTTTTCCTTCTGTTATTGATTCTTAGCTTCATACCATTGTGCTTGGGAAAGATGCCTGATATGAATCTATTCTTCTTAAATTTATTAAGACTTGTTTTGTGGCTTCACATATGATCTATCTTTCCATGTATGCATGAAAAAAAATGTGTGTTCTGCTGTTACTGGTTGGAATGTCCTGTATATGATTGTTGGGTCTATTTAGTCTAAAGCATAGCTCAAATCTAACATTCCCTTATTCATTTTCTGTCTGGATGATCTATACATTGTTGAAAATGGAATATTGAAGTCCCCTACTGTTATTGTATTGTCATCTCTTTCTTCCTTCACATCTGTCAGTATTTCCTTCATAAAGTTCGCTGCTCTAATGTTAGATGCATATATATTTGATTGTTACATCCTCTTGGTGCACTGACTCTTTACACTACATGATGACCTTCCTTACCTTGTGTTACAGTTTTTGGTTTACAGACTATTTTATCTAAAATAAGTGTAACTGCCTTTGCTCTCTTTTGGTTTTCACTTGCATGGAATGTCTAATCCATCCCTTCACTTTGAGCCTATGTGCATCCTTAAAGCTAACATGAGTCTCTTGTAGGCAGCATATAGTTAGGTGTTGTGTTTTAAATTCATTCAACTACACTATGCTTTTGATTGGAGACTTTAATCCATTTACATTTAGAGTAATTAGTCCTAGGTAAGGACTTCCTAATGTCATCTTATTGTTTTTTGGTTAATTTGTATTTCCCTTGTTCTTTTCTCCCTCTGCTCCCTTTCATTGTGAACTGATGATGGTCTATATTGGTATGCTTTGATTCCCCTCTCTTCATCTTTTGTGTACCTACTATAGGTTTTTGCTTTGGAGTTACCATGAGGCTTACACTGAACATATTATAGGTATAAAAATGTATTTTATTTTTATAACCATTTAATCTTGATGGCACAAAAAAATTCTACTCCTTTACTCCCTTCCCTTTTATGTTTTTGATGTCATGATTTACTTTTATGTTGTATATTTATTAACAAATTATTATAGCTATCATTACTTTTAATACTCCTGTCTTTTAACATTTATACTGTGGCTAACATATTAGCATATCATACTATCATATCACAGTATTAGAGTAGTCTAAATTTGACTATATATTTATTTGCCTTTATCGGTATAGTATATATTTTCATGTTACTAATTAGTTCCTTTAATTTCAGCTTAAATAACTCCTTTCAGCATGTCTTATCCAGTAGATCTAGTGATAAATTCCCTTAGTTTTTGTTTGTTTTGGAGTCTTTATCTTTCCTTCATTTCTAAAAGACATCTTTGCCAAGTTAATTATCCTTGGGTAGTAGTTTTATTTTTTTTTTCTTTCAGCACTTTGAATATATCATTCTATTTTATCCTGCCCTGTAAGTTTTCTGCTGAGAGATCCACTGATAGCCTTATGGGATTTTCTGGCAGATTGCAGCTTCTTTTCTCTAGCTACCTTTAAATTCTCTTTGTTTTTTATTTTATTTATTTATTTTTTATTGATGTATAGTTGACAAACAATGTCACATTAGTTTTAGGTGTACAACATAGAGATTTGACAACTCTATGTGTTATGCTATGCTCATCACAAGTATAGCTACCATCTGTCTCCATGCACTATTATAGTACCACTAACTATATCCCCTATGCTGTACCTTTTATCCTCATGACTTATGCATTCCATAACTGGAAGCCCACATTGAATTTTATTTTAGCCCGTATTGATTTTTAATAGCTTTATTACAGTGTGTCTTGCAGAGTATCTCTAAGTTGAGTATGCTTGGTTACTTATGAGCTTCATCAACTTGGATATCCAAATCTCCATCCAGATTTGAAAAGTTCTGTCATTATTTCTTTAATAATTTTCTACCTTCTTACACCTCTATTCTCCTTCTGAAGCTCCAATAACTCATAATTATTTCCTTTTATAGTATCCCCATAGATGACTTGGGATTTTTTCCCCTTTTTTCTTTATTTTTTGCTTTGATCTTCTCTGACTGATTAATTTAAAATGTTGTCTAACTCATAAATTCTTTTCTTCTGCTTGATCCATTCTTCCATTGATAGTCTCTAGTTTATTTTCCATTTCATTCACTGTATTCTTCAGTTCCAGAATTTCTTTTTGGTTTGTTTTTATGATCTTTCTTTCTTTGTCTAACTTCCCATTTTGTTTGTTTAATGTTTTCCTAATTTTGCTGAATTGTCTCTGTGTCTTCTTGTAGCTCGTTGAATTTCCTTAAAATAGCTGTTCTGAATTCTTTATTGGGTAAATTACAGATCTGTGTGTCTTTGGGACCAGTTACTGGAAGATTATTGTGGTTCTTTTGTGGTGTCATGTTTCCTTGATTTTTTTCATGCTTTTTGAAGTTGTGTGTTGCCGCCTTCAAATTTGAAGTAACAGACACCTCTTCCAGTGTTTCTACTAACTTCCTTCAAGAGAGAAACATCTTCCATCAGCCCTCCTAGAGATTCTGAGGCTTCCCAAACCTTTTCTGGGTATACCTGCTTCATGTTTCTTGCTCCCCCTTGTGGAAGAATTCTTAAGCTTGTATGTCTTCTTTTGATCCTGCATTGTACCAGGCTGAGTGCTGACAGCTCCTTTTTGATCTCCCAAGGATGGCACTAAAGTTCATGATTTTGGTTTTTCCCTGGCCTATATGTTCTGGCTGGTTTTCTGTACATGTTCACTAGCTGTCGGACAAAGCTTATTCTTGCTATCACAGGGAGCATTCACAGGAAGATAGACACAAAGTGTGTTTGTGTGTGTGTGTGTGTGTGTGTGTGCATGCACCTGTGTCTCTGTATAATGTATGTAAGGAAAGCACAGGGGGTACTCATAGGTCAGTCAAGGTATCCACAGCCAGGGTTTATCCAGCTGCTCACTGGTGGGCATCTCTTGATTTTTTAAGTTTATTTATTTATTTTGAGAGAGAGAAAGAGAGTGCATGGGTGGGGCAGGGGCAGAGAGAGAGAGAGAGAGAGAGAGAGAGAATATCCCAAGCAGCCTCTGTGCCCTCATTAAGCCAGATGTGGGGCTCAAACTCATGAACGGTGAGACCAGGACCTGAGCTGAAACCAAGAGTAGGATGCTTAACTAACAGAGCCACCCAGGCGCCCCTCATGGGTGGGCATCTCTTGTTGGAGCCTGCAGTGCAGTTACTTAGTAAAATCTGCATCGTTTTAATGCCCTCTGAACACCCTATCTATGGTTCCCCAGCTTCTTCCCCCACCTCCCACCCCATCACACAGCTCATGATTCAATACTTTGGATGGGGCAAAGGAGAAATGAGCTTCTTTGGCAGCATTCCTCAGAGGTGGGGAAGCTGGGTGCTGAAGTATACTCTCTCACTTTCTCTACAGTAAAAATCACAGACTAAGATCTTTCTTGGCCCTGAGCCATATTGCCTTGGGGAGGGGTAATGTGGGTAAAGTCAAATTGTTCCTCTTACTCTCTCTAATGTGTTCAGACTTATATGTCTTTTGTTTGTTTGTTTGTTTGTTTGTTTGTTTGTTTTTTGATCCAACAGTGTGGAGGAATTTCTCCACCAGAAATGTGAATTTCACAAAGGCTTTCTTGTCTGTGGGTGATTGTCTAAGATGGAGTTTTCCAGGAGCTCCTGAACCACATACCAGAGGGGCTGTGGATGTTTCATGGGCCACTGCAGGGTCCACAGCCAAGACTGAGTTGTGTATGCTTACTGATCACTGCAATGGTGAGTGAGAGTCTTTCCTAGTCCCTTAACATAAGGTGCTGGATCCCACACAGCTCCAACAAAGACACTTTTGTCTGTGGATTAATGGCAAATTGGTAGAGTTGATGGAGGGACATGACCAGGGATGTTTTAATCAGCCATGTTGCTGATGTCACTCACTGTATGCTCTTTGTTTTCCTGCATAAGGAAGTTAGAGTAAAGGGTAAATTATAGAACAAGAAGATTATTTAAGAAGTAATGTAATACAGTAAATGCATGTCTTGATATTCTACTTACTTGCTAGACAAAGGTCTCAATATTAATTCTGAATTTGTAAGTGGTCAGTGTAACAGGCAAACAGAATTGGTTAATTATTGTGTACATAAGATAAAAATAAACCAGTTGGTTGGGAAAAAACATCTATTACTGGTATTAAGACAGAAAATTATCCTTGTATTTTCAGAGACAGGGCAACATGACCTAATGAATCTATTTGTTCTTTGATGCCATTTAAATTCAGGGCCATGTACTTTGACATCAGAGGAGTTGGTGTTTAAAATTACTCTGATTAAGTAAATCCTCAAAACAGATTATTCTTGAGGTTCAGTTAGGTCAAGTTTCATTTTCTTATCAATATGCACTTTCAATATGTAGTTGTCAACATCATACAAGCATTGCACCTTTTAAATATATTATATGATGAAATTCTACTTGAAATGTTTATAGAAATAAGGATATTTTTGTGTCCAATCAATTTGTGTTAAAAGTATAATTGAGTTCAAATTAGAGTATTTGCTTAAAAACTATAAATTATTTTTTTCTGCATTAGATTTGAGTTATTCAAACTTTTCTGTCTTTCTAGCTTATTCATTACCATGAATATTGGAAGAATATAATTATAGTTTGAAGTATGTGGTAAATTTCTCATAAACCCATCTAGAAATTCCAAATACGTGTATGTTGTTATAGAGAATGTATTTTATGTCTGAATCTTTTTTATTCAAAGTATTTCTATTTACATAGGCGAAATCTATGTACAATATCTGAGACTCATCTTTGTTTCCTTCTTTTCTTCTTTTTGTAAAGTTATTTTTGACAATTTGATTTCTAATTAATTTTTTAAAAGAATCAGAAAGAAACACATAGATATGTTGTATTTTTTTAAGCATGTTATCAGTATGGAAAACGCTGTCATTCTCAGAAAGCTTTGCTATGCAAACTTGGACATTCTGTAGAAGTCAATGATCCATAATAGCAAAACATTCACATTGGGTTCTGGGTCAATATAAATACCAAAGAAGAAAAGATGAGAGCAAGATGCTTTTGAATGTGGTTTTCAAATGTGTTGGATCCACTTGCTTTTTAGGAATGGTATTTTTAGTTGCCCTCCCTAACAAGGGTTAGCAGGTCCCTGAAAACTAAGTACCCTGAGGAAGATAGCCTATACCAAATACCAAAATGCATCTCTATTATCATCTGACTGCAAGAGAAAAAAATGCTATCATTGTCTTTATTCAAAAATAATGTTTTGGTCCGATATAACAGGATTTTTCTTTGATATTGAGAAATTACTAGAATGTTCTGAAGTTCAATGGAACAAAATACAGTATTAATTTCTGATAAAAACAGCTTGAAGATTGAAAAATGAACACAAACATTGTAAAATTATTTCTAGGACTCTTATCATCTCAGCTCAAATATTCCATCAGCCTTCTGTTTTTTTTTTTTTCCTCTGGCTTGATTTCCCGATAGTCTGTGCCACATATATTTGAATTCAATTGTGGTGGGTCCATTATGCCATGATCAGAATAGTTTTTATCATCTTTATCAGTTTGAAAGATGCACTTCACACATTGAAAATAGTTTTTCACAGGTATATTTCACACTTAGACAGTTTCTCCAAAGAGAATTGACATATGGTAAAGATCTTTAAAAATGCACAAGCTGCTTAATATAGAAAGAGATTAGTAAAAAGTTCAACTTGATAATTATAAAATGCAGCATATTAAATCAACTAAATAAAAACGGAACTGAAATGCAAAAATAAAATGTAGTCATCCTGGCCCTGTATTACTTTTTTAAATGCTCTCAATTGTACATCAGGGACAATTACTCATTCAGTAATTTTTAAAAAAAAAATCATAATATTGTCTGGCCACATATCACCTTTTAAAAAAGAGTATCCACCCCCCCACCCCGCCTTAGTTGTAAAGCACTTTTCTTCTTAAACTGCTACCATTTCTTAGGTATTTTAGTTGCCTAGGAAACATACAATAGCTGCAATAGCAGGAATTCATTTAACCACCAAATTCCCTCCGTAAGCCAGATTCATCATTTCTATATTGTAGAAGCCTTCAACAGAGTCCTTGGCTGCAGCCAACTGGCTTGTTACCATATCACACTTTCATTCTAATGAAATGGGCCAAACAGATTTTTAGAGACTTAAAGCACAGAGCTCTTGTTCTTACAATGTGATCTGGAGATCATTTCTTTGAGATTCTAAAGTCTGTGAGACTGAATATCTATTTTTGTTTCTGTTAATCTAATCTCTTATCTGGCTACAAAAGACCAGCACACATTAGCACTGGGGAGGGGTCACTTTATCCTCTTCTCACCATTTGTAAGTACTAGGATACTTTTTTATAAGAAACTGGGAAACTATTTATCACATACAAAGGGATCTTCTATAGATTATTTGGCTCTCTTTGATTTTCATTTACCAGTATAGCATTGGTGTGGAGGAAAAATTATGGGTTTTAGGTCAGACATAGCTGATTTATTAGGGCAGCTAGACATCTTTCAGTGGAATTAAGGAGGAATAATTTAATATAATCTTTCTTGCTCTCAGATTCCCCCAACTAGAAAATGATAAAAATAAGATCTAAATCCAAAGTTTCCTGTGATATATTTAATTTATAAAAAATGATTCCTTCTGTGTTTCTTATCTCAGAAAATAGTGGGGCCATCTTCCTCATTCAGAAGTATGAAACCTAACTATTTCCTGTACTCTACCTCACTTCATCCTTCACAACCAGTAAGTCACTTAATCTCTTCACCCCACTGCCACTGTCACTGTCATTTCCCAAACTGATATTTATTTGGTCTCCAAGTCTCAGTTTAGGCTGCTTCTATTCTCCACAATGATGCCAGACTGATCTTTCTAATACCTAAAATCTGCCCCTGTCATTTAATTTCAGTGACTCCACATAAATCTTCACCTTTCTAATAAAACATTCAAAGTCCTTTTCTTCCAAGCTCTTGGCTGTGTTCCTCCTCCTGTAGATTAACACACACATCAATATAGTTACATTGAACTATTTATAGTTACCTTAATATTCTATGCTTTACTTTTATCCCAATGCTTCTGCATTGTAATTTTCTACCTAAATTCTAGAAGAACTGACTAGTCATTACTCATTTTTGTTTCCACACTGAAACATGACTTGCTCTAAGAATTTTTGAACCACAATCTGGACTGGGTATTGCTGCTTCCATGCAGCTAGACAAGATAAGATAGAGATTATGACTTATTCATCATCAAATACTCAGGGCTACCATATTCGATGGGACAGACAGATACTAAGCACTTAATTTTCTTAAAATAAATTCTTTATCATCATTATCAGTACATATAGTAGGAGGGGGTCTCATACTGAAACAAATAAGTCTAAGAAAATTGGTAAGATTTTTTTTTTTTTTTTAAATAAAAGCCTCAGAGAGGATCTGCCTTGGACCCCTGGTAAAGACATGTGGTATAGAGAGGAACATTCTCCACAGTTCTCCCAGTGATGTTGAGCTTTTGAATAAGTTGGAGAAAGTGGCAGTGATATTTGAATTATGACTATTAACATACTTCATATTTGTATTCATATACTGGTGATGCCTCAAGACATTGGTTATATATTTTTAATAACAGTCATAAAACCAGAGTGCATGTAAATATATTGTAAACATACTCACTTAACTTGGATTTATATCTAGTTACTTTACACATGGTAGAAACTATGAACTTTCCAGTATTGACCACCAGGCATTATCCTCAATCTAAATGCCCTCAGTTTGTTCAGTTATTTTTAAAGATATTCGTATCAGGTAAAATATCTCTTAGTGTCATTTCTATTTATTATTTTTTAAGTCTTTCTTCTTCCTTGCTGATATAAATTTTTAAATGTTTATTTACTTTTGAGAGAGAAAGACAGAGAGAGAGAGAGAGAGAGAGAAAAAGTGCTAGTGGGGGAAGGGCATAGATAGAGAGAGGGAGACACAGAATCCGAAGCAGGCTCCAAGGCTCTGAGCTGTCAGTACAGTGCCTGATGCGGAGCTTGAACCCATGAACCATGAGATCATGACCTGATCCAAAGCCAGATGCTCAACTGACTGAGCCATCCAGATGCCCCTCTTAGTGTCATTTTTAAAACACTGGTCAAACATAAAGAATCCCAAATTCCTAGTAATTTAGCACTTTTAAGTGAAAGAGAGTATTTTTCATCAAATTTACATATATTAGTTAATAACTCATATGCTCATATCCTAATTTTCTGGTCTCATTACAAAGTATTTCAAGGGCTGTGTCTACATCACATGCTTCCTTTACTCCTTTCTCTGTGGTTCCTTAACACAATCAATACCACCTAAATGATATGATTGATAAGGCTTATGCTTTACTTCGAATGGGTACAGCTGAGTTTGGGGAACATAGCTGTGTCTACATCCTCAGTTGTTCTCATTTTTAACTCACTTTTCTTTTTAAGTCACATGTTGAAAATGGATGATATCAGATTTTCAAAGCACAGTAGTGACAGAATTGCAGTGTTGCATGTGTTTCTTTTGCACTATTCATAAGTCACAATTCACTGCAGATGACAAGACAAAATCTTTAGTAATAAGATTTGGGGGGAGAGTCACCCTATAGAGTTTGAATACATAGGCATCAACTATTTGGCTCCAATTAGAAATCGGTATAAAAGAGAGGACTATACTGGAAGAGACCACATCAGCTGTTACCATTTTGGAAATGGGAACATCAAGAAATAATGATTATAGCATAAACAAAAGAGAGATTTTATGTCAAGAATACTAACCACAGGTTTACCCTATCAAGAAGATTTGAAAATACCATTTCAAAACCTTCATTAAAGAGAGTGGACATCATTGTTATTATTCTAGACCAGGTGATTTCCTACGATTCCTTATAGCTTTTTTATTCTATGTGATATAACAGACACAAACAAAATGCTAATAGAATCTAGACACATGTTTTTAGTAAAACCAAGTCATTCAGAAACACTGCAGTACTATCTGAAACAAAATATCAAGCACTTTACATCTTTATGAAATTGAAAAGGTACAAAAGATGGCCCCAATCCTAGAGAACAGAATAAAGGACCACACAATTTGATGGGGAAAAAAGGAGAATTAAGACAAGTTAGAGAAAATACCAAAAGAACAGTATAAAGAAATGAGAAATATATCAAAGTAAAATTTAAGAGCAAAAAGTCCCTGTAAGCACACATGATACAAATTCACAAGCCTTGAAAAAAATGGAGAAATAGTTTCTAAATTTGTCAGCAAAAGGACTGCTTCACCTTCTTAAAGAGGTAAGTTAGAATTAAAAAATTTTCCAAGGGATAATCTTCCTTTACTGAAGTGTTCAATTACTATTTTTGTTTCATAAGCCATGATTTAAACCTTAATTCTAAATCTTAAATGTGAACTCTCTCTGGGTTTTAAGATCAATCTTGCCCTAAAGATCCACTTTCAGGGACACCTGGGGGGCTCAGTCAGTTGAGCTTCCAACTTCAGCTCAGGTCAAGATTTCACAGTTAGTGAGTTTGAGTCCCACATAGGGCTCTCTGCTGTCAGTGCAAAATCCGCTTCTGATCTTCTGTCTCTCTTCTCTCTGTCCCTCCCCCACTTCTGCTCTTTCTCTCAAAAATAAATAAACATTTTAAAAAAGATCCACTTCCTTGCCTTTCCCTCTTTCCATTTATAATAGAGATGGCTCACAATGCTGTTTCTCCTTCCTCCAACTCTATTGCTCATCTTGTGGGCTGCTTTTCAGCCTTGCCTAGTCTCATATTGCTACACACTGGAAATTATGTGTCCTTCCAAATTAGCCACAAATACTAATTTTTTTTTCCAAAAAGGTCATTAATCCACCCAAAAGTGGGTTATCTCTCTTTATAAAGTTCCCTATGCTTCTCATGGGGAAAGTAGAACACATACTCTAATGTTCTGGTAATATATATATATATATATATATACACACACATATATATGTGTGTGTGTGTGTGTGTGTGTGTGTCTGTGAAAATCTTAATTTTTTTGTCTTATCTTTTTCACTAAACTTGTAACTCCTTAAGAAGATTTAGAGTTTACTAAATAGTTATTTTTTCTTGTAGCCTCCAGCACGCATTCTTCACAGAAGGGTGCTCCAATCTGTGAGAGGTGGAAACACAACATATTTCATTCATGTATTCAGCAAATATGCTTGGAGGGGCAACAAAAACGAGGGTACATTTCAGTGACTGTTAATGTAAGTAAGACAGAAAACTACAAGCTCCAAAGTTGCAGTCAATCTATCTTTTCCCCCCAAATAAAGGGATATATTGTCATTGCAGAATATGAAGGGTATTATTTTGTCAGAGAGACCTGGCTTCTGCTTAAATGATATGTGATGTTGAGAAAATCAATCTGAGCTTCAGTTCATTCACTTATAAAATATAGATGGTACTTAGCTTATAGTTTATTGCAAAGGGCAAAAGGCAAATACACGGGTGTTCAGCTTTTAGTGTCTGGTACATAGATGATTATTATCAAAAGAATGTACATTATGAGATTCTTTTTTGAGAATTGATACAGATGGCCAATCACATGAACATTAGTTTGTTTTCCTTAAAGTCTAGGACACTACATCTATGATTACAACAGAAAATCAACCTTTTACACATTAAAAAATGTCAAGATCACATATTACATTTTTGTAAAATAGTATCTTTTATACAACTATTTTTCAACGTATTTAAGTCAACATGATTATTTACTTTAGAATATTTTATTTTTCTTTGAAAGAGACAAAAGTAAACTGACCTACATTTTAAACTAGCTTTTAGTTTATTTTTTAAAGTTTATTTATTTGTTTTTGAGAGAGAGAGAGAGAGAGAGAGAGAGAGAGCAAGTACACAGGCATGTGCATGAGTGGGAGAGAGGCAGAGAGAGAGGGGAGAGACAGACTCTCAAGCAGGCTCTGCACTGTCAGCATGGAGCTCGATGTGGGACTCGACCCCATGAAGCGTGAGATCATGACCTGAGCCAAAATCAAGAGTCAGACACTTAACCAACTGAGCTACCTAGGTGCCGCTGAACTATGTTTTCATTTACAAACCGAAAACCATGTCATTCATTCAATCATTATTTAGCAAAAGTTTTCATTATGCAAACTTTAAGATATATCATATACATGGGACACCTGGGTGGCTCAGTCGGTTAAGCATCTGACTTCGAATCAGGTCGTGATCTGACAGTTCGTGGGTTTCAGCCCCATGCTGGGTGGGCTCTGTGCTGACAGCTGAGAGCCCGGAGCCTGCTTCAGATTCTGTCTCCCCTGTTCACACTCTGTCTCTATCTCCTCTCAAAAATAAATAAACATTAAAAATACACATAGGATATATTGTGTATGATAAAACATATAAAGACAAGCTAAGATCCAAGTTTTATATTGAGTCTGTATTTCTGACTTACTTCGGGTGGGAGGACCACCAACACAGATATGTAGAGAGATGTTATTTAACCCAAATAGACATACTTTCCTGTAGAAACATAATTTACATTTCTACAGGCCCCAACATCCAAAATTGGCTTAAATGGGTTTTACTGGGATAAAATGAAAGTGTGGGCAGGGCTGTTTTCCTTTTTGCAGGCTCTTGGGAACAAACTGGTTTTTTGCCTTTTCTAGTTTCTGGAGGCCATCCACATTCCTTAGCTTGTGGTCTCCTTCTATCTTCAAAACCAGCAATGGTGACGGAGTCGCTCTTCTATCATATCACTGATAGTGACCTTCCTGTATCTCTCTTCTATTTTTTGAGGAGTTTTCTGATTAAATTGAGCCCACCAGAATAATCTCCCTATCTTAAAGTCAGCTGATAATTAAACTTAATTCTACCTGAAACCTTAATTCCCTCTTATATGTAACATAACATATTCACAGGTTCCAGGGATTATGGTATATCTTTGGGGATGCATTTTTTTCTGCCTGCTACAGAGATATAGCTCTTAGTTATTATTAGAGCTAATATTTATCAAGTGTTAACTAAAGTCTAAGTTCTCTGCTAAACATTTCAAATGCATTATCTCCTTTAATCTTCGAACTTCCTAAAGAAAAGTTTCCATAGTTACTTTGACTCTCTTTTTCTGTATTAGGGCATTATTGTTAAGTTCCACAAGACAGGAAGAGGGCTGCCAGCAGCTAATAAGATACAGCTTCCTAGTTTCGGGATCCATGATAGGAGGAAAGTTTCCCTTCCTTCCAAGGTCTATTATTTTCTGAATTGTTTCATGTGTGCACTCCTTGGGGGCAGCAAAATGAAATGTTCTTAATCCCTAGACCTTAGTCACACCTTCACTGTTTTATGATGTAGATAAACTGATGATGGGGAGAGAGGCAGACACAGGGAAAGGGACTTTCTAAATCTTTGTTGTTTTAAGTCTCTAAGTTTATAATAATTTTTTACAGCAGCCATGGGAAACACAGGACAGTATTTGTATAAAGTTTCCAATAACACCTATGGTCTTTTCCGTTGACTTGAACCATAAATTTACTTTTTTCTCCTTACACCTTATATGGTTGGTGCCTTGTAGTTTAGCCAGTCAGGCAGTATGGCTAAATACGGGTTAAGCAACAGGTTTTATTGGGAAAATGTACACGCTAGGATTCAGTCAGACCAGAAGGCATATGTCCTCTTATTTTCACTAACTTCCCAGTGTGAGGCTTACTGGAGCTTGCTGTGCACAAAGCAAGAATAGGTATTCCAGGGTGGAACCTGGACTCATCTTCACCTCCCTGGATATTGATATTGAAGATCATAGCAACCAGGCCTTCTCCTCTCGCTGATACCTGAATAGTAAATTTCCTCAATAAGGCCTATTACTTTAACCTTACTTTGTGTTATTGTACCTCTCCCCCTGAGCCCTGGTACATGACAGACGGAAGCCTCAAAGGACCTACCTTGCATGGCAGCATAAGTACTTTGAGGTCATTTCTGTCATTTCCAGCTGAAATGCTCTTACTGATATCTGGTGAATACAGTAATAAAATGATTTTGTCTTTTCCTAGAATTCTTTTAAGCAGTGATCTTAAATTCTCTACAGTACACTGGAGATTTCATTCATTCATTCATTTATTCATTCTTTCTTTCAGACAACACAGTTCATTAAGCACAGATTATAATATAGATGCTGAAAACAAAGATAAATACAATATGTGTCTCTGCTCAAGGAGCTTATGGATTAAAAGGGCAAATGGATACATAAGTAGACATTGCAATGAAATATGATATAGTCTATAATAAAGATATTTGTAAATGCAAGGGGATAGGAAGATAACTGAAGGAAGTATGATTAAAAGACTCATAGATTAGCTATATATAGAATGTGGACTCAACTATAATTATTCTCTTCCCAAATGGAAAGGAAGTACATCCTGAGATAAGATGATTAGAAAGAAACATGCTTCCTGACTGGAGAGTACACGTCTGCATTTCTTGGCAGCAGGAGCAACTGAATATGTCAACTCAAGCACAGGGGCTTGACTATACTAGGTGCTTAATGAATACTTGTGGAATGAATATCTAAGTGGATAATTAGCAAAATATAGCTGATGGTGCCTACACGATGTTACTAATTGTCACAGCTAATAAACACATGCATTCTGAAGTAATTTATAATTATAGTTAGGAAAAATAACTCCTGCATTGAATTTAGCTCTGACAATAGCATATCAAATAGTGACAAAAAGAAACTGGGGGTTTGTGGTTAAGAAAATTGCTTTAGATACCAGCTGACCTGTGTTAGAGTCTTGCCTATTCTGCTTTATTGGTCACTGTGACCTTAGTCAAGGCTACTTAACCCCCTCAATTTGTCTCCTCTTAACTGGAAAAATAATTTCAGTACCTATTCTTTAGGAAGTCTGAAGACTAAAGGAGTTAATAAATTTGAAATGATTAGCAAAGAGCCTAGGATTAATAAGTACTCAATAAATGTTATTTCTAATAGTAGCTACTTCACATTACACATATCAAAATAACCCTTAAAACATCAAGTGATATTGAATAAAAGTTGAAAATTGAATCTGGAAAAATATTAACTGTAGTTATATAGTTATATAATTATTATCATAAGAGATCCCAATGGAGTAATCATTTCTTGTGATTTTGGCCCATATGTTTATGTCAGAGAAATGGAACATGGCCAAAGATTTTCAAGTAATTGTGTAAAATCGCTCCTGTTATGTAAAATTAATTGAGGGCTTGCTCTGGCAGCTGTTATGTGTACATAGAGGCTGCAAACCCTATTAAACAGAGTGATAACCATATAATCATGTTTTACACATATTATTTTGTGCTAGCTATCACAATTAAAGGTTTACAAATAGCAGTGACTCATTTAAGTATTATTGACACAATGAGATTGCCCCAGTGTGGAAATTGCTCCCTCGACACAGATATGACATTTTGGAAATTAGATGATCTCTTACTCTCTATCAGAGTACTATTTTAATATAACATTAGGAACTATATTTCAAAACATCCAATTCAACTGAAATCCATTCAAGCTAAACATTCGCACTGGCCAAATCTATCAAGAGCAACTTGGCATCACCCTTAGCTGTTTCCTTTATCACAAAGCCAAGAGCTCTTCTATAAACACTTGCATAGTGTTTTGTAATGGGTAAAATATTTCATATATGCTACTTAATATGCTCTGCACTGTATTTACTTACCTCTGCAGTACAGATAAAAAACTCAACGTTGAGATGATTAAAAGACTTAACACCCTAAACTATAGCCTATAGCCTTACAGTCTCCTCTGACTCCACACCTCTGACTTTCTCCACATCACACATCAGTTTCCACCTCCACATCATTATAATCAAAACACCATAAAACACCTTACAAAATCATATGTTCATATTAGTTTTTCAGTTTCACAGTCTAATTTTAAGTTTATGACAGTCATCTGTTTCAGACCATTTTTTTGTCTAATCTCATTTGGTTTTGAGAACACCTTTGGAAGAAGAAAACATGTGGAGCGTACCATTGCTGACAAGGGCTATTCTGATCTAAAGATTCTATTATTAATTTACAAGATCCATAGATTTTGCAGTCAATGCACAGCTAATATTTAATAAGCTTGAGTAAATTATCTTTTTTTCCCTCTAGATAATTTTATGTAGTTCACAATTACAATCAAATGTTAGACAAATTAACCTTTAGGAACAAACAAAATAAATATGGTTCTACCTATAATGGACATATATAGTCGAGATTAAATACAGTATCATTTCATACATATTATTTCACATGCTCTATACTTCATTTAATTATCTATGCATTTTAGAGAGGGAAATTGACATTTATAATGATTAAAACACTTACACCCCAAATCATAGAACATGGTCTTAGACTGTTAATCCCTTGACTTTCACTACATCACCTTCACTTTATCACAATTAATGTACCACATCCTGGCATATTTGAAATCCAGGTTAGACTCAGCTGGATGAGAGCAGCCTCATCTCTCCTTCTCTGGATTGACCTGTGAAGACTTTGATTGTCTGGGTGGGTAAAGGCAGTTAAAGAACACCCTTTATGGAAAACTATTAAAAGGAGGTTTATCTCTTTCTAAGGGTTTGCCAAAACAATAAGAGTCTACTACAGAATACAAGCATTGCATGTGAAACCTAGGGTAATCTCAACAGAGTGACAAGTGTTTGACTATGAAGCTTAAGGGAACTCCTTGGAAGCATAACAAATAAATAGTATTCATTTTTGGCCATGTTCTCTGAGATGAGAAAATAATTTTCTATTCAGGGTAGGGAAAGAGAGGTACTCTCATAACTAAACACTTATAAGAATACAGCAGATTTCTTGGAGTAGACTTGTTCCCCAGGCCAGCTTTCATCTGATTTATTCACATGATACATGACTGCAGGATCTAGACTTAATCCTAAAATTAAATATTTTGGTAAGAGATTTAATACGGATCTTGCTATAGGTTTTCAGGCTTAAAAATAGACAACCAAATTTCCCAAGGTATTATAAAACTATTGGCCTACTATCAATATCTGTCAATGCCCCCTAGCCAAAGGCCACCAGGAATAATATAGTTGAGCAAAGTTTGGTTTATTGCTTCTGCAACGGAGGATAATGTTCACCATGGGAACTGTGGGGTGTCTCAGTGAGAAGCTATTAGAAGGACTTATTATAGTACTGGCCTTGTGTTAAATTATTTGGGGAAAGGTTAAAGAAAGTAAGCCTTTTCTCTGGATAGAATGAATCAGAAAGCAGGGGTAATTTCATTATTAGGTATCTTAATAGTTCTTATGTAGAAGACAGAGGAACAAAGCAAGGCTAAAGCTATGATTGGGAAAGTGGCAACATAGCAGGGTTGGGGAACATTTGGGCATTTTTATGGTTTGGCCAATATTCATGTATTTATGTGCATTTGGATATGTTTAAAGGATGGTCTTATTTTTGTCTTGACCCATCATAATCATAAAATGGCCCAGTGTGATGTGGGTCTTCTGTTACATTTTTTATGCTCACCATGAGGACATCACTGTCTACCCTCGAACATCAGAGAAACTCCCAAATATCAGTAAGGCATGACTGACGGTACCAGAACAATTCCCATCTGTCATAGGCTGCTTCTTTTATTCACAGCTTAGACAGATATGAATGTCTGTACAGTGAGTAGCAAATCCCTGTGAGCAAGTCCTTTAAAATATGTCCTGATTTTGTTCATTTCTCAAAACTTTCATTTCTATAACCTTCATCCAAGTCAATATTATTAACTACCTGGATGTCTATTTCTAGTGGGTTTCCTGCCCCCTAAAGTCTTATCACCATATAGCGGCCAGAGTGATCGCTTCCAGTATAATTCAGATTGTATAACTTTCCTAAACATAAACTCTAATAGCTTCCCATTATCCCCAGACCAGTATCCAAAATCCTTACTATTATCCAACTCTTGGCTATTTCACAGACATTTTCACTGTCCCAACATGCCATCTTGGGCTTTTTGCATTTTCTGGACTCTTTATCAAGAGTGCTCTTCCTCCAGAACATGAGGCTTACCCCATATTCCACGCAAGTCTCTGCTCAGATTGTTACTTGTGGGAGAAACTTTCCTTAAACGCTAATCTTTCTGCTCTTCTTTTCCCTAACATGTTTTCTTCTTCTCCTCCACCTCCTCCCTCATCCTCTACTTTTCATTACTAGAATTAAACTATTTGAGTAATCTGATTATTTTCTGTTTCTTCTTCTAAAATCCAAATTTTAAGCTGAACATTTATCCTCAGAACTAAGAAAATCCCCTAGCACACTGTGAAAATCATGAATAAAGTCTATGTCCATAGTATGTGTTTAGTCAGTAGCCACATAAAGATGAGTTTAATTTTATGATTAGGTGATATTATGCTGAACCATATAAAAATAGTTGCTTCTGTAGTCAAGAATGGTTAAATATTGGTCATTTTATATCCCCTCAGTAGATAAGAAGTCTCCCTTAATTTGCATGAAGGGGAGTCAGCCTCACTCTGAAACAGGTCAACTAGGGCAATAAAATCCCTAGAAAACGAAGGATGCCCCAGTTAGACCTATGTTCATTTGTTATTTAACAAACATTTATTTAGAATTTATCATCCTGTGCCTTACAAGATGAAGTGAATATAAAGATGATTAAAGCAAAGTTCTTCCTTTAAAGAATACACTGAGGAAAGATAAACACGGAAGGTAAAATCAGATGACAATGCCCTCATGGAGTTACTGAAAGTATTTTATGGCAGTCCAGGGAAGGGCACTCTGAATTCTTCCAGGACATGGTATCGAATCTGAGGCTTTGTGGATGAGTAGGAGTCCAGAATAGAAACAGAAGAAGGATTGGAAAGAGGGCCATTCAGGTGGAAGGGCAAATTGTGGCTACGTGAGAAAGCAAATTTTGTTGGGGGAGTAGAGACATTTGCTAGAATAGAAAGAATGGAGCAGATTCCCAAGGCCCTTAGCAGAGGAATAGGCAGGACCTGGTGCAAAACACAGTGATCCATTACAGTCCGGTCTTATGGGCTCTGAGTCCTTGAAATAGCAAAGCTTTCTCAGTCTTGGAGCTTTAGGGGTTTGGACCTCCCACTGTGAGTAATGTACCAGAGGTGTCAATGTTTCATAGGCTGGGATTTATGAAGAAAGCCTAATCAATATTGTTGCATTCAATAATGCCTCCTACATATACTTTATCTTACTAAGTAATTCATGAATGGATGATTTTCTATAATTCTCTTGGAATTAAGAATTTACCTATTTAGATATAGTTTTATTATTTACATAATCCATTTATTACCTAAGTAGTAGCATGTTATCATTTCTTTCATAACTCCAATTGCACAATTAAAATTCTTTGAAGACATATAACACGAAGTAAAATATATGCAGGTTTTCCATACACATTTGCTTTGTCAAGGGAGGCCTTGATGGTGACTTAGTTGAAGGATGAATAGGCTGTTATCATGGGTTTGATTAACTGAGTTACAAAGTCTGATCTATTTAATAAACCATACAAAATAGGCATTTTTACTGGCCACATTTCCTAGTTAATACAGTCTTTACTGCAACTCCCCTTTTTTAAAAGTAATATTGCAATCTTGGAATTTTTAACTATTCTCTACACTGTTTCCAGAGCATTTGCCATAAACACAAATGTATTCATTTCACTTGGCTATAGCATACCTACTAGAAAAATGTTTATCTGTTAATTTGTCTAATATGAACAAAATTTTCTTTTCCTTCAATATACCTTCTACAGAAAATGTGAAGTTCAGGTATAGTTAATAGTTGTGACTTTAGTTTTCAATAATTGATCAACCCCCATATTGAATAATTGGGCAACAAATAATTTTTTGTACTTAGTTAAAAGTATACAAAAACTAACACTATCACCTAGTAACTATATGGTCTTATTAAAGATATCTAACACCACTAAGCACAGCTTCCTTCATCAGTAAAACTAATTGCCACATGAATTAAATGAGACTGCACAGAACAGAATGAGCACCTTGAACCATCATGACACACATAAATTTCCAAAACCATTTAGCCTATCCAACAGTTCCTTCAATGAGTAACATGTACAACCTAATAGTGATACGGTGTCATGATTAAGAAAACTTTATCAAAATAGCACTTTGTGTCACCTAAGTCACATTTTTCTTTACTTTTGTTAAAATAAATACATAATTATATAAAATAAGTAATTTGTTTTGATTAACTTTCTGTTTACCAGCATTGAATAAATAATCTCTATAGGCTTTTTAAAATGAAATTAGAAACCTATGTGATGAAGAATATTTTAGGTATCAAGATAGTTATTCCAAAATTTTTTAACGGTGCTCATAAAATGTAGTATTAATGAACAGAGTGATGTGTTTAGAGGACCTGCTTATGTGCCACCAATTTTTCTGATCAGCTGTCAGTGACCTCAGGTGCTGCTGCCTGTATTTCATCAATATTCACACACTCTTCCACTGCTCAGTAAATACTGAGAAATTCATGGGAACCTCTTACTCTGCATGCTTTCTAAGGGCAGTGGCCCTGTCCTCCATTTTTTACAAAACACTATCACCACTTAAAAATACTCAGTCACTTCTTCAATAGAAGGCACAGGGTTCAGGTGAAACAACAAAAAATAAAATATGATTATTGACCTCAAAGATATTCATGCTTTGAGAGGCAAATGTGTACACAGCTGAGGACTAATTGCTGTTTGGCCATCTCATACACTATAGTCAGCCTCACCACCAAGTGTGTAATAGTCACATACATGAGCTGACCCAAGGGGGAATAAATTCTCATTCCAAGGGAAGTACATTTGGGCAAAGAGATATAGCTCTTTCTAGAATTGATTGAAATGAAATAATTACAAATGCCGAAGAAAAAGGCAAACAAAACAATAAAAACTGCAACGCTCACAGAAATCAATGAACTGGCTGTGTATTGAGTAGCAAGACGTAGAAACACTGATCCTAGAGAGGCAAAAAGAGATGAAGATGAAAAGACAGAGAAGAATAAATAATTTCCTGGCCCTTCTCAAACCTTCTAGTGTCTGGTTTCAATCCCCTCATGAGCCTAATGGGATCCGTATTCATGCAAAGCCTTTAGATTGTCACATCTTCCCTTTTTACTGTAGGTACTGCAAGATAGTTTTTTTGTTTGTTTATTTTTACTTATAAACAATAGTTTCAATTAAAATGAATTTGATCTAATGAGGAAAGCAGGAGCCTCTAAACTTTATCCCAGAAATAGCACTGCTATTTTAATTTCCCTGAAATCTTATGATCACAGGGAAGGTGAAAGAATGAGCTGAGCTTTCAGGTGGGAGGCTGCTGGGGATGGTTGAGGGAGCTGGCTGGGCAATAAACCATGTGATTTTTCAAGATCTCTCAGTCTAGTAGAATCAAACGGTTGGGGAGGGTTGTAAAACATGTTGATTATTTAAGACCTAATTATCTAAATTATTAATCATTCTTTCTTTTTTCCCCCTAGTTCTAGTCTGCTGCCAATTCTTTGAAAATGAGCTTTAATCCTATTAATCCCTCTGCCAGATTCCAGGAAAAGAATTACAAAGACAGCGAAAGTAAAATCAATGTATCTGGTTATCTTTTAGCCACCTAGTAAAAGATTTGGTGGAAATAAGGGTAAAGTGATGTCTTAATGAGATTTGGGAAATATCTGCGGATTTCATTGATGTCTGTTCAAGCTGACTAATGGGGAAGTATACATAACAATTGGCTGTAATGCAATACTGAGTAAAACTTGCTGATTTTCCCCAGGGACACTGTAACTGTTCATTACTTTACACTGCACTATAAATTGGCCCAGTGGGGAGGCAGGCATAGATTGAAGGGAGCTGAGAACAAAATTACATACTGAACACTGCTGGCACCTCCCCCATACTTGAGGCCCTGGAATCAGGCTCTTGATACATCCAGCCAAATAACCTCTCTGACAATGCAGGTTACACATCAAGCTATGCACCTGGGGGGACAACAGGAAGGTATGGGGCTACTTTGAAACTTGCTTAGAGCTGTATACCACTAGCCCCAACACCAACATTGGGTAACTATAGCCCGGGACATCTCTCCTCATCCTTATAGGAATAACAGCTTGCTCTCTTTCTATATAAGACCACAAAAGGAAATGGGAAAAATATAGGTATTGACAAGAAATATGCATTTCTATAAAATATATATATTGACAGCTATGCATTTACACCCAGCACTACCAATCGGTATCTATTTATTTTCTTTTTGTTGTCCTTTTTTTTTTTTAAGTTTTATTTCTTTATTTTGAGAAAGACAGAGAGAGTGTGAGCTGGGGAGGAGCAGAGAGAGAGAGAAAGAGAGAGAGGAGAGAGGGGGAAAATCCCGAGTAGGCTCCACATGGTCAGGTGGATTGCCCGACAAGGGGCTTGATCTCATGAAACCCTGAGATTGTGACCTGAGCTGGATGCTTAAGAGCTCCAGTGTTGTACTTTTCTTAGCTGTATAATGGGCATCGGTAATAGCACATCTGCCACACCTTCTTTGTGCCAGTCTAACAAGATGCAAGTATCCTAGAAGCAACTAAGGCATGAAAGCTCTGGACTTGTTACTTAGTTTTATTATTATTGTTTTTGCTGGTTTTCAACCTATTATAATTTGACCTCAGTCATTTTCTTATTGAACAGTATTGTTTACAAAGTAAACAAAAGTGGATTAATCACAACAGGCACAGTTTCAAAACTATCTATATGCACTTATTCACAGCAGGTAAAATTTTGAACATTCACTGAACTAGAACACATTTTACATTGTTCTAATATCCCTCAAGTAAAAACAATACATTGTGGTCTCCCTCTGCTTCCTTAGCAAACAGGTATAATATATTAATCAGGATGCATTTGTGCATATTACAGTTGCCCAAAATAAGTATTGGAGGTGGGGCTCATGAAAGAAGTGAGTATCTATTCAGTGAGAAAATTAAGGATTATAGTTTCCAGCTTCTTTCTAATGTTGTTTTGAGGGAAACTGGGTCAATAGGTGAAAACAGAGGTTCTCAAAAGCCATCTTCCCTGAGATGCTGGATTTAGCTTTTAAGAATGGCTTACAGAATTTTTCTTTGCCTCCAGCTGTGAAAATTAGGGTATAGGTAATTCATACTTCTAATTCTGTTCTAGGAAGTGTTCTTCTTGTAACCTGAGAAGATGAGGAAGAGTGGGCCCCTAACATGATCTGTGTTCTTTATTTCCTATATTTTAGATGCATCAGCCTAGTGATTATGACAGAAAACAAACACAAGTGAGGGGTAACAAAACCAAACCAAAACAAAAACAAAATAAAAGTCTTCATTTGTCATAACTTTTCTATCTCTTGGTATAAAAGTTCTTTATCTATCACAGCATTGTAAATACAACTTACAAATAAGAATTCTTGGATTCACTATCCTAGTCTAGCATCCATTATAATCTTTCTTAAAATAAGTGTAGTCTAAGTCAGTGTAAGTCTTGGGAGGATCTGATTGCCTCTCTTTATTTTACTCCTTACCTGGATTCAAAGCTTAATTCATTAACTCAAAATTACTTCTCAACACTGTGGAGTAAAGTATTAATCTCATTCAAAGAGGCCTGTCTTTTGCTCTCCGCTCCTGGGAAGTAATTTCTAAGCCTTGTAATGTCCTGCCTGAAGAATGTCTGTTTACATGGGGGCTTTGGAAACATTGAGTAGTCTACACTAACACCACCATTTATGGTGGGGACTTTAGGCCATACGTTGTCAATTCAGCTTTTGGAGGGGCTGGAAACTCCAAGCGGTCAACTACATTTATGTGACCAGGCCCTGATAAAAAACTCTGGACACCAAGACTTGGGTGAGCTTCCCTGGTTGGCAATACTTCAAGTATGTTGTTACACATCTTTGCTGTGAGGAGTTAGCACTGTCCACACCTCTAGTAGAAGACAACAACAGAAAGCATCATACCTGGAACTCCTCTGGACTCTGACCTATGTGTGTTTTCCCTTGGTTGATTTTAATGTGTATCAGAAGTGAAAGTAGTCTTTATAAGTACCTACTATGTTCCTGATATTGAGCCTGATGTTATGGATATAAAGACAAATAAGAAACATTTTTTGCTGTGATTAATCATCCAATGTAAATACTTCCTACCAATTTCTTAGTTGTATCAGAGAAAGTAATCCACTTTACAGTTGATGATGATGATGATGATGCTAATGATAGCCACAGAAGCCACTTCTTTATTATGGAAGATCATATCCAAGAGCTACTATATAATTTTCACAATAATTCTACAGTAGGATGCTATTATTATCCTCATTTTAGAGATGAAGAAACTGAGGCAGAGGTGAGTTAATAGCTTGTCTAAGGAAATAATAGAACTGAGACTTAGGCTGTGTGAAAAAAAGTTGGGCTTTCATCCACAGTCTATATTACCTCACATATGGACATCTCCTAAGCTTATATGTGGCACAAGGAGAGTACTCAATAAATGTCACACTTCTCTTTTGACGGGCTTCCCTCAGAAATACAACCACTAGTGGGGTTGAGAGTGGTTGGCTCCTGCAAAGACTGTCTTTATTTAAAATAAAGAGTGGTTGTGGGGCACCTGGGTGGCTCAGTTGGTTGAGCATCTGACTTTGGCTCAGATCATGATTTCACAGTTTGAGAATTTGAGCCGCGCATAGGGTTTTATGCTGTCAGCACAGAGCCTGCTTTGGATCCTCTGTTCCCCTCTCCCTGTGCACCTCCCCTGCTTGTACATGAGCTCTCTCTCAAAAATAAAATAAATATTAAAAAAATAAAAAAATAAATTAAAAAAATAAAGGGTGGTTGTTAAAGAATGTGTTATCACGAAATCAATTACAGTTATCAAGACTTTTACAAGAATCAAGAATTGAAAGATTCTGAGATTTATACAGTAGAGAAGGGCATGTAAATATGAAACAATTGATAAAACTGGATTTAGTGTGAGAAAGGTTTAGATACTTTTATTTTTCCATTTTCAAGTTTCTATTATTGGATATTTTTGTATCAAATACTTTTTTGTTGTTATTCAGGAAACATAATAGTGACCTTAAGCAAAAATACGCCATTAAAATTGAAGTGTGGTGTGTTTTTTTGTTTTTTAAAGAAACATAAACATTTTCAAAATTATTATTTAATGCAGCCAACATTATTGCGTTCTTACAATGTGCGCAGGCAGTACGTATAAAGGAAGAATTACACGAAACCATCTTTAAGAGGATTCATGGAGTTATATGTGTTCTGGGGCTAATCATATGTAGTGATGGTATAATTCGTTAGAGAATAATATGTATAATTCGTTAGAGAATTATATATAGAAAGTAATAAAGGGATTCACTATGCCTGGGTGGGGGCTGGCTCATGGAAGATTTTAGAGATGAAGTGACATCTGAACTACTTTTGAGGACTGATTAGGAATATTGAGGCAATATGTAGGAGAAACATTCCAGGCAGTGAGAACATAAGAGAGAGCATGGCATGTTCAAGGAGCTGAAAATAGTTTAGTGTTTCTAGGGTGAGCGCTACAAATGGTGGCAGGAGAGGCAGTATTTGAACAGGAGGATGCATAGCTACAGAAAGAGGCAGCATGAGAACGCTAAAGGCCTGGAGTGCAATTTTAAGGAGTCTAGATTTATCCTGTTGGCAATGGATGCCCCTAAATCATTACAAGTGGGAAAGCAATATCACATTATTCTTCCAAAAATATTATTCCCTCAAAATTAAATTTTACAAAAAAAATCAGTGATTTCCTATTTTATAGAGCAGAGCTCTGATGTAAGTGTGTGCTCACAGAAGCTAGAGGGAATGTGTTTGATTCTTGTCCCCTCCACTTATGAGCTAGCTGTGTCCTTGAGCAGGCCAATTAAAGTCTCTGAGACTCAGTATTCTCCTTTCTAAAAGAAGGGTAATAACAGTTCTCAGTCACAGGGCAATTGTAACGATTGAGCTAATACATATTAAGTAGTTAGAACAAAGACATTTTTAATAAGTTAATTTTTAATGAGGTTATTATATAATTTTCTCTATCCAATACAACATACATTTAAAAAATTATTGCTGAATTTATTAAAATAAGTTGTTGCCAAATGTTGTACCAACTATGGGTACTTTAAATGTTAAAAGAAACATAATTCCTCATGTATTTAATTAATTTATTTTCCTTTTTACTAATGTGACCTCTTGTTTTTGCAAGTTAATAATAGGTAAGCCAGTGCTAACACCATAAGTAGTAAATTTACTTCAAAATGCATTCATGGGGAATCAAAGTAAAAAATGAAATAAATCCGTAAAAATCAACTTTTGAGTTTGTATCACCCCAGGCAGACTACGAAACATCAAGTGGAATATTAATAAAAATTTACCAAGTTTGAAAGGATTAGTCAAGACCTCTCTAACTAAAATTTCAATTGAATTTCGAAATCAAATTAATTTTGAACTTATGCTTATTACAATAATTGAAAATTGCATTTTTTCCTCTTTCCTTCTTAGTTTTTACTAATATTATCTTTAAGAATTTTCTCTCTTTTGTCCCTCAGAGGCAGTAACCTAATAGTATAATTAAGAGCTAAAGTTTTTTTTTCTATGATGTGGATTTATTTCTTTGAATTCCCATTCCTTCTGCCTATCTGTCTTTAGTCCAGATACATACTTATGCTTATCCACTACAGCTATAACTATTTTTCCCCAAAGCAACTTGCAATCAGGTCAAGACCACATAAAAATGTACTATTGTACATTTTCTCAGGCCTAGATATTTTGGATATGAAATATAAAATACTCCCTTTGGTTTTGAAGATTAGCTATCAATCAGGTACCTCAGTCTACACAACAATTTCTCCTTCCATAGCTCATACACTCTTGCCAATGTGCTAATGTTATATTCTACTTAATTATCACATTGCATTTGCCATTCCTCTCTCTTCTGAAGACTGCAATCACCAATAATTTGGGACTATCACATGCCTTGAAACTCAACTCTATATTTTCATATACCAGTAAGCTTTAGTTTTCTATCTAAAAATTACCATCATCTTTTTTCCAATTATTCAATTTTGCCTGAACCATCTTACTTTAAACTTGCAGCTAAGCTACTTTATCTTATTTAACACAGCAGTATCATGTCTGGAAATAATAAATTTCTCAAGGCCTGGGGCTAGTTCTATTTTACCTGAGGTAATTTATCTGAAGTGATCTCTAAATGAGTAAATATATCAAGCAGACATTAATTGTAAAAAGAAATCTCCTGAGAGATAGTCAAAGATGTGCATTCTCAATGGGGGGGAGTGTAATCCTCAAAGAGAGTAAATTGGTTTTGGGGGGCAAAAATCTTAGATATGAAAATAATTTGTGGCCCTCCAAATAGTTTGTGTATATACCTGTCTAATAACAATTTATGCATGGTATTAAAATTTCATGGGTATTGAGAAGATTAAAACAGAAGATTCCTTACATGGGTGATAATAAAAAAAAAAACTGAGGAAAACTGGTCTTGAATAATTCATCATGTAGATATTATTTCTTTGTATACTTACAAATGGATACTCGGTGTAATATACAGAATAAAAATTTGATATGTGTCCTACCTCAATAGGGGTGGATGTAAGTATGGGACATTAGTCAATTTTATTCTAGAGCCCTGAGTTTGAATCAAAGCCTCACTTTAACATATTTACATTTAATAATCATATTTTCAGATGTATCTATTTGTCCTAAGTATAAATTTTAAATATAAAAATTGATCATATTCCAGAAATATGGCACTGGACTAAATTATCTATAAGAAATCCATCTAAAGTGAGTTTCAGAAATGTTAACTAAGAGTAAACCCAGAGATATAAAGTAACTGTGGTTTGAAAGAAAAAACAAATTAAAAGAAAAAGGGTGCAAAATTTAAAAAGTGTGTCTGTTTCCTTACAGAGCAGATCATTGATCAGCTACTGTTTTGTAAAGCAATAAATTCTTAAATAAAACTTAGGTACCTTCAGACAGGCTGATAGATGAACCCAAGCAATAAATAATTGTATGGGGGATCCATAAAAACATCTTGAGGTTGCAAAACTGATGACAATTACTTATAACTGTTATACTTCAACGATTTCCCTCGACTCTAAAGCAGATATCACAAATCCTAAGGTATATTTTAAAGGGAAAATTTAGTCTGTGATCACAAGATGAACATATTTCAAGATACATTTTCATATCCATTAGGCATCAGGTTAAATTTTTAACTTTTAAGATGAGAAAATAGCAGATCTATAAAGCAATGTAAAGTATTTCTCCAGTGGCTGAAGATTCCTGAAAAGCGCCTTGTAGTAAAGGTCACATTAAATATCTTTTTATGAACTGCAGGGTACACAGACATAAAAGTTGTAAATAATGTTACCCATGATAAGAATATTGTTATTCCCTTTCCTGGATTTACACAGGGTAAAGAAACTAAACCAAATAAATGAAATACCTTATTTGTTATTGTGAATAAATCATGTTTCAACCTCACTTAGTCTATCTGTGACAGTTTCCAATCCACCTTAAACTCATCACATTTTATTAAAACTGAATTTTCTAAGGCCTCCAATTAACTAACGTGGAGAGACTACCAAGGTCTCTCTTTCCCTCAAAGCTCTGTATTTCTTTATTGCCTTAGAGCCTAAGGAACGGGATTCTAGACATTTATTATGTCTCTATGTAGCCATTAGATCTATTTAAATTGGTGTGCTTCTTTCAGTATATTAATGGCTCTCTTCTTCACAGCAGATCAATTATTCAATCCTTAGAAACTACTGAAGAAAACCTGTCTGAAACAAAATTCTCAGACTGAATTCTGCACATCAATTTAAAAATTTTCCATCCAGCACCACCAATATGCAATATGCATGACCACAGATACAAAGATAAATTTATAATTTTTAATAACAAAAACAAAAGAAAACACAAAAATGAAATGAAAATGTGTGCATGTGTGTAAATACATCATTATCAGAAAATTATATTGAAAGGGGCGCCTGGGTGGCGCAGTCGGTTAAGCGTCCGACTTCAGCCAGGTCACGATCTCGCGGTCCGTGAGTTCGAGCCCCGCGTCAGGCTCTGGGCTGATGGCTCGGAGCCTGGAGCCTGTTTCCGATTCTGTGTCTCCCTCTCTCTCTGCCCCTCCCCCGTTCATGCTCTGTCTCTCTCTGTCCCAGAAATAAATAAAAAACGTTGAAAAAAAAATTTTTAAAAAAAGAAAATTATATTGAAAGACCACTTTAATAAGGTACAATCTTGATTATTTTAAATAGCAGAGTTGAAAAGATCAAATGAAAATGTAAGCACAGAAAGGAATAGTTAAATCATAATTTATTTAAAATATCTTAATATTTATTTATTTATTTATTTATTTAGAGGAGAGAGAGAGAGAGAGAGAGAGAGAGAGAGGAAACAAGCAGGGGGAGGGGCAGAGAGAGAGAGAGGGAGACATAGTACCTGAAGCAGGCTCCACGTTCTGAGCTGTTAGCACAGAGCCTGACGCAGGGCTCAAACTTAGGAACCCTGAGATCATGACTAAGCCAAAGTCTGACGATTAACTGACTGAACCATCCAGGTGCTCCAATCATAATTTATTTTAAAAGATTAGCCATTTTAACCATTTTTTTTAATTTTTAAATTAAAAAAACAAATTAGCAAATGAAGCTTGGGTTCCCAACCAGGGGCTGAGAGTAGAGAGTGGTTACAGATTGTTAGAGAGTCACATTTTAGGTTCAGAGTAACCAGCATGTTTTTCCATGTACTTTTTGAGAGAAAGTTAAAACTGGCATGTGTTTTCTAAACTACTGAAGAACCACAGGCACAATGTTAATCAAGAGTAATTAGATGGATTCTTATTTTGATTATTGTTATTTTCAGCCTGTATCTATCTTCTCAAAAGGATATGCTTTTTGTTTTATCAGGTATGCTAATCCAACAGTTGAGATAACCATAGTAATGAAAAGATATTTGTTTATAAATGAAGCTTTACTTTAAACTTTAGTTTTTACAATGTCAAAAATCAACCGATGAACATAAATGACAATTATTGAGTATAAAGTTCTAGAAATTATTTCATGTTCTATCTCCTCATTTAGAATACCAAGTTATACATTACAAAGGGAGCCCTATGAAATATTAAATCTTAATAAGAAGTTATTTTGAGACCTGGAAGTAGAAGAAACTCCATATTTCACAAGCCAATCTCAGAAACTTAGCACTGGCAAACTCACATCTGCTAATCTAAGGGTCTACAAGAAGTTTATTCTGTCCTTTGCCATAGTGACTAGGGTGTGTTTCTCTTCCTCTGCCCTCTGAAGTACTGAGGAGAGTTGGTTGACCTAAATGAAAGAACAGTAATTGTGAGATGACATTTCAATTTCATCATCCATGCCCCATGTGTGAAATCCACAAACCCTGTGGCAATGGCATGAGCCAATTTGGGACTGACCTAACCTCACGCCCTCTCCCTGCTTGTGAACAACCAGAAGAACAAGTGTATCACATGCCTGGATTGACCAATGAATAACTGGCCAGGGAAATATGTGTCACTGGCAAGTGCTGAAAAACTGTAAAACAAACCTTTTTAAGAGAAAGAAAGAAGAAAGAAAGAAAGAAAGAAAGAAAGAAAGAAAGAAAGAAAGAAAAGAAAAGAAAGAAAACTGGGGGATCAGTGTTGAGAGGGGTCCATGTTAAGATGTCAGATGACTATCTTAACTGTGAAACCTTGGAAGATATCTAAGGTCTTCAAAATCTGTGATGGATCTCCATTTATTGATTGCATTACAAGTAAATTTTCAGTTAAACATCATGCTCTTATTTAAGTGCCAGTTACTTGGAATGTTTGCTTTTACTTTATACAAATGCATTAATAAAAAAAGTAAACTGTCATGATCAGGAGGGGACAAAATAAAACATATAATAATATTGTAACCAGAATAGCAAAACAAAAGTTAGAGAACCATATAGTTGCCATATCACAAAGTATGAAAAATATAATTAATTCACTAAAAGAGAAAATAGAATAAAAGCAATTGATAGTAATAATTTTATTCTTTCTAAAATATCTAGTTAAGAACCTTCCAAATCACTTACATTAGTTTATGTGACTATGTTTAAATATCAAGGACATGTATACAAAAGAAAATGTATAAAGATCTAATAGCAGGTTTACATCTATAAATAAATGCAATAAATGGAAAATTAATAGTTTAATCTAGCCCAACACAACTTCAACTAGTAAATACAAATGAACTCAACAATAAAATGGTTGGTAAAGCTCAACTACAACAATTCAGGAAAAGTTGATAGGTATCAAGACTTTATTCAAGCTAATTTTTTAAAGCAATTGCTTAATGATAGGAATAGATAACAAATGTAAGGAGATAAAGTACATAATTGAAGATTACATTACCTCAATTGTATACCACAGAATATTAATGTTGTAAATTCTATCAACTTGTATTAATAGGTAAATATTATAAGAATAAATCATGGAATGTGTTTTAAAATTATCAACTATATGATAATATAACTGAAATCAATGATTTTGCAGACAGATGAGATGTTCTAATATATATACTTTAGAAATTACTGATTTTACCCTTTCTTCTAGCTGATAAATCTTGAATGAAGTGGAAATAAGAATAGTACTTGGAATTTATAGATGGTAAAGGGAGTTATAATTTCAACAATTGTCATAACAATTTGAAAAAAGAAAAAAAATATTGTATATTTATTGGTCTCATAATTGGCCCTTTAAGTTATCATATAACCTGATTTAACAAAAAAATTGGATAAGTTCACATTTGTACAAAATGTCTGCTATCATAATGGAGCAAAAAGGGAAAATTAGAGAAATAGCAAAAATATTTAGGTCATATCTACATAGTTTTCATAGTCTTCATTTGAGCAAAAACAAAAGAGTGGACTATATGTATCTTGTATGAACTCCTGACAATATTCTAATTTTAGAGAGTAAAAAAAATCCATCCATATCCTATCTTATAGGGAAATTCTCTTCTCACCAATATCTGTTTGCACTACAAGAAAAAAAAAGGATGAAATGAAAACAAAATATCTGCAACCGATGTGAATGAAACACATTGCTTTTGGATAGAGGTCTGTATACACAAAGAATCTTTAGCTGTAAATAGCTATGACAGGAGAATTTTCACCATTAGCATGTGTGTTTTAATTTTCTGTAAGAGTGGTTTCAGTTTAATCAGCACAAATCATGAGTGAGAGCCAGCTTTCACATCAGCATTGGTGAGCAAGGGAAAGAAGTGGCAGAAAGATTTTGAAAATTATTACACTAAAGATGCTTGTAGAGTTTCAAAGGCTCCCATGGTGAGTGGGAATGACAAAAAATAGGTGGAGTCACCCAGCTATTGATTTCCTACATAAGTAGCTGGTCACCTTCAGTGGTGTGAGTCGTTAAATTAAATGAACAATGTCCACTGATCTTTTCACCCAAATCATCAGACCATAACCACTACTATCTATCAATATATTTCTTAATATTTACTGGCAATGCCCATCAAAACAAGTATTTCAAAGCCCAACCACATCTCACCTATAAAGACTGCTACATGGCAGAATTATCTAGATAGGTGGAAGTTCCATTATTGGAAATAGTTTAGAGTTTTAAATTATAACCATAAAATAAAAATAAAAATATTGCTCTATGTGATCATGGTATTATACCCAATAAAGTTTTAGGTTGTGGATTTAAAATGAATGATGGCATAATAATTGAATGATGTTAAACATATGTATAAGGAATGTCATTCACACAGACCTAAGCAAATTTGTTTGAATGTTTCCATTTTTTTCAGAATTCATATGCTCTTGAATTTTTATTTTATTCTGAATAGACTTCCATTTACTCAAAAACTGAGAACAAAACAAAAATGGATTAAAATATACAGCCTATCTATTAAAATAGTTGCCTGATTTGTTTCCTAATACATGGCAGCTGCAAAGAGCTCTGATACCCTTTCAACTCACCAAAGAGTTTTGCATAGGTAAGAGGCATTTTGTTTACATCTTGTTAGAAAGTTGTCAGAAATACTCAGTGATTTGACCTATAGAAATCTGTTTAAAAAATTTATTGATGACAGGGTTTCTGAAACAGCATGTATAAATGCATGGTCCATTTTGATAATGATGATATATGCATACAAACTTTTCTTATAAAATGGTAATAGTCTGCTAGATAAATGAGAAGGAAACTAAACTTTGTGCTAAAAAGCTATTCGTTATAAATTCCTTGCAAACCTTTAAGTGTTAGCAAAATGTGAATAGATACAAATGATATAAATGATCAGCTCATGGTAATTCTTTTTGATGGGGGAATTTATGGAAGAGGCTGATGACTTCTCAAAATATTATTTTTTTTTTTTTTATCTATGGGGAACCTGGGTGGCTCAGTCGGTTAAGTGTCTGATGTTTTTATTTCAGCTCAGGTCATGATCTCATAGTGGTGAGATGGAGCCTCGCCTAGGGCTCCACTCTGTGGTGGAGCCTGCTTGGGATTCTCTCTCTCCTTTTCCTTCTGCCCCTCACCTACTCTCTCTTTCTCTTCCTCTCTCTCTCCCAGATAATAAACAAACAAACAAACAAACAAACAAACAGATTTTTAATGTCCCCCGTTACAGATCTAATAGGGTATATGCATAGACATATAATACACACACCTAAATGAAAAGTCTGATGATGAATACCAAGATAAGTGGAATGTGTTTTTCTAAAATTGTCCCTGGTTTTAGGAAGGCATTTAAATATTTTGAAAATAATGTCCTTCTGATAGTTTTTAGCTAAAATGGAGGAATACAGGTAATATGTGTATTTTCAGCTCTCTTCTCCCATTTTCTACTACCACATTCCTTTCCACAAAACGACAACAATTTTACAAATTGGCACTGTATTCCCCTGCCCTCATGTCTTCTCCCTCTCTTGTGATTCCCATTTCTCTAAGAACAAGTAACACCCAACCAAAGGGGCTAGTTCTGTTCAAATAAATGAATTTGGGTAACGATGTTAGCACCAGGAATGAAGCCTTCCCAGTCTAGGCACTTTCAAGTCTCCCTCTCTTAAGAATGTGGTTGTGGGCTAGACTCTGCTTGTTCCTTAGAAGAATGTCGTGTAAACTCTGGGGCTAACCCACCATGTAAGATCATTATTTTTCACTACATCCATGAAGAAGCAAAGAGCTGATGACCTTTAATAATAAACATCTGCAATAAATACATCAAAGATGCAGTAATGGAATATCAGTGAGTTTTAATGACTCTACAAGATTATGCAGCTAGGAATTGGGGCTAGGATGAGAAAGCTGGTTTAGGCTATTTCATCCTTCCTACTTAACAAAATGTGTACCTCTATAATTGCATTTCTGGGCTTTTGACTGATTAAAGCAGTTCTGTCAATTCTTGTTTCCTTCTAGAGAGTATAGGTCCCATGAAAACAAGTGGTAGATCTTACTTTTCTTTATATGCTAGTGGAACAGAACAGGGTTTATTGCCTAAAGACCTATAGTAATCCCTGGCTTTCCCACTTGGGCAAGTTACTTAATCTTTATAAGACTCGGTTGACTCTTCTGAGTTTCTATATCTTAAGCCACTGAAGGAATTGCAAAAATAATGTCAAATGCCCAACAAGGCACTTGGTTGCAACTCAGTGCTCAATATGTGTTAGCTATTGTTATATCATTCTCAATAGCATTTTAAAAAGTGCTCTATGGGGCACTTGGGTGGCTCAGTCGGTTGAGCATTTAACTCTTGATTTTGGTTTGAGTCATGATCCCAGGATCATGGCTGAGCCGGGAGACTGCTTAAGATTCTGTTTCTCTCCCTCTGCCCCTTTTCCTTGCTCATGCTCTCTCTCTCTCTCTCTCTCTCTCTCTCTCTCTCTCTCTCTCAAAAAAAAAAAAAGTGCTCTGACAATAAAGCTACCCAACAACTATAGAGTATTAATACAAAACTAAATTAAATGTAAAACTATAGACCCAAGGATGCCAAAGTATATATAGCTCACGGTCCAAATCTGGCCAGCTGCCACTTTTTGTACTGATAGCAAGCTAAGTAGGACTTTCACATTTTTAAGGGAATATAAAAAACAAACAAACAAACAAACAAAAACAAGAATGCATGACAGAGATTGTGTATGGGTCACAAATCCTAAAATATTTACTATCTGGTTGTTTACAGAAATGGTTTGCCAACTGCTGCTATAACAATCTAGACTTCAGTTAAAAATACAGAAATACTTTTGGAAAAATAAATCTTAGAAAACTATCTTCATGAGTTTCTTGTATGAACTGGTACATTTGTAAAATTTATAAAGTTTAGTAACCCCTTATATAGCTTTAATATACTTCTATTCTTTATGGTAGTTTCTCCTCTCTTCAATTTATCCTTCATACCAAGGTCACACTAATCTTCTGACAGCACTGTTTTTACCATATCACTCCATTTCGCAAAAATCATACATAAATACATACCTAATGAAAGTAAAGGATCAAGTTCAAACCCTTCTACCAAATATTCAAAGTCAAACTGTTTTTTATTTCTGAAATTTATCTCCCACTTCTTCAGTAAATATATATGTAATTGCAGCCATACCATACTCATGATAATACTATATTTCATAACATGGTATTAATATATGACACTATTCTAAAAGTTTTTGACACTTCTCTCTTTAAAGAGTAAAACTTATGCCCTTCCATGTGGGCCAGGCTGTGGACTTGCTTCTAGTGAATAAGAGTGGTAGAATTTATGCTATATTGCTTCCAAAGTGTAGTCATAAAAATTGGAACTTCCTCCTCACTCTTTCTTGTACAGATCACTCTGGAAGAAGGAAAATATCACATCTTGAACATATCAGGAGAAGCCCACATTGAGAGCATCTGAGATTTCGCATACAGCCAGCACCAGCATAGACAGCAACCATGTGTGTAAGCCACCCTGGAAGCAGATTCCCCAGCCCTAGTCAAGCCTTCAGATGACTGCAACCTCAGTAACATTTTGATTGCAACCTCCTGAGAAATGTTGAGCCCAAATTGTCCAGCTACACAGTTCTCAAATTCCTGACTCAAGAAACTGGAATGTAAACTGTTTGTTGTAGGCAACAAACAAGAAAATTGATGTCAAATACTAGCACAAAGCCTGGTACAAGGTAAAAGACCAACAAATGTTGATCTGTTAATTTATCATCTACATTATTGTTTAGAATAAGATTAACAGCGGACATGATAAAAATGAGCTGGATAATGCAGATTTTTAAGTGCACTTTTTCCACTCTGAATTGGAATATGTTTGTGTTCTTAAAAGGCCTTTAAGTTGGGCGCCTGGGTGGCGCAGTCGGTTAAGCGTCCGACTTCAGCCAGGTCACGATCTCGCGGTCTGTGAGTTCGAGCCCCGCGTCGGGCTCTGGGCTGATGGCTCGGAGCCTGGAGCCTGTTTCCGATTCTGTGTCTCCCTCTCTCTCTGCCCCTCCCCCGTTCGTGCTCTGTCTCTCTCTGTCCCAAAAATAAATAAAAAAAAAAAAAAACGTTGAAAAGGCCTTTAAGTCATCTAATTTGCATTAGGAAGAACAATTAAGTTATAGACCCAATCGAAGGATTCTGCTATCTGGTCACCAGAATTCTTCACTCTTGATATAGTAAAAAAATTGTAACTTGTATTTGGCTACCCAGTTGGGGACAGAATTTTCCAGTACGCCTTAAAAGGCTGCAAAACATTTAAGCTCTTGTCAATGAAATGTAACTGAAGTAAGTGTAATTTCTACCTCACTTGTTTAAGAGGAAATCTGTGACTCTAAACTTCTTGTCTTTCATTTCCAGAATGGTAATATTCAAAGTGACTTAGGAAAGAATGTGTTAAAGTGGGCAGAGCCAACATCATCCTAAATTCCTGAAATGCCCCTTAGATAAGAGCAGATTGATGATCTGCTAAATTGTGCCTGAAGTGTTCAACAGGTAAGAAATAAATTCCACATTACTTGAGCCATTGGAGTTTTGGTTCTCTGTCTTTGATACAGCTGCTAATGGTTCCTTAATATACCTTATGCTGGTTCAATAAGAACTTACATAAGTGTTGGTAATTCCATTGGCCTCTAAAGTGACAAAACTGACAGTTACCAAAAGTTTCATAATGATAAAGAAAAGCATTGAAATTAACTTAAAATTTCACACATAGTCAAATATTTATAAGTAAATAAACTTGAAGTAAAATTATTTTGGGTGTTCATGATGCCAATCAAGAGTGCACGTGAATTAAAAGTACTTAAATCCTTAATTAAAAATATGATGTACATCAAGATTATCATGCATTTAGATGTGTGATTATGAAAACTGAGTTTTATAATTTCTGAGGTTATTAATGACGTGCATCCATTCCTTAATAAATCTTATTTATGTAATGCTGTGCAGCATAATGAGAAGAACTTAAATAAAGGCTTGAAGATGAATGAGAAAAAAATGAATACAAATTTCTCAATATATAGTCTGGGAAAATCAAGTAACTTCTCTGAAACCTTGCTACATCTTTTGTAAATTAATATATCTATGCTGCTATGAGGTCTAAATGGGATAACATACAAATGAAATTTTACTATGAGATGCTATATGCATGCACAATGTTTTTCAAAAAGTAAGAATGCTTCATATATACATATGCTATATGTTAATGTTAATATGTACATATGGGGTTTTTTTGCTAAATATTTTAGCAATGTTCTATTTTATGTACCCCGGAAAATGGGCTATTCAATTAGTCAACAAATATTACTGACTTTTATATTTGCCATTGGAATGGTCTTCATTTTACTGTTTCCTAAAAGTAAGTCAAGGTTAAGCCACCTAAGGGAGAGATTCATAAAGGAAATGTTGGGCAAGAGGTTTTGGTTTTTTTTTTTTTTTGACTGATAATGTGTTGCTGTTCATAAGAAGCAATATTGAGAAAGCACTTTCAGATTTAGTCCAGTAATAAGTTCAATAGAAATCTTTTATCCTTGTAACAGGACACCATTGGAAATACTGGTTATTTTACCAAGGCTTTGACCGGAATTTCATATTTGAGAGAGAGGTGCATAGACTCAGATATGACCATAGATTTTTAAGGAACTAAGATTGACTTTATGAAGCACTAATCCAATACAGCCCCTTGGAACTGTTGGCCTGATACCTTGTTACAGAGTTCCCAGGTGAGTAAAGGATGTTACTTTCTGGCAGTGCAGGAACTTCAGGATGTTTTGGGGACCTCAGGAAGAGGAATTCACCCAAATCTACGGGTATTGCAGGCAAGTCTGATAGCAAGTACTTGGTTTGGCTTCTGTTCTGGAGAGGCTACTAAAAGTTTAATCTAGAGATTCCTTATAAAAAGGTCCAGCAGAGCAGATTCTAAGAGATCTATTTGATCAATCACTACTCTTGCTGAGTTTATGTAAATAATTAGTCCAAGTTTGTTAAAACTGGACTTATTTTACAAATTAATTAGTCTTGATTTGGTTATCTCTGGAAATGAGAGTAGTTAGAAAAATTATGTTTCAATACCACGACTTTGTAGATACTACTGCAGTGCTTTATTATTCACTTGAGGTTGGGTTAATTCATAAATCTGTAAATAAATATGCAAACCATATCCTCCCTAAACATGATCTGATGGTTACTAGAAACCGACTCCATATAAACCCAGTAAGCATGATTTATTTAAACAACTGGAAGTCTAATACAGCAGAGGATTTAACTCCAAAATGGAAGGGCCCCTATCGGGTCATATTATGTAGTCCCTCTGCAGGAAAGTTAGAGAGGCATTCCTCATGGACTCATATCAAGAATTAAAATCATACCTTCCTCACAACAATCTAGTATGCCAGGTAACATGCCTTTTTATTCTTGTGAACCTGTGGAAGACCTCAAATTTCTCTTCAAAAAAAATCATCTTTTTGTAACCCCCCCTCTCCAAAAATGATTTAGGCCATTAGAAAGATATCAGTTATATTTTCGTGATTGTTTTTATAGAATAACATGATTTGACAATACATTGCAAAGTCTTAAAAGTTAATCACTGATAAAGATATGGAAACAACACATATAGATCTTCCACCCCCAGTTCTTTGGTGCACAATGAAAGAAGAGTGAGCAATAGTAACTTTAGCTAGAAAAAGTGTCTGTGCAAGATGTGGGTTTAGGGAGAAAACAGACGACTACTTTTACATAAAAAGAGTGTATCACCAAAAAGTACATTACAAAAACTGAAGAGACAGTGATAGAGAAAATGCGTCAAGTGAGATGAACAGAGGGAAAAGAAGGGGGAAAGAGAGAACATTTCTAGAATATGGGCAGCACAAGTCCAAAATTCATTTTTAACACTTTTATTGGGATACAAATCCAAGATTAATCTCAAAAGACAACAAAGGCCCTTTTTTCCTCAAAGACAGAAAACAGTATATTTTAAAAAATACATAAAACTTTTGAGATAGGAATTGTTCAAGAGGAGTGATATTAAAGTAGAAGAATTTGAAAGAAGCTGGGGAAGGGACTGAGTGTTAAAGAAATGCGTACAGGGGCGCCTGGGTGGCGCAGTCGGTTAAGCGTCCGACTTCAGCCAGGTCACGATCTCGCGGTCCGTGAGTTCGAGCCCCGCGTCAGGCTCTGGGCTGATGGCTTGGAGCCTGGAGCCTGTTTCTGATTCTGTGTCTCCCTCTCTCTCTGCCCCTCCCTGTTCATGCTCTGTCTCTCTCTGTCCCAAAAATAAATAAAAAACGTTGAAAAAAAAAATTTAAAAAAGAAATGCGTACAGAAGGAAGCATATCACTTTTACTAGAAAATTAACTTAAAGCATATGCCCTGTCACAAAAAAGAAAGTGTTGAGGCTAAGAGAGTAGGTCTTAAAAATTCTCATCAGAAGAAAAAAAATTGTAACTATGTGAGGTGATAGATGTTAACTACATTTAATCAATTTGCTATATATACATGTCTCATTATGTTGTATACCTTAAAATTGGGGAATGTTATGTCAATTGTATATCAATAAAACTGGGAGGGGTGGGAAGAAAGTGGTAAAAAAACAGCTTAATTTAAAGCAAGATGCTAAAGAACAAATAGTTGAAATTCATCCTTGTCAATTAGAAGCTGCCAGAAAAGGGGCACCTGGGTGGCTTAGTCTTTTGAGCGTCTGACTTCGGCTCAGGTCATGGTCAGTTCGTGGGTTTGAGCTCCACGTGGGGCTCTGTGCTGACACTCAGAGCTTGGAGCCTGCTTCAGATTCTGTGTCTCCCTTGCTCTCTGCCCCTCCCCCACTCTCACTCCGTGTGTATGTGTGTGTGTGTGTGTGTGTGTGTCTTTCTGTTTCTTTCTCAAAAGTAAATAAACATCAAAAAAAAAAAATTTAAAGAAACTGCCAGAAAATACCACAGAACAACTGTAGATACAGCAAAGTGGGTTTATTCTTACTTAGTAAAACAGATCACTACTTTTACAGAGAGTTAGGAATGTGTCAGTAGGGTGGCCCATGTCAAGATATTTATGAGGTTTGGGGATCTGGCTTAAGGTGGGTCTTCCCCTGGGTGGGAATTTCTCTGGGGCTAAATTCAGAGTGGGCACAGATTCTGATACAATAGTTTAGGACTCAAGGACAAAGCAAAAGGAGGGTTTTAAGGTGAGAGTTCAAAGAGTCTTGGAAAATAAACAATTGATTGATGCTATTGAAAAGTTGTACAGCCTGATGTTCACTGAAATGAGTTTTGCAGGAAGTCCCTGAATTAAACAATTTTTTTTTACAACCTTTATCTTCCTGGGTAAGATTTTCCTTGAATAGTAAAGCCATGTTGATGAAGAGAGTGGAATTACAAACTTTTGTTACTGAAGACAATAAACTGTGTGGGTGTAGAGGTTTCTGTGCTTCATTTATTTCTTTTTCTTACAAGAACAAGAAATGTTTCAATATACAGCAAGAATTCCTTTCCTAGGAATGGATGATGATCAAATATAGATAGTTCAGTGCTAATCAATCAAGTTCTAGTGGTAAAATACTAGAAATCTCAAAAACACATTACATTCTAATAATTCACCAGTATAGCCATCTTCCTATAAAAATGTGAATATTTATTTTTAATGGTTTAAAGAATTCCTTGTTATTTTATTTGAATTTTGCTATTTTCCTCGTCCTTGGGAACTCAAAGTGATTCCGGAAAGATCTGTTGGGTGGGCATCCCTTTTTCTTTCTTTACAGTCCTATGACATTTAGTTTGTGGATATAACTAATGAACAGAGAAAGCATCATATGCTTGCTAAGTTCTTGCTATTTGAACATTTTAGATGAAAAGTACTGCAATTAATAACAAACATGGTGATATTTATGTGCTTTGTAATAACTATAAAGAATGATGCATGGAAAATGAATTTAGATTCTGACGCATATATTAACACATGCTATTATTAAAAAAATAACATAATTCAGGGGTGCCTGGATGGCTCAGTTAAGTGTCCGACTTTGGCTCAGGTCATGATCTCACAGTTCATGAGTTCAAGTCCTGCGTCGGGCTCTGTAATGACAGCTCAGAGCCTGGAGCCTGCTTCGGACTCTGTGTCTCCCTCTCTCTCTGCCCATCCCAGCTTGCACTCTGTTTCTCTCTCAAAAATAAATAAAACATTTAAAAAATAAATAACAATTCAAACTGAAATTAGAAAACAACATTGGGGTGCCTGGGTGGCTCAGTCGGTTGAACATCCAGCTCTTGATTTCAGCTCAGGTCATGATCTCCCAGTTCGTGGGATCGAGGCTGCTTCAGGCTTAGTGCTGAAAGCATGGAGCCTGCTTGGGATCCTCCCTTTCCTTCTCTCTCTCTCTGTCTCTCTCTCTGTCTCTCTCTGTCTCTCTCTCTCTCTCTCTTCCTCTCCCCTGTTTATGTTCTAGCTCTCAAAATAAATAAATAAACATTTTAAAAATTTAAAAGAAAAAAGAAAATGTCATGAAATACAAATAAATTTCATAATTTATCCATTTTGTTAAAAAAAAAAAAAAACAGCGTGTCAAGGAAAACTCTTCCCCAGGAGGAAGCATAGGGATTACTGGAATCTAAGACAAGCAATTCTGAGTAAAGCCAACATGAACTGAATCCCAATTAGAGAAGCATTCTAGTCTTCACTGTTTGAATATTCAAATCTTCCACTAGTTTGCCAGCAGCACTTTATTTTTAACATATCTTCAGGACTTCATTAAATGACTCCAGATTTTTTTTCCAAGGTTTAAAACATTTACACTGTGAATATATCATTTTACTTATTTATGGAGTTAAAGAGATTAGTTAATGATGTCTCCTAAAGCAGGGAAAGGGAGAAGAAATGGCAAAGAAATCATGAAAGACAAATGATTAAGTAATGTAGGTTGTTTTCTATTAAATCTTCAAGTCAGGATGAAATATACACTGCTTGCTATTGTTTTAAAAGGCAGCGGAAATGAAAAAAGCATAATAATGGTATAATTGTAAATCTTTGAAGTTCTTCACTGTCTAAAAGCATTAAATCTATTAATGGAGTTAGATTGTGCTATCTAGCTCAAGAAAAATGCATTAGCATTGTATATTTCACAATAACATAATTTATAATAATATCTATGAAAGAAAAATACACACTTTGCCCTTGGTTAATTTTTTGTATCCCTTTGCCCTTGGTTAATTAAACAGAAAGCACGATTAATTTGTGAGGGCTCTCCCCACACAGTGGGACCTTTCTTAACCATGCTGTTTAAAATACAGCCTTTAGTTCTAGACACAGACACACAAACACACACACACACACACACACACACACACACACATATTTCTATCCCTCTTTTCTGTTTTGCCTCCACAGCATTCATCACCATCTGGCATATCTGTTAATTTTAAATATTTGTTATTATTTATTTGGTTAAATTTTGCTCCCTCCAACTCCCACCATAGACTGTTCAGCTTCATAATCACAGAAACATCGTTTTGTGCCTGCTTTATTTCCAGGACCCCAGACAGTGTCTACCATGTAGTAGGTAGTCATTAGTATATACACACACACACACACACACACATGTATATATACATGTGTGTGTGTGTGTGTATAGATAGATAGATAGATACATAGATACATAGATAGATGATAGATAGATAGATAGATAATAAATATATAATTGTAGGAATGGAGAGAAAAGGTGAAAGTACTGGAAGAAAAAAAGAAGGAAATCACTTCTAAGGATTAATTGGGCAACAGAGGTACATGGAAGAAGGGCACCATTAGATTTCAGAGCCCTTCTGGAAGTGATTTCCTGTTTCATTTTTTATCCCACGATACTAATAAGGAAAGTGGGTCTAAGAATAAATCCCTTTGGGGGGATGAGCCTGTATCCTCACTTTGCCTTGGCATGTTTTTCCCTGTACTCTCATTATACTAGGATGATTTATATGAGGGCTATGATAGTTAATTTTATGTGTCAACTTGACTGGCCTACCAAGTGCTCAGATATTTGGTTGACATTAACATTTAAATTGGTGATCTGAGTAAAACAGATTGCCCTCCTCAGTGTGGGAGGCCTTATTCAATCCACTAAAAGCCTGAATAAAATAAAAAAGCAGAGTAAGATAATTTACTTTCTGTCTGACTGTCTTCTATCTGGGACATAGGTCTTCTCCTACCTTTGGACTCACATGAGAACTTACACCATCAGTTCTCCTGGGTCTCCAGCCTGTTGATCACAGATCTTGGGACAACTCAGCCTCCATAACTACATGTACCAATTCTTTACAATAAATTTCTACTTATTTGTCTGTCTGTTTATGTTTATCTATCTATCTACTTATCTATCTATCTATCTACTTATCTATCTATCTACTTATCATCTCTTAGTGGTTTTATTTCTCTGGAGAACAGTTTCTAATACAAAGGCTTGAAACGTAAGTGATCAAGGACAAAACTAAGCCTGGCTTTAGTGCTGAAGTTTTCTTTTCTTAAATGTGCCTACACAAAAGATGGTCCAGCTTAGGGTCTATGTTGGTTTGGTGACAAAGCTTCATAGCACTAAGGAAGCTACTTGTATAAAAATCACCAATGGTTGCCACTTGCAAAATCAAGCAGACAATTTTCAGGCTTCAAATTATGTGATATCTCATCAGCTCTCAACAAAGATGACCTTGTTTTCATGTAAGCACCTTGTTATTTTGACTTCCATGACACCCTTCTCTGCTGTTCTATTCCTAGCCCACTAGTCTTTCCTTCTCTCTGAACTTATTGATATTTACTACTCTACCATGACTATAAATCAGTGGAAGACATACTTTAAAAAAAAAAAAAACTCTAAAACTCTATATATTAAAAAAAAATCAATCAGTTTTCCATAATGATTTTCTAACAAGTTTTAGATACTATAAATACAATGCAAAATTAAAAACAAAAAATTAGATAAAGATACAATGACAATATTTTTAAATGCTGTTTAGTTGCAATGACTTTGTATTTATCATTAGCAAATCAAGAAGAACAGAATATACATTTGGGGCAAAATACATTGTTAACAATAATGAAAATGACTCTATAGCCTTCTTGATAATTTTTTTTTAAGGAAAGAAAGGCTTTAGATGAATCTGTTGTTTTTCATCCCATGAAGTGCCACTGAAGAGGACCAGTTAGGATTCAGCAATGTTGTACTATAACATTTTCTTGTTTTTGTGCCTACATTATTATTTTTATATATAACCTGAAATTTCTTTTCATTAACAAGTTAAAACTATCCATTTAGTGAGGGATATTTCAACTAGATAATTCAATATTTAAATCTGACTTTATTTATTTGTTTAAAGTCTGCTCCCAACCAGTCACTGCCACACTAGAATGTCCAGTTCTGCCACTGCTTAACTTAACCAGACAGAAGTAATTGAATTAGTATTGCAAATTTCTGGCTGTGAACAGAAGATGGAGTATGGCTCTCACACCTGTGCATTATTTCTATTCTCTTTGAAAAATGAAAATGGTGATAAAAATAATGGTAATATAAAAATGAAATGATAAAAAGAGGAGGAAGAAGAGGGAATAAAAAGGACAGAAGTTACTATATTATGGAGTTTACTATTGCCAGGAGTTCTTGTAAACAATTTATGTGTATTAACCCATTTAGTCTTCACTGTGACCCCATGAAGCAGGTGATACTACAATTCCCTTTTCATAGATGACAAAAAAATGAGCACAAAGATCTGAAAGCACTTCAGTGTTATTGTCAGTAGAGCTGGGATTTAAATGCAAGAGGCGAAGCTCTGGAGCCCCTACCTCTAACCACCAAATAGAGCAACTCTAATACTTCTTAGATTGCTTAGGATGTGGGGGTCTCTAAGCATGAAACTCGGCAAGGGTGTCAGTGGTGATCTGTTTGTAATTACTATCAGAGTTCATTTCCTTATTTGTTAAGGTAGAAGCAAAAATATATACGAGTTCTAATACAATCTTCCTGAACCCCAATGGACAGAATTCACACTTTCTCATTTACTGTTGGCTTCTAAATTTAGGGATTTTTTTCTAATTATAATATTCCTCAAAGCTTACGTCTTTGACTTCTTTCCTGACTTAGGCTAGATTCAGTATTTCTCAGAATGAGGTTCAAGTCTATGTGCATCCTAATAACTTGAACTGTTTACAAAAAATACACATCCCTGAACTGTACCTCCAACTGTACTGAATTAAAATTTCTAGAGGGGGAAATGGGAATCTAGACCTTAATCAAAAATCTAGTGCTTTTCACATTGCACTAAATTTGAGAACCCTTGTTATAGATGTCTTGTCAATTCCTAAGGCTCAACAAGGAGGAAAATTCAACATCATAATGTTGTAATTCAAGATTACAAGAATCAACAATTTACGACAACATTATAATTTTAGAACAATTAGGTTTGTCACTATATAAAACCCAACCGCTGAACATAATTGTAGTTCTGAACAAAATGTAATTCTGAAAAATGGAAATAATGATACTATTAATTTGCATGACATTTTTAATCAACATATATTAGCTTCCACAGATCACCAATACATTTTCTAATTTTCACAATCCAGTTCATAATTGTTTCTATACTTTTTTCAGGAATTAATTTTGAGTGTACTCCTGGGCAGAATTTATGCTCTCTTGATATTCAGAGGAGAAATAGGTCATCTCTTGTTGTCACCTTTGAAAATCTTTAAAATTTCTATCAAAGAATATTGATAGTGTTCAAGAATTCTGAACAATTTTTCATTATTATGAGATGTAATTTATCTAGGTATGGAGACTAGAACTAAGTTAGAGGAGACATAGAGATCCTTGAATAAGGAAGGGAGCATTTATGAGTCAGAAACAAACCCTTGCTGAACAATTTACTCTATTTTGTTTATTTTAATTACTATCAGTCATTCATGATGTAATGTGGCTGGGCCAGTGAAACAACCAAGAGAAAAAACACTGTATTTTTCTCCAAGAAGTGGGCACATTTCCTGGTCATTGTCTTATTCTAAAGAGATAATTGAACTCATAGTCCTTATCCCTAGTGGCTTCAAATGTCTTTACTTATTATATGTCTTAAATTTCATCAAACAGCACTTACAGTTTCGAGCTACATTCTCTTACTTATTCTTACTTTATGTTTCCTATCACTTTAATATGCTTTAAAAATTCTCAGTGTGTGCCCTGAGCTGTTGGGAGTTAAATGCCTTGTTCATTTCATTTTTCTGTCAGTCATGATAACGAATATTATTTGATTTTGCCTTACCTTTCTAAGATTTCCACATTGCTTTTCCTCTTACTAGAGTTGTTTCATCTCTTCCTCATCTAGGAGGCCAATTCGCATTGACCATCTACAAAATTCACTACGTCATGAAACAAGCATGTTCTGCACCACAGATCAGAGGAGTTCCTTAGCTGGATATTCATGACAATTAGACCTCAAATAGAATTACACTTTCCTTCCCTTTTCCTCCTTCATCCTACTCCTTAAGTTTACACTTTTTTCTATTATAATATCAACATTCGATGTCAGCCAGTATAGATGACAAGAAACATAATTTCATTGTAATGGTAACCATATCAAGATGGAAGAATTATGAACTATATTGTTGGTAAATTTTTTATTTTTTTTAATGTTTATTAATTTTTGAGAGAGACAGAGACAGATCATGAGCAGGGGAGGGGCAGAGAGAGACAGAGACACAGAATCCTAAACAGGCTCAACGCTTTGAGCTGTGAGCGCAGAGCCCAATGTAGGGCTCAAACTCAGGACTCCTGAGATGAAGTCAGACACTTAACCAACTGAGCTACCCAGGTGCCCCTGTTGGTAAATTATTTAGCTATCTCTAATTGACTGCAAGTAATAAAGATAAGAAAATGCCACTTCTGGTTATTACTGAATCATTTTAAAGAGATGGTATGAATTATAACAGAGCTTACTGTCCAATTTAAGACATGCTGTCCACTTAAGTTTCTATACACTAGCTCCACAAGGCATTTTATATCATATATCAGAGCTGTACCATTTTACATTGTCAAAATTAACAGATGTAGTTTCTGAAACCACTCTCCGGCACCAATCCCTTTTATAGTATCTTGCTATTTCTTTCACGTAATTTCCATTTTTCTTCCTATTTGGTGTTCTAGTTTATCTGTAATCTTAGTTTTGAACTTACTTTAATTTTAACTGTTCTTTTTTTGTTTGTTTGTTTTTTGTTTTTTGTTGTTTTTCTTTTTAACATTGGCCAACTATTCCTATTCTGCCAATTACACCATCCTTTATTATTCCAAAAAATTCGGTGGAAGCTCAGAAAGGTTGCCCTAGACACAATATTATAGTTTAATATGGAGAATTACTCAAGAGGCACAAAATTTTTATTCATTATAGAAATATTTACAAAGTACCTACTATGTCCCAGACACTGTGATTAAATTCTGATTATGACTTAATCTCTTATGAAAAAATTATGGTCATACTCCCTATATAAACACTCACTAATAACATCATTCCCTCTCTTGTTTCACTTTATTAGATTTCTCCAAGATAGTCCCCAGTAGCATTCAAAGAAAACTATAATTGCAAATGTTAAAAGTAGCAATAGTATACTATATTTCATGTGGTGGTTAGGAGACATTTTTTAAAGATTCTCCTCTGAAAGTAGAACCTGACAATTTCTTAGACTGATATATTATGGCAAAAATAAAGGGAACAGAATTTAAATGTTAACATATCTGAAAGTAAATATATTCATAGTTAAAAACTGTACTTAAAATCCAAGTTTTCAGTCCGTGGCAAGTATAAATACATGTAACTTCCAGTGTATGTTTTTAGGTTTGGAATTCATTCTCTTGATTTTGAGAAGAAGGTGGGATCTACATTTCATTGCAGTGTTTTTTGTTTTTTTTTTCCTTTTCTTCTTTTCTAAAATACTGATGGAAAGCTTCATCCTCAAGAAGCCTCTCACTAACATGTGTCAGGAGAGGATATTTTCTTTTCAAAACATGAAAAATTAATTGTAAAAAGCTACTTGAGTGACAGACTGAAAAAGTTTTAGAAGCATGAAAACAGATTATATTTCAAAATTTTTGTTTGAGTTAAAGCCTTACATTGGAGAATGCAAAATGAAGGACTGATGGCAACATCATGGTCATATTTAGGGACCATATAAGTCTAATGAATTAACATTATATGAAAGTAATGTGTACTGTATTATAAGTTCAGAGGCCATTATGTATTATAATTGAATATTAAAGGTTTAAAAAAATTGGGTATCTAAATCAAAGTGGACATAAATAAAATTTCACAGTATTGTTTTCCTTTTTTCCTCTCTTAGGCATTATGAGATCTGTTACATTTTTGGTTAACTGTTTAGAACTATTATTCCCGCTAAAGCAATACTGCCCAGAAATGGATCTCTGTGGCAATGATCCATCACAGGAATCTTCATTCACCATTAGAACAGGAGGGGTTGAAAACTGTAAATTTGTCAAAAAAATAACACATCAGCTGTTGCACAGGAGAGACTCTCAGGGTAGATGCTCTCCTGGTGCTCTCCCTGTTCCTTCCCTTAGAAAGGACAAGGGATAATAAAGTGAGGGGAAGCATGGCAAACCTATGCAATATAACCAGGAACAAGCAAAGGGGTATGGACACCTAAGAATCACTAAGTTTCCAATGTTCACAAATGGTGAATGGCCACTGTTTGATGGATTTATGTGCTAAATATTCACTGCTATATTTCTCTTTAAAAAACTAAAACAAACACCCTGTTGGGACTAAATAAAAGTGTAAGAGATATTATTATTTCACAGTTATTACCGAGTGGCATGCTATTTCCATTTTCCTAATACTTTTAAAAATATGAATAAATGAATAGTCCTACCCCATCCAAAATAGTGTGATTCATGTATTATAGTACTTTAGCCTCACATTCCAAGTCAAAATGTGAAGACAAATGATTTATTCAGTCTATTTAGTTTAATAAAGGTAAAAAATATATAACTTACATATAAGGCTCATATTTTTACACGGGACTCCATATAACTAAAAATAACATAAAAATAAGCATTTTTATAATAGTCTCAGAGCTCCAGAGACCAATGATAATTTTCTAGTAAATATAAAATGGCTGCTGAGCTTGCTGGCAGCTTACAGTCAGCTCATCAGAGTTATTCAAGTGTTTGCTTTATAAAGGAATTACTGAAATATTAAAGTGCTAAAGAAAATAAAATCCAGTCTCATTTTGTCTTCAGTCTTATATACACTTCACAACACATTTGATGAATATTTGTTCCTGTATTACCTATCAAAGTCACCAGAACAACATTCTCTTTGTTCACCTTTACAGTGTTATTTGTCTGATATACAGCAAAACATGCACACACACACACACACACACACACACACACGGACACACACACACACACAGACACACAGACACACACACACACACACAATCTCATCTGTAACATGCTACTTTGCACTCACAGCACTGAGGTATGTCCCTGTGCAGTAAAGGTTTTCACCCATTTAATGGCCAATTACATCATGCTCAGACTAAATTTGTTTTAAGTGAAATGCTAACCATCTCTGGATTCTGTTGTTTTTCTCACAAGTGAAAACTGAATTTTTTTTTTTAATTTGGTCGAGATGTTCATCAGATTTACATTTTCGTTCTCATTACAGAACTTTAAAATGAGCCACACTTCATAGCTCAAAGTGTGGAAGATGTCATTAAACTAGCTGTCTAATCAAGAAGGTGTAAAAAATTTAATTAAACTAATAGCAGGCTGACTCAATTATTCTAAAATATATTAAAACACATGCTGCACATGTGATTACAATCATAATTCATATACAACTTTATTTACGTTTTTGCCCATCTTATTACGTTGACCTTTTTCCTTGAAGATATTTAATGCATACATATTCAATTATATGTATATATGTATACATACACACATTAATATATATATATATATATATATATGGATATATATATGCACAATTATAAATACCACTATATAAAATATATGAACATTTTGGATATGTATCAATCCACTATTTGCATTTTGATAACAGGAAATAATGCAACACAAAACCAGTAATTAAGAGATCACTACATATACATTCTGTTTCATGTGGATAATGTTTTCCATATCTTATTATTGTTATTACTTGTTATTACTGCTAAAATCAGCACTCTTGTTTTTTTTTTTTTAATGGCAAAATTCATCTTACCAAAGGGTATAGAATAAAACTCTACATTTAAAGTAATCAATTCTTATTTCATGAGTAATCTCATTGCTCAGTTATTTTATTTTCCTTTACAAAGCCCTAACTCTTGCTTACTTTGTCAGTTGCCTTGCACTTTTTTTCTTCAAAAGCCTAAGAATCCTCAAAGGATTTGTGTATATAATTCTATGTAATTTTACTAAGAAAATCTGTGGTTTTTACCAAAAGCAGAAATATTAATGGTTTTACTATGAAATCTGGTCAACATTGTTTTGTTTTATTTTTGTTTTATTTTTTAAGTTTATTTATTTATTTTGAGAGAGAGCGAGAACACGAGTGGGGAGGGGCAGAGAGAGAGGGGGAAAGGGAGAATCTCAAGCAGGCTCTGCTCTGTCAGTGTGCAGAAACGGATGCGGGGCTCAAACTCACAAAACTGTGAGATCATGACCTGAGCAGAAATCAAGAGTCAAATGCTCAGCCGACTAAGCACCCCACGCACCCCAGCATTGCTTTATTTTAAAGCCATCAGTTTATATCCACCTGTTCCAGGTGTCTTACAGAGGCCCATTCTTAAGTTAAGAAAAAGAGTGGATGAGAGAGAAGTGCAGCTTGATACTGACAAAGAGAGGTCTCCTTTTCTGCAGACTGGTAATGTCCATCAACCAAAGTAAGGGCCAGCTTCTCACATGATAACAGTGCTATCTTTGTACCTACCCAAGTAGATTTTAGTTTCCTCAGAGGCAAAGAAGAAAATTAAAAATTACTCTTGGTTTTGGGATATTGGCCTAAATAATACATTGGTCATAAGCATCACCCAAACTTCTATTTATCTACTCATAAGTCCATAGGGTACACATTGGCAAAGGAACTGTCAGTGTTCTCAACAATTTTAGATGTCATAAATTTCAGAACTAAGTACATTTCTCAAATCTTTTTTAGATGGCAAAGATGTCAAAGACATCCCTGCATATCAATTCTAAGGAAATGAAATGATTCTAGAAAAGAAGTCTACACAAAGACTCTATACTATTGCGGAAAAGAGGAATTTTGGTGTCATTTTTCCTTTATTAATTGCATTGTTACATATCACTTGTTTATAAAGTACTTAAATAGAATCAGTAAGTAAATCTGTTTTAAATACTGTCCTCTCCTTTATATGCAATAGCATATAAAATCAGTGACCACATTTTTGGCTAGCATTTGTACTATCATTTTATCTGTGAACATGTTCCCGATAAAATGACTAGATATCTTCCAAATAAATGAAATGTAGATTTTCACATCACTATGAAACCTATGCCCTGTTAAATATGATTAGAACATGTAAAAATTGGCAAAAGTATTTATCTTTTTTTATTATAACTCTAAGAGTTATATCTTTTTTATTATAACTCAATTGCTAAGGTTAATCCAAGTTTTGGTGTGAAGGGATCAAGACCTATTCCACTGACTGCTGGTTCTCATCTGTACTTCTGGGTGATCTTTAGATTACTTAGTAAGTATTATGCCAGATGGCCGATTGGCAGCTGGCAGCAACTCTACCCATCACAGCATATGGTCCACTGATGGTTGACAACTGCCATTCAGGCAAAATTCACTAGAGCTACATGCCAATCATAAAACACTCACTAAAAAGGGGGATCAAAGCCTGAGCTGACATGTACTGCCTGTCCTGATTAGATACTAAATACTTAGTCACTTTCATTGGAAATCTCCCCTTGGATATAACAAAACAAAACCCCACTGGTGTGGAAAAAGTTTGCTAAAATATTTGGGAGGAGTGACTGACCACTAAAAATATCAACAACTTCCATATGCATTATTCTTTTCCTTTAAAAAATTTCATGTTATTTAGATGGCATAAATTTTCTGGGAAAAACATAATATAGGAGTATATTACAACTTAGGTATATTCATTCAATACTCTTACATCAGTTTTCCACCGTTGCAAGCATGTTGTAAAAGTATTTAAAATAAGATTAAATAAAAACAGAATTTAAGCTTTTATAGTGAGGAATTTCTTTTATAGTGATGCCTTAGTAACATGGCTAATTCATACAGATGAATCTTTAAGTAGCAACTTTTTTAAACTAATAAGCTACAACTTTGGTATAAAATATTTTCTGTAAGTGTCACATGCTGCAAACAGCTATTAGTACTTTTTGTAATTTCAATGCTATAGATAGTTTTGCTTATTTTATGTTTCAGAGAGTATTAGAGAGTAAGAAAACTTTGTGTGGAAAAAGCCTTGAAGACTCAACATTCTTAAGATACCAGCCTTCTTATGCCACATATAGCCTCAGAGAGGATTTTATTTTATTTCATTTTATTTTATTTTATTTTAATTTTTTTAATTTTTTTTAACGTTTATTTATTTTTCAGACAGAGAGAGACAGAGCATGAACGGGGGAGGGTCAGAGAGAGGGAGACAGAGAATCTGAAACAGGCTCCAGGCTCTGAGCTGTCAGCACAGAGCCCGACGCGGGGCTCGAACTCATGGACCGCGAGATCATGACCTGAGCCAAAGTCGGCCGCCTAACCTACTGAGCCACCCAGGCGCCCCAAGAGGATTTTATTTTTAAGAAGTTAGTATTAAATGGTTAATATAAAGAGTCAAAATAAGTTAGCAGCAAAAATCTGTTTGGCCAAACATCTTTTATTAAAATCTACAGAACAGGGCTATTATGGCTTATCACACTTTTTGGCACAGTAAAGAATGAATGGTAGTATTTGAGAGGGAAGAAAATGTATGAAAATACTAGAGGTGCTTTGATAATAGCATTCTTCTTGATTTGAGGAAATGCAGTCTACTATGTATGTAAAGGTCTGCAGTCAGACACAGTTAGCCTTGCCATGTACTGGATGTGGCCTCAGACAACTTCCTTTAAATTACTAAGTCTTTAGTTGGAATATAAGGGTGATAATAGCACTGGTCTCAGAGGTTTGAATAAGGTTATGATGATGCATAATAAGTCTTTAATAAGTGCCAGAAAATCAAATTATCAAATATCATCAAATTAATTATCATTATTACCATCTAGTACATCTAAAGTTTAAACATTTCTTGGAATAGACACTTATTTAATTTATTTTAATTTGTCTTCAAAACTCTAGGAAGTAAGTCTGTCCCCTTTCTTGAATAAGGAAATACAGGTTGAGAGTGGTGAAAGATTTGCCTAAATTTACAAAGCTTTTCATTGTCAAAGATACAATTGAAACCAAGATTACCCTAAACCTTATGCCAATCCTTTAACCAGTTCCTTGTGCCATCACTAATTTATTTACTATTCTTATGGACCTTAAATTACATAACAGTTCATGTCCTAAGAATAGATATGTTTTATATAAATAACTTAGCCCAAATAAATATATAACAACCTGCAGGTATCTCCCTCTATAAGAGATACGCTATTATATATGGTTCGGATCAAGAAATTCAGAAAAATTAGTAATTCTTATGAAATGGTTTTATGTCTCATTCAGACAATTATTGATGCTTTTATCTCAAATTTAATTTTTACTTTAATTGTAAAGATAATTGAAATTAAAATAGATTAATATAAACCTACAAATGATGTTTGGCAGTGTTCATTATTTAAATAATGCTTAAATAATCTTATATGTGTGTATGTATGCCTTATCCTCTCTCTCGTATATGTGTGTATATATACATATACACATATATATATATATATATATATAAAATCTCTCTATGTACATATATACATATAAAGTATATACAATGTAACATGTGAAACTATACATTATGCCAGAAAATAAATAAATTTTGTTTGAAATAAGCTACATAATTTTATAACTGAGAAAGCATTTTCACTTTTTAAATGGTATACATTTTTTATTTAAAATTAAGATATTTAATTTAACATAATATTTAATTTAGTCTTTTACATCTATTAAAAACTTCACTGAAATGACACTGTATAAAAGACTGACTGCATCCATCACAATCATAATCATGCTAATAAATTATGCCTTTGGGCTATAAAAATAATAATTAAAGTATATGTATAGAACATTAGCATTAATAAATATTGGTCTTGGTAAAAGGTGAAAAAGATAAACTCCTTATAATTCTCATATTTTTAATTAGTTTCATACTTATTTTTTAAAGTTCATTTTTTAGAGAGAGAGAGAGCATGCAAGAATGAGCATGCATGTGTAAACAGTGGAAGGGCACAAAGAGAGGGAGAGAGAGAATCCCAAGCATGCTCCATGCTGTCAGTACAAAGCCTGACTGGGGCTCAATCCCACCAACCATGAAATCACGACCTGAGCCCAAATCAGGAATCAGATGCTTAACTGACTGAGAAAACCAGGCGCCTCTAGTTATTTTCATAATTATTAATATAGGGTAGGGTGAAAGAGAACTGCTTTCAGTAAGCTATCATACTTCCTCTTTATCCCTGATATTAATTGGAAGTTGACAATAGTTACAGATGAAGAAAAGTTGAAAATGTTTTGATTATGTGGGAATATTTTAAACTTTTGAAAAATCAAAATAATATCAGTTACCAAAATTTATATATGTATATATATAAACACATAAATAAGAACTAACCCCTCAATGGTATCTGGGTGCTTATCACAGATTGAACTAACTATAAGTAGATATAAAACCACAGATGAATAATATTTAAAATTATATACAATGCAGTGATTTCTCAACTCCATCAATACAAGCCTCACAAGAGAGCTCTAAATGCCTCCTTTTGAGTCTCTTCTATCCTTTTCCTAGTATCCTAAATTTCATCAGTTTACAATTATTGTTTGAAAGGTTTCTTTCCAACTTCAATTTCTCAACTAATTTATCCCACCCTTCCTTCTTTTCTCTCAACATCAATCCCTCACCAAGTACTGTCAGTTCTAGCTCCTTAACACCTTTTCTATTCTTTTTCCATTCCATCCCCACTACTTCTTAGATCAGACCTGGACTCATAAAACCATCACTGACCGCGGTCTTCCAATTACCCAATTCAACTTCCATAATGCGACCCAAATGACATTCTAAAATTTTAAAGCGGATCATTTTATATCACTGATAAAACCCAACCAGTGCCCCTCCCCACCTACTGTTATCTAAAGAATGATGTTTAAAAGTTCTGTAATGGCATATGAGGCTATTTTGATCTTTCATTTGCCTTCTAGGCTATAAGGCAAGCTTCCTAGACATCCTTCACCCACGTGTCTCCTTATATATGCATGCTAAAATTGAACGAATTACTCATATTTCTTGAGATACCAGGCTGATTTCATACCTCTTTATTTTTGCTCCTGGTGCCTCACATACTTTCTTTCCTGGATCTGATCCCTCCCCCTTTCCATCTGCCATCAGATCAGCCAACCATGGAGGATGCCTGTTTGCCTTTATTGTCAGGTCTACACGTAAATCCATCTTACTAATATAGCTCCTTCCATTTTTGGTTTATTTTCAACAATGACACTGTATTAAGTATTGCTATATTTCAAAGTGTTCGGAGACAATTAGGTATGTTTTCAGTTCCTTTCTTCAGGGAAAATGTTGCTTGCTCAAAAGCAGCCATCATGCAATTCACTCATCTGAAGGCCCATATAAAAGAACACAATTTATCTCTCCTACTTCCTTATTTTAACCTACATCTATACATATAAGTTTATATAGATAAGCTCTCATGCCATTTTCTGTGCTTCCATTAACACAAAAATATCTTTTTTAAGAAATACGCTGGTGGTTTAAAATGCTCAAGTGTCTTGGGTACATCTTGTTACAGATGCTTCCTGGTTCTGCTACCAAGGTATATACAACCAACACCTAATTGTCTCTAGAGCTCAAGGGTCTCATTTGCTGTAAAGGCATTCCTAACCTCATCCTTCAATTGTATGTATGACTGCTCTTGATATTTCAGCTATGAAGATTATGACATGATTGTGATTCTTTCACCTGAGAAGGAATATGCTCTCAAGTTATCTATCTAATAATATCAAGTACTGTTGGATGTTACCAAATAAAAAATGCTTCTCACCTAATTTAGAGGGAGCATTCATCAGATTTCAAAGCCATATGGAGCATATGAAATTAATGGGGGGGGGCAAGTTTGGAAGGGAAGCACATAAAAATGGAATATGATTGCTTGACTATTTGAAAATAGATAAAAATGATGGGAGGGAACAAAAATTATATGGAAAAAGGTGATGATTTTATAATGACTTAGTGTGCAATATAAAAGATGACCCCCAGGATCTATGTTTAGGGAGTGACAGGCAATATTAGTAACAATATTTACATTAAAGAATTACTTTAACACATATATTTAAAACCTCTCTCAGGAAGTTTAAGAAAAATTATTTGTAGAATAAATAAAATACTCTATGGGCTATTTTAAATTCATAATTGATCATAATACTATATTTTAATCCATTACAAAGTTACTTGGAGAGCCATCAGCAATGTAATAAATCAATTAAAGGGAAAATTGATTGTGTTCTTACTTCCAAAGACGCCTGTGATCAGAAAATTATGAACATAATTAATATGCAGCTTTTAATCTTAGGAATACTTTTTAATGTCAACATAGAGAAGAGACATCTTAAAGCCCTTAACTACATCACGTAGCCCACAAAAATATGTTTGCAGTGATGCGAGAGTGCAATTACTTATTTTATTTCAAATTTAATTGACTGTTTCTGTACTTAATTAAACATCTAATGTAGGGTTGGGATGTAATATTAAGGAAAATTGTTTTGAAATGTCATTAAATAGGTGACTCTTTGCATGTTCATTTCAAAATGTATAAATTTTATGAATATAAATCACCTTGAACTACAGATATTGTGATTCTCTATCATGTAACATAGTAAATTAATATCACATATTAATAAGCATCACTTAGTGTCAAGTCTATAATATGTATTAAATATGTTTAAATACGTTTCTTAAGCATCTCTCAATATCCCATCTAAAAGTAACAAATATTTGTATTATTTCCAAATGAAAATATACCTCAGGGTAATCTTTAAATTTATTTTTTATTAAAAAAAATTAAGTTTATTTATTTTGCGAGACAGAGAAAGTGAGCAGGGGAGAGGCAGAGAGAGAGAGAGAGAGAGAAGGAGAGAGAGAGAATCCCAAGCGGGCTCCATACTGTCAGCGCAGAGCCCGATGAACATAGGAACCCATGAACTGTGAGATCATGACCTGAGCCAAAATCAAGAGTTGGACGCTCAACTGACTGAGCCACCCAGGCACCCTCTCAAGATACTTTTTAAACTAGATATCATGATTCAAATATATTAGATGACGGCATCTCGGCTACAAAAATTCAGTACCGTTCTTCAATTAATAAATAAAGTTAACAGTCATCTTTTAGCACAAGTTAAAATGATCTAAATTAGAAATTAAGGCTCATAGGTTTTCTTACCTATTTTATACTTATTTCAGCACTTAAATATTCCATAATTTAAAAGAAAGGTGTCAGACTTATTTCTCTTAAAAAGAATGCCCCTTTTTATTTTCATATGCTAATTAGCACAATCTATTGTAATAGGTCTTCATTCATACTAAATGCTAACAGTCATGACAAAACATATGCTTAAAAGATTGTTTGAAACTCCAGGAGGTAAGTATTGTTATTTTGGGGAAAAAAAAAAATTTTCCCCATGACTGCTATTGGTAGACATTTTTTTCTCTACATGCAATTTATTTTGAAAGAATATATTTTTTGGTTCTGCACAATGAGAACTTTATTAACTACTTCTGTAGTTTCTGCTTTTTCTCCTAGTTGATCAATCATGTAAATGTGGCTAGATGATGACTCACAGTAACCATGGTACTGGCACTTGCACTTCTTAAGTGCACCTTAATGTTTGGACACTATCTCTGAATCTTCGAGTGAGGCACAGACCCTTGCTTCCCTCCAAAAACTGGACATGAAGTAGAGTTTTGGGTATGGAAAAAGCAGAGAGCAAATATGAAACAGTAAAGTGTTTATTTTCAATTTTATTGGAATCTAGACAAAAGATACTTTTGAAGGGTGCTTTTGCTCATGTTTTCCTGAAGAAGAGACATTATTGCTTCAAGAACCCAAAAAAGCCAATGCAAGCTGGCAATATTTGAAACTAAACTTCAAAAGTACAATATATGGAAAGTGAACAAGGAGAATGGTTATTCCCTCAACTGTAGCCAATGCTAATGGTGCAAATGAACAATATCCAGCAGGAAATCCATATCTTCCAAAAGTTCTGTCTTTAAAACATTATAATAAGACATCCTAGCAGCACTTTATATCACCCTTACAGCATACTAGGTTTCTCAGAGCACTTTCACACTCATTTTCACAATGGCCTAAATATTCAATTTTACAAAAAGAAACTGAAGGACAGACAGGTAAAGTGACTTTCCCAGGGACCCATGGCTAATTATGAACACAGCCAAGCTTTCAATCCAAATTTGCCTTACTCCTGCTGCTTTGCTCTTTTTGCTGTATCAAATTGTTCATCACTGCATTATAACTTTACTATAAATCTTTGAATTATTCTTATTTATTTATACTTTGTTCATTCCAAAAATATCTGAAATGCTTATGGCAGAGTTGGAGAAAATGGATAACTTCAATAACATAAATGGACTGATGGTCATGCACATAATATATTTTGTTACTTTGTGTAATTATTTGTTGAGTGTTACACATTTTGGCTCTTACACACTTAAGAGTCAAAACAAGAGAAAAAAGAGTGAATTCGAATATTCAGTTACTAAAACAAATCAAGTGTTCGGAAGCAACTTTGCTTTTTTATGTCTTCAGGCCCTTTCCATGTGTTCAGACTTTTACAATTGCCTATATTTTGTTTCTATCCTCACAAAAGGACACTGTATGGAAAGAATAAGCCATTTCTGTACTATCTACCTTCTGAGATAATGAAAGGGGTATAACATGAAATGAAAGAGTCTTCAAAAGTCACTTAGTATCACTATGATCATTTGCCAAGTTTCTGAGAAGAAAAACACTTAAATGGCTCTTTAAGGACACGTCTGAAGATGATAATATGTCAAAAGAATGAAAGTAATGTTTTTCTTGAAAAGAGAGCTATGGTCAGGATGCAGAACTAATTCTCTGGTTTTCTCTCTCTCCATCTCTCTGCCATATAAATGTGTATGTGTGTGTGTGTAATTGTGTATAATATATAAATTACATACATAAGTTGTTTTCAGCGTTATTATTTGTATTAAAAACTAACAGGAAGGAAAAGGGTGTTCTGCTCTCACCCTTCAATATCAACGGCCTTTCACTTAGAATTTGAATCATACTCTGTGCCATAATGTGTAAGACAAGAATTAACATGTGCCATTTTAGAAACAGATTAAATCATTACAAATTAGTCTTCAGCTTATTTTTCCTGCCTATATCAAGAGTGAATGGCCTCTTATAATCTCTCCCACTGCCTGAAATAAGTCTAAGCAATTTAAGAAAAAAAAATGATATCATTTAAAAATTTTACTCCTCATTTTATTTCTGTTTCCTGTTTTATTTGGCTGAATCTCTGTCAAAAATACTGACATGTAGCTTTTCTGTTCATGAGCTTGTCAAACATTTAAGAATCCTATGTAGGAATGGAGAACTAATGCCTGAGGCTTGGTTCAGGAGGGTCTTGAAAATAAAGTTTAAGAGACAATATACTCAGGGAACTAAACGTGTACTAAATGTGGGTGCAAGATGTCCACTTATACACGCCAACTTGTCAGTTAAGTTCCAACGCGTGGGCTGAACTTAACTGGGTAGTCGTTTTGGAAGCAGTTTCTTAACTGCTGAGATAAGTAGATATGCAATAACCACTCCTTCAACAGAGCAACTCGACCTAATTTTACAATCTCCTGTGCTTCCCTGAAGGCTGATATGTTTTCAGGACCCACTACTCTTATACACTTGCTTTATATATTATCAGCGACCATTATGGGACTTTGTGAAATTTGAAATATACTTTGGAATCCCCATTTCAATTGTTAGATAACCAATCTCTTTTTAGAAGAGTCACTTTTAGAAGCAAAGTTATTAAAAAAAAACAATGCATTCAAATGATTTGAAAATATATATTCAAAATAGCATGCACATGGCTAGTTATAGCAGCTTTACACATAATTATGAAAACCTAGAAGCAACCAAGATGTCCCTCAATAGTGAACAGAAAATAAATTGTGGCACATCCAGACAACAGACTATTACTTAATGTTAAAAAGAAATTAACCATTAAGCCATGAAAGAATATGGAGGAACGTTAAATGCATATTATTGAGTGACAGAAGCCCATCTGAAAAGTCCACATAATGTACAAATCCAACTATATGATGTTCCAGAAAAGGTAAAACTGTAGAGTAAAAATATCAGTAGTTTCCAGGGCTTGGGGGAAGGGAGAAATAATGAACAAGAACACAGAGGACTTTTAGGGCAGTGAAAATACTCTTTGCAATACTGTAATGGTGGATACATGTCATTACACATTTGTCCAAACCCACAGAATGTACAACACCAAGAGTGAACCCTTAAGGAAACTATAGACTCTGGATGATAATGATGTGTCAATGTGGGTTCATCAATTGTAATAAATGTACCACTCTGGTGGGAGACGTTGATAATGAGTGAGGTTGAGCATGTGTTATGGCAGTGGATATATGGGAATTCTCTGTACCTTCCATCAATTTTTCTGTGAACTTAAAATTGCTCTATAAAGAAAGTCTATTTTAAAAAAGGAAGAAAAAAGGTAAAAAGAAAATGTTACTGAAAAATACTGAGCAAAACCAAAAATAATGTGAGCCAAAAAAATCAGCAATGGATCAGATTTTAAAATTTCATATAAATGAGACTGAACAAATAAATATATTAAAAGCATTCCTAAGTGATAACTTCTGAATTTCCAGATACGAAGCAAAGATATTGTGAATTAAATCTGATCAGCACTACACAGTATTTCCAGTCTGATTTTCAGATCATGTAGCACAAAATCAGCATGGAATTTCTAATCCAAAAATTAACACAGCTAGATATCAGAAGTTACATCAAACATACTAGATTATGTGTGAATGATGTTTGATTCTTCTTCAGGGTCTGAGATTTTCCTTTAAAGTTTAGGTTTACTTCATGGACTATTGTAAAGAGTTGCAGGTCTGTGTTTAGTTTCTACTTTACCTGTTAGTGAGCACATCTACAATACCATGCTGAACAGCAGTTATATTTGAAAAAAAGTGGCATGGTTAACATCTTCAAAAATTCCATCTATTAAATAAATCATTCCATTTTTTTTCTTGGTAAATATATATAATTAAGATATTATTCCTATTTGATTTTTTAATTTTCTTATGTTTATTATTGAAAGAGAGAGAGAGAGCATAAGCGTGGGAGGGGCCGAGACAGAAGGAGACGCAGAATCCGAAGCAGGCTTCAGGCTCTGAGCTGTCAGCAGAGCCTCATGTGGGGCTCGAACCCACAAACTATGAGATCATGACCTGAGCTGAAGTCGGATGCTTAATCAACTGAGCCACCCTGGTACCCTGATATTATTCCTATTTCATTAAAGATAAAATCAATTTCCAGAAAAATGTGATTTATTCAAAATAGCTTCTGTATTAAGTGCTATGGCCAAGATTCAGCAAAGATATTCTAACCTTTAAGTAATTATTTTTCAATGCCACTTCTTTTATTTGTCATTTCTTTAGCAATTACCAAGTATTTATATTGTGGCAGAAACCACTCTAGGCATTTAGGAAAGTAAAGGAAATCAGAGATGGACACCAACCTCAAGGAATTTATGAATCTCTGGACCCCAAGTCAGTGTCATTTCCAGGTTTCCTGGCGACTGGTTACATTCACACTTCATTATGACAATAGTTCTTATTGTTTTTTTCTTGGTATACTAGTTATTGTTTCTATTTCTTTACTGATTCCTCTTTTAGCAATATATGTGATCCTCTTTGAAGATCTCTATATTCATAATTTAGTGTAAGGGCTGGCATACTGTGAGAGATGAAATACTTTTGGATTTTTTCTTTTTTTTTTAAATATTTTTTTCAACGTTTTTTATTTATTTTTGGGACAGAGAGAGACAGAGCATGAACGGGGGAGGGGCAGAGAGAGAGGGAGACACAGAATCGGAAACAGGCTCCAGGCTCCGAGCCATCAGCCCAGAGCCTGACGCGGGGCTCGAACTCACGGACCGCGAGATCGTGACCTGGCTGAAGTCGGACGCTTAACCGACTGCGCCACCCAGGCGCCCCTGGATTTTTTCTATTCCAAAGCTCATTCATTCAGTCTTCTCATAATAACATATATTGTCATCATGTTTTGGAAAAGTTTTATCTACCCTCTGAGTGCTTGGGGGGTAGATGTCACCTACTTCATGGCCACAACTGAGCCAGAAGAAATGATGTGAGATAGGGTATGGTAGAATGTAAAAATAATGGTCCTAAGGAGACATATCTCTTTGCATCCATGACTTTTGCAGTCTATTCTATCATACACTCAGGGTTTGACCACACAGATCAAGTGACTTAGTTGCTAAATTAGGCATTAACAAATATGACACAAGGAGAGTTTGACAAGTACTGTCCCATTATAGCTCCTCCTCTCTTGACACTATCACCAAACTTGGATTGTCAACTCATGAATGTTTTAAGCCATTTCAACAGCAACAGATAACTGAGACAAAGGCTTTGGTTCAGGTTTGGCACATTTTGTGGCAATATTGTGTTTAAGTATGCCCCTCTGGGAGGATTTTTCATGACATAGTTAGGGGGAAACAGCATGCTCCAAGCATTGTTAATGCTCTCTCCTCTAGTACAACTGGTGTTTTTGTTATAGTAAACTGTGAACAAACAAACAACCTTACATCTAGATTACTTTTATTAATTGTATTTTATTCTGGGAAGAAGTACTAGCCTGTAAAAGAATCATTAACATTGAAGTCACACTGACAAAATTATTTACAATGCAGTGGGTTATTATTATTTAAATGCATATTTAAGGACGAAGAACAGGATGAGAAACTCCCTGAACTCTTCTTTTACTGTATAGTTAACAGAAATTAATGATGGATAGAAGCAAAGTATAAACTGAATATGAAATAAGAACAAAATAACAAGACAAACAAAAAGGAAAATCAGACACACTTAGGAAAAATTGTTCACAATTATTTACACTTCTCTCCTGTCTCCTCCCCAGTCTCCCTCTCCTTTTATTTGTTATAGTGTCAAAGTGACAAAGAAAACATGTAGAAGGGGTGGTGGTGAACATCAACACTTTTTTCACAAATATTGTTTTTTGAATGGTAAATGTATTTGTACTTTACTTTTAGTGTACTGTAATCTATACATGGGGTTGAAAATCCCCAACTGGAGCTCCTGGGTGCCTTAGTCAGTTAAGCGTCCAACTCTTGATTTTGGCTCAGGTCAAAATCTCATGGTTCATGGTATTGACCCCTGGGTCATGCTCTCTGCTAACAGCACAAAGCCTCCTTGATATTCTCTCTGTCTCTCTAACCCCTCCCCCACAAAATAAATAAACCTTAAAAAAAGAAAAAGAAAATCCCCAAGCACTCATCCATTATTGTGTGTGTGTCTGTGTCTGTGTGTGTGTCCTACGGAGTGTGGATTCAACATAAACTTAGAAAGATAATATATCAGTTTCAAATACAAATGTTGGATCTACTAAGTTAAATGTCCTAATCAAGCATTTACACAAATGGTGGAAGATCTACTGCTGTTACTATTACTAATAATTACAAATATGCTTTGGTGACATAATGAATATTTTTTGCTATCATAACTGGTTTTGGGTGCAGTATAGAAAACTATAGAAAAACAGATATTTTTTGTTTGCAGCATCAGGTGTTCCCCTAAATAGTCAGTAAGTTAAAACAATATTGCCCAAGATTGTACAACCTTTATTTTTGTTGTCAATTGAGTTAGGTTTTAAAGTTACCACTATGAATTTTTAAAGAATTTCTTCAAAATATAATATGTTATAAAATATATAGTAATACCATATAAATCATGTCAATATAGATATGAGAACTTCAGAGAAATACTTTAAGTAACAGCTGGAAACTTCTAGTGATTAATGTATAAAAGGAAAGTGGTCTGGAGAACTGAAAGAAAATAAATGGATATATAAAAAGAGAAAAAAAAAACTAGAGGGGAGATATGGGAAAAACGTGGGGCAAAATAGTAGCAGAGGGTCTACTAAGAAGGGGGTGAAATTGGAAAAGTAAATTAATTAATGATGGATGGAAACCAAACTCCAAAGCAGCAGGCAATGAAAAATCAAGGTCAATAAGCTTTTTTTTTTTTTTAAATCTCAAAGGCCAACAAAACTGAAAAAAAAATAGTCGATCCTTTATGAAAGGATACAGTTTCTGAAATTAAGACAAATATTAAGGTGCAGGAAAACAGAAATCCTGCCTGGATCTATTTGCCTTAACATCAATCTCCAGTGCCATGAGTTGTTTCAAGGGTCCTAATTTAGGATCCTGAGAGATGGAATACAATAGGCTCCTAGAGATAAAACCACTGAGTCCTGTATCACTATATTCATACATTTAATACCTCCATTTTGAAAAAAAAAGCTGTTTTTTAATGTTTATTTTTGGGATAGAGAGAATGCATGTGCACAGCAGCGGGGCAGAGAGGCTGACAGAGGATAGGAAGTGGGCTCTGCACAGACAGCACAGAGCTCGATGCAGGGTTCAAACTCAGGAGTTGTGAGATCATGACCTGAGCCAAAATCAGACACGTAACTGACTGAGCCACCCAGGCACCCTGATAACAATCATTTTAATGTTTAAATTTAAAGAAACTACTAAAATATTTCAAAGAAAGGAAAAAAATATATATACACACACAATGTCTCCAACTTTCTAAAACCATAATCTAGTTCAGGACCTCACCATTTCTAACCCAGACTTTTTCTTTTCTACTCTCTAATTTTGCTCCCAAGTAGTTTATCACTCACAATGCTACTAGAGTGACAATGCATTTAAATGAAAGTCTTCGATATCACTTACCTTACAATCATAATATGGTTTTCTACATGTCATAGTCCATACGTGGAACATGGGATGAAAGAAAGACCCTTCTTGATGTGAACTGTGATCACCTATGTAAAAGTACTATGAGGCCATGTGATCTCCTACTTTTCTTTCCCACACATCAGGCAATCTAGCCTTGTTGAATATTTTGAATTTTCTTTGGTGTGTCAAGTTCTTTCAAGTCGCTATTTTTTCAAATAAAGTTTCTTTTACTCTACTTTTTTTCTTCTTTTGCCATCCAGCAGACTTATTACAATTAGATTTCAAGCCCAAGTTTATTTTATAAGTTTATAAATTTATTTATTTATAGAGACAGAGCATGTGAACTGGGCATGGCAGAGAGAGAAGAAGAGAGAAACAATTCAAAGCAAGATCCACACTATCAGCTCAGAGCCCAATGTGAGGCACGATACCTGAGCTGAAATCAAAAGTCAATTTCTCCACTGACTGAGCCACCCAGGTGCCACTCAAGCCCCAGTTTAAATATCATTATTTCTCTACAAGCTTTCCAATCCTTTCCAAGAAACCACTCCTAGATTTGTGTTCTCATCACACCATGACTTGCCCTCATTTTCAGGCTTATCACTTTATTATAATCATCTGGTCATGAGTTCATACTTCCACTTAACAATCAGTCAAAAGAATGGTAGTAAAAATGTTTTAAAATTCTTTGCAATACCAATACATACCTGCCACCTACAACAAGTAGTTAAATCTGAATGTATACATATATGAGCAGTGTGAATAAAATAAATATAAGGCACATAAATGCAGTAGTAACATGAGCATATATTATGCAAAGAGGTATTCTCTAGTTCTTTTAATGTTTACATATGCATTTTCAAACCTATTAGCCAATTATAATCATTACCAATCAACATACAAGGCTAAATTTGTTGACACAGACAAATTTAGTTTGATGATTTAAAAAAGAACTGGAGGAAACAATTAAGAAATGGGGGGAAAAAGCCAATAAGCTAAATAAAAATGCTTGAGGAACCAATGCAATCATCACCCACACCTGACTCTCTGGTAAAATTCTTAAAAATCCAGTTCTTGAGCTTAGTGAAATCCAAGTGATTTGAATTAGTGTCCTCAGCTAAAATACCTTGCATGCAGAATCACCTATTGATTATTGAATAAATGTAACCAGAAATATTTCTTCAATCTGTTTTCTATCAAGATTTAATTATTCTTTGGCAAAGTCACCATCCTTCTGTTATGAGACCAAATCTAAGATCAAGGAGAAAGCATATTGAGCAGTCAAACGGATTTGCCCTAGTTATGTGGATTTTGAGTTGTGTTTGCTAAGTTAATTTATTAGTTCCAATGCTACAGGATTATAGAAGTCTGAAGGGTAAGGGAATGTTACTAGTGTTTTAATCTACAAGGATAGATTTACTCTGGTCTTGGTTTACAAGAAGGCATAGAGAAAGAGTAATCCAATAGATTCTGAAAAATGACTCTAAAGACATAGTAAGGTTAGCAAGGGATCTCAGATTTGCTCCTGTTTTGTTTCCCCCAATAGGTAAAATAGCATAATAAAAGTTAATATTGAAGGCAAGTTGGTAGCAAATAATCAAGAGAAATGGGATAACTGGCATTGCTGGATTCTTGTAAAAAGTATCAATATACTTTAAAATATGTGGATTAAAAGCAAATTTAAATAGAATAAAATTTGATTATAAATAAGTCTTTGTTTCTGCTTGTAAACCAATTGTTAAATATTGCTTACAACAGTAATCAATTTAAATAGGTAGTGTTGTGGTCTTAATTTTACTTGCTGAGAAAAAGAGACATGCCAATGATTAGAATATAGTACATAGGCTGGCATCCAAATTTTTTATTATACTTTAATACAACTGATAAATTAGCCTATATTCATATGCATTATACAATTGCTTTATTTGCTAGATTTCTAGCAAGTATATGCAAGTTCTGCTCTCATATTTTCTTATAAGAAGCATTAGGTTAAAAAGAAATGAACAAGACAATGGTAATTATATGATGTATAGGTCTAAAAAAGTAAAGAGAATGAGAACAATAATGGCCCTTTCATCACAGGCTATTATGAAGATTAAATGGTTTAATATATGCATGTACCTAAAGTAATGTTAACAACCATATGTGTTTAGTAAATGTTGACTTATTGTCAAAAAAGATTTGTCATCTGGAAGTAGGAGACTAGAATTTTTGACTTCAGGTATCCATTCAGCCCTGAAATTTTATAATGTTAGTTCTACTAAAATGGTGTTTTTATGTTTGCTAAAAAGTCAAAGTAAGTATCCATGTTTATGACGAGACATTATATCTTGGCTTTAATTAAATTTATCAGCATACAGATTAAAAGAATAAACATCAGGTAGCAATTTTTCCTTTGCCACTCAATTCTACATTTTAAGATAACTAGGAAAATGAACAGAGAAACGGAAGTCTGTCTTCTAATATGAGCAATTTAAGAAGGGGGGTAACCTGTCTTGGATGATGTTTGTGTGTTTTATTAGAGATACAGTTTTGTATTCATGTGAACTGATAGAAATAAAGTTAGTCCACATTAAAATGTTCATGTTGAGGCTATATATACTTAGAATCCAGCCACATATGCCAAAAATTAATGAAACCTGCAGCGTAATTTTTCTACCTTGTGGAACTACCTGATAAAGTAATGTCTGATGATAAATTGGGTTTATGGTGAGATGCTAGATTCAAGCTATAGTAGTAAATCTTCTAAACTAACTTCTCTTAGCCTGCAATCCAGACTCAATGTAGTGTTCACCAACTGTCCCTTGAATCAAACCCAATTTGACATACTACTATCTCCCTGGAAAGTTTTCTTTTATATGAGGTCACAAAGAGTTCACAATAATACTGAGAAAAGAAATATTTTGAGTAAGATAACTGAAATTCGCTTTCAAATGCATTTACCTTACTTCAGTATATATCCATTTATACCTTTAAGTTACATTACTTGAGGCTTCATGTATTTTTTTTCTCCTCTTGCAATGCAGATATATATTCTCAGACCAAGTAAGATTTATTGCTAAAGAGCTTTTCAGTAAGGTACACTTGTTTTTCCCTTAGGATTTCTCCTCAATATTAATGTCCATTAGTTGCTAAATATAAGGTATTTCATAAAGTGCCTGACTTCAGAAGATTCAAATTAAAAAAGTAAATAAATAAAAAAACTTTGAAGTTAAAACTATGCAGAGCTATTGCCCACAATGAATAACATTTCTACAACCTGTTATGAGAAATCCTTGAGTTTGCTTGTCGCCAATTAACTTGCTGCTATATCCTATATGTTACTTTAATCCATTTCTACTAATAAGCAACACTGAGCCCTGATTGTGGCTTCCTTTAAGGTGGCTGCTCAAAATTCACATTTCTGCTAAGTTCAGATTATATAAATTGAAGTCAAGAGTCAGTAATTATCTAGATGAACATTGAAGTCAACATGCATATAT